>NC_054373.1:174556152-175756152 GCF_017654675.1 Xenopus laevis
GTATCTTAGCTATAAACTAAGGGGGGCCCAGATGAAAGGGAGGAACTTTAAAGGGGTAAACTTTTAGTATGTTATAGAATTACCAATTCTAAGCAACTTTTCAATTGGTCTTCATTATTTATTTGTTTTTGTTTTTGATTTGCCTTCTTCTGACTCTTTCCAGCTTTCAAATGAGGGTCACTGACCCCATCTAAAAAACAAATGCGCTGTAAGGCTACAAATGTATTGTTATCGCTACTTTTTATTACTCCTCTTTCTATTCAGGCCTCTCCTATTCATATTCCAGTCTCTTATTCAAATCAGTGCCTGGTTGCTAGGGGAATTTGGATCCTAGCAACCAGATTGCTGAAATTGTAAACTGGAGAGCTGCTGAATAAAAAGCGAAATACATCAATAATACAAAATGAAAATCAATTGGAAATGGTATCAGAATATCAGTCTTTACATCATAATATAATTGAACTCAAAGGTGAACAACCCCATATGGACTGCACATACACAAGGAGATATCCATCTCTAGCTGAAATGCTGGGACCTGACTGCAAAATACAGATATTGCTGATAAAACCCCAAGACAGCGGCTGAAGTTGTAACAGAAAAAACAATATCTTTTGGCTTTATAGAGATAACAGAACCAGCAGCCACACACCCTCTGTTACTGCATCAAAGAAAATATCCGTGTATGGGATAAACTAAAGAAACATCTGCAATTATCAAATGTTTCTTTCTTAGTAACATTTCTCTAGTAACATTATCCAGTCTCTCATTCAAATCAATGCATGGTTGCTAGGGTAATTTGGATCCTAGTAACCAGATGTCTGAAACTGCAAACTGGAGAGCTGCTGAATAAAAAACTAAATAACTCAAAAACCACAAATAGTAAAAAATGAAAACCAATTGGAAATTGTCTCAGAATATCACTCTCTACATCATACTAAACATTAACTCAAATGTGAACCACCCCTTTAGGGCAGAGGCACAGGCTCAGATTTGGAGAGATTTAGTCGCCAGGCGATAAACTGCCTCTTCTTCGGGGGGGGGGGACTAATCTGCCCGAACTGCCTCCCATTGGCTAGAATGTTAATCCCAGCGGGATGGCACTCGGAGCACTTCGTTTTTTGAAGTCGCCCGAAGTTTCCTTGTGAGGCAACCTTCTCAAAAGAGCAAACAGATTTTTTTATATTCAATTTTGAAATCTGATATGGGGCTAGACATATTGTCAATTTCCCAGCTGGCCCTGGTCATGTGACTTGTGCTCTGATAAACTTCAATCACTCTTTACTGCTGTACTGCAAGTTGGAGTGATATCACCCCCCCTACCTTTCCCCCCCCCAGCAGCCAAACAAAAGAACAATGGGAAGGTAACCAGATAGCGGCTCCCTAACACAAGATAACAGCTGCCTGGTAGATCTAAGAACAGCACTCAATAGTAAAAACCCATGTCCTACTGAGACACATTCACCTTAGTAGGCAAGACACTACACTAAATTTGGACCTCAAAGTGGGGCTTCAACTAAATAAGTGTGGAACCATTACTATTGTGAGCACTACTGTAGACTGATCTAGACTGTGAGCATTGGACTTTCAATACTGACTGAGACAGGGCCTGTACAATCGCCAGCATTAGACTGTCTCTCTGATTATCTGCACAGTTCTCCAGTGATTGACAGTTTTTCATGTAGTGTTGCTGTGTGTCACTAGTAGGATAATGCTGGTG
Source organism: Xenopus laevis (assembly GCF_017654675.1). Classification (NCBI taxonomy): domain Eukaryota; kingdom Metazoa; phylum Chordata; class Amphibia; order Anura; family Pipidae; genus Xenopus; species Xenopus laevis. Next base: position 174,557,870 of record NC_054373.1, read on the forward strand.
TTGTGTAGAAGTGATACCCACTATGGCTGTCCCCTCAATAGCAGCATGTGCCTTCCACTAGTACAGGTGCAAGTGCTCTGTGTTTGGGCCCCGATGAGCACAAGTGTGTTACCTCTAAATATATCATCACTGTATTTCCCATCCTCAAACCCAAGTTCTGTGTCACTGCTGTCAAGTCGAGTACAACAAACTATATCTGTGCAGGGGATCTCCGGAATTTCATAATTAGCTCGCTTCTATTTCCCAAAGGCAAGAGCGTGCTCACAAATTATCATTCATTAATTTAATTGTGCACTGATTGAGTTTTTTTTCCTACTTCCCAAGTGGAAAATTCTGTAGGAGGACCAAGATCTGCCTGTGTGATCAGGGTCTATCCCATCCTTGGTCTCCTGTGAGGCCCCAGCCTAAATATTGCGATTCTACTGCTGAACATCATAAAGCCCACAGTGCATTACCTGAACCATGTAGTTTCATAACTGTGCTACAGATATACAGTGTTAAATGGCTTATAGAGAAGCATTCAGTGTCAAGGATAGTAAAGATGGGGGTTAACTTACCCAGAAAGAAGGGGGGTCCAGGTGCTCAAACCCCAGACCTTCAGCTCAGGGAGGCAAATGATATGCAAGTAAATAGTGAAGATCTGGCACATACCAGACAGCGGTCCTTATATTGATGTAGTTAAAAAGTATTTAAAACATAACAGCAAAGCCTTACGCGTTTCATGCCGTAAGGGCACTTAGTCATAGGCATATAAGGCCCGAAACGCGTAATGTTTTTTGCTTAAATCAATACTTTTTAACTACATAAATTTAAGGAGTGTGCCTGGTATATGCCGGCTCTACTTTGATATAGAATGTGCAGCCCTGTGTAGGAATAAGTATGGCAGATGGGGAAGACAATGCTGCATAATAAATGTGGTCTGTAGCTTGGATCACGGCAGCGGAACAGTTAAATGCCATAGAATTCTGCTGCAGGCTCTGCTTTCCTTTCAGCTTGGGGGAGGGATACAGTGATAAATGTAATGACTGCAGTCTGTTAGTTGTTGGCTGGGCCCTTAAATAATAGGGAATGGCACCTCTTCATCATAAGGAGATAAATGAACCCTTAAATCCCGTCTGAAAGTAGTATCGTCGTCAACCTACTCATCCACGTTCCACAGTCGTAATATTTACTGAAATAATATTTACTGAATTTAAATGTCACAGATTGATATGGAAATCTATTGGGGACAGAGCTGCAAACGGTGCGCTGGTGTAGTAACATCCACAGCAACCGAAGAGAAAATAGTTCTGATCAATCAGCTGCAGTGTGACTAATGCATGGCAATTGCTGCATCAGCACCTTTATTTATATAACCCCCCCCCCCAATTATGTGACAAGCTTCTCTTCCTCGGGCCTATGTGTGTGTGTCGTCTCCCAAACTGGGGTCTCCTAGCAGTGATGGGTGGTCCCAGCATGGAGAAGATGCAGCGTAAATGTATATTTACTGCACTATGGATGAAAGATCCCTGTCTAAAGGCCAAGTAAACTGAGGTTGGGGCCAGTGGGGTAACTAGATGTTACTGGACCCAACAGCAAATTCATTTTAGGGCCCCCTAAATATCCAGAGGTTGTCCTGTTTTACCGATAAATATTGTTATTTGGACCTCACGGGTCCCCTATACCTCCTGGAGCCCCCTGCAGCCGCAGGGTCTGTTTCCTCTATAGTTACACCCCTGGTTGGGGCAAATGCAGGTTTATTGTTGCAATAAGAGCTCTAAACATACTGGGACTGCAAAGGTTTCTTGCCCCAAAGGCCCATAATAATGCGTCAGGCAGATGGCAGTTTAAAAAAATAAAAAGGGCAATTTTTGCCCAGCTGCACTGCAGGGGATATGCTATGACTCTGCTATTGTTCCTCCTCTCTATCAGCTGTGGGATTCCAGGCATGGGTGGGTGAGTCTGGATCACTAGGCAGGAGCGAGTGTGACGGAGAAAGATCTCATGGAATGCGTGGCTTGTAAACAAGAGCTGATAAGTGGTATCCAAGGCACACTCCCAGTAGCAACGGCACAAGGATACCAGTAAGGAAAGAACAAGGCACAGAGAGGGGGGGGGGTAACAATACAAGGCTCATGTCCTAGGCGAATCGTTCTGATTGATCCAACTGGATTGTATGCGAGTGCCACAACATGACAACCAATTCCCAGTCTGCTCGCTCCTCCTTTCCATAATGAGGCAGAGGAATGAGCAAAAGCTTCTGCATTGCACTGGCCCGCACCAATCTTATCTGCACATATGGAGATGTCTGGCCAGCAATAATATCATATATTTGTATATTAACGGGGAGGCCAGGTTAGCGTGCCCCCCCCCCGCTCAGTTGTAATGGTTTGCTCCAGGCAGGGACGCTGGGTTAATTGCACAAATGTCACAAGCTCCCCGTGCTCACAATCAGGTCCTTGTTCATCGCCCGGCTGAATAAATAAATCTATTTACACTGAGGAGTCGCAATAAAAAAATTTTGTTTCCATGCACCGAGATGCGATAATGATAATAATCATCATTTGTTTCATCCTCGGGCTTTGCGGATTGGACGCTGCAGTGTGGTCACATGACTGGTGTGTAATGGGAATCAATGCAGCACCCATAGCCGTGCCTTGCACCTGCCCAGCATGAGCTCATCCCCCATATCCTCCATAATGGATATAACCCTTTGACTGCCGGAGGGCTCCCACCAGCTGAATGGCCAATGTGCAGGCGGGTTCAATAAAGGCGTATAATTGCATTACCAATAGAGGCGCGGGGGTCTGCCTTTTGTTTTTTTTCCATCTCCCCCAGTCTGTGCCTTGAGCTGATGCTTTGTGTTCTTAAACCGGAGATTGAGCAACTGTGTCCCTACTGCTGCTGTTAAACTACAACTCCCAGAATCCCTGCACAGCTACCAGGGGTGTAACTACAGAGGAAGCAGACCATGCGGCTGTAGGGGGCCCAGGAGGTATAGGGGCCCCATGAGAATCTAATTCATATACAATTTCAATAAAAATTGGTAAAACAGGTCAACCTCTACATATTGGGGGGGGGGGGCTAAAATGAATTTGCTGTAGGGCCCAGTAACATCTAGTTACAGCAACGTTCCTCCATCTGCTGTTGAGCAGCCGCCCCCTATGGATTTTTTAAGCTGCAATTTAATAATAGTTGAAGGCTCACAGATTGGTCACCTCTTAGTTTCCAAAAGATATGCTCCAATACATTAATATTCAAGCTCTTACACCAGAGACCAGCGCAGAACTACATCTCCCAGCCTGCTAGTGACATGTACCCCACTGTCATACTGCCTATACTGCTTATACTGCTTATATTGCATATACTGCACTGCTTATATTGTATATACTGCTTACATTGCATATACTGCTTATACTGCTCATAGTGCTTATATTGCATATACTGCTCATACTGCTTATACTGCTTATATTGCATATACTGCTCATATTGCATATACTGATTATACTGCTTATATTGCATATACTGCTCATACTGCTTATACTGCTTATATTGCATATACTGCTCATATTGCATATACTGCTTATATTGCATTTACTGCTCATACTGCTTATATTGCATATATTGCTTATATTGCATATACTGCTCATACTGCTTATATTGCATATACTGCTTATACTGCTTATATTGCATATACTGCTCATACTGCTTATACTGCATATACTGCTCATATTGCATATACTGCCCAGCAGAATGAAAAAAGCCTCCAATAAAAACAATGAGCCCTCAATGATCGAGTCAGAGCGATTGTTTGACTTTTGCCTGGCACATCACACATGAATGGAAACATGATGAAATGTCACATTTACTGCCCATAATCTTTACATGTTCTATATATTTCCCACTATACAGAAGCCCATGATATAGAAATAAGCCCCAGCCCTCTGGGAAGCTCTCATGTAGCTGAACCCCATTAGGCAGATTCCTGGGCCTCCCCCGCACTGTGTATAGTGAATAGTGACACCCCATGTACCCCAGTCCTATATAAAGGCAATAACTGGCAGTAACTGGGGCTCAACTCCCCCTGCACTGACAGCACCCCCACATTTCCATAGGTTATTGTTCATGTTGCCGACCCCACAGACACTTACCTGGGGCTCAATGAGCCAGTCCCCCCCAGCGCTGGCAGCAGCCTCCCTGTAGGAGAAAGCGGAATAGACGGGGATCTTGTCCTTGGTGCTGTACAGAGTAGCGAAGCGCTTGTCCCCGTTGTGTTTCTGGCAGATCTTGACATGGGAAGGGTCGCCGAATCCCTGGGGAGGGCTGCTCTGGTAGAAGAACTCATTGCACTCGGCAAAGCCTTCCTCAGCCGCGGGCACCACCCGACCCTCCAGCAGACAAAGCAGAGTCGCCAACAGCAGACACAGCAACGCAGCCGACCCCATCCTCTCGCTCTCCCCGCACTGAGCTCACTAGTCACTACCTGCTGCCGAGAGAGAGAGGGGAGGAGCAAAGCGGGGAGGTGGGAGGAGCGAGAGTCGGGCGCTAATGCTGCAGTGTCAGTCTGACTGCGGGGCCGCGAGGGATTCTGGGACATTCTTCCCATGCTCTGGGCCCTACAATAACCCAGCGCACCCCATAGGCTCCTGTTATTCTGCTCTCTGCCCTCCTATTGGCATATTATTATTTTGTGACTGTGTTATTACATGTCTCTGTGTTATTAAATTAAAGTCATTAAGCTGTATGTGCCATGGTGCCCCCTTCCCCCTACTAAAAAAAAATATATATATATATATATATATATATATATATATATATATATATATATATATATATATTACGGTGTTTATTTAAAGCAATGTGTGTGACCCTGTCTTTATCATTACAGTATATGGTATTGGACACTAGTGGTGTATAACAATAGCACTATTACATACAGGGGAGCATTTGTACCTGTGTTTCTTTATGATGGTGTGTTTCCTTCTTCTGATTGGTCAGTTGTGTAAATAAATAGCCCTGCCCATTGGTTTCACAGGTCTGGGACTGGGGGGGGGGTGTCAAGCTTCCAAATCTAGGCCTTAAAAGAGACATTTTGTGTAGAAAATAAGAATATACCAGTGCATTATACTCATTTAGTCATAAAAGAATTGTGCTTAAAAAAGTAGTGTTTCAGGCTGATTTATTGAATATTTCTGAAAAAAAACCTAATAATCCCTCTTTTCCACTTCCTGCTTCCTGAATTCCCAGGCTGTGCAGGGGAGCCAGCGACCTCTCAGCTCACTGCACTGTAGGACAGGAACCAATCAGCAGCTAGCAGGACCTGATAGGGAACTGACACTTGTCTTTGCATGTGTGACTGCAGGGCTGTGATTGGCTGTCCCCCTCCTACTGTGCTTCTGGCAGGGACTGTTAGGACAGGCCCACCCCTCATTTGAAACAGACAGGGACCAGAGATCATCTATAGGGAGCTCTAATAAAGGGGTACTTTTTAAAGATAATATTCATTTTAATGTAAGTAAGCCTGAATAAGGGAGCACCACCCCTAAATCAAAGAGAAACAGACAAATGGTGTGCAGGGTTATATGGATAAATAGTAGCACAAAAGAGAAAAAGATTAACCCTTAAAGTTGCACCACCCCATTTTTAAATCCGAGGACTCAAGGAACAATAAAACTTAACTTTTAATAAATAAATTAAAACCGTAAGTCCAGAGGAGTGTTTAAAATAAGGTTAGGGACAGGGAGGCAAAGAACCCGAATTCAAATGGGCAAAAAAGTACACAGCATACAGTGGGTGTTTGGGATGTCAAAGAGTAACCCACGAGCCTACAAATGTAAATACTGGTAAGTCACATACAATCATTTAACAGCCATAAGTCGGGGTAAACCTTGTATGATGGCTTTTAGGCCTTAAAATATCCACCACCCCTTCACCCTCAAGCACACCCTCCCATAGCCAAAGAGAGAGAAGCCAGTGTATTATGGCTGTATGTCGATTAACCCTGAATTAAATCAGGTAAATTAAATACATAAACTGCCAACCCTGGCATGCGAGTGCTGGTAGGCAGCAGAGTTCAGTTAATAAGCCATAGACTGAGATAGGGATTAACACAAAGCGCAATCAGGTCTGGTGCACCACCCCTTCACCCTCAAGCGCCCCCTCCCCTTTTCCAAAGTAAGCAACCAAAGTAGCCGTATTCAATTAGTTTTAGATTTGAATGGAGGTAAAGATTCTATCCCAGCCACAAAATCACCGTCGAGAACCCACCCCTTCACCCACAGAGCTTCCCACCCGTTTCTGCTGTGAAGCGGTAGCCCAAAGATAAACAACCAAAGTAGCCGTATTCAATTAGTTTTAGATTTAAATGGAGGTTAAGATTCTATCCCAGCCACAAAATCACAGTCGAGAACCCACCCCTTCACCCACAGAGCTTCCCACCCGTTTCTGCTGTGAAGCGGTAGCCCAAAGATTCTTTGTATATGCAGGTGAAACGCGCGTCAGGCGCATTTTAGAATTGTTAGGCAGGGGGGCTGAATCTACAAAGAATCTTTGGGCTACCGCTTCACAGCAGAAACGGGTGGGAAGCTCTGTGGGTGAAGGGGTGGGTTCTCGACTGTGATTTTGTGGCTGGGATAGAATCTTTACCTCCATTCAAATCTAAAACTAATTGAATACGGCTACTTTGGTTGCTTACTTTGGAAAAGGGGAGGGGGCGCTTGAGGGTGAAGGGGTGGTGCACCAGACCTGATTGCGCTTTGTGTTAATCCCTATCTCAGTCTATGGCTTATTAACTGAACTCTGCTGCCTACCAGCACTCGCATGCCAGGGTTGGCAGTTTATGTATTTAATTTACCTGATTTAATTCAGGGTTAATCGACATACAGCCATAATACACTGGCTTCTCTCTCTTTGGCTATGGGAGGGTGTGCTTGAGGGTGAAGGGGTGGTGGATATTTTAAGGCCTAAAAGCCATCATACAAGGTTTACCCCGACTTATGGCTGTTAAATGATTGTATGTGACTTACCAGTATTTACATTTGTAGGCTCGTGGGTTACTCTTTGACATCCCAAACACCCACTGTATGCTGTGTACTTTTTTGCCCATTTGAATTTGGGTTCTTTGCCTCCCTGTTTCTAACCTTATTTTAAACGCTCCTCTGGACTTACGGTTTTAATTTATTTATTAAAAGTTAAGTTTTATTGTTCCTTGAGTCCTCGGATTTAAAGATGGGGTGGTGCAACTTTAAGGGTTAATCTTTTTCTCTTTTGTGCTATTAATATTCATTTTAGCACCATGTAAAAGCAACACCATATATTACCTACAAAATTATTTTCTTTTTCATTTATCCTATATGTCTCCTTTAATCAAAACATTTTTAAAGCCCCCCCCCCCCAAAAAAAAAACATTTGGAGGATGACATTTTACTAGGACTAGTAGGGAATCAACATAAAGATAAGTTAGGGGGAGATTTGACTTGAATATTTATTTGCTGCTCAGGACTCTTGGGAAGTATTATAGCAGGGTGATTATTACAGCAATGTTTGTATGTATGTCTTTATATTGAGCTGCTGGATAGGGGTGGATTAATAGTGGCTTCTGCCTTGGGCTGCACTGCCCCCCCCCTCTCTTTCAGCTCCAACACTAATTTGGAGTCACAATTCCTTCTCCTGCAGGAAAATTGCTAAAACAGGGTATTGTCCCTCCTAGGGACTATGGGTCGTGAGCAACTGCCTGGATATTTGTGTAGAATTTCTTTCTGTTAAAGACAAAGGAAAGCTGCAGATACTGCAATTTTGCGAACTAGCTGAAAAAGATCATTGAAAGCCAGTTAGCTGTCAATTATTGATAGCTGTCAAAACCTGCTTTGAGATTTCCTATGGACTGCACTGGACTCTCCTAACAATGATGTCACAATAGGGGGAACTGCTTCCATAGGTGGGCAAAAGGGACTTAACTGTCAGGTTTTCTGGTGGTCCTAAGAGGCCAACTCCAACATTGATTCTCTTGCAATAGGGCAATTCTTCTCCATCTGCTATTTCCTTTTCCAGAATTGTTTCAGTGGTCCAGGAACTGCTCAAGGCCAAAGCAAGTGGTCACACAGTGGCATGGGGCACAACTTGGTGGGAGTCATAGACAGACCAGGCTGGGAACAAGCTAGGCCGGGGCTCTCATTGCTTGGTAAGCAGACAAGGTCACACCAGTGTACAGGGTATAAGCACCAGAAGAAAACCATTGGTTTGGATTGAAGTCAACATACGTTGGAATGTTAGGTCAGATACAGTATATGCCTGTGCCACATAGGGGGCTGAGTAGCTGCTAACTGTAAGTGGTTAGAGATGTGTTCCATTGTTTGTATTGACCCAGTAGGTTAGTAAGCTCCTTAATATTGAAAGACATATACAGTATCCTGCCAGCCTCCAAAGTCCCTAGTGATATAAGTCACCAAGTCATCTACGGTGAACTGATATTACTGAGCTACAGTATGCAAGCTGCTCATACTCACTGACCCCCAGTGATAGACCCCCTGTAGTGAGGACGTCTGGAAATGGCACTTGCAGTTTTCTAAAAAGATTCCCATTATTATCTAGATTGTGCTGAAAAACACATTTCTACTCTTGGTTCCTGTAATTCTGGGCAAACCTCTCATGCAGGAAGTTAGTGAAGCCTACATCTGTCACCAGACCTAGATTATATGGCAAACCATAGCCCCTTATTACACAGTCAGCGAGGCCCTTGCTACCTCTAGAAGAGCAAACACAGCCTATTATGCTGGAAGAGCCGACAGAAGGAAAAAATACATTGGTATCCAGATGAAGGAACTATTCAAAACTTATTTGTAGTAGGTCATTGTGTATGAAGCAAGATGAGGGGCTAACCCATCAGTAGTTGACATGGAGTGGCCAGGATTAAATGAGAACCCTGAAAAAAGTAAGGAGATGAACGATAACCATATAAAAGTTACACCAGCTGCTCCATCAGGGATTCGAACCCTGGTCACAGCCCCAGAGGGGATGCAGTACTGACCACTATACTAATGAAGCTCTGCTTGGTGAGGCTTGTCAGGAAATGTCCTTGTACCTGAGTGAAGTGATGACATCAGCAAGGTGACAAACAGCTTTAGTTTGGCTTCCACAGCACATTTACATGGGAATGAGAAGGGCATTTACATACATAGAGTTACATGCCCAAACCAAAACTCACCCCTTTCACTTGATTAGGGGATGCCCAGGGGGAAGAATTTCACAATTTCACAGCTCTCACTGTAACAAACCCTTTCCAAATATAAAGATGGAACCTTCTTTCTTAAAAGTTAGAAAGCAGCCCCTCTCTCACTGAACCAACGTACACAATTGGAAACACTTAGTACAGTTATAGAGGTTCAGGCAGCCATCAAGACTCTTAGGGGCAAATTTACTAAATGGCGAAGTGGCTAACACTAGCGACAATTCACCAGCGTGACATCATTTTCACGTCCCATAAAACGCTGTCGTCTTTTACTTTTTTCAGGGTGATAGGCTGAAAAAGATTGTAATCTTTTTTTGGGGGTACCCTCCTTCCCCCCTACATTTCTTAACATATGGCACATAAACTATACACTGGGCACATGTGTAGGGCAATATAACAACTTTATTTTATTTTATTAAGGTTTCCCGGGCTTGTATAGTGTAATGTATTTGCTGCAAAGTATACGTCCATTGTACTTTAACTTGGTGCCGTATGCTAATTAGGCAACACTAGCGTAACATCGCTTTGCTTGACGAATTAACGCTAGCGCAACTTCGCTACCTTTTGGCTCCCTGGACGCAACTTCGGATTTAAGTGAATTTGCGCTGCCCTGGTGAATCTACACCTGGCGAAGTGTTGCGAAGTGAGCGAAGCCGTTGCTGGCGCAACTTCGGAGCTAAGTAAATTTGCCCCTTAAACTCCCTAAAGCTCCTGACCCGATTTGCGACTTTATTTGCTGCAGGCAAAACGTGGAAATTCACTGCGAATTCAGGCCAGGCATATTTATTCGCCCATCACTACCTGTCTGATGCCCCATGTTCCTGTATGAGGGGGCTGCCATATTTGTGCAGCAGGAGTCCGTTAGTATTAGAAACTGTAACTGACAGGCTGAGATGGGACAGTCAGGTTGGCAAAAACTGTCAGGTTTGGAAACTTCAACTAACAATAACATAGATAAACAAACTTCTCAGCAAAAAACATGACATGACCTATAGGTAACTTTTAATGTACATTCATATTTTAAGTAGTAGTCTGGGAACAAGAATCGTGTAATAGTATTGAAGATGAGCAGTGGCTTAAACTTTGGGCAAATCTGAAACACAGTTCTATCAAATACAGTTCTGCTGGAACCAGGCTACAAATTACTTTTTAGATGGTACCTTACCCCAGCCAGAATTGTGAAATTTGCTCCAACACTAAAGGCCCGATAAAAGCTGCCGACAGACCGAGTTAGAAGCTTACTGGCCCGTGTGTGGGGCCCTCTGATGGGCGTTCCGAAGTCGGCCAGATCTCGATCGGGCAGGTTAAAAAATCCCGTCGGATCGCAGCCGCATCTGTTCGTTGATGTCCCACAATCCAACCGCCCGTATCGCCTCAATTCTGATTCACTCGTTGGGCCCTAGGTCCCACAATCGGATCAGCCCGATATCGCCCACCTCAATGTGGGCATATCGGGAAGAGATCCGCTCATTTGGCGACAAACATCACCAAGCGAGCAGAGTGTTTATGGCCACTTTAGCTATAACATAGATATGACATATCTATAGGAGCCTGTTTATGTTCCTTTGTTGCACACAAACAAGAAAAATATTTTTCAAGTAAAACAAAGTAACCCGCAGCAAAATTAAATCAGTAGATCCGCCGTTAATAACGCTTTTACAGAAAACACGCCATCACTGTCTCCTGTCACAATCATATTCACCATTACAAAAACAAAATTAATTGTCGCCAAAAGAACTGATGGGAACTGCAATCAAATAAATGAACTCAATTTAAAAAAATTATGTACTCACAAAAACATGATTTCTATAACCCGTTACAGAACTAATTTCTGGTCACAATTTATTACATCATACAATGAAAATTAATTTCCATTTTGTCTGGTTTCTTTTGTCTAATTTTGTCATTTTTTTCCCCCTTCAATACAATACAATATCATGATATAATATGCCATCAATATCCTGTAAATGATATCCTTATAAACGGTGCTTAGTGATGTCATTGGTTACAATCGGAGCTTAGTGATGTCATTTCTGTCACATGACTCACTGTAACTTGTGTATTATAATAAATAAAGTACCCCCTGTTGACAAAATATGAGGATATTAAAAATCCATGGCCTATAGCATTCAGCTTTTGGCTTTATGCTTTTATATGGTCATGGAACTCCTATGTTAATTATAATATAATCCCAAGGAGATAAATAAATAACAACAACATAAAAGTCACACCAGCTGCTCCATCAGGGATTCGAACCCTGGTCACAGCCCCAGAGGGGATGCAGTACTGACCACTATACTAATGAAGCTCTGCTTGGTGAGGCTTGTCAGGAAATGTCCTTGTACCTGAGTGAAGTGATGACATCAGCAAGGTGACAAACAGCTTTAGCTTGGCTTCCACAGCACATTTACATGGGAATGAGAGGGGAATGTAGTTAAAGAGATAAGGTCAGTTAAGTGTTACAGATTAGAACGGTGAATAAAGACATCAAAAGTGCCCCTACCATCCCTTTACTCTCCCCATACTAACAATACCTACCTCCCGTCCCTAAAGCTGACCATAGATGTTGAGATTTTTAAAAGATCAGATCCTGATCGTGAGACCACGATCTTCTCAGAACGATCGTACGAATTGACCATCAACTAAAAAGACCAATTTGCCAGGAAAACAAAGGGGAGCTGCCTGCTTGGCCCTGCAAACATAGATAGATTGCACTGGGACCGACAAAGATTTTTTGACCTGGCGATCAATTTCCCGACAGATGTCGGCCGAAAAATCGTAAGATGTATGATCGTTCGAATCCCACTAACCGCACGATAATTTTGAAGGATTGGTCGGGCTTCCCTAAAATCGGTCGTTCGGCAAGAAGAATCGTCGCGTCTATGGGGAGCTTAAGACTTGGAACACAGACATGACATATCTATATGAGGCTGTTTTTGTTAATAAATGATACTTTTTGTACAAAATTAATAAATATATTATATATATATTATATTATAATTAAAAAAATAAACCTGAAGCAGAATTAAATCAGTAGACCCACCTTTAAGAATGCATCTACAGGAAACATGCCAACAGAGTATTTATCAAAATCCGAATTTATCTGAGTTTTTAAAATAAAAAACTCAGACCAATCTAGAATCCACGATTTGACCTTATTTATTAATAATATAATCTACAGTTGAATTGGATCAGGGAAGAACTTGATAAAAACGAGTGAGAGTTTTTCTGGCTTTTTCCTGAAAAGCTGAATTGTTTGGATTTTTTCCCGAAATGTCGGAAATAGTCAGGCTAATTCCAGCGCAGACCACAGACACTCCTAAATAGGATAGGGACCTCTCCCACTGACTTATATACAACCTCGGCAGGTCTGAGATGCCAGATTTTCGGATTTGGACTTTTTCCATCCTGGGGTATAATAAATGGAAAAATTTGAGTTTTTCACAAAAAATTTTGATCTTATGGTAAAAAAAACTTGAAGTTTTCGAGTTTTAGGAATTCAGACTTTAATAAACAACCCCCTTAAAATCACAGCCTCCTGTCACAACCATTTTCACCATAACAAAAACAAAATCAATTGTCGCTAACAGAACTGACAGAAACTGAAAATAAATAAATGAATCTAACTTGAAAAAAATACGCACTCACAAAAGCATTAGGGTATGGGATCTGTTATCTGGAAACCTGTTATCCAGAAAGGTCTGAATTATGGAAAGGCCGTTTCCCATAGACTTAATTTTATCCAAATAATCCAAATTTTTCAAAATGATTACCTTTTTCTGTGTAATAATAAAATAGTGGCTTGTACTTGATCCCAACTAAGATATAATTAATCCTTATTAGAAGCAAAACCAGCCTATTGGGTTTATTTAACGTTTCTAGTACATTTAAGGTATGAAGATCCAAATTACAGAAAGATCTGTTATCTGGAAACCCCAAGTCCCGAGCATTCTGGATAACAGGTCCCATACCTGTATTAGAAACTTACAGAACTAATTTCCAGTCTAAGCATGATTTTTACATCATACAAGGAAAATTGATTTCCAGTTTAACTGATTGCTGTTGTGCCTCATTTTGTTGTGTTTTTTTGGCTAATTTTTATTGTTTTTTCTTTAATTGAATGTCGATTTTTTTTTTTTTTTTTTAAAAAAAGGCAGGTTTAATTCTATTGGAACAGCGATAATCATATTTTTAATGTCATTATTTCACATTTCAGTGATCATACTGTACACATCTTAACAAAATATATTTATATAGTAATAAACTGTTCAGTTATCGCTTGCGACATGAATACAATATAATCATCTAATACACAAGAGCCACGAATTTCCTGAAAATTATATCCTTTTAATCTGTGCTTAGTGATGTCATTTCTGTCACATGACTCACTGTAACCTGTGTATTATAATAAATAAAGTACCCCCTGTTAAAAAAAAGAAGATATTAGAAGTTACCTCGGAGTTCCATGATTCATGGAACTCCTCTGTAACATAATAAATATCCTTAAAAATCCCAAGGAGATAAATCACAACAACATAAAAGTTACACCAGCTGCTCCATCAGGGATTCGAACCCTGGTCACAGCCCCAGAGGGGATGCAGTACTGACCACTATACTAATGAAGCTCTGCTTGGTGAGGCTTGTCAGGAAATGTCCTTGTACCTGAGGGAAGTGATGACATCAGCAAGGTGACAAACAGGTTTAGTTTGGCTTCCACAGCACATTTACATGGGAATGAGAGGGGAATGTACATACAATACACACACAGTAGATCAGTAATGAGTCAATGAGAGAGTCTGCTAGTGACAGAACTGACAGTTTGCAGAATGGTCCAGTGAGGGTTTTGAGACTAAAAAGCACCATGTGTGCCACACTTTTTGCATTTAGGCCATGAATGAAGTAGAATGACTGATGCCGATTTTAGGGACAGTGCTACTTTAAATCCCGAAGAGCCGACGTCCTGAAGCCGCGAAAAGACCTGAAGCCACGAAAGATGCCGAAACTGAAGTCCCGAAGCCACAAATTCAGTGCTACTGAACACTAAAGTGTTTCTTTTGTTTTATTTTATTAAACCCCTGGCCACCAATGTATTAGTTTAATTCTTTAGACTGTAGGCCCCTGCCGCCAATGTTTTTTTTTAAAAAAAAAATTCCCTGGGGCCCTAATGTTTAACTTGTAATGGGGGGCCATGGCCATTTTTGCATTTTTAAAAACTGTTATGGGGTCCCTGACGCCATTGTTTTTTGAAAAACTTTTATGGGGGACTCTGGCACCAATGTTTTTGTTTTTTTAACTTGTGGGAGGGGCCCTGATTACAAATGATTTTTTAAAAACTTTTATGGGGGGCCCTGGTGCCAATGTTTTTTTTTAACTTATAGGGGGACCCTGACCATCAATGGCTTTTTAAAACTTGTGTGCAGGGTGGTACTGGGGGGCCTGTTTTTTTCCTGGTGCCCTGCCGGCCAGTCCAACCCTGTGTGTGTGTGTGTGGGGGGGGGGGTGGTTACCATTTTTAGAGCTGATTTCTGTGTGGCCTTTTACTGTGGGGTAGGTGGGATCTTGGGTGGGGCTGGGGTGGGTGGGGCCCAGAAAATGTTGTTTTAAGGGGCCCCTCGATTTCTAATGGCGATCCTCTCAGAGGCATAAATAGAGGTGAATGGGATGTATATCAAAATCATTTTAGGCCCCTCACTTAAACTTTCAGAATAAATTTTCTGACATTCTGGAGTCAGGAAGGATTTTTTCCCCTCTGAGGCAACTTGGAGAGTCTTCAAATGTTTTTTTTTTTGCCTTCCTCTTGATCAACTGGCAGTTAGGCAGGTTATATATAGATTTAATCGGTTGAACTTGATGGATGTGTGTCTTTTTTCAACCTAACTAAAACATTTTCCCCCCCAAATATATATTGAAACTGCTTATCAGTCAGTGCCCCATATACCAACACAGGCAGTTGCAGGGTCTGATTCCTCTGTAGTTACGGTCCTGCTTCACATTGTAACATTCAGTCGAGTTAAATAAGAGGGATAAGAGATAAATAATGTATTGGTGGAAGCACTACCATTAGGGGGTACTGCCAGGAGTCAAATAAAGGGGCGCAGGTGAAGGAGATAAATAACAACAACATAAAATGTACATACAATACACATACAGTAGATCAGTTGAGAGTCAATGGGAGAGTCTGCTAGTGACAGAACTGACAGTTTGCAGAATGAAAATGGTCCAGCGAGGGTTTTGAGACTGAAAAACACCAGATTTAGCTTGGCTTCCACAGCAAATTTGCATGGGAATGAGAAGGGCATGTACATACAAAGAACTACATGCCTTTTAGGTCAATGGATGCCAAATAGGAGGGAAATCACCCAACCTCCACCCTTTCACTTAAATGGGAAGCCCAGGGGGAGAAATTCCACAACTTCTAATCACAATTAGTCATTTGGCTCTGTATGCCTACACCTACTTTACAGGGTATATTTGCACTCACGTTAAGCTTAAATCAGCTACATCTGAAATTGTATTAAAATGTCTTTAAAATGTATGATGTTGTTCTGGATGGTAAAGGTCATACTGAGCTAATTAAAGTGAGGCCTTGTTATTCTTCAGCACATGGATAAGTGTCCATGAAATTCAACTTGATCCAAAGGAAAGGAGGTCTCTGTTTTGGATCAGTTATATCTAGGGTTGCCACCTTTTCTGGGAAAAAATACCGGCCTTCCTTTATAATTATCTTTTTTCCCTATAAATAACATTGGGATCAACCATCATTTTTACCGGCCTGATACCAATTAGGTGGCAACCCTAGTTATATCTCATGCTACATGCATTTTAATAGCAAGAAGAGCAACCAACATTTCTTGAAACTATCTTCTCTATCTGCCTTCACCAGATCTTCAGGGAGAACATTATACACTGCCTCTTACTGGCAGGCAGTAACCAATCAGAGACTTGAGGGAGGTCCACATGGGTCATAACTGTTGCTTCTGAATCTGAGCTGAATGCGAGGATTATTATTACACTGAACTGTTCCTTTAAGTTATTTTTAGTATGTTATAGAACAGCCAATTCTAAGACATTTTTCAATTGGTCTTTAATATCTATTTTTTATTGTTTTGTAATTATTTGCATTTTCAGCTTTCAAATGGGGATCACGGACCCCATCTATAAAACAAAGCTACAAATGTATTGCTATTTCTACTTTGTATTACTCCTCTTTCTATTCAGGCCTCTCCTATTCATATTCCAGTCTCTTATTCATATCAATGCATGGTTGCTAGGGTAATTTGGATACTAGCAACTAGCTGAAATTGCAAACCGGAGAGCTGCTGGATAGAAAGCTAAATAACTCAAAAACCACAAAAAAAATTAAAACCAAAGGCAAACTGTTACAGAATATCATACTACAAGTTAATTCAAAGGTGAACAACCCATTTAAGCCAGTGTGCAACTACCGGTCTGGTGTAAAGGGACAGCGTCTGCTCTCCTACTGGTCACGCGGCCAACAGCTTACATGGGGAGGATTTTGGCTCAACATAGCAGCATTCAGTGATGCCCCACAGCACCCATTCTTTACACCACCATTAACCCACTGAACACAACAACATGGTGAAAGTGTCAGGAAGGTGATAAGCACATACTGTACCTCTTCTGCCACCTAACCCTATTCCGGACCTTGTCCCCTCACTGCTTGCGGCTAATTCTCCGCACCGCTGTGTGCCACAGGTCGTCAGCATGCTCAATCTTGCACATTGAACTGCGCGTGGGTCGGCAACATGCATGCCAAACAACTTGGCCCTGCTTTGCGTATTAGGATTAAAACCAGTGCATGCTCAATAACTATGTCTAAACACACCAACAGGGCCGCCATTAGAAATCACGGGGCCCCGTACAACAAAATTTTTGGGGCCCCCTGGGCCCCGCCCACACTGACGACCAAGCTCCACTCCACATCGCAGTTAAAAGACCACACAGACATCAGCGCTAAAAAAGTAACCCCCCCACACAAGTTGTAAAAAGCTATTGATGATCAGGGCCCCCTTATAAAAAATTGGGGCCCCAAAAAAAAAATGTCAATTTTTTTTTTTTTTTTAAAACCATTGGTGGCAGGGGCCCCCTTATAAGTTTATAAAAACTTGGGGCCCCAAAAAAAAAATGTAAAAAAAAACAAAAAAAAAACAAACATTGGTGGCAGGGGCCCCCTTATAAGTTAAAAACAAATTGGGGCCCCAAACAAAAATTTGGAAAAAAAAATAATTTTTTTGAAAAAAAAAAAAACATTGGCTGCAGGGGCCCCCTTATAAGTTAAAAACAAATTGGGATCCCAAAAAAAAAAATGTAAAAAAACATTTTTTTTGAAAAAAAAACTGGTGGCAGGGGCCCCCTTATAAGCTAAAAACAAATTGGGGCCCCAAAAAAAAATGTGAAAAAAAAATAATTAAAAAAAAAACAAAAAAAAAAACATTGGCGGCAGGGGCCCCCTTATAAGTTAAAAACAAATTGGGACCCCAAAACAAAATGTAAAAAAAAAAAACTGGTGGCAAGGGGCCCCTTACGAGTTAAAAAAAAAAATTGGGGCCCAAAAAAAATGTTTTAAAAAAAAAGATTGGTGGCAGGGGCCTATAGAATATTAAAATAATACATTGGTGGCCAGGGGATTAAAAAAAAAAACACAAACTGGTGTTCAGTAGAATTGAACTCATGGCTTCAGTACTTCAACTTCGCCTTCTTTCGTGACTTAGGGTCTTTTCACCGCTTCAGGACTTCAATTTCGGCTGTTTTCGTGACTTCGGGTCTTTGCGCTGCTTCAGGACTTCGGCTTCGGCTGTTTTCGTGACTTCGCGTCTTTTACATGTCCCTCTATGGAGAACTTAAATGGAAAAATCTCCTTACTAAACATTTCCTTAGTCACCTCCATAAATAAATAAATAAATAAATATAGAAAGAGAGAGAGAGAAACATAAATCATTTGTGATTGAAAAATTGGTTTCCTAAGAAAAGACCCCTTTCAAGCACTGTGGCCTGTGCACAAGAAGGGAGCTCCTGGCAGGTAGGGTTGCCACCCGGCCGGTATTTTACCGGCCTAGCCGGTAAAATACCTGCCAAGGCCGGGGCCGGTATTACAAATTTACCGGCAATGTAGCTGCCGGTAAATTTGTAATACTATTCAAAAGAGCCCTCGGCCTGCCCCCAATCCCCTTGAACTTTGCTTTTCTTTTGGTTCTTTTAGCGTCCGTGGCGCGGCCTCGCCCCCTTTGACGTCATGGCCCGCCCCTTTGTGCCCCCACCAAGGGGCAAAGAATTTTTAAAAAGGTGGCAACCCTACTGGCAGGTCCGGACTGAGAATTAAAATAGGCCCTGGCATTTCAGGTACACAGAGGCCCAATCAGCCTACATAGAGGCCCAAACTTTCTCCATCAGCCCACTAAATACTGACTTTATATGGGACCTTATAGCAGCCCCTCTGGCATTTGCCAGAACCCACAGATTGCCAGTCTGGGCCTGGCTCCTGGTGTAGGCTGCTGGGGCATGCGTATAACTCGCTATGCACATACCTGTGATGTAGGGTTGGGGGTAGGGTTGCCACCTGGCCGGTATTTTACCAGCCTGGCCGTTAAAAATTATGGCTGATCCCAATGTTATTAATAGGGAAAAAAGATAAAAATATAGGAAGGCCGGTATTTTTTTCCAGAAAAGGTGGCAACCCTAGTTGGGGGACATGTAGGGTTGCCACCTAGCCTGTATTTTATCAGCATGGCCAATAAAAATGATGGTTCATCCCAATGTTATTAATAGGGAAAACAGAGGAACATGCCAGCCCAGTGCATGGCTTTTCTTAGAAAACGATAGGCACCTTTTACTTAACCTTTCCAAACTCAAATTATCACCCTCTGCCAATCACACCACCGATAATAACACAGCAGAAATGGTGATCTCTTCGACAAGTTATGGCAGCAATTAAGCCGACGAACTTGCACTATTACATATACACTGATGGGTGTAGATACTCAAACATGGGCATATTATATATAGGCCCTAAAGCTTTTTCTTGCAGCAGGAAGTTGCCAATTTTTGGGGGGAAAAAAATAACTGCCCATCCTATATCTGCTACATTTCTTTCCTGTTCATAACACTGGCATCAAATGCCAATTTTACTGCAAACTGTCAGCCAGGTGGCACTTGCAACCCCCTGTCTTTTGCCCAAGAGTTCCTATGTAAACACAAATTGTGTGAATAAAGCACAAAGCAGTCTGAAGCCCTGCGTAGGGATTTTAATGATGCTTAAGTCAGGTGTTATATTTCACATTGACTAGTACACACCGTATTATTCAATACAGTGCCACAACAAACATGGCCGCTGACAACGTCCAATCAACAGCGACGTCCTCTTCATTATGTGACGCGTTCACCAAGCGCCGGAAGTTTCCCAGTGGAAAGAGACCATCGCCGGGGATTGTTGTGACGCCGATCGCTTGGGATTTGGGGTTGAGGCGCTGTTACGGGTGAGGGAAATCAGTCGTTCGGTTGAGGTCGAGTTCAGGCTCCACGTGGGGAGAGTGTGATCTTATTTTAGTGAGAGAGGATTAAGGCTTGGAGCGTAGGCAAGCTATCTGTTGTAGCGCTGCTATATACTGTAGCCCAGCGTGTCTCACACTGAGAGGCCTCAACAAGTCTGAGGGAAGCCCCAGTGGCCTATTTACTCTTATGATTGGCGTCATCAACTTCTATCTGAGAGCAGAGTCATACACAGGCCATGTAAACCCCCAAATAAATGTTTTTCTAGTGAAAGTCTAGTCATTTGTAATGG
Source organism: Xenopus laevis (assembly GCF_017654675.1). NCBI lineage: Eukaryota > Metazoa > Chordata > Amphibia > Anura > Pipidae > Xenopus > Xenopus laevis. The sequence goes on from NC_054373.1 coordinate 174,577,873, forward strand.
TTTGAGAGTTACATGTAAATACATCTGCTATTGGAAGTCTTGTCTGCCCTTTCTCTTCTCTGCACTGCTGCTTCTGACTCTTGAAAAAAGAGTTGCATAAGCTCCGCAGCAATTTTGAACTGGTGTTTGTATTTGTGTGTGTGAAACAGTTGTGTGAAAGATGACAACCGCAGCCAGGCCAACGTTCGAACCCGCGAGGGGCGGCAGAGGCAAAGGGGAGTCGGATCTCAGTCAGCTGTCCAAGCAGTATTCCAGCAGAGACCTCCCGTCTCACACAAAGATTAAATACAGGTACGGGATTGGCAAAGGCACAGGAGATCTTTAGTTGGGGAGCAACACAAGCATGAAAAATGTTCCTGGGGTGCCAAATATGAACTTTGAAGTCAAATGTGACTTTACTTTCAGGTATAGAATTGTCCTGTTAAGTGCAAGACATAGTAAAACCATACAATTGAAACAATAGTCCTAAAGTATGTTAAAGGGATACTGTCATGGGAAAAGAAAATAAATCGGTTAATAGTGCTGCTTCAGCAGAATTCTGCACTGAAATCCATTTCTCAAAAGAGCAAACAGATTTTTTTATATTCAATTTTGAAATCTGACATGGGGCTAGACATTTTGTCAATTTCCCAGCTGCCCCTGGTCATGTGACTTGTGCCTGCACTTTAGGAGAAAAATTAAATATAAAAAAATCTGTTTGCTCTTTTGAGAAATGGATTTCAGTGCAGAATTCTGCTGGAGTAGCACTATTAACTGATGCGTTTTGAAAAAAACATGTTTTCCCATGACAGGATCCCTTTAAGCGCAAGTGCTATTTACTAAACTAACCTGCTGATTTTCTGAAAATTAATAGTGCCGACAGCCCCAGGGTCCGAAGATTGACAGTGCAGACATCCTATCGGGTGCATGGTGGGAGGGCACAGTTGTATCGCATTATACAGTATTGTTATTTTCATTGCAATTAAATGTCAGCAGCAACCTGTCTTATATGCAGCCTTAAAGTGATACTGACACGTTCCTATAAAAATAGGATTGTGTCGGTGAAAAGAAGCTGCACGAGAAATATAAGCAGCTAAAAGCTCCCCAAAGCCGCCCAGCCCAGCGAACCGTAATAAAGGCGACACTCCGACACCATTAAATCATCTTGCTGAGTTGTATCAGTCATCATGGGCTGGGGACAGCGCAATCCCTCCATAGGCTGAAGTCCTTTTTATTCATTTGTAATTAGCCCCCAGCCCAGCGTCACTGAAACAACTATATTTCTTGTGCAGCTTCTTTTCACTGTCGTCTTTTCTGAACAGGAGCGGAAGTGGAGTTTCGGTAAGTTATTTCTTAATAAAGGCTTTGCAATTTTAAAGTTTCATTTGTCTTGGTGTTTATTTTTCGATGTATACTAACAATAAAATTTGTTTGATGTTACTGGTCCTTTAAAGGAAAACTATACCCCCAGAGTGAATACTTAAGCAAACTGTAATATATATCAATATTGCCCTTTTACCTTGTCTTTAGCTACCATTTTGTCATTGTCTGGGTGCTGCCTCAGGAAGAAGTGTGGGAGTAAAAGACAGAACTTTGTCCATTAATTGGCTCATGTGACCTAACATGTATGTGTGTCCTTGGTTTGTTTGTGTGCACCGTGAACCATATGGTCCCAGGGATCTTCCCTTAGTACTTAAAATGAAAATTTTCTATTTAGGATTAACTGATGGCACATACTACTGAAAAGTTATATTATCATGAAAATGGTTTATTTACACAAAGCAGGGTTTTACATTTGAGCTGTTTTATGCAGTGTATTTTTATAGAGACCTATGTTCTTTGGGGGTATAGTTTTCCTTTATAATGCAAATTTTAAAGGATCTATTCCCATCTACTACAGTAGATTCAACTCTAGCTGAGCACTATATGCAAGGGGTTTGTGGGTTCTTCCTGTGTTTCTGGGGGTTTTCTTAAACACTCCAAAAACATAGGCAGGTTAATTGGCTTTTTTTTTTAAAAAACAAAACAAAAAAACTATACCTATTGGCAGGGACTGATTTGAATGATGATGAATCTATGTAAAATACTATTAATAATACTTCTATCATCCCATGCTGCTTACCCATTCACCCACTGATTTATTCTTTTAGCAGTCCCATCCTTTGGACATATTTAATAATGCAAACGGTATTATGTTTGATTAGTCTCATTGCTTTTTACAGGGGCATGCAAATAAAAAGATTGGTTGCTTAAAGCAAAGCTCAGTGGTTTTGCAGATTGCTTTATACTGAATAACAGCAGAAATAGAGAGCCTTTTGGAAAGTAATATTGACACCTTACCTTGCAGTTTCATGTCCCTAGATTTTGCTGATGACCACAAGCCATTGGAAGGTATCCGCTAACCAAAAGTCAACATCTCCATTCTGCATCACTTCAGAGTCTATTCAACTGAAGTAGCATATCTAATCAAAGCATATGGCTAATTAACCCGTAATTGCTTATTCTGTCCCTGTGATAAAGAAAGGGATTAAATACTTGTCACATCTGGCCATCTCTGTGGTTGTTGAATACTGACAAGTTTGTGTAATTGTTGGTAACTGGGGGTTAATCTTGTCACAGTGTCAGCCAATACCAGTGACTTCTTGTGCTATACCGGCAGCCAGTGCTGAATATGCTGTTTATTACTCTGCTTCCCTAATGGGTACCAAGGAAGTTTTATGGTGGGCAAAGGAAAAATATTTAGTCCAAATATAGGAAAAAGAATGTTTTCTAACACTATGAACACTTGCTGTGTCTCTAGACAGACCACTCAGGATGCCCCAGAGGAAGTGAGAAGCCGTGACTTCAGGAGGGAACTTGAGGAAAGAGAACGTGTTGCTGTCAGAGATAAGAACAGAGACAGACCAACAAGAGGTAGGATTCCCCCATACTTTAAGGACCACGCTAGGCTATGGGCACACAGGCTGAAGGCTCTGGCTGTTGGCCGATGTGAGTAATTTTCCAGGCTGAGAGAAGCAGACCTGCTCAGGGCCTCTGCTCCATTGATTTTAATCCGATCAGTGTGCGTGCACTTACACACAGTGGAGCTGAAGCTGAGAGCCTGGAGATGCCTCCTTTTGCATATTAGGGTTGTCCTCAGCGGATCGGATTTAAATGAATGGAGCAGGGGCACTAAGCAGATCTACTTCTCTCAGCCTGCAAAAATACTCAGGTTGCCAACAGCCAGAGCCTTCAGCATGTGTGCCCATGGCCTTATGGAGAGCTCAGCCTGGGGTCAACTTTGTTCACATGTAGTATTAACAGACGTATAAACAGCAAAAAGTCCTAGAGGTCAATACTCACTACAGGCTGGGTGCAAAGCACAGAAAGCCATAACTCCTGCTCCATAACTGAGCACCTACCCAAAATGCAGTGCAAGGACCTAGACTTGTCAGCCCTGTATTTAGGAGAGGTAAGCAGGAGGAGGAGTCCCCCTCCCCTATAACTCGTACACCATTTAAGCACTCATATTAGGGAACTCTGGTGGGTGCACAGGAGCCCTACAGCAGAGGTTAAGGACAAGGGTGCCTTGGATGCTCAGGGCCTCTGTTCTGCGCCTCCCACCAGATTTTGAATCGGGCATGAGGTGCAGAGCCTAGGTATGTCTCAGACACAAGTGATTACTGAATAAGTACTAAGGGTGCTATACTTAATCCTCTAGGGTTTTAGCACTTGTGTCTGGGATGTATATAAAGTTTAATGTTGGAAATGATGCTTAGCTGCAAATTAATGTGTTACTTCCAGAGCTCCCTTTAATGTTGTACCTACACATGCAACTGACTTGTCTAATACATTAACACAACATTGATGAAGTGATGGAAATAACAGGTGTTTTGTTTGATGGCTTACTTGCATCCATGCACCTAGTATTTTGCACCTTAAAGGAACAGTAATGTCAAAAAATAAGTGTTTTAAAGTAATGAAAATATAATAGTGTTGCCCTACACTGGTAAAACTGCTGTTTGCTTAAGAAACACTACTATTGTTTATATAAATAAGCTGCTGTGTAACAATGGGGGCAGCTATTCAAAGGAGAAAAGGCTCAGGTTACACAGCAGATAGCAAATAAGCTCTGTCTGTCTAATGGTGTTATCTGTTATCCACTATTTCACCTGTGCCATATAGCCGTTTTTCAATTTCCGCCATTGCTATACAGCAGCTTGTTTATATAAACTATAGTAGTGTTTCTGAAGCAAACACATCACTTTTACCAGTGCAGGGCAGCACTGCATTATATTTTTATTACTTTAAAGCACTTTCATTTTTTGTTGTTACTGTTCCTTTAAAAATAGCATTTCATTGCATCAAATTATGCAGTTACCCTTGCATATGAGCCCATAGCTGTTTGGTCTTTAAAGTTCAATTATTATTGAAAAAAGGTAGGCTATATATATTGCATGTATTAAACCCAATATCTTTTTTTACTTATTTTATTTTAGAGCATACGTCTTCTGTGTCGAAGAAACCTCGCCTAGATCAGATTCCAGCAGCAAACCTAGATGCAGATGATCCACTCACAGATGTAAGCAGAGCACTAATTACCTAAACACTTGTTTGAGTTTTAAATTGGGTCACTGCTGTGTGTTGTTAAAGCACACAACATATTTTATGGTCTACTGTGGTACATGGTTTGTGTCTTTTGTTATATTTTTAACACTGATGTAAAAACAGTGTGTAATTTCCCATAATTCGGCACCTGCTTTTGATAGAATGGCAAATAAAGAGTTTGTTTCCCTGGGCTGCAGGAAGATGCAGATGAAGACTCTGATGAAGACAGTGATGATGACACCGCTGCACTCCTTGCTGAACTAGAGAAAATTAAGAAGGAGCGGGCAGAGGAGCAAGTCCGGAAGGTATGGAAACCTCTGTGCTGTATAATGGCTGCCAATGTAACTGCAACAGTAACATATTTCTCTAATTGTGATCTGCAGGTAGCCCTGATACCCGTCGGAACCGCGGATTTACCCGCAGGTCATTTGGGTTCATGCCGACCCTGCACATCCATTTGGGTGCGGGTTGAGCTCTTCTTCCTGCTCTCCCCGCCAGTAAGAACTGCCGGCTTCCGACTTCCTGCTTGATTTTTTTAAAGACGCGTGCCTCCTGGCCCGTCCCTTTTGTGATGGCTGGGTGGGTCGGCACATGCCTTAAAATGGAAGCAGGAAGTGGGGCGAGTTGGTGAAGGGCGTGTTAATGTCGGGTGCAGGTATGGGACCTGTTATCCAGAATGCTCACAACCTGGGGGTTTTCAGATAACAGATCTTTCTGTAATTTTGATCTCCATACCTTAAAGGACCAGTAACATCAAAAAAATTTTTTAAAAAATTCGTTAGTACACAACGAAAAAAAACACATACACAAATTATACTTTAAAAAAGCAAAGTCTTTATTAAGAAATAACTTACAGAAACTCTGCTTCCTGTCTTCTACAGAAACGGCGAAAGGGCGACCATCCATTGAGCGGTGCTTGATTTCTCCTCCCTGGCTCTCTGCTGCTGGATCCTTCAGCTGCCACATTCTGTGTTTCTGTAGTGCAGCGGCGCTTCCAGCAGGAACTTGAGGCGGATCTGCGGTGCCGGTGTTCCTATGGGCCATGTTCTCTCTCTCATTGCTCTGCATCCAGCTGACTACAAGTCCCTGCGTCCCACTGCCGGTAACACTTTGGGAGAAGCTGCCCAGCAGATGGGACGGATGCATGGTGGGACTTGTAGTTTTGTCGGTAGCTGCGAAGCGCCAGAGGGAAACAGTTGCAGCGGGTGCGCGCAGCTGCGAGGGCTCTAGGACGCGCTACCGGTTGTCCCAGCAAACTGTGAAGAGAACCCCCAAATACCTCCGGTCCCCCCTAAATACCTTGGCGCCCCCTTCCAAGTCTTCTTTCTCCACTTGCCACGCAGCCGCCCTACAGGGAACTGACCTGGACTCACCTCCCTGGGCGGAGGGGGATCTGGTAGGGCCTGAGCTGTTACATCAGTGATAGAGAGAACATGGCCCATAGGAACACCGGCACCGCAGATCCGCCTCAAGTTCCTGCTGGAAGCGCCGCTGCACTACAGAAACACAGAATGTGGCAGCTGAAGGATCCAGCAGCAGAGAGCCAGGGAGGAGAAATCAAGCACCGCTCAATGGATGGTCGCCCTTTCGCCGTTTCTGTAGAAGACAGGAAGCAGAGTTTCTGTAATTATTTCTTAATAAAGACTTTGCTTTTTTAAAGTATAATTTGTGTATGTGTTTTTTTTCGTTGTGTACTAACGAATTTTTTTTAAAAATTTTTTTTGATGTTACTGGTCCTTTAAGTCTACTAGAAAATCATGTAAACATTAAATAAACCCAATAGGCTGGTTTTGCTTCCAATAAGGATTAATTACATCTTACTTGGGATCAAGTACAAGCTACTGTTTTATTATTGCACAGAAAAAGTGCAATAAAATCATTTTTAAAAATTTGTATTATTTCATTATAGTGGAGCCTTTCCGTAATTTTGAGCTTTCTGGATAACAGATCCCATACATGTACTGGCATAGACACCATCTAAAAACTCTCAGGAAGCAATGCTATAAACACAGGGTTATGGGAAATAGCTCATAGTACAAGTTGATCCAGGGACTGGTCCCATTGCCATTTTGGAGTCAGAAAGGATTTTTTCTCCCTTTGAGGCAAATTGGAGAGACTTCAGATGGGGGTTTTGCCTTCCTCTGGATCAACTTTTTTATTTTCAATATGATATAAACTATCTGTTGCTTAAGTGTTCATTTTAGGGGTATAGTTTTCCTTTAACCAGTGCAGGGCAACCATTCATACAAAACCCTTTCATTTGTTAGTGTTACTGGTCCTTTTTGGCCCAAGAAAACCTTCCGGAGACACAACAATTACAGCCCATCCTGATAAATATGGGAATATAACTGAACAACTTTGAGATACAATAGGAACCCTGAGATAGTAACACAAACCTCGGACATAAAGTTGAATGTTCCTTTTCATAAAAGAACACTGTTCCTTCAATATTCTAAGTGGGTTTATTTTTTATTAATTCCTTGAACCCCATCAGAATGTAAAGCAATGCACTGGCAGACTAAGGGTGGTGTAAAAATGTTGCCCTATTAATCTCAGTCTCCTTGCATTTGTCGGAAATTGCTGAGGGAATAGGAATCGGCGCGGTGCTGAAGAAACATGCAGATTTATCAGGAGGACGTCATTTGGGCTCTTTGATTGCGGATTCTCTTTATTCTCTTTGCAGTGGCCGAATGCATAATTAAACACACGCCTTGGGCTGCAATAGAAATATTGTGTGACGCCAAGAGAAGTGTGTGCCTCTGCCTGTCAATCAGTCTGACCCAAATACTGACTTGAAACTTATACTTGTGCACTTACCAACGAGACTGAGAGGGCAAAATCTAAAGGGGAAGTTGCCTTGATATGTATCATTTAGACCAGTGATCCCCGACCAGTAGCTCGTGAGTAAAATGTTGCTCATCAACCTCTTGGATGTTGCTCCCAGTGGCCTCAAAGCAGGTGATTATTTTTGAATTCCAGGCTTGGAGGCAAGTTTTGGTTGTATAAAAACCAGGTGCACTGCCAAACAGAGCCTCAATGTAGGCTGACATCCACATAGGGGCTACTAAATGGCCAATCACAGCCCTTATTTGGCACCCAGGAACATCTTTCATGCTAGTGTTGATCCCCAGCTCCTTTTACTTCTGAATGTTGCTCACGGGTTCTAAAAGTTGGGGATCCCTGCTTTAGAGAGAATCTTCAGCCAGTTCCTGAGAATCCCTCAATGAGTTCAACGCTCCTGTTTCTAAGTTGTACCTTTGCATGTGTTAAAGGGGTTGTTTACCTTTGTGTTAACTTTAAGTACGTCGTAGAGAGTGATATTGTGAAACAATTTGCAATTGGTTTTCATTTTTTATTAGTAGTTTTTGACTTATTTAGCTTTTTATTCAGCAATTCTTCCATTTTGCTGTTCCAGTGATCTAGTTGCTAAGGTCAAAATTACCCTAGCAACCATGCATTGCTTTGCATTTGAGACTGGAATATGAATGTAAGAGGACCTAACTATAAAGATGAGTACTAAAAAGTAGCAATAACAATACATTTGTAGCCTTACAGAGTATTTACTTTATAGATGGGGTCAAAGACCCTCATTTGAAATCTGGGAAGAGTCAGAAGAAAAAAAACTATATAAAATAAATAATGGAGACCAATTGAAAAGTTGCTTAGAATTGGTCATTCTGTAACATACTAAAAGTTAACCTAAAGGTTAATAATAATAATAATAATATAATTTTATCCGCAAAAGTAAGGCAGCAGACTGGAATAGACCACTAACAATGGGAAGATCTATCAGATCGAAAGGATAACATAAATAAAGCAATTTCAATAATATATAAATTATTACTGTCTAATATTTTTGTAGCACATAAGGAATGGGAAAGAGATCTTAATATAACAATGACACCCATAACATGGGATAAGATTCTCTGATTCACATAAATCATCTAGAGCTGCAACTAATAATGGAAATGAACTATAAATCAGCCACTAGATGGCGCCACACCCCAGCTAAACTAAAACAAATATTTCCAAATAGTTCAGATAGATGCTGGAGATGCGACCGAGATACAGGTACACAAGCCCATATCTCTGATTCCAAGACCCTGGAAGAAAGTATCCTTAAGTTGTGGAAACACTTAGTAGCGGAAACTAGAAAAATGGAAGAGATGACGCATATATTACACAATACAAGTAAAATATACTGGAAAATTTGGGAACCCTGGTTATCCTTTTTGAAAAAGGTAGAGTCTTGTATAATATCACTATAAAGAGTTAGAAATACTATGTTAGATGTTATAATGTAGACTAAATAAAAAAAAAAAAGAAGAGATACTCGAGAATTTGATAGAAAGATTTCCTCTATAGTGATGGGTGAATTCGCGGCCAATTTGTCAGTTTCGCTGCCGGCAAATAAATTTAAAAAATTGATGCCAGCGATGGTAAACGGACAATAAACGGACGCTTATTGACTTTAATTGGCGCCAGGCATCAACTTTGACGCTGGCACCCAATGTGGTGTGAATTTTTCACCAGTTTCGAGAATTTCCTGCAAATTCGTGGCGAAGCGAAACGGGACAAATTTGCCCACCACTATTCCTCTATTTAATTTATAAGGATAAAAAAAAAATGCTGTCATAAAATGTCATTTGTTCATTAAGGAAGTGTATCTTTAAGAATATTTTTCTTTTTACCCCTCCCTTTTCCTTTTTGCTTTCTGTATTCTCCCTCCTTAAAAATGTTTTTGAAAAATTAATAAAAAAAAAGTTAACCTAAGGGTAAAGCTCCCCTCTAAGTCATTCTATGGCTTTTTGCTGACAGGAGTTGGAACAGAAAGCTGAAGAGGAGCGAATCCGCATGGAGAACATCTTGAGTGGAAACCCACTGCTGAACCTCACAGGCCCTGCTGCCCAATCACAAGCCAGCTTTAAAGTTAAACGCAGGTAATGCAAGTCACACTGGATTGTGTAGTAACTGAGCGGAGTTTACCCAGGTTACGCAGCCCGCAGCCTTGTACCCTTCTACCCACCAGCCATCAATAGGCAAGTACAATATATAGTGAATAAAGTCCCCTCTCTTGTAAAATATAAGGATATTCTAAGTTACCGAGGAGTTCCACGACAATATAACTGTTTTTATACAGGTCATGGAACTCCAAGGTCACTTCTAATATCCTCATATTTCAACAGGGGCTACTTTATTTATTATAATACACAAGTTTCAGTGAGTCACGTGACAGAAATGACATCACTAAGCTGCGATTATAACCGATGACCTCACTAAGTATCGTTTATAAGGATATCATTTGCAGGGGTGGGAGGGAAATCGCATGACTTTATCTCGAAACAAGGAACTAAAACATGTTCTCCCCTTCCCACACCTAATTTTTTCGGGAGTTCGGCCGAATCCAAAATAGTTAATTTGGTGCATCCCTATAATAAAGCGCTTTCATCAGTACTGGGCAGCCTTTTAAAGGAGAACTAAACCCTAAAAATTAATATGGCTAAAATTGTCGTATTTTATATAGTGAACTTATTGCACGAAGCTAAAGTTTCAGCTTGTCAATAGCAGCAATGATCCAGGACTTCAAACTTGTCACAGGGGGTCACCATCTTGGAAAGTGTCTGTGACACTCACATGCTCAGTGGGCTCTGATTGGCTGTTGAGAAGCTAAGCTTAGGGCTCGTCACTAATTATCCAGCAGAAAATGAGCTTCCCCTGTAATATAAGCTGATGCTACAGGTTTGCTGATTATTAAATTCTGATGCTAATTGCACTGGTTTCTGTGCTGCCATGTAGTAATTATCTGTATTAATTACTAATCAGCCTTATATTGTGACATTTCTATTCTATGTGTACTGTATATTGTGAGTGGGTCCCTAAGCTCAGTAAGTGACAGCAGCACAGAGCATGTGCAGTGAATCAGCAGAAAAGAAGATGGGGAGCTACTGGGGCATCTTTGGAGACACTTTACTGCTAAAGGGCTTCTAACACTGGTTTCCCTTCTGTCTCAGGTGGGACGACGATGTTGTATTTAAGAACTGTGCCAAGGGAGTCGACGAAATGAAAAAGAGACAAGACAAGAGATTTGTGAATGACACTTTACGTTCTGAATTCCACAAGAAGTTTATGGAAAAGTACGTCAAGTAGTACAGTTTTATGTGCTCCATTTGGAAGACTGGTTCCTTTTCTGGCTGGAGGACTTTAGTTGGACTAGTCATTGTTCTGAGTTCCCCTTCATCCCGCTCAGCACCGTCATGTTTCTTAATTGCTTGTCTTTGTGTGCTCATCAATAAATTCCATTTGTTTTCTACTTTTCTGTTTCAATCATTCTGCCGCCGTGTGTGTTCTGATTTGTTTCTGAATGTTGTATAAAAGTGCTGCCCATTCTGCCCTTGAAACGACCACTAATAAACTCTTGTTTTATTTTATGCAAATCTGTAGGGATGCACCGAATCCACCATTTTGGATTCGGCCGAAACCCTGAATCCTTCGTGAAAGATTTGGCCGAATACCGAACTGAATCCTAATTTGCATATGCAAAATAGGGGTGAGAAGGGGAAAACATTTTTAACTTCCTTGTTTTGTGACAAAAAGTCACGCAAATTCCCTGCCCGTCCCTAATTTGCATATGCAAATTCGGTTCGGCCTGGCAGAAGGATTCGGCCGAATGCTGCTGAAAAAGGCCGAATCCCGAACCGAATCCTGGATTCGGTGGATCCCTACAAATATGAGAAGAGTTGCCATTAGTTTGTGTAGGTTTCCGGGATTCTTTCTACTGTGCTTTATAAAGAGCATGTGCCCCTTAGCAGCCGAATCCCACTTATGTTAGAGCCTCCCATACACTTTGTGACGATTGTTCAGCCCTTAGTGTTACATATTGAAACCAAAAAATAAGGAAAGCACACTCTGTAAATAAATGAAACCGAATTACATGCTAGTTACCCCACATGGCAACAGCATGTCGCCCCCACGCGTTTCGACCTACAGAGGTCTTCATCAGGGGCACAAAAGGGCACAAAAAATTAAAAAAAGGCTGCTTTTTTTTTGATTTTTTTGTGCCCCTGATGAAGACCTCTGTAGGTCGAAACGCGTGGGGGCGACATGCTGTTGCCATGTGGGGTAACTAGCATGTAATTCGGTTTCATTTATTTACAGAGTGTGCTTTCCTTATTTTTTGGTTTCATGCATGATTTTTTGGAAACTACAGATGGGTAGTCTCCTATAGGATTAGCACCTCGCATACATTTACTTTTTGTAGTTTTTTGATTTTTTAATAGGGAATGTGCGCCTTCTATCTTTGATGTTTTCTTAGTGTTACATATTATCAGTGTAGGGCACCGCGGGGCAGGATAGTTGCTCTATTCACTATGCCCCAGAGCAGTCCTGTCCAACTTCAGTGGTACCGGGGGCCGGACGTGGTGGAGGGCCGACAATGGAAGCCGGTGTTGAGCACTCAATGTTTTTAAAGCACACGGTAACATGCTCTGTATGGCACACACCCCCTGTAGGGAAGGCAGTGGCCCTGGGTGTGTCAGCAACTAATAATCCTGACTATGGGACAGGGAAGTACATAAACCCAGGACATTCCTCTAGTCAACTGTCATTTCTCCTGTGCGTCTCTGTTGTCCCATCTGGTTCATGTTGTGTCTGAGTGTAGCACAGTGTGTCTACAGTTACTCATCTGACCTTGAACAAAAAGAGAATTCGGAGTGTCTGGGGGTTCATTAAAATTCATATTTGGTTCCGTCTGCTCCGCGCCGGCTCCATTCCCAGGACAGTGCGGTGCAAGATCAAAGTGCCACGTGCCGCCTGTACATCACCCATTTACTTATTTATTATTCATTCTCCCATTAGAAAACAATGCTGAGTGCGACTGTATTCTACAGCCTTCGTCTGAAGTCCAAACCTCACTATGGGGCATATTTATCAAGGGTCGAATTTCGAATCGAAACAACTTCGAAATTCGAATTTAAAAAGACCAACTGAAAATAAGTCTGGTTTTTTTTTTTTTTTTTTGGTCGAATAGTTCCGTTTTCGATCGAGTAGGTCCGTATTCGGCCGAATTCTAATCGTTCCGATCGATGTAATAGCGCATTCGATCGAATACGATTCGAGGTTTCCCCCCCAAAAAAACGTCGATTTTTCAAAGTCCACCAATTGACTCCAAATTTTAGGAGGTCCCGCAGAGGCTAAAACAGCAATTTGGCAGGTTTAAAATGGCGATTGGTCGGTCGAATTTTTAAAGAGACAGTACATGATAAATTTCGATATTTGAATTTTTCAATTTATTACAAATTCTAATCGAATTCTGACTATTTCCTAGTCGAAGTACACAATAAATAGTTCGAAATGCGAATTTTTTTCATTCGAAAAGTCACCTTGACCTTTGATAAATTTGCCCCTAAGTGTTGTTCCAGAATATCTGGATATGGGGTGAGTAGACCTGAAGCATAACCTGCCACTGTCCTTTCCCATTCCATCTCTGACTGCAGCATCTTCTGATACCCAATTGCCCCATTCACTCCTCAGTAGAAATACAGATGTGCAGCTGTATATCCAGTGCGCAATTTGCTCTGGGTCTAGTCACCTGTAGCAACCAATCAGCCAGCAGCATTTTCCATATTCAAACTACAACTCTCAGCATCCTCCTCTAGATGGAAGCAGGCCCGGATTTGTGGAGAGGCCAACAAGGCCCGGGCCTAGCAGGATTTTAGGGGGCGGCATGCTGCCCAACCACATCCACATTGGTTCAAAAACACTGGAGATGCGCAGGAGATACAATATCTTTTTTAATTTTCCTTGTGCCAATCCCCATTGCATACAATGGTGAAAATTTGAGTGAGTAAAAGGGAGGGATGGGGGCGCCAGCTATGTAAATCTGGCCCGGGACAGAACCACACCATTGGATAGTTAAAGGAGAACTAAACCCCCCAATAAGAAAAGCCCCTACCTACTGCTGTAGATAGCCCCCCCCCCTGCTTCCCCTTAAAGTGTCCCTAACACAGTACTCGCGTATCAGTACAGAGTAAGTGCAGTGGAGCTCATGGGCGACATCTTCCGGATCTCCGGTATTCTTCAGGTCCCCTTCCCTTCTGCAATTTCCGGCACTTTTGGCGCAAGCTACAAACTGGAAGACTGCTCCAACTGCGCATGCGCCAATACGGCGTTCACTTACGGAAGAATACCAAAGAGCCGAAAGATGGCGCCCATGAGCTCCGCTGCACTTTCTCTGTACTGATACGAGTACTGTGTTAGGGGCACTTTCAGGGGTAATTAAGTATACGGGGGAGAAGTGGGGAGGGGACTATCTAGAGTAGTAGGTAGGGGCTTTTCTTATTGGGGGTTTAGTTCTCCTTTAAAAAGGCAGTCTTTATTACATGTTGTTTAGCCATACAGAATTGAGCACACCATATTAAAAACAATAATATAAGCACTGTGTTCATACCATCAGTACTAATACTGTAATAAAGTATATTTAAATGTATATCCGTACATTTAAATATACTATACATATTCCTCGCAAGGAAACTTCAGGTGACTTCGGAATACGAATCGTCGCGCGTGCCATGCCTCAGGCGCAAGACAGAGGTAAGGCATTTGGGGAGATTTAGTCGCCTGGCGACTAATCTCCCCGTCTTTGCGGCGACCAATCTCCCCAAATGCCTTACAAATGCAATAGCAATACATTTTTGGCATTACAGAGCATGGTCAGTGACCCCCCATTAGAAAGATGGAAAGAGTCTGAAGAAGAAGGCGAATCATTAAAAAATGTAATGGAAGACCAACTGAAAAGTTGTTAGGAACAGGCCATTCTATAACATACTAAAAGTTAATGTAAAGGTGAGATTCTTTAAATTAAAACGTTCATTTATGCCAGCGATCAACAAACATATTCACAATCTGCATATGACGTTATTAACCCCAAAAAACATACACCAACTCTGCATCAGTTGTACTCCAGATACCCACAACCTGCCTGTCCCTCTCCAGTATTGACATGTTATATAAACTCTTTTGCTCCATCTGCAAACTGTCAGTTCTGTCACTAGCAGACTCTCCCATTGACTCATTACTGATCTACTGTGTGTGTATTGTATGTACATTCCCCTCTCATTCCCATGTAAATGTGCTGTGGAAGCCAAACTAAAGCTGTTTGTCACCTTGCTGATGTCATCACTTCACTCAGGTACAAGGACATTTCCTGACAAGCCTCACCAAGCAGAGCTTCATTAGTATAGTGGTCAGTACTGCATCCCCTCTGGGGCTGTGACCAGGGTTCGAATCCCTGATGGAGCAGCTGGTGTAACTTTTATGTTGTTGTGATTTATCTCCTTGGTGTTTGTATTTCTTCTCATGTATTTTGGTAATTTTCCAATAAAATAACACATTATAAAATTATTCTGATAGATTAAGCGATAAGACTGCAATGGTCGTTTTTATAATCATATTACTAGCTGCCATATAACATTTTATGAAACAATACATGCAGTATAATAATTGAAATATAACATAAAACACATTCAAATAAATTAACACTGTGGGCCCATTTACTCAGCTCGAGTGAAGGAATAGAATAAAAAAAAACTTCGAATTTGAATGATTTTTTTGGCTACTTCGACCATCGAATTGGCTACTTCGACCTTCGACTATGACTTCGAATTGAACGATTCGAACTAAAGATCGTTCGACTATTCGACCATTCGATAGTCGAAGTACTGTCTCTTTAAAAAATACTTTGACCCCCTACTTCGCCACCTAAAACCTACCGAGGTGCAATGTTAGCCTATGGGGAAGGTCCCCATAGGCTTTCTAGCAATTTTTAGGTCGAAGAAAAATCGCTCGATCGATGGATTAAAGTCCTTCGAATCGAACGAATCGAAGGATTTAATTGTTCGATCGAACTATTTGCGGTAAATCCTTCGACTTCGATATTCTAAGTCGAAGGATTTACATTCGGCAGTCGAATATCAAGAGTTAATTAACCCTCAATATTCGACCCTATGTAAATCTGCCCCTTTATGAACAGAATTAGATATAGTTGAATTGGCCTTTTATATAAAAACAAATAGTTGTCATTAGACAATTCTTATTTAGCTTCTAACTTCTATGTACAAAAATATTGCATTTAGATGAATCCATTGGTTTTCTGACAGTTTTGGTTCAAGACCCCTTTGAGGTGTAACATTTGGTCTGGCCTTAACTAAGAACAAGGTTCTTGCCATCAGACTTCTTTAAATAATCCAAAGGGAGAGGAAATGCCTGAAGGTGGACCAGCTGAGAGGCTCTGAATAAGGGGAAGATCAACGAGTTCTTAAAGTGATCAAACAACGTTACAATTCAAGACCAAGAGCTTCATTTGCTCATCTTCTACTACTGGAAAAGAGAAATCCGGAGTATTAGAAGAATGCTTTCAATTGGTTGATTACTCCTGTTCTGGAGGCAAAGGAACACATTTCATTTACTTTTGAACGAGAAAGTCTTCAGGGAAATGGAGACATTGTAGCTCTGTAGTAAGTTTAGGAAATTCAGAATGAAGTCTTGAATAAAATCCTCATTGTTTCCGCGGCATAAGATGACCACCATGGACATCACAGTTGCATACCACCATATTCCAACCCATCCCCTCAATTTAAGCCTTTTGAGGATTGTGGAAGAGCAACATTTTCAGTTGAAAGCCCTTCATTTTGGCGTGTCACCAGTCCCAAGGGTATTTCCCAAATAATTGGTCTCTCTGGCTGCAGCCTTACATCAACAAGGACTTCAAGTGCTCCATTACCTGGATAACCCTCTTCTGGCGTGATCCTTCTGTGGTACCAAGGACCAGAATTTTTCTGGCCTACATAGTGGTGGACTGATAATGGAAGTCAGTATTGAACACTTCTTTTTTAAAACCACAACCACTTTGAACCACACCAATGTTAGCACGTGAAATGTTAAGACCTTACCCACATTAAGGGTGTTAGAACACCAGAAAATCAAATGGTTGGTGCTCACTGCAGGGATATCACTCATATGTGAAACGTACAGCTTTAGTATTGCCAAAAGGTACTTCCTCATTAGCATAACAT
Organism: Xenopus laevis; assembly: GCF_017654675.1. Taxonomy (NCBI): domain Eukaryota; kingdom Metazoa; phylum Chordata; class Amphibia; order Anura; family Pipidae; genus Xenopus; species Xenopus laevis. The sequence continues at coordinate 174,594,507 of NC_054373.1, forward strand.
GGAGATGTCAGCATGAGACAAGCAGAGCTATGCAATAGCAGCCCAAGTCCCTCCCCAACATATCTCTGCCCCAGCCTAATTAAGTCCCTCCCCCACATCTCTCTGCCCCAGCCTAATTAAGTCCCTCCCCAACATATCTCTGCTCCAGCCTAATTAAGTCCCTCCCCCACATCTCTCTGCCCAAGCCTTATTAAGTTCTGTCCCCAATATTTATATTTATACCCCAATAATCCATAATAATAATAGGTGGTAAAGCACCTGCCAACACCCCCAATTCGCTTAGAACTTCACTTTTTTTCGGCCTTATGACCATTGTACAATATGGCTCCGCCCCTTCTGCATCACTGTAAAGTGGATCTGCCCCCTTTTGCATCACGGAACGCTCCTTTTGTTCCAGGGCCCCCACCAGCCGGTAAAAACTTTGAGAAAAGGTGGCAAGCAATTAGTTAGTGAGGCCCTACTGCCACCGGTTAGGAGTGCTACATGTATTAGTTGCCCATTTATTTTAGATAAACAATTATTCAGTTTAACCAATACTGTGTGTTTATTATTACTGTAATCCTAGTGGGGCCACCCATAGGTGCATTCCCAGATCCAATGTCGGACTGGGCTGGCTGGACACCAGGTAAAAACCCGGTGGGCCCCCAGCTCTTGTGGGCCCCGCTGGCCCAGATCCACACCTGCGCTTCTAAAGTTCTCCCTGCCGTATGCTCGATTGCAGCAGCAGGCCGGAGGGGAGCCTTGAGGCAGCAGCCGTGGTGGGCCCCGGGCCCCCACTCTGATCCTGCCCAGATCCCAGTAGGTGGAGGCACTGCGCTAGTAAGTACCAGGTACCCAGTTTCTCCCAATACCACTGCGGAGTGACTCAGGTTTGTCCTGTGCCATCAGGTAAGCGCCACACATGGAGTGAAACACCGACAAAGGGGTGTCGAAAGGGTTACATGAATTTAAAGATTTAAAGACAACCCCTGTAAAGGGCTGGATGGTGGCTATATTGGAATGAGATGAGTTGGGGAGGTCACAGTAATTTTAAGGACAAGTTAAGCCCAGAAAAGTTAATTTTTATATCCCCTGGATTGGAAAATCACCATGCCTCTTAGGTCACCATTCTTTATTTCACTGTGCAGTTTAAGGTGACGTCTGTGTCATTTAATCTTGTGGGTCGCTGTACCATAAAATGTAATGCTTTGGGTCACTGTGTATATGAATGCTGGGAGTCACTGTGCAATTTAAAGCTAGGTTAAGGTTTCCAGGTCATGGAATGCTGGAATAATGGATCTCTAATAAATGCAGGGTGCAAATACAAGAGTCCCCTGCACTCAACCCATTATCAATATATTTAAGACAATGACATTTTGTGCTACTGCTACTGAAAAATGCCTTACCCTTTAAACAAAACAGGGATTGTTTGTCCATATATTGCAATGTATTTAAGTTGGCCAACTACATCAAAGTCATCCCATATCTGGCCAGTGCTATGGGATGACTTTGACGTAGTTGATTAATCATTATGAACAGCAGGGGGAGCCCCCGCCTTACTTCCCAGACATGCAGAACTCAAGCAGCTTTGTTTATGACGATCCCTAAGCAGCCCAGACCACACTGAGCATGTGCACAGTCTTAGTCTTGCAAAGATGTTTAACAACGTTACAAGATGGTGACCCCCTGAAGCCAACTTTGAAAGCATAAATTATTTGTTTGATTAGGCTTGTGGTGCAGTAAGTTCATGTTTATATTTAGTATACAAAATACAGCATTTCTAGCCTTATTCTATTTTAGACTTTACATGCCCTTTAATTTATACACTGAACTTATTGCACGAGGCTAAAGTTTCAGCTTGTCAATAGCAGCAATGATCCAGGACTTCAAACTTGTCACAGGGGGTCACCATCTTGGAAAGTGTCTGTGACACTCACATGCTCAGTGGGCTCTGATTGGCTGTTGAGAAGCTAAGCTTAGGGCTCGTCACTAATTATCCAGCAGAAAATGAGCTTCCCCTGTAATATAAGCTGATGCTACAGGTTTGCTGATTATTAAATTCTGATGCTAATTGCACTGGTTTCTCTGCTGCCGCATGTTATATATTCAGTAGCGTTCGTTGAGGGGGACGGGCCCTGGTTTGTGACGCGCAGCCGGGCCCCGCCCCCCTCCGTACCGCCGCATTAGCCCGCATTTCTCAGTGGCGCACGGACTGCCGGGGGGCCCTGAGGGGGCGGGCCCATGTTTTTTTATTTTTTATACTTTTTAATTTATTTGCCTTCTTCTTCTGATTCTTTCCAGCTTACACATGGGGGTCACTGACCACATCTTCAAAACAACTGTTCTGTAAGGCTACACATGTATTGTTATTGATACTTTTCATTACTTAGCTTTCATTTCAGGTCCGCTCCTATTTATATTCCACTCTGTTATTCAAATCAGTGCATGGTTGCTAAGGCAATATGGACCATAACAACCAGATAACTGAAATTGGTAACTGGAGATCTGCTAAATGAAAAGCTAAATAACTCAAAAGCCACAAATAATAAAAAATGAAAACCAATGGCAAATTGTCTCCTCATACTAAAAGTGAATGTAGGGAATTAGAGCAAAACCCTGTTAGGCTAGGGAGAAGCTGTTCTTCAGTCCACTAGAACCTGATAGTTGCTGTTTGGACAGGAAAAAGAGCCAAATGGATCCAAGGTTGTGGGAGCATATATAGATACCAAACAATGGACTAATATTATAGCAAACTTCTGTCTTTAAGAAAAGTCCATAAAGAAATCCCAGAGTTGGTGGAAATCAAATAAGGTAGAAATGGTAACTATCTCAATAGCCCAAATTCTAGGAGTCTATCAGTCTGCTCGAGAAAGGGGCTTTGGTCCTAGAATAATGAAAATTCGAGCCATCAACCAGATGCACCCATTAGTTATGAGATTTTTCAGAGCCGTGAACAGAATATGTGATGTCCCTCAAAGAGGTCAGTGTTTCTCCAGATAGGATTTATCAATGGTTTTGGATGCTTTAACTTACTCTCCCTTTGAACCCAAACCATAATTATCTTTGTGGTATCTAATCCAATAGGGTGGCTAAGCTCCAACCTGGATCCCTCAACCTTGCATTTCTCAACTCTTTTCTTCTTGATAAAGTGATGATTTCAAACAAAACTAACGTCTTCCTTTATTTATGGCTAACTCAACATCAGAGATGGAGGTCAGACTGCATTGTCTGGATCTAGCCAGATGTGGAAACTACAAAGGAGATCAGAAGCTTGGACAAGCTATTTGTCATGGGCTAAGAATGGCTCATCAGCTTCCAAAACCACTTTATTATTTTTTAATTAGGACAGCCTATTGCAAATACGCCAGCTTCACAATTCATTAGGGCACACTCAACTGTAGGGGTCCTGGTTTGGCCAGTGGATGGGCACATCTTTTTAAAGTTGTGTAGCAAGCAGCAACCTGGTTATCTCCTCATACGTTTGGGTCTCACTCTAATGTAGATGTGTCCTCATCAAAAAGAACAGAGTTTGAAGAGTTCTCCAGTCTTCCTCTGCTTTCCAGTATTTTTGTGGTGTCCTTATTGGTTATGTTTCAAATGTTTTCCTACCCAAAAATGAACCAAACTATCATTGGCCAATGAAAGAAGATCCAAAGCGTTAGGTATGAAGTCTTCCTAACTACAAAATAGGATTTGCTGCTAATGCAAGAAACTTTGGTTCGGTATCTGTGGCTTCTGTGTGGGGTTGTTCTTGATAGTTTTGTACTGGAGGACAATGGAATGATGAACTCCTGCCATTCATATCTTTTTCCATGTCTATAGAAAGAATATGCCCAACCTGTAGACATAGAGGGCCAACAATGAAACCCCCAGCTTTAGATGTGTGTTTGGATAATGAAACAGTTTGAATAGATTTCATTTACTAATATATATATTTGCTCTTAGAATGAAGCAGGCAGATGAGTGGCGACATGTGAAACATGTAAGTAATGTCTTACCATGTGTTTTACTGGTGAACAGGTGCTGCCTGGTTGGAATGTGCTAGTCCCACGCTTACTCCATCGACATTGTGCTCATAACTTGCATTCATGGGCTCTCTTTAATCCTGATCCAGGAATTCTCTCCTCTACTCATTATCTGAGCTCTACCCAATGCAATATTTTATATTTATTTCCTCTTGCAAGCCTCAAGTCCACAAAAATCAGGTTGGATGGAACCTTTTATTAAAGGTTATTTATCAAAGGTCGCGTTTTAGAGTTTTGTGAGTTTTTTTATAGCTCGAATAAACTCACACCTCAAATGTCTTGCGATTTAAGAAAAAGCGTAAATTAGTGAAGTCAGGCTCAACAACCCGAAAACTCGAAATTATTAAGTTTCCGCCAAAAAACAACTAGAATCGCTAGAATTAATCTAGTTTTCAAGCGAAATCCAAACATCATGAAGGCTACAAACATTTTCAGATGGTTGAAGGGACCTCTTCCATTGATTCTACATGACCTGGAAAGGGTTTAGCTGGAGTATTTTCAGGTTTGAGCTATTTCCAGGTTCGGTGTATAATATATCTCGAAAAATTCAAGTTTTTTAAAAACCCGAAAAATATGTTTGTTTTTTTAACCTGAAAATTTGAGTTTTGACTAAAAAAATACCGTACAAAACTCAGGGTAAAATTCAACACGACCTTTTAATAAATAACCCCCCTAAAGTGTCCAACGGCACAGGCATATTGCACCTCTGACTAATATGATGCAGGCAAATGGCTGTATGTCTGTATCTTCCCCATAACTTTATTATTAGCATTTCTATCAGCCCCCCTACCCCAACATGAACTATCATTAGGCACAAGGGGTGATTCTTGGAGTCTAGAGTTGGGGATCTTACAGATTCCCAGTCCAGGATTCATGATGAAGCACAGCAGCCAATATCTGGGGTTTCAGGAACCAAACTATTCAAGTCTAAGTTAGTGGGATAATAGTACGAATCTTACCCAGGGCACATAGGGGTGAAGAAGTCTAGACTGGCCTACTGACCCACAAGCACAAAGGGAAACCGAAAAAATCCCACAAACTGAATATGAATGGTCACACTGCTAAATAGAACCTATAGAAAAGGGGTTAAACTAGAAGAAACCTATTGAACTGTTAAAGGTGGTAGTTTCCCCCAAAAAGGCTTCTAACAGTGCTGCAAAACATGTTGGTGCTCTAAAAATACTTGATAAAAATAATAATATAAGGAATAATTTATTGATACAAGTGCAGTTGAGTGTTTTCAGTGCAAATCATATTTTATTTGCCAAAAATGCTGCTTTTTAACCATAACTCCAGTGTTAATGCATCTATGCTCCAAGTAGCAGCCATCGTCTGTTCTCAGCAGAGGCTGAATGACAACTGCAAGCAGCTAAAGGCTAGTGGTGGATTCTGGGTGTTGTAGTTTAAATAAAGCTGCAGAGGGCTGTTGGTTGGCAGTGTCCGTTACAAATACTTTTACGTCTCTTGCTATGACTTGGGCTCACTGAGAGAAACTATGTATTTGCAAGATAACTCCAAAGATGGCGCATTGTCAAGCCAAGTGGCCTGTAATTACTTGTACAAACGGCAGGGAAAGCAGAGCTCAGTGCCTCACTAGTACAGCTGGCTGAGCCTGGGAAACATTATCCGTCCCGTGTGCAGTTGGGGACACTTCCCGTGACTTTGTCACTGACAGCTGCCTGAACCCTCACTTGTATGAATGCTCTGCAGCTATGCCAGGGCTCTTTCATCTACTGCACTCAGCAGCAATCTCTGCCATTCCCAGCAGCCACCCTGCACTGCTCTGGCCTGCTACTATCAGAGTAGGGACAGAAAGAATCTGCATTGGGCCCTCAGCATCACAGGGGCCCCTTAGGGAAGAGCATATCTCAATTTTTACTCTCCAGCTGTAGGAGAATGGTGGAAGTATCAAGGTAAATCAGGAGGCTGATCATGCAAGAGAGGCTTTCCCAAAGTGTGTATATATATATATATATATATACACATTTTTTTTTTAAGCACAATTGAGATAAAAAGGAAAAACTTCTTTTGGAATTCTGCAAGTATTGTTTGCACAAACAGGCTGTATTACTATAAGTCTGCCACCAGGGGTCAGTATGTGCATTCCCCTGCTGCTTAGCAATACCAGTGAGTGGACCTGTGTTTAGGGCTGATGTCGCATAGGGACAGCTCATTGTTGAGGAACAGTCTATCCTGCTGTGCCCATAAATAGCTACTGGTATTCGCTTTAAGCCTTATACCCCCATATGTAATAAAAGATACTAAGGTTTGCCCAGTGTCGGACTGGGATGCCAGGGGCCCACCAGAAACACTTTAGACCATGGGCCCACTTTCCAAACTATTATTCCTCCTCTCCTCACTCCGCCTGTTTATTCTCCTAGTCTTTAATATTTACTTACTATATTCTTCCATTATTAAACATTCCCCCCCCATAAAGAAATAAGGAATGACCATGAAATAGGCCAAATGTTTACAAACAAGAGGCCCACTGACACCTGGGCCCACCGGGAGTTTTCCTGGTATCCAGGTGGGCCAGTCCGACACTGGGTTTGCCCAGGAGCAGTAACACATATCAACCAATAAGGTGACTGGTAAATTCTACATGCTGATTGGTTACTATGGGTTACTGCTCCTGGGCAAAATAAATTCCTCTTATTGCATAACCCCCATAGTGCCTTTAATCTGGCCTGATGGCCTTCATCTGGTCCTTTATTCACTGCTGTGACCTTGTATGCTCACCAAATATTTTAAAACCACAACCTACCAGGATCTCAGCCTCCCCTGCCCATAATCCCAGCCAGATTGTACCATGTGCCCTCCTACATGTCCTTTAGCAGCTTTGGGTTGCTGAATCAATATTGGAAAACACAAGTCGCGCCTGTTGATCATGGAACATGCAAGGCATTGTGGGTACCAAAGGAGAGAAGGCTACTGCTATATAGTTTCAATGGTACATGTAGTCAGAACCAGCAGTACAGAGAATAACAAAGGGCAGACAGATGCCGCTTTCTATAGCAATTACAATTACCAGTAAAAATAGCCTTTAAATCATCAACAACGTGTAATTTTATTTTGAAAAGTTGCGCAGAATAACCCAAGGCCGTACGTTTTTGCTAAATTTGAAGTAACTCGATATATCAAAAGAATTTCTTTCCCTTTAATCCCTCTGCAGTAAAGAAGTTACTAAATGAGAAATGCACTGGAGCGTGACCAGTATTAGGGGGGAACCCTCAGAGGAAAATTCCTGTGTTCGCTCTTCCTAAATATATACACACACACGTACCTCTCAATACAACAGACCACCCAGGTGGGAACTGTGATGTCATGTCCATCTCTTTGCTGTCATTGGTCAGCCAGAGACATGCGATACCTTCTCCAGTCTATTGTTTTTTTGTTATCACTCTGGAAGTAGTGAGAGCTGCATTACTGTTCTAAGCTGGTAAAACCCTATTTGGTCTGTTCCATTGGCACAATCATGGTTTAGACATTGTGGGTCAAATAGGGCTGATTTGATAGTTTGGCCTGGTAGGCTATGGATTTGATAGTTTGGCCTGGTAGGCTATGGACTTGGCCAAGTTGGCAGGTAATATTGCCTCCCAATACAGGCAGCTTAAAACAGAACCAGAGTTTAAACACCCAAAAACCCTTCCCGAGAGCCACCAAACTGGCCTAGTTAAACAAGAGGCAGGAAGATAAAGGTGAACCCCTAAAAGGAGAAGTTATGGGGATTTAGGCTGAGCCCCCATCTTTTCTTACCACCACTGCTCCAAATTTCAGATTTGGGAACCAGTGACCTATAGGGTCAGTCGAGCAAATGTCACCAATACCAACACTTTCCCAGCAACCCTTGGGTGTCAGGTTCTTGGGTGGACCCTCAAGAGGAGCGTTCTGACACTGGGCAAGGTACCAACCAATCAAAGTAAGAGTGAGCGAGACGATGACCGTTTTTTAAGTCAAAGGCTGTCGTGCCTTATTTAATGGGCAACTCAATACAAATGTGAAATGTAGCTGCAGGACAGAAATATAAAATGTCATGCAAATTATTAAAACCCATACAATGGGGATAAGTCTTTGCCTTCTCCATGACTCCAGCCAATGACATACCAAGGCCTTTCAAACGAAAACTTGTGGCTACCGCCTGTTGCTTTTCATTTTCCACCATCTCTTTTTTCCACTTGCCAAACCATGACCTTCCCGTTAGCTGTCTCCAACACGGCTTGTCCGTAGGGCACTGTCATTAGGGGAGAGGGCTTCTGTACAATAAATGTCTTTAAATAAGGACTTCCATTGTGTTTTCCGCTTCTGGGAAGTCGTTCTTGTGGGCAGTGTTGGCGGCTCGTCCCCTGTGATCGGGAGTCTTTCCAAGAACAGGGGAATTATCTGGGAGAAATCAACAATATGAGAAGATCATTAGACTATTTCCCATATCTGTACTAGATAGTCCTGAGCAATTAATAAGCTTCATCCAACCAAAATGACATTTATAGAGGGCAACTTTTTTGGTTTAAGCCCCCTTGGAGAAAACATTGATTCCAAGAATACCTAAAACAGAAGATTATTCACCACATATATCACCATAAGATCTTCAAGCCTGAAAGTGGCTTCCAGGCTGAGAACCCCCCACTGCCACTGCTCCATGTCACCCCCAGGGCAACCAGCCCCACAGTTTGGGAACCAAGGATCTAGGGCAATGGGATGAAAGCTGAGCTTTCAGGGGTATCTAAAAGAACACTAGGAATTATTCCCGAATCTCATTTTAGGTGGCCTTCAGGTTGAGCATCCCCCCACCTCTTCTGCTCCATGTCACCATACAGGGGCAGCCCCACAGTTTGGGGACTACTAACCTAGGGCAATGGGATGAACATTTCCACACCAATTTCTTATTTCTTAGAGCCGTCAATACAGACCTCCACATTATCTTTGGAACTGGTGCAAAAAGTCCATGATGGGCTCCTGACAATGGCTTCCTTCCCGTCCCTCTTCAGTCCAAGAAAAAATATAATAAATGCTATAACCTCAAGCAAAGTGGGTCCATAACATTTCTAGGGCCCAGTGGCAAATCTGAGCACTTCCTATTGCCAAACTGACAATGATTTCCCGACTGCTATAGTGTTCCCTGCCCAGTTTGTCTCATCATGGTAGTGCCAACGTTTTGTTCTACCACTGGGTTTTTCAGATAAAGTTACCCCACTCAGGAATTATTTAACTTTCACCATGTAGTACCCCTCTTTGCCAGTCACCTGCCCAAACAAAGCTATATGGAGAGAGCAGCCTTGGTAACATTAATGAAGCCTACTCTCTTCATTTCTACATGGATTCCACTCTTGCCATTTCCACGCTTACCTGGCTTCTCATATGCTTTGTTGGCAGTGTGCCGTAGCAAGGGGCTGCTTGAGGGAGTCATGTTTATCCGACCCCTGCCTGGGAACGAAGCAGTGTTTGGCCAAAACAGCTCAGGGTTCTTGTCCGTCTGGGTGCTGTTGTCTTTGCTGCCTGTTTTGGCATGTGATGCGGTCACTGGTGGTGTTGGGGGAGGCATAAACAAAGATGGCAGGGGAAGCAGCAAGGAAGGAGATGGGATTTCACGGTGGTCCTTGCCCTGATGCAGACCTACAAATGAGAAATAGATAGATCAAGATACACAATATAGGTAAGGTGAGGGCTAGCTTTATAACCAGATGCATTATGAGTTGGCACACACCGGTTGCATAGTAACCGCAATAAGCCAATTTAGGAGATTGTTGCTGCCAATGCTTTAATACAGAAGAAAAAATGTCCTTAATGAGGGGTAGTCTAATTTGGCACAGGGCAATAGAGTTCCAGGATTTTGCCCCAGTTCCCAGAACTTATATGATACTGCCAAGGACACCTATGACTAAGTACCGGAGGGTAGAAACGTGTAGGGTGGGTTATATGGGGTTAGTATGTACTATTTTTAATAAAAATGTTAACTTTTTACAATTAGTAGTTCACGGGATATTTTTGTTAAATAAATACGTGCCAATGCTTTGCCTTTGCCATCTGACCAGGCACCCACTGACATAAGAACTCGATTGTACTGCTCCAAAAGAACCACAGAGGCAAAATACAGTACATATTGGTGGAATACAAAAGCAATGGAGCTTGACCTGCAGTAACTATCATGGTAGATGCATTCTTCTCTACTGTTAGGAAGCCAAGTAGTTATCAACAGGCCTATCATTGATATAACTGGCAGTGGAGTAGCCAAGCAACCAGCAACGTCTACAGAGGCTTTTCATTTTCTATAACCTAGTGAATTACTACTAGTCTAGCCAAGACTCAACTACTATGAGGGCTTCAGGAGTAACATCTAAGGGGGCAACAAGCAATGAGGTGCTCGAGAGCCAATAATCAAGGGTAAGATTTCTAACCAACAATAAGGTTGAGGAGCTTACCTATACTTCCCTTGCGGCCTTTCTCTTCCTTCTTCTCCTCGGCCGCCTGATTGCTGCTCAGCGATGTCTGCCTCGAATGGACTCCGGTACTTGCGGTCGCCAGAGTCACTGCGGCTATGGAAGGTACGGAGCGGGCCGGGCGTAAACTGGAGCTGTCATTTTTCGCCGGATCCTTCCGTGAGCGCTGATGGAGCACTTTAATCATAGCATCCTGCTCAATTATTTTCGCATGCAGATTTTTGATCCTGTCGGAAGGAAATTCAGCCCGATAAATTATATAATTAGGATATGATATAGCTGCTTTCAGTGTTCATGGAAGCAAAGAGTTTGAAAGCAAATGAAGAGCAATTGCCCCATCATTTTTATATAAGGGGAACAGCATATATATATATATATATATATATATATATATATATATATATATATATATATATTATAATATTATATATATATATATATATATATATATATATATATATATATATATTATAATATTATTATTAACATGGATTTTTAGGGTGCTGTCATATTTGGCAGCGATATATTTATATATATATATATATGTATATATATATATTTATATATATATGTATATATATATATATATATATATATATATATATACAATACTTGAGAATTCTTAGGAGAAAACAATCATCTGAGATATTAGCAGTTTTATACTGCTGATACCAGGCTTTTGGCTAAGTAGTTCTCTTTTAGAGCTGCTGTGTTAGCATTTCTATCTGACTGGGCATAGAAAATTGAGCATAGGGTTGCTTATACAGCAGCTCTGAAAAGAGAGCTACTAATCAAAAAGCCTGATATTGGTAGTATAAAACTGCTAACATTTAGAAACCACTGAAGATATGAATTAATAATTAATATTACATTGCTATTGGTGTTTGGATTCTGCTTAAGGACGCACAGGCAAAACTAATAACTATTAAGGGCTGGAGTGCTACTAAAACACCAATAGGTAGAAATGCTGAACAGTATTGATAGGTGCTAATCGCTGCACCCACTAAAGGTCTCCCATAGTGCATATTCAACTTTGCGGTGTTAGTTCCTTATCGTGATCACAGTGTGTCAATAAGCTTATAAAAATGGCAGTGTACAAATCTGCTTTAGCCCAGTAGCCAAAAACAACCAATAAGCAATAAGCTTTATTCTCTCTAGGGCAGTTAGAATAAAGAAAGGGAATACCTGACTGGTTGCTATAGATCACTGCATGGAATGAATTGGCAACATTTACCACAGCTGTATAATTCTATACAGGGACTGCATATAGAAATCAGACCTCATACCAAGCATGGCCTACTTGCTTTCCTCCAGCCATTGTGGAACTACAACTCCCAGAATCTCATCAGCTGCAGGTCAGACATTATAATGTTAAACACCGGAATCAGTTTTTGCAGAGGATGCTGGGAACTGCAGGTGCTTTATATATAGACACACACATATATATACGAGTATGAAAATAGCTTCGCTACTGGAAATCCTCCGTACGGAATGCTTAACTCCCGGAATATGTGCTGGCGTGTAGCTACAGTATCCGCTGTCACACAGCATCCGCTATTTAAAGGTCAGGCACCAAACATATTTGCTGGTAAAGGTATGCGGCCTGTTCCCATGCTGAATGCTGGGTGGGAAGATATGAAATATTAATTAGGTTTATCTTGTTCATTGCAGGCTGGAATTCCCGGAAAAGAAACATGTTTTTTGGTTGGTTTGGATGCTGAGTTTAAAGGGGAACTATCTCAAAAATGAAAATTTAATATAAGCTTCATCATACTGAAATAAGAAACTTTCTAAATACAATAATGTATGTATTCTGTATTGTTTCTGAAATAATCAAGTTTATTATCACTACTCCTCTCTCAGCATCTGTTTCTCTTCATTCTCTCTTCATGCAGCAGTTGGGTGTCAGATATTCATTGACAGTTAGATGCAATATATCTTATAGGGGGGGGGCTCCTTTCCTAGCAGATGTATTAGAGTTCACTCAAATAACTTCCAGTACAAACAAAATCTAACAAAATAACTGCCTTTTGCACAAATCCTACATGTAGAGAGACATGATGTCTGGTGAGTTTAATAGAGTGAGCTCTAATACATCTTCTAGGCAAAAGGAGCCCCCCTATAAGATATATTGGATCTAACTGTCAATGAATATCTGACACCCAACTGCTGCATGAAGACAGAATGAAGAGAAACAGATGCTGAGAGAGGGATAGTGATAATAAACTTGATTATTTCAGAAACAACACAAAATATTTAACTGATTGTCTTTAGAACATTTCTTATTTCAGTATGATGAAGCTTATATTAAATTTTCATTTTCGCGACAGTTCCCCTTTAATCACCCCCTGCCTCCATGTAACAGAATATCCTGTAAGATTAATATTCCTCTCAGCAACTTCCCACTAGATATTAATCCTTATGAAGGACCAGGTGCTGTTACTTCAAGAGGAGGAGGAGGGTATTGAGAGGGCAAAGGCCGGGATGAAGTGATAATTTTGGAAGCCTGGGTGTTTGTTGAGCAGCTATTACTTGCCTGGTGCAATGTGGCTGCACTTGAGTATTGTATATCTAGAATGACTACCATAAAGCAAGGCAGAACTGCTGTTATCTGCCTGAAAGACAATCACTGTGTCCCAGGCACTACATTCCCCAGAAAACTATAATTTTAAACAATATTATTTATATTATATAAAAAATATATATTTTTCTTTTTATAGTTTTTTTTAATTATTTGCCTTCTTCTTCTGACTCCTTCCAACTTTTGCTGGTTTTGCTTCCAATAAAGATTAATTATATCTTAGTTGGGATCAAGTACAAGCTACTGTTTTATTATTACAGAAAAAGGGAAATCATTTTTAAAAATTTGGATTATTTGGATAAAATTGGGTCTATGGGAGATGGCCTTCCCGTAATTCAGAACTTTCTGGATAACGGGTTTTCCGATAATGGATTCCATACCTGTACTCATCTTCCTATTCAGGCCTCTGCTATTCATATTCCAGTATTCAAATCAATGCATGGTTGCTAGGGTAATTTGGACCCTAGCAACCAGACAGCTGAAACCTCAAACTGGAGAGCTGCTGAATAAAAAGCTAAATAACTCAAAAACCACAAATAAGAAAAAATGAAAACCAATTGCAAATTGTCTCAGAATAGCATCCTCTACATCATACCAAAAGTTAATTTAAGGGTGAACAAACTCTAGCAAAAATGAATTTCTAAAAAAAAAAAAGCAGCATTTGCTAGTCGGTGCCATTTTCCCCCATTCACTGCGCGGAGGTTTATTTGTAGTTCATCAGGAAAATTCAATAAAGTCAGTCATTTGATACATGAGCTGAGCAGTTCCCTCGCCTCTCGATGAAGTCATTTGTTTAGTCATTACAGGAACACTGGGAGCCAATTACACTCCATTAGCCACTTTTTCAGGCTGCCCGAGGGGGGCTGGGAGAGGTACAGGGCTTAGCAGGGGCTCATACTGTACTGTACAGAGAGATGCAGGAAAGTGCCAGTTCTAGGACACAACCTTGTATCCAACCATAACATGAACCTTAAAATCAACTTTTAGTAAGTTATAGAATGGCTCATTCTAAGCAACTTCTCAGTTGGTCTTCATTTTTGTCTTTTATTTATAGTTTTTGATTTATTTGCCTTCTTCTTCTGACTCTTTCCAGCTTTCAAATGTGGGTTGCTGACCCCATCTAAAAACAAATGCTCTGTAAGGCTACAAATGTATTGTTATTGCTACTTTTTATTCCTCATCTTTCTATTCAGGCCTCTCTTATCCATTATCCAGTCTCTAATTCAAATCAATGCATGGTTGCTAGGATAATTTGGACCCTAGCAACCAGATTATTGAAATTGCAAACCAGAGAGCTGCTGAATAAAAAGCTAAATAAACTACAAATAATACAACATGAAGACCAATTGCAAATTGTCTCAGAATATCACTCTCTTCATCATACTAAAAGTTAATTTAAAGGTAACCAACCCCTTCAATGAATGCTTTAGGAATATGGATATATATCCAGGGACAGCTGGACCTTACGTGTGCTCCATATCTTGGAATTTCCGGTTGGCCTGAATGATCTCTTCTTCCTCCTGCCACGTCCGCACCTCCAGTGAACTATCATTGTGGCTGCCGCTCCGTGAGTGGTTTATAATGGTCGTGTCCCTGGAATAAAGGGGTATAAAGGTTTGGTAGGATATAATAGGTCCAGAGTAAAAGGGGTTGGACAGCACCAATGGACCCTCTTATAATGGCAGCCATGAATGGTGTAGGGAGCTGGTTGGGTTCCTGAAAATACATTAGGCAAAACTGTTAAAGGGGTTGTTCACCTTCTAACACTTTTTTCAGTTTAGTTGTTTTCAGATTGTTCACCAGAAATAATGACTTTTTCCAATTACTTTCTATTTGTGACCATTTTTCTAAAGTTGAAGTGAAAAGTTAAATTTTTCACCTTCTAAGGGCAGGGGCACACAGGCAGATTAGGGGAGATTTTGTTGCCTGGCGACTAATCGCCTCTTATTTGGGGCGACAATCTCCCCGAAATGCCTTCCCCCTGCCTGCCGCCTGCTATAATGCGAAAATGTCAGCGCAGTGGCACTCATGGCGCTTCGAATTCCGAAGTTGCCTCACGAGGAAACTTCGCGCGACTTCGGAAATCGAAGTGCCACAAGTGCATTGGCGCAGGTGATTTTTCATTTTAGCAGACGGATGGCAGGGGGAAGGCATTTCGGGGAGATTGTCGCCCCAAAGAAGAGGCCATTAGTCGCCAGGCGACTAAATTTACACGAATCTGCCCGTGTGCCCCTGCCCTAAAGCAGCTCTGGGAGGGGGGGGGTCACCGACTTGTTAACCGTTCTAAATTGATACATTTACTTGATCCATTTCTTATCTTTGTCCCTGCTGAGCAGAATCCCAGAGTGTCATTAAAAGCAGCTGTAGAATTGATACAATAGTTGCTAATACTCCAGAGATGCTGCTGAGAAATGGATCAACTAAATGAAGCAAATTGTAACAGTTCCCCTTTAAACTTACATTTTGGGAGTAGGGTAAAAATAAAAGATGGAATGTAATTGAAAAAAGTCTTTGTTTATGGTGAGCAATCTGAAAACAACTGCACTGAAAAAAGTGTAGTGAAGGTGAACAACCCATTTAAAGGGCACCTACTATGTTTGCGGCAAAACTGGGCCTACTGAGTGAGTATCCTGCTAGCCAACAGCAGGCTCATGAGGGTGACTTTTATTGTGTTCCCCCATTTCCAAAACCCATAAGTGATCAGTATAAAACCATATGCCTCCCGTGTCTTTTACCTGTGAGCAGCTGCTGTGGCTGCGGCATCCATAGCGAAATGTCTCATGGCGCTCTCCTCCAAATACTTCTGCTCCCACTTAGTCATATCAGCTTCCAGGGCTAAGATAGTCTCTTCCTTCTTGTGCAGCAGATCCATCAGCATGGGGGCATTGTACTCTGGGCTGCCGGATGTCTGACAGTTTGTCTGCCGCTGATACGGGAGAGGGGAAGTAGTCCAAAGGAATTTAGTTAAAATTTGAATTTGAGTAAAAACGCCATCTTTTTGTTCTGAATTTTAGAGTTATCCCGCTTCCATAAAATAAATTTTATCACAATTAAACCAGCTATGCTGCCAAGAGGCCCGCAAAACCGAAATTAGCACCCTAATTAGATTTATTCAGAATTGGCCTCTTTATTTCAATCAAGTGGATCCTAAAATTGTTACAGATTTAACTAATTTAATTTTTGAGCAATATTTGTGGCTCTGTTTCATCATAAAACTTTTTAATTCCACCATGTGAGGTTTTATGTTTAATATTATTTAATATTCATTTATGGGTCTATTGGCTCATTTTTCTTTTTATTGTAGTTATCGTGGTTATATTTACAGGTATATATATATTAATTATACTGTATATTCTAGTGATGTGATCTGCATAGCATATGTATTTATGTAATCTTATTGTGCTTAACATGATCTGTTAAAACATAAATTCTTGTATGCATTGGAAAACCCAATAAAAATGATGAAAACTAATTAAGATAGAGCAGCAAGCAAGCCCTGGCTGCCCAAAAACCTGGGCTTTATGAGCCAAGATTGGGGAGCTGCTGTGGACAACTTACTGTTATAGGGCTGCTGCACCTTCAGTAAATAAAATATGCTTAGGTTTTCCTTTAAACGGGTGATTCACCTTTAAATTAACTTTAAGGGGGTTATTAATGAAATTCCAAAATTTGCGTTTTTTTCCACTAGAAAACTCCAATTTTTTAGTTATATTTTGGGTTTTTTTTGAGGAAAAAAAACCTCAAATTTTTCGAGAGTTATTATATTGCGATGCTGCAAAAAAAAACGAATATGAAAATTCGCCATCTCAGACCTGTCGAGGTCCTGTATAAGCAACTTTCTCAATGTGAAGTTTTTCTGAGTTTTCCGGCTAAATCCCCAAAAATTCCAAGGGATTCGGGAAAAGAAGCCAAAAAATTTGAGCAATTTGTGAAAGTGAGTTTTCGTTCCATTTTATCAAATTTTTCCATGATCCGATTTCTATTAATAAATAAGCTAAAAAAGGGCAAGGGAGTTTGGTCGTGGTTTTTATTAATTCAGATTTTAGTAAATAACCCCCTTAGTATGTTACAGAATGCCAAATTCTAAGCAAATGATCAATTGGCCTTCATTTATTCTTTTTTGTATATTTTTTTTAAATTATTCTTCTGAAATATTCCAGCTCTCAGACTGGGGTCACTGACCGCATCTAAAAAAATTCACATGCTCTGTAAGGCTACAAATTAATAGTTATCGATATTTTTTATTACTCATCTTTCTATTCGAGCCTCTCCCATTCTTATTCCAGTCTCTTATTCAAATCAGAGCATGGTTGCTAGGGGAATATGGAGCTGCTGAACAAAAAGCTAAAAAACTCAAAAACCACAAATAAAAAATTAAGACCAATTGCAAATTGTCTAAGAATACAACTCTCTACATCATACTTAAAGTTCATTTAAAGGTGAACTACCCCTTTAAAAAAAGTTTGGTGTATCCAGTATACGGAACCAGCATAACACCGCTTGGGTAGAGGAGAAACAACAGACTTTCAGATGCAGCTTCATTTGACTAATAGCTCCATTCCCAAATCCTTAGCTTGCTACAGATTATTTCCTTCTAAATATAACTGCACTGTGGTTGCCATAGAAACCCAGTTATTCCTCAGCACTTAATGTTGGTTTTAGGTTACGCTTAACATCTCTACTCCCCCCTTTTTTTCTCTCTGAAAAGCAGAATTTTTTGGCATGGGCTGTACCAAGACCTATCGAGATTATCCCCAGTACAGAAATCAGTTTAGGGACTGTAAAAATATATCAACTGTCATTCCAACTTCAGATTTCTGTCTGTCCAACTCTTGACTGCTCATATTTATATCTGCAATTACTGTATGGATTTGGCGCAGACCTTATTAGGGATTTTTTAGATTGTAAGCTCTTTTGGGCAGGGCCCTCATTGCCTTTTGTATCGGTTACTGGTCTCTATGTATGTCATTCTGTATTTTCTTTGTATAAACTCATTTATGGTACAGCGCTGCGGAATATGTTGGCACTCTAAAAATACATGTTTAGAATAATAATTTTGTAGTTTTTTTTTTCCCACTTTAAACCCTGCCTGAATGGCCGCAGGTTTGTGCCCTCTGATTCTGAGCACCCAGCCTCCTGAATACAGCGCTGCCTGCATTTTAGCTGGGGAGACACCTACAGATCCCCTAAACTGCTCATCATTCCGATTCCTAAGCCTGGGAGAAGCAAAGGACATTGGGGCAGGGCAGCCAGACCCAGAGAAGAAGATCTGCCTGAATGAGAAACCCTTAGTGCTCTTGAACTTCTTCCCCAGGTCTCCATAACTGACCCCCTACAGCCAGGGGAGTATTTACCTACGACCCCCTGCTGCCGGATGTTTCCTATTAAATCTTGCAGCAGAGGTGGAGGATAGAGCTCCATCTAACGTAGCACCGTGAAGTCACATGCATGTGCGGTACGTTGTGATGTCATATCCTCTGATGTCACGCGGGGACGCTTGCAGGTGCGGTGCCTAGGGCAGCACTGGGCCTGAATATGCTATTGCCTTTGAACAGATTCACTAACTTAAAAACTGCTGACTTGTCCCCTCCAGACCATGCAGTTTATTAACACACATATATAGGAGGCCATCCTGCTGGAACATTATCTGGCAGATATCTACTCAGTGGGTTAGAAAAATCCTGATGGCCAAACACCAAATCTGCAAAAGTCTCTCTCTGCCTTTTTATCATCCAATCGTTGGCCCAGGAGCTTAATATTCAGATCCAGGCACATGAGAGGCCAAATCAGAAAAAAATAATTCACTTGCCAAATGAGCAGATAAGGTCAGCTTAACACTTTGCTTTGATATACCTTTTAAACTGTCACCTCAAATAATATATGTAGGGGTACATCTGCTACATGACTAACAATCCGAAGCCACCAATCAGCAGGCAGCTGTGTGAAAACAACCAAGTGGTGGGCTGCTGTGGGTTACTAGAAGTGGGCACATTACTGATACAATGTTATATACTCCTACAATATAATTCTGGCATTTGGCATAAGCCAACTGCCAGCTGCAGTGCCAGGGAATCTATGGCTCATGGGCAAGACCTAAGGTACCTTCCCCAATATATAATAATGTTATATACTCCTACGATATAATGTTGGCAGTTGGCATGAGCTGCAGTGCCAGGGAATCTATGGCTCATGGGTGAGACCTAACAATAGTTATAGGCAGGAAAGCCCCATCATGACATGGATATACAGAGAATCCAAGTACCTGCTGCATCCTTAGCGACTCCAACTCTCTCTCTAGCCGGGTACGAAGTCGCATCTCCAGTTGTTCTCGCTTCTCCCCCGCAGCCTGTAGCTGGGTCAGCGCTTGCTGCAGTTTTTCCACCTCTTCTACATAAACTTGTTTCTTGCGTAGCTAAGGACACAAACAAAGGAAGTGAAGCCCATTGTTGGTGAATATGGAATATCCTGATGGAGCCGGGCATGGCTAGCAATTCACAGACCCCCAGTGGTCTTTAACGGCCATTAGTCAGCTTCAACCACTAAAGATAAAGGAACATTCTCCTGGGCATTATTTATACTTTCCCATGGCATTGGTTCAACTTTCCCCCAATGGGTGCATATATAGGAAAACTGATGTATTGGTGATCCAAGAATATCTAGAACAGCAAATAAATATTAACTACAAATTTCAGCCTGACTTTCAAGCTGGGTTTTCAGCAAATGTCTCCTTAATTCTCACACTATGTCCCCTTAGTGTTCAACTTTACGTTAACTTTTAATATTCTGTAGAATGACCTATTCTTAGCAACTTTGCAGTTGGTTTTCATTGTTTATATTCTATAAATAATTTACCTTCCAAATCTCGTTGCAGCTTTCAAATAGGGGTCACTGACCCCGGCAGCAAAAACGGTTGCTCTGTGAGGCAACAAAGTTGTTGTTATTGCTACCCTTTATTGTTTATCTTTCTATTGAGGTCCTCTCATAGTCAAAATCCTGTCTCTCGTTCAAACCACTGCCTGGTTGCTAGAAATAAAAACCCTAGCAACCAGAAAACAGCTGAAATACCAAACTTGAAAGCTGCTGAGCAGAAAGCTAAATAACAGAAATCTATAAACCATGACAACCAATTGCAAATTGTCTTAGGATATCAATGTCTACATCATACTAAATTTAAATTTAAAGGTGAAGTATCATTCCTTACAATTTATATGGGTATATTATATATTTATATCTGTCGGCAGGCTGCAACAACACGTCTGTTGGATGAAGCACTCACCATAGATTTTATTTATCACTACTATTAAAGGGATTAAAGGGGTTGAAGGATCGCCTTTGAATTAACCTTTGTAGAGAGTGATGTTCTGAGACAATTTGCAATTGGTTTTTATTTTTTATTATTTGTGTTTTTTGAGTTATTTAGCTTTTTATTCAGCAGCTCTCCAGTTTGCAATTTCAGCAATCTGGTTGCTAGGGTCCAAATTCCCCTAGCAACCATGCATTGATTTGAATAAGACGCTGGAATATGAATAGGAGAGGCCTGAATAGAAAGGCGAGTAATAAAAAGTAGCAATAACAATACATTTGCTTTATGGAACAGTTGTTTTTTAGATGGTGTCAGTGACCCCCACTTGAAAGCTGGAAAGAGTTGGGATAAAAAGGCAAATAATTCAAAACCTATAAAAAATAAATAATGAAGGCCAATTGAAAAGTTGCTTAGAATTAACCATTCTGTAACATACTAAAAGTTAACTTTAAGGAGAACTAAATCCTAACTAAAGAAGTAGTTAGAAATGTTGTACATGATGTTTTGTGCTTCTGTACCAGCCCAAGGCAACCACAGCCCTTTAGCAGTAAAGATCTGTGTCTCCAAAGATGCCCCAGTAGCTCCCCGTCTTCTTTTCTGCTGATTCACTGCACATGCTCTGTGCTGCTGTCACTTACTGAGCTTAGGGACCCACTCACAATATACAGTACACATAGAATAGAAATGTCACAATATGAGGCTGATTAGTAATTAATACAGATAATTACTACATGGCAGCACAGAAACCAGTGCAATTAGCATCAGAATTTAATAATCAGCAAACCTGTAGCATCAGCTTATATTACAGGGGAAGCTCATTTTCTGCTGGATAATTAGTGACGAGCCCTAAGCTTAGATTCTCAACAGCTGCTCAGAGCCCACTGAGCATGTGAGTGTCACAGACACTTTCCAAGATGGTGACCCCCTGGATCATTGCTGCTATTGACAAGCTGACACTTTAGGCTGGTGCAAGAAGTTCAGCATATAAAATATGCCATTTTTAACCATATTCACTTTTAGGGTTTTTTTTCTCATTTAAATGTGAACCACCTCTTTAAATGCTTAGTGGCGACAAGCAATATGGCAACGCCCATTTATACAAATGGTTCTTGTAGGTGTCCCACATTGTGTAGAAGAGATAACAGCGCTGCTGTAGCACCAACAATAATCCCAAGGTCACTTTATTATGAAGGGAAGTGAAGTTTTTAAAGTGATACTGTCATAGGAAAAAAAAATTTTTTCAAAATGAATCAGTTAATAGTGCTGCTCCAGCAGAATTCTGCACGGAAATCCATTTCTCAAAATAGTATACAGATTTTTTTTTATATTCAATTTTGAAATCTGACATGGGGCTAGACATATTGTCAATTTCCCAGCTGCCCCAAGTCATGTGACTTGTGCTCTGATAAACTTCAATCACTCTTTACTGCTGTACTGCAAGTTGGAGTGATATCACCCCCTCCCTTTTCCCCCCCAGCAGCCAAACAACAGAACAATCGGAAGGTAACCAGATAGCAGCTCTCTAACAAAAGATAACAGCTGCCTGGTAGATCTAAGAACAACACTCAATAGTAAAAACCCATGTCCTACTGAGACACATTCAGTTACATTGAGAAGGAAAAACAGCAGCCTGCCAAAAAGCATTTCTCTCCTGAAGTGCAGGCACAAGTCACATGACATGGGGTAGCTGGGAAATTGATAAAATGTCTAGCCCCATGTCAGATTTCAAAATTGAATATAAAAAAATCTGTTTGCTCTTTTGATAAATGGATTTCAGTGCAGAATTCTGCTGGAGTAGCACTATTAACTGGTGCATTTTGAAAAAATTTTTTTTCCCATGACAGTATCCCTTTAAGCTTTCAGCAGTTGAACATGACCAGTCTCACCTCCTCTTCCAGTTTGATCACCTTGGCCTGGGCATTATTCAGAGCCTGGTCTAGGATTTCAATGTGTCTCCTCTGATCCTCGCTAGTTGTCCGCAGAGCTGCCAATTCCCTCTCCAGCCTTTCCTTTTCCTTGAAGTGCTCTTTGTCTAGAAAGGAAAAGAAATTAAGAACACAAGTCGCTCTATCGGAACGTCTCATGGAATCTGGGAATGCGGCCAGCTCACCTCTGGCTCCCAGTGGAGAAAAGAAAACAGCGAAGCAGCAGATGTGAAGGTGACTACAGAACCTCTCTGTTTCACGACCCCAGACTCTGCTGAGCGTCAGCAATAACCAGCGCTCGGCCCTTTGTTTTATTGAACCCCAGAACCACAACACAAAGGAACGGAGAAGGAAACAATCGGGTGTATGTCATGAATCACTGAGAGGCGATAAACATATTCACTATTCACATTTTGTTGGAACATTATATTCCAGGCATACGATTAATATCTAATTATTATATATACAGTAGAACATCAGCCCCTGAAAGGCCCCTGAACTCACACAAATATAATACAAACGCACTAACTGATTCTAAAGGAATTTAAAGGGGCAGTTTAACTTTAAAGGATCGTTTATTATGTTATATAATGGTCAATTCCCAACAACTTTTTCTAAAATTATTTATAGTGTTTGAATTATTCACATTCTTCTTCTTCTGACTCTTTCAAACGGGTTTCACTGACCTCATCAGACAAAAAACAACTGCACTTGGAGGCTGCAATTTTATTGTCATTGTAACTTTTTATTACTTATATTCTATCCAGGCATCTCCTATTCATATTCTAGTTTCTCAAATAAACCATTGCCTGGTTGCTAGGGTAATTTTCTGCTAAAATGCCAAACTGGAGAGCTGCTGAAAAAAAGTAAAATAGCTCAAAAAAACACAAACAATAAAAAATTAAAACCAACTGTAAAATTGCAGTCTCAGAATAGCACTAAAACATACTATAAGTAAAATTTAAATCCCTTAAAGGGGTTGTTCACCTTTGAGTTCATTTTTAGTATGATGTAGAGAGGGATATTCTGAGTCCATTTGCAATTGGTTTTCATTTTTTATTATTAGTGGATTTTTAGTTATTTAGATTTTTATTCATCAGCTCTCCTGTTTGCAAATTTGGTAATCCGGTTGCTAGGGTCCAAATTACCCTAATGACCATGCATTTATTTGAATAAGAGACAAGAATATGAATAGGAGAGGCCTTAATAGAAAGAAGAGTAATAACATTTGTAGCCTTACGAAAAACATTTGTAGCCTTACGGAGCATTCGTTTTTTTAGATGGAGTCAGAGACCCCCATTCGAAAGCTGGAAAGAGTCAGAAGAAGGCAAATAATTCAAAAACTATAACATAAGAAAAAATGGAGACCAACATTAATTAGAATTAGCCACTCTTTAACATACTTAAAGTTAACTGAAAAGTGAACCAGCCCTAAACATGAACTGTTAAATGTTCTGGGGGATTAAACATAAAAGTTGAAAGTGTTAAACTAATATGTTCTATATGTTGGCAGTGCATTTGCCCTGCTATAGGATCTGGGACATAATATATGAAGTTGGCACTGCATTTGTTCTGTTATATGTTTGCTTTCAGACATACTGTATATTTGTGAGTGGTTACCATGAAACTAATAAAACACATAAATATTGCTTGCTGTTTTTGGCTTAATGTGGAGTAACAGGCATATTAATGACTTTACAGCCTCTTTTGCAGGAATGTGCACAAAGCAAATGTGATATTTTCTCTAACTTTCCTCTTCTGTTCAATAACAGACTAAATTCCTCCCTTAAATGCACAACAGACCGCCTTAACTGCTTTGCTTTTGCCCCCTCACTAGCGATATGTGGGCCGACCCAAAGCCAGCGGAACCCATGGGCTTACCCGTGGGTCGGGTGGGTTCGGGCCGACATCCGCACAATGTCTTTTGGCCTTTTTCTGCCCCTCTTCCACTCTGTATGTGAATTTTATACTCATGCAGGCCCCACGGCTACCCCAGGCGTGGGTATATAAAAAGGGGAGTGTTAGGCCCAGATTTGTGGGCAGGCCAGGCCTAGGGTGGCAAAATGCTGGGGGCATCGAAACACTCTGAACCTGGCACTCTGAACCCAACCTCCCAGTGCCAGCAAGTATGAGAATTGCGAAGGAGGTGAGTAGAGGGACTTGGAGAGAAGGATGGGGGGTTGTGAAGGGTTGGGGAGTGCAGGGGATGTGTGAGTGGGTCGGGGGGGGGGGGGGTGAGCTGGTTGGTGGTGGGGGGAATAGCAGGGCGGGGAGGTGTGCGGTCTTTAGGTGTGTGGGCTGCACCTTTAAGAAATTTGGCCCTGGGGAGTGTGCCGGATTCCGGAATAGGGTCGTGTGCAGGTGGAGGAGCAGTGGGTTGGGGTCGGGTACGAGTCAAGAATTTCTCAACCCACAAATCACTACCCCTTACTTCTCCCTCCCCACACACTGTATACATTGCATTGTACAAAATTACCACGCTTGCACACCCTGGCTCTCCACGATAGGATGACCCGGTGCACTGTGATGGAGGCCTCGGCAACCTCAACAATACGAATAAAGGAAGAATTCACTGGCACACAAGGGTTCTTTCAAGCAGGTACAAGCCCTTGCTACATTTTATCAAGCATGCTTGATAAAGGGGTTTACCCCGAAACGTTGCACCTCTGCAAATAAAATGTAGCAAGGGCTTGTACCTGCTTGAAAGAACCCTTGTGTGCCAGTGAATTCTTCCTTTATACATTGCATTGTAAAGACGCAGCCTAAAATGCAGAGCAGCGCAGCGGAGTACCCTGGCGACATCTTCCATCTATTCCTATCCTCTTCGGGTCTATTCACCAACACAGAGCCTGCAGGAGTTTGCGCAGTTGAAGCAGATTCCTGACTAGCCTCGACTACACACGCTCCTGCAGGGACATCTTTTTTTTGAGTGCAGTTAGAGATCACCCCAGTCCTCTAGAGTGAAATTCCGCCAGTCTCCATTCATTTCTATGGGATTTTGAAAAGCGTATTTATCAAAGGATGAACTTTCACTTTCACCCATTGATAAATACTCTTTTAAAAATCCCATAGAAATGAATGGAGACTGGCGGAATTTCACTCTAGAGGACTGGGGTGATCTCTAACTTCACTCTTTGATAAATATACCCCTTTGTGTCTGCAAATAGACCTGAAGAAGATGCGAATAGACGGAAGACGGCGCCAGGTTACTCCACTGCGCTGTATTTTTCAAATAGGGGTGCCTTGCAATGTAATACTGTTTGCAGGGAGGGAGAGGTGAGAGGGCCAAAACAAGGCAGTTAGGGGGGTCTGTTGCTCCAAGTGGGGTTTAGTTCTCCTTTAAATCTGCCCATACTCACAACATTATAATCTCGTAAAAGAGATTTACAGTAGGCGGCATATTTATTATGCTGTATAAACTAAAATTCGGTGAAAAAAAGGAGTGTAAAAAGCTGTGTAAGGTGTGTTTTATTTTAACACCATGCGAATGCCAAATTCGTCGCCATTATTTTACACTCTAAGAAAAAGCACTTTAAAAAAATGACGCTGTTTTTACACGGCAAATCTGCCCCTATGTGTACAGCAAGCCACTGACCCCTACTGATATCCATGTACTATTTATAAGGGTCAGTTTGGGAACTGGACAGGTATGTAAATCTAATCTGCAGATGCCGCATGTCTGCCAGGTGCAGCCAGAACAATACAAATGTGCCCACATCTTGCATGGCACCTGTCCATCTGGTAAACCAGCCAATTGGTTGGATATTCTAAATAGTAGATAAAAATGAATGCCGGTGAGACTTTCAGCTTGATGCAAAAATATGCATGTACAGGTATGGGTTCTATTATCCAGAATGCTTGTAACCTGGGGTTTTCCAGATAAGGGATCTTTCTGTAATTTTGATGACCATACCTCTGCAGTCTACTAAAAAAAAATCATGTAAACATTAAATAAACCCAATAGGCCGGTTTTGCTTCCAATAAGGATTCATTATATCTTAGTTGGGATCAAGTACAAGCTACTGTTTTATTATTACACAGAAAAAGGAAATCGTTTTTAAAAATTTGGATTATTTTATTATAATGGAGTCTATGGGAGATGGCTTTCCTATAATTTCGAGCTTTCTGAATAATGGATCCAATACCTGTATGGCTAACAGCAGAGTTGCTTACATTGCCTCCAGCATACTAAATATTAATGTGACAGTAAACTTCCCCTTTAACTACGCTTTTAGGCCTGTCAATCTTGTGTTGCCGGGAGCTGAGTGTACAGAAGAGTGTTGCCCATCCAACACACTCCAGCTCCCATAGAACGGGGTTGTGGCTGCCAGGCAGCATCTCACGGTGGCCTCTGAACCTGGCACTGAAACCAGCGGAGCAATTTGGCTCCAGATTAGAGAGAAAGGCTTCCATTTCCCAAGCTCTCTTTTTGTCAAGTCTAATTAAGTGCTGATGTCTCGTATTGTCAAGTGCTCTCTTCTATCCTGTCAACACTGTGAAATGTGAAGCAATTAACGGAGCTGGAGGTGACTTCATTGTCATTAAACTAACGAGTCTGGCATTCCAGGAATGAGCCAACAACCCTTCAGCTCTGCTCCTTCTACTGCCGACTGGACAAACTGCCCGGCCGAGAAGGCTAACTGCAACAGTTTTTAAATAAAAATTATTTATTTTAAAAAGTCTCACCGGTTCAGGATTTAAAGGAGTAATACACCGTAAGTTAACTTTTGGTATGTTATACCTGTCCCGTTTTGAGCAGGACAGTCCCTCTTTTGACAGCTCAACCCGCAGCCCTGCATTTGTACTAGAAAGTCCCGATTTCTCTGCACTGAACAGCCAAAAAAGATACAATGTTTCTAACTTAGAATAGATACTTAAGATACTTTTGTAACAGTTTTGTCCCTTGGGAGAAGTTAGACTCACAGCTTAAAGGGCAATTCACCTTCATTAGTAAAACTGTAATAAAACACAAAAATGACAGAAATGTGTTCAAACTTTCATAATCTGGCAAATTTTGTAAAATGGAGATGGTAATTAGGGGGTGTGCCATGCTACGCACGCAAAAAAAAGTGAAAAAAGTAACTCAATGGGGTGGGTCGGTGATGTCACAGGGTGGGGCGAGATACATCACGGGGCGGTTGGCTGACACCATGTCAATCAAGAGGGATCTCAGTTTTCCTTATTTGGAAAGGAAGGCAGACTGTCTTGACCCGGACAGCCATTCTGAAAACTGGGCTGTTCGGGTCAAAATCGGATGGGTGGCAACCCTTTATAGAATAGCCAATTCTAAGAAACTTTTTGATTGGTCTTCATTATTTCCTTTTTAAAAGTTTTTGAATTATTTGCGCTCTGTTTCTGACTCTTTCCAGCCTTCAAATGGGGGTCACTGACTCCATCTAAAGACAAATGCTCTGTAAGGCTACAAATGTATTTTATTACTAGTCTTTCTAATCATATTCCAGTCTCTTAATCAAACCTGTATTTATAAGGGTGCTTATTTTCTTTAATGCCACCCATTTTTTCTCCAATATAGGCCTACGTTTTACATCAAGTGATCACCCTCAGCCCAGTGCTTTTTTCCTGCTGCCAAACAACACACCCATGCTGTGAGTCCCAGACTGCAGGAGCCATCGACTGTACCAAGTAAAACAGGGGTGCTCACACTCTTCTACTTTTATCAGTAGTTACCACTCAAATTCACAGGGTGCAGTTACACTGCCATAATAAAATTCCATTGCACCGCTAGAAAATGCACAGTGGCGTATTTAATGAATCCCTCCTACAGTATCTGTTCTTAAAAAAGTGACTGGAAGCACGTGGGTGAGCTAATAAACTGGAGTGCACCAATAATTTAGTACAGGTATGGGACCTGTTATCCAGAATGCTTGGGAACTGGGGTTTTCTGGATAATGGATCTTTCTGTAATTTGGATCTTCATACCTTAAAGGAGAATTCAACCCTAAAGTTAAAAAAACCCTACCCCCTATCCTACATAGACCCCCTCCCCCAGCCTAGCAGCTAAACCAGGCAAATTCCCCTAACTCTTTACTTACCCCTCGGTGCAGATTATATCCAGCGGAGTTCACGGGCGCCATCTTCTTCTCTTCTTAGGAATGAGACCGGTGAAGCGGTGCATGCACAGTCACAACAATTTTTTGTTTCACGACAACTGTGCATACAACGAAACTCACGAAAATTGCTGAAACGCCGGTCTCATTGCGAAGATTACCGAAGCGGCTGAAGATGGCGCCCGTGAACTCCGCTGGACAGAATCTGCATGGAGGGGTAAGTAAAGACTTAGGGGCATTTGCCTGGGGGTAGCAGCTAGCCTGGGGGGGGAGGGAGGAGGGTTAATGTAGGGTAGGGGTTTTTTTAACTTCAGGGTTTAGTTCTCCTTTAAGTCTGCTAGAAAATAATGTAGACATTAAATAAACCCAATAGGCTGGTTTTGCTTCCAATAAGGATTAATTATATCTTAGTTGGGATCAAGTACAAGTTACTATTTTATTATTACAGAAAAAAAGGAAATCATTTTAAAAAATTTGGATTATTTGGATAAAATGGAGACTATGGGAGACGGCCTTTCCGTAATTCTCAGATCTCTAGATAATGGTTTTATGGATGACGGATCCCATACTTGTGTTGCATTTAAAAAATGAAAACATTCTTAGTGGGCTGTGATTAAAGGCATTTAAATGTATCGCTATAGATACTGGGGCTAATTACCAAGTGAATATCATCTCTGTGCCCCACTCGGCCGGCTGTGGGAGTGCTACGTTTTTGGCCTGGCTTCTGACATTACAGTAACAGCGTGACGACTCTGGTGACACATGGGAAGAGATCACAAAGAAACCCAAAGATGCGCTTCTGGGAAACCCATTCATAAAAGAGATTTATTTATTAAAATATGTGGCGTAACAATGGCGCCGTGCCACCTCCCAACAATGGAACAGTTGTGGCTTTTCCAACAATTCCTTTTGCATCCAAATATTCAGCTTTTTTTCCATTTTCTTTCTTGCATCACATTAACCGGTTACACAGAATAAGATCCAGCATTGTAGGCTGCACAGAAAGTAAACAAAACAGGTATTGGACCTGTTCGTACAGAATGCTCGGGATCTGCGGTTTTCCGGAAAATGGATCTTTCCGTAATTTAGATCTTCATACCTTAGGGCAGAGACACACGCTGCAATTCGGGGAGATTAGTCGCCCAGCGACAAATCTCCTCTTCTTCGGGGCGACTAATCTCCCGCTGGCTAGAATGTAAACCACCGGCGGGATACAACTTGGAGCGATAAGTTTTCTGAAGTCGCCTGCGACTCACCAGGCGACTAATCTCCCCGAATCGCAACGTGTGTCTCTACCCTTAAGTCCACTAGAAAATAATGTAAACATTTAAGGGGTGGTTACCTTCAAGTTAACTTTTAGTTAGTTATAGAATGGTTAATTCTAGCAACTATTTAATTGGTTTTCATTATTTATTTTTTATAGTTTTTGAATTATTTTCCTTCTTCTGACTCTTTCCAGCTTTCAAATGGGGGTCACTGACCCCATCTAAAAACAAATGTTCTGTAAGGCTACAAATGTATTGTTATTGCAATTTTTTTTACTCGTCTTTCTATTCAGGCCTCTCCTATTCATATTCCAGTCTCTTATTCAAATCAATGCATGGTTGCTAGGGTAATTTGGACCCTAACAACTGGATTGCTGAAATTGCAAACAGGAGAGCTGCTGAAAAAAAAAAAATAACTCAAAAACCTCAAATAATAAAAACCAATTGCAAATTGTCTCAGAATATCACTCTCTACATCATACTAAGGGCAGAGACACACACTCAGATTCGGGGAGATTTAAACGCCCGGCAATAAATCGCCTTTTCTTTGGGGTGACTAATCTCCATGAACTGCCTCGGTGAACTAAATCGCCTGCAGGATGCAAGTCGGAGAGCTTCATTTTCCGAAGTAACCGAAGTTTCCTAGTAAGGCAACTTCAGACGACTTCGGAAAACGAAGCGCACCGATTGCCATCCCGCGGCGATTTACATTCTAGCCGTTCGGAAGCAGTTTGGGGAGATTTGTCGCCCCAAAGAGGAGATTAATTGTTGGGCAACTAATCTCCCCGAATCTGAGCGTGTGTCTCTGCCCTAACAGTTAACGCCAAGGTGAACAACCCCTTTAAATAAACCCATAGGCTGGTTTTGCCTCCAATAAGGATTAATTATATCTAAGTTGGGATCAAGTACAAACTACTGTTTTATTATAACAGAGAAAAAGGAAATAATTTTTAAAAATTTTGATTATTTGGATAATTTCGTCGCACGCGACAATATTTATACGCGCGCCTGTTTTGTCCAAATGCAGTCAAATCAATTATGGCAGGGTAGGAAGAAAAATGCAAAAAACATGCACCTGTTTTTAGCACTCTGCCCTGTAGGCATTAAATGAGATCTGCAGTTCTCCAGTCTGGAAGAGCAGGTTGCTATGGTCCCACTTAACATAGAAACCAGGCAATCGCTTACACGATAGATTGGGAAATGGACAGAAGAGGATCTGGAAATGAACATAAGCAACAAGCGATATATATCCTCACTGTCTAAAGCTAAAGTTAAATCTAAGGTCAGCTGCCTCTTTAATCTCCGCATTGCCTTTATTTTGGAGTTTCCATGTCCAGCCAATAACATAATACGGTGCTATTTAATACACGGTTTCCTTCTCCCTTGCAACAAAGGCAATTTCATGTAACAGACACTGGAGCAGAAATCTTCCACCGCACGGCCCTGTAGCCAAAATGAAAATAAACTCACTTTTTAATGCATAATTCCCCTCTTCCAGTGCTTCCTCCGGCCCATTATACTCCCTGCTGGCCAGCTGCCTGTTGGCGGTCTCCAGGCGGTCTGCACAAAGACAGGAAAGTCCATTTAGAAAGAGGAGAAAGCGCATATTATAGGGAGAATGAGGAGGAAAGAGCAGCCACGGATCTGCTTGTACCTATTCATTTCAATATTGTTTTATGTGAAACATATGCTTCCCTAAAGCCATTCAGCACAGAGAATTAGAAACCCGTGCCGGGCCTTTTATAAGCCATGCAGTTTAATCTAATGGTATCAAGCTGAAGCCGTTAAAGGAGAAGGAAAGCTACCGAAGCAGTTTATTGCCAATAGATTAGCCACAATAGTGCAAGTTATAACATTATATTTATTCTGTAGAATGCTTTACCATACCTGAGTAAACAGCTCTAGAAGCTCTCTGTTTGTTTAGGATAGCAGCTGCCATATTAGCTTGGTGTGACGTCACTTCCTGCCTGAGTCTTTGCCTGCTCACTCATAGCTCTGGGCTCAGATTACAGCAGGGAGGGGAGGGGGAAAAGGGAAGAGGAACAAACTGAGCATGCTCAAGCCCTAGCCCTGGAGGTTTATGCTGAAAACAGGAAGTCTGATAGAGAAGCCCATGAGTACACAATAGAAGGAAAGAAATGTGGTGTTTCTTTTGACAGAGGACTCAGAGCAGCATTACTTTGAGGGTTTACTGGTTTATTTATATGGACCTTTCTGATAAATCTTACTTAATTGTAGCCTTTCCTTCTCCTTTAAGGCTAAAAACATTGATTTTGGCAGAATTCCATAGATGGAGCTTCTGAAATGCAGCCTGAGGGTTATGGGCACAAGGCCGATCCTCTCACGTAGCAAACTCTCTATATTAATGGTACTTCCCTCAAATGGATAGTTTAAGCCACTAAAAGAAAATGAATTAGAGTGATGATCAAGACAGTTTAAAACATAAAGGGCAATCGTACCTCTTAAATCCCGATTAAAATCATGCAGCCTCCGAATCTCGCCCTCAAGTCTGTTTTTCATGGCCTTGTCCAACGATTCCCTCTTCGCCGAAGACTTTACCAGACACTCGTAGGCCTCGGAAATCTTCTTGATTTCTGTTTCGAACTAAAAAGAAGCAGCAGAGATTAGATACATACTGAATTCAACTGTCTCGCCGCACAGAAGTTTTAAAGAGGAAGCTTTCCAGAAAGGTTAGGGATTCTATTGGAATTAGGAGGATCTCAAGAGGTTATCCAATGTACGGAGGCAGGTCTGGTTGGAAGCACTGGAGGCTACAGTGGCGATCCTAGAGGGGGGCGGGCCCTGGTGCGTGACGCACAGCCGGGCCCCGCCCCCCACAGTACGGCCACATTTGCCGGCATTTTCAGTGGCAAACGGACTGCCGGGGGGCCCTGAGGGGGTGTGGGCCCTGGCCCGCTCGCACCCCCTGCTCCCCCAGTAGTTCCGCCACTGGGAGGCTATGATTCTAGATTGTACAATAAACCCTCCAATAATGGTTTCTTCCTTTAAAGGGGACCCGTCACCCAAAAAAATATTAAAAATCCTATTTTATCACATTAGTCAAGC
Organism: Xenopus laevis; assembly: GCF_017654675.1. NCBI lineage: Eukaryota > Metazoa > Chordata > Amphibia > Anura > Pipidae > Xenopus > Xenopus laevis. The sequence goes on from NC_054373.1 coordinate 174,627,153, forward strand.
AAAATGAACTTTAATTACAATGTATAAATTACTTGAATCTTGTTTCCTTCAGACTGGGAATTCATAATTATAACAAGCAGGCAGGAGCCATTTTGTGGACACTGTTATTAAGACAAGCCTTGTATCATCTCAGAATCTTGTTTGTGCACCAGAATGGGGGACCCGATGTCCATCCCCATGTCCTGACTACACAATTAAATGGTAAAGAGAACTGGGAGAATGTGGGAAGAGCAGTGACATCTAGGAAGTGCTGAATAGAAAGTGAAAGTAATTGTCTGCCCCGCCTCTAAGGCATAGAGGAGGGACAGGCAATATTTGATTGACAGCTGAGATGTTTAAATGAGCTATGAATGCTTTAATAAAAAATAGAAACTGGATTTCATGTTTAATTTGAAAAGGACTTTTATTATACAGATATTTGTGTCCGGGTGACAGGTCCACTTTAAGGGATTCTAACAGAATTCATAAACTTTCTAGATAATGGGTTTCCGGATAGCAGATCCCATCCCTGTAGAAATGATATCTGTGTGTATCCAGAGCACCGTAACAGCCTGTTTGGTAGCAAGTAACTAATAATGTAAATAAAAGACAGCAGACACAAACTTGCCCCCCAACCCTAATCAAACATTTGGTAAGACTTAACACCTTTTCTACAATGGAAGCTTCTGCAATGTCCAGATGCCACACACGTACACAATAAACCTTTCTTCCTCGCAAATCTGTGACAAATGCAACACATCTTTGATAAATGACAACATCATCTGGGGGCCCGAAGCCCCTTCCACAAGCCCAGCCTGGAGGTGCCGCTGCTTCTCTCCAGTAATACTCCAGTAACAGAGCAATACTCGGCACTACTCTGTACTACACAGACACACACAAACCTACAGCAACTAAAATGTCTAAAGAAGAAGAGCCCAGCAGGTCAGCATGGCCCACGACGAAGGTTAGCCAAGGGTTAAAGGGGAAATATCGCGAAAATGAAATTTTAATATGCACTTCATCATACTGAAATAAGAAACTTTCTAAATATAATCAATAAAATATTCTGTATTGTTTCTGAAATAATCAAGTTTATAATCACTATCCCTCTCTCCTCTGTTTCTCTTCATTCTGTCTTCATGCAGCAGTTGGGTGTCAGATATTCATTGACAGTTAGATCCAATATATCTTATAGGGGGGCTCCTTTCCTAGCAGATGTATTAGAGCTCATTCAAATAACTGATTCCAGTATAAACAAAATCTAACAAAATAACTGCCTTTTGCACAAATTCTGCATGTAGAGAGACATGATGTCTGGTGATTTTAATAGAGTGAGCTCTAATACATCTTCTAGGCAAAAGGAGCCCCCCTATAAGATATATTGGATCTAACTGTCAATGAATATCTGACACCCAACTGCTGCATGAAGAGAGAATGAAGAGAAACAGATGCTGAGAGAGGGATAGTGAATATAACCTTGATTATTTCAGAAACGTTACAGAATTTTTAATTGATTGTATTTAGAAAGTTTGTGATTTCATTTTTGCGACAGTTCCCCTTTAAACTCTGCACCCCGGATGCATCACAATGACGTTATACACTCGGCATCTCTCCGTGGGCCGACATGGAACAGTTCACTGCACAGTGATCTCTCACTCTTGGAATCTGGCTTGTGTTTCCTACACAGTCTCGAGGGACACTTGCTGTAAACTCAAGAGACAATAATATATACATGTGAGCACCTTTAAGATCTAATAGGGGAAAGGTTCTTTCTATAGAGGATAATGTAAACACTCTACAACTCATAAAGGGTTGGTTCACCTTTAAGTTAACTTTTAGAAAGTTTTAGTATGGCAACTTTTCAATTGGTCTTCGTTATTTGTTTTTTTTTGTAGCTTTTGAATTATTTGCCTTCTTCTTCTGAATCTTTCCAGTTTCAAAAGGGGGGGGGGGTCACTGACCCCATCTAAAAGACAAATGCTCTGTAAGTCTACAAATGTATTGTTATTGCTACTTTTTATTACTCATCTTTCTTTTCAGGTCTCCCCTATTCATATTCCAGTCTTTTATTCAAATCAATGCATGGTTGCTAGGGTAATTTGGACCCTAGCAACCAGATTGTCGAAATTCTATATTCTACCAATGCTGCATGTTACAGTTCAGTTGTATCGCCCTTAAACTCAACGCATGCATGCACTGCTGTGAGTCACAAGGAATCGCAACTCCCCAGGACCCTAATAAGTAAGAAATGGGCTTATGAATTAAGGAAAAAGGCAAGTAACAGTTACATATACAGGTATGAGACCTGTTATCCAGAATGCTTGAGGTTTTCCGGATAATGGATCTTTCTGTGATTTGGATCTTCATACCTTAAGTCTACTAGAAAATCATGTAAACATTAACTAAAGCCAATAGGCTGGTTTTGCTTCCAATAAGGATTAATTATATCTTAGTTGGGATCAAATACAAGCTCCTGTTTTATTATTGCACAGAAAAAGGGAACCTTTTTTAAAAATTCTGATTATTCGGATAAAACGGAGTTCACGAAGCGCCGAATTTGAGCTAGCGTCTGCTTCGCTCACATCGCATCACTTCCCCAGCCATAAATTTGCCAAGATAACGCTAATTCACTAAAATCTGAAGGCAAGTCTGGCGCAAGAAGTAACGTTCAGTAAAATCCGCATCTTAGTGAATTTGCGTAGTTACGTCCATTCGCCAGAGCGCAACTTCGCCAGGCGTAAGGGAGCGAAGAACCGCTATAGTATCTCATTTGCTAGCGAAGTTACTCCAGCATACGTTAGTCACTTCGCCATTTAGTAAATCTGCCCCTATGGGAGATGGCCTTTCTGTAATTCGGAGCTTCCTGGATGATGGGTTTCTGTATAATGGACCCCATACCTGTATATATATATATATATATATATATATATATATATATATATATATATATATATATATATATATATTTTCCAAGGGAGAATGAGTGCACACTGGGAGCATTTAAATAGGTTATTTTAAAACCATAATTTTATTTAAGTTAATTAAAAACAGGCCTGTTTTTAATTAACTTAAATAAAATTATGGTTTTAAAATAACCTATTTAAATGCTCCCAGTGTGCACTCATTCTCCCTTGGAAAATATATTGATATTTTTCACGTGAGTAGCACCTGGGTATTTTGCTTTATTCAGTGGTGTGCGGAAACCACAAGTATTCTCTTATATATATATATATATATATATATATATATAGTATCAGACAGTGCCCGCACTCAGTCAAAGAGGAAGCCAGAGGTGCACAACAAGTTTGTAGTAATAAAGAACAGAAGATCAGCACACTCTGTATTATTTAGGTGAAAACAAGTGTTGATTTATTCACACATCCATAAGATGTGTGAATAAAGATGGATAAGGATATGGATAAGATGTGTGAATAAATCAACACTTGTTTTCACCTAAATAATACAGAGTGTGTTGATCTTCTGTTCTATATATATATATATATATATATATATATATATATATATATATATATATATGTGTGTGTGTGTGTGTGTGTTCCTTTGTTATAGTTTGCAGCCAGTTTAGACATTGTTGAGGTGGGAGCCAGAAGGTTGTACGGGGCCCATAGTGAATACATTGCCCTTTGCAGCCGATTGTACAGTTTCCTGTGCTGCAAAATGAACCATTTTTGCCCAGTAACATAAGACTAATCCCATTCCTTGTCTTCCCCCTACACAAACAGAGAGGCACGTGAGCCCGTCGGCACGGCTTACAGATCAGGCTCCTTCCCCGCCTGGGACTCTTCCCCTGAAAGCTGCTTTTGTTCCCAGCCGCATGTAAGGGGAGGCCGGAGACACTGTTTGAACATGTTCATGTTTCCCAGCAGCTTTGCAATTTCCCTTTCAGACGGCTTTTCATTGATGGATCCCGGTGCCAACCCACTCACCCTGCCTACGCCAGGCGCCAGGCAAAACCAGGCCAAGGTATTCATTAGGCTTTAAGGGGGAAAGTCAGCCAGGAGGCACAGGATAAGCGGACCAACTCCAGGTTTGTTTGTTTTTTACCTGGAACTGTCAGCTGTTTTTTAAGCCAACACACATTCATTTACAGGTATAGGACCTGTTATCCAGAATGCTCGGGACCTGGGGTTTTCCAGATAAGGGATCTTTACGTTATTTGTATCTCCATACTTTAAATCAACAAAAAAATAATTCAAACATTTAATAAACCCAACAGGCTGGTTTTGCCTCCAATAAGGATTAATTATATCTTAGTTCCGAGCAAGAACAAGGTTCTGTTTTATTATTACATGTATGGGACCTGTTATCCAGAATATTTGGGGTTTTCCAGGTAAAGGATATTTCTGTTATTTGAATCTCCATACTTTATGTCAACAAAAAAAAATGTAAACATTAAAGAAACCCAACAGGCTGATTTTGCCTCCAATAAGAATTAATTATATCTTAGTTCGGAGCAAAAACAAGGTTCTGTTTTATTATTACAGTATGCACAAAATGTCTATATATATATATATATATATATATATATATATATATATATATATGTATAAAATATATATGTATAAAATATATATGTATTTAATGGACAGTGGGGTAACGAGATATTATTGGCCCCAGAGCAAATTATTTTTCAGGCCCCCAAAATTTCTAGAGATTGACCTGTTTTACCAATATTTATTGAAATTGTATATGAATGAGGGCCTTAGATGGCCCCTTCACCTCCTGGGCCCCCCAGCAGCCGCAGGGTCTGCTTCGGGAAGATTCTGGGAGTTTAGTCACCCGGCGACTAATCGCTTCTTCTTCGGGCGACTAAAATGCTAAGATTCAGGGAGATTTAGTCGCCTGGCGACTAATCGCCTCTTCTTTGGGTGACTAATCTCCCCAAAAAGCCTTCCTGCCGGCTAGAATCTAAATTGCCAGCGGGATGGCACTCAGATCAATTCGTTTTCGAAGTTGCCTCATGAGCAAACTTCGGACGATTAGAAAAATTAAGCGTTCTGAGTGCCAACCCGCCGGCGATTTAGATTCTAGCAGGCAGGAAGGCTTTTCAGGGAGATTAGTTGCCCAAAGAATCAACAGAAGCCACATCTGCAGAACATTATTTTTGGGGGAAGTCACAGTTTGTTTGACTATTTACTCATGACGTTTGCATCACTGACTTGGGGAAGTCAAAAGGGCAACGGCGTGTTCTGCTAACAACACGGGGAAGGCGAGGAGAGAGCCGCTCCGCACATGTGGGCAATTTGTTACCGTTTCCTTATTTTGCTTGGCGCTGCTCCAATCGCTCTGCCAGCTAGAAATGTAGGTGATGAATAAGCCATGATTACACACACGCAACCAAAAAAATACGGTTTACTCGTCTAGGGGAGCACTGCAGTGAAAGTCGGATCAGCTGTTTGGCCAAATTATACTTTATTATTGATGATTAGCCTCCGTTTATTTTTATTTAAATTGGTTGTTCCCCTTTTAATTAACTTTTAGTATGATGTAGAGAGGGATATTCTGAGACAATTTGCAAGTGGTTTTAATTTTTTATTATTTGTGGCTTTTGAGTTATTTAGCTTTTTATTCAGCAACTCTCCAGTTTGCAATTTCAGCCATCTGGTTGCTAGGGTCCAAATTACCATAGCAACCATGCATTGATTTGAATAAGAGACTGGAATATGAATAGGAGAGGCCTGAATAGAAAGAGGAGTGATACAAAGTAGCAATAACAAAACATTTGAAGAAGAAGGCAAATAATTCAAAAACTACAAAAGAGAAAAAAATGAATGGCATCTGAAAAGTTGCTTAGAATTAGCCATTCTATTACATACTAAAACTTAAAGGAACAGTAACATCCACAAAAAGTAAGTCTTTTAAAGTAAAAAAGCTGTTAAAACTGATGTGTGCTTAAAAACACAACTATGACCATATGATTGTATTGCCAATTGCTAAAAAAAAAAAAAAAACACAACTATGGTTTATATAAACAAGCTGCTGTGTAGCCATGGGGGCAGCCATTCAAAGCGGAAAAAGGAGAAAAGGCACAGGATACACAGCAGATAACAGATAAGCTCCGTATTATACAATGGGATTCTTCAGAACGTATCTGTTATCTACTGTCTGTCCTGTGCTTGAATGGCTGCTCCCATGGCTACACAGCAGCTTGTTTATATAAACTATAGTAGTACTTATCTGTTATCTACTGTGTATCCTGTGCTTGAATGGCTGCCCCATGGCTACACAGCAGCTTGTTTATATAAACTATAGTAGTACTTATCTGTTATCTACTGTGTATCCTGTGCTTGAATGGCTGCCCCCATGGCTACACAGCAGCTTGTTTATATAAACTATAGTAGTACTTATCTGTTATCTACTGTGTATCCTGTGCTTGAATGGCTGCCCCCATGGCTACACAGCAGCTTGTTTATATAAACTATAGTTGTGTTTCTGAAGCAAACTCACCAGTTTTACCAGTGCAGAGCAACACTACAATATATCCTCATTACTTTAAAACACTTTCATTTTTTGGTTTTGCTGTTCCTTTAACACAAAGGTGAACCACCCCTTTAATTAACTAATGAATGGCCTGGGAACACCCTCTTACCCACCCAGACTCCTACCCGACTGGCACATGCACAATACAGTCTGTATGTATGGAATTGGGTAGGAAAAGTGTAGCCCACTCAGCTCCATTGCAGGGGGCTGGGGCTTGCAACAAAAAGGGACTTTGTTTTCAAACAAGAACCCTTGGGTCCCCCCTGAAACTGCCATCCTACGCAAGGGCCCTCTTTATTAGAAACAAAGCCCAGAATAACATGGCTGATTGTTATCCAATACAAGATAAGTGCAACACCAAGTGTCCCACGCCTGGGCTATTATTCAATGACAACTCTGGGGTGCCACCCAAGCTTGCAAAAAAGTTGCAGTACTGGAATGCGCCACATGGAGACAGCCTATGTAACACATGTAAACCCTTTTATTGGGGTTCATACATAATAAGAATGGAAATACCTTTTGGAGCTTGTCCGTCTTGTCGTAACAGGTCTGCAAATGCTGACGCAGGGTGTTGTTCTCTTTGGAGACCATCTCCACCATCTGCTGGGCCCTCTCCACCATGGCAAAAGCTTCAGGGGGCAGCAGTTGGCTGGGCGATGGAGAAGGGTGGGGTGGCATGTTCATCGGTAACAGCGGCAGGGGAGTATTAGAGTGCAAGGAGCCACTGATGGACGAGGCCTGGGAGGACATGGGGCTGTGATGCTGCAGAGGTACCAAAGGGAACGGAAGCTGCTGACATTGTCGGCTGCAAATAAAACAGCAAATGATAAAGGGGCTGCATAGGGGAGTATAGTGGGAGTCGGGGAAAATATATTTCGATGAAAGCGAGATGAACAGACCTGGGAATCAATAAAACCAGTACTTTTTAATTGCTATATGACACATGCACATGTCTGGCTGCAGCTGAACAGAATGCCTTACCATATGCGACCCTCTTCTCAATTTGTACTTATCCTCCATGTTTCATTGCGTGTTTATGTTCAGTTTGTAAAGGGCAACCAAAGCCCATGTGGCCTATTTGTATATGTTGTAAGTCTTACTGAAAAAGTGATGGTGCGCCGATTCCAAAAGACCAGATCTGTGGGCAGCTTGGGTTCAGCCCTGTGCTATTCCAGTGGACAGCTGCTCCTGAAGTCATCATGCACCCCTACTGATTGGCACATGGAGCAGGAATATGACAAATGGAACAGAATGGGGTACAGGCATATTGCACCAGGCTACCATGAGGAGGCAAGTCAGATCAGAGGCATCTGAATTGCAAGAATGGGTGATGTTTTGGGGCATAAAGAGATACTATCACCAGTTATTAACTGCCACTTTGTTCTGCCGTCAGGTGGAGCATTCAACGAAAACTTGCTGTAACAGTAAAGTGCCATTGGTGCAAAGCATTGATTGGTGATAGCCCTTTCTTTTCTTAGTCGTGTCCCTTCCCCTCTAGATGAGTGGTTTTTGGATTTATGTTTTCACAACCCACTGCTATCCAACATTTCCCCAGGGTCCCGGTCTAAAAATTTATTATTGTAGCAATTACCCTGCCAAGGATTCACAAGGGTATAAAATGATTAAACCCCATTGGACTGGGGTTTAATGTGTTGAGACTATAGTGTAACTTTTTGGAAATCTCTTGTTGTAAGTGACTATATACATTTTTTACACTTTGGGAGCAGGAGCACATGTCACTACTTCAAGAAAACCTTCTATAAATGATTACCCAAACCAAATCTCACCCCATTCATCTGCCCCCAAGGCGGAAGGGGTGGCAGTTTCACAGTTTAGGAAGCTCTGCTCTTAAGCTGGCCATAGACGTAAAGATCCGATCGTACGAATCAACGTACGATCGGACTTTCCCATCTCCCGAACCTCCACTAACCATTCAGATCAAAGTCTTTACCATTCCGATCAAATAGAACAGATCACCCAATGTTCTGCCCCTGACGGCAATCGTACGATACTTATGTCTGACAACACTAGTGACAGTCTCCCTCTGAAAATCGTACGATTGGCAATACACGCAGAGATATTATCGGCAGCCGACAGAAATTTTCTAACCTGTCCGATCGACCAAACGACCGATCTCCGACGGACGAAAAATGTCGGGACTCTCCACACATGGTCCGAAAATCGTACGAATCCACGATTCGTACGATCGGATCTTTGCGTCTATGGCCAGCTTTAGGGTAGAGGCACATGATGCTATTTGGGGGAGATTAGTCGCTCAGCGACAAATCGCCTCTTCTTCGGGCAACTAATCCCCCCACAATGCTAGAAATGAAATCGCCGGCTGGATGACACTCCGATCGATTCGTTTTCGGAAGTCGCCCAAAGTTTCCTCGTGAGGAAGGCATTGCGGGGAGATTAGTCGCCTGAAGAAGAGGCGATTTGTCGCTGGCCGATTAATAGCATTGTGTGCCTCTAACCTTAAACTGCATTGCCTTACACACCACCTCCATTGACTTTTTAGGTCAGAATCTGACCCAAGGGGAACTACAGAAGCAGATGAAGGAATCCTAGCTGTTGTGTTTACAGACATTTTTACAACAAATCTCCTCTTTTGCGCTGCGACTAATCTCCCCAATCTGCCTTCCCCTGTTTCCGCCTGCTAAAATGTAAATCGCCTGGGGGCAGGCACAGGGAGCGATTGGTTTTCCGAAGTTTCCTCGTGAAGCAATTACGGGCGACTTCAGAAAACGTAACACTTTGTGTGTCTGCCCCCAGGCGATTTTCATTTTAGCCAGCGGAAGGCAGATCGGGAGTCTCCTTGAACTAGAGGAGATTTGTCGCCTGGTGACTAATCTCCCCGAATCTGCCCGTGTGGCCAGAACTTATATAGGTGCTCATTTTTAAATTTCTGGAATGGAGACAAGTGTTGGATGATGTTTTACTCCAAGCAGAGTCTCCTGCAGGCTGGCAGTCCAAATAGCCGATTACAGTCCTTATTTGGCACCCTCAAGGAACTCTTTCATGCTTGTGTAGCGCACAAACACTTTTTACATCTGCTTGTGGCTCATGAGTAAAAGAGGTTGGGGATCCGTGAAGGGTTCATATATGGTCAGAATCGTAGGCAAGAATCCCGCCATATTTCAATTCAAAATCGGGAGTCCATATAGTTATTCAGCCAGGCCCAAGGGACTCGCCCCAGTTCCAAAAGGCAATCAACTGCAGAAAAGTTTATATCAAAACCGATATAAGTCCCAAGGCCTCTTCAAGTAAAAAAATATTAATTTATTGTTATTCACATTAAAACAGTATCTAGTACATACTACCCCACATATCCCACCTTACGCGTTTCGCACCCTCCGGCACTTAGTCATAGGTGTATACACCTATGACTAAGCGCCGGAGGGTGCGAAACGCGTAAGGTGGGATATGTGGGGTAGTATGTACTAGATACTATTTTAATGTGAATAACAAGAATCCCGCCAAACAAGAAGCAAGACGTTAAAGAAAATATATGTTCTATATGAACCTTTATCCAGAATTTATTTTTCATCAAATTAATGTAAAAACACTCACGGGAAAAAAAAACGAATGAAACTCTTTGTTGCACAAGTCAATGAAGAAGTATACAATAGTACTTTTTTATATCAAGCTTTAAAGGTCAGGGCACACAGGCAGATTCGGTGAGATTAGTCGCCCGGCGACAAATCTGCTCTTCTTCGGGGCTACTAACCCAGAACTGCCTTCCTCAGGCTATAATGAATATCGGCAGCGATTATTTTTCGGAAAATGAATCGTTCCGAGTAAGCAGAGGAAGGCAGTTCGGGGAGATTAATCGCCCCGAAGAAGAGATTTGTCGCCGTGCGACTAATCTCCCCGAATCTGCCTGTGTGCCCTGACCCTTATGCTACAACTTATTATGCTAAAAAAATATATACTTACCAACCTTTTCATACAAATGTTTGCCATAGGGTACGTGTTACTCATAGGCCTGTGGCATACAGAGCACTTTGACAGACAACTGAAAAGAACAGAGGCGTAATATAGAGCCCCCCTCCATTATCCAAAGACCTCCCTGCCACTTCTGATCTCTAAGACCAGAGATCCTTCCTTGGAATGTAAGTCAAGCATCTCAGCTAACCAAGGCCTAGTCTGGTTTTAGATCACACTTGAGTCTGCAGAATAACTGGTATCTAAAGAAGAGTATAGGAAAACATACATATATGTCTCCAGAGTATGGGCCTTGGACTTCACCTAGGGAAGCACTGAAGGTCCAAAAGAGCAAAGGGCTTGATATATAAATGTGCAGAAAGTTGCAAGATTGCCTTCAGATTGACAGTGCTCATTATGGGCGCAAGGACACTTTTTTACATAATGTGGCCTTCTCGCCAGCAGGTGAGAACTTTCCAAAGGAGGTTTCATTAGCACATGGGATCTATTTCTATCCCAGCAATCCCTAATACTGAATAGCTACACTCACTGGTAACCAGGGCACTAACCCCACTCACATACCTTAAACTTCTCTCATACTTAATCTAGTTCCATTTGTTCCATTAAAGCCTCACATGGAGGACAAACGATTGGTCAGGACCCCCTTATCTTATAACAAGCTCATATCGTTTATTGGAAATTCAGCCATAGGTCTAAGAATATCTAGAATAGCGAATATATTCAGCCCATAGCTAATCCTACGTGGCCAACATGCTGGGTTTTTGAGTATATCAAGAAAAGCCAATAGACATCCTCATAAACTCCTACTGCTCTAAGGAGGAGATCTAAGGAGGACTAACCCCACAGTTAGGGAACTATGGTTCTACAGCTTTTTGTTTTCACAAGTAAATTATACGGGTGTTAGGACCCTGTGGTGCTTCTGGTAATGCATTCTTTTGTGTATTATTAGTTCTTAAACCACAGAAACTTTAAATAATTACAAATCCTGTCTATTTAGAGACAATAAAATTCCTACTCGTCCATTCTGCAGAGCAAGTGACACATCACCACCCCTTCTTGAGAAAACGAATGGCTTCCACTTTGGCAGCAGAAATATTTCCAGTATATAGCCATCCCTTTGGAGCAATAAAATATTTCTCTCTTCTGTTTTTCTCCTGTAATATTTCTCATGGCGGCTGCAATGAAATAATCCCAAAGGTACAACTCCCCCGGTCTTGGCTGAGCTCACTTGGAAGACTGAAACATTCTCAGTTCCCAAATATAACCGGCTGTCTCCCATAGACTCCACTTCCAAATACTCCAAATTTTTAAAAATTATTTCATTTTTCTTTTTGATAACAAAACAGTAGCATGTACTTGATCCCAATTAAGATATAATTAATCCTTATTGGAAGCAAAACCAGCCTATTGGGTTTATTAGGAGGCACATTTATCAAGGGTCGAATTTTAAATTCATGTGAGTTTTTTTTTAACTCGAAATTCGAATAAAACTCGGACTAATTTTACCAGCCCTTAAACTCTAAACTTGTTTCGAATTAGACCAAACTCAAATCAAGTTTATTTTCCGAAAAAAACTTGAATGTCGGGAAGCCTGCAAACCTCTTCAAATTAGTCACTGGACCTCTCCCATTGAATTACAGTATACGTGAATTTGGCAGGTTTTAGGTGGCGAAAAGTCAAGGGTCAGACTTTGATAAATCTCGAAAATCAAATTCAAATTTTAAAAAAAATTAGAATAGAGTTTGGATAATTCCCTAATCGAATTTGACAGTTTTGACCATAAAAAAAATTTTGAAAATTGGAATTCGAATTTTCAATTCGATCCTTAAAGGGATCCTGTCATCGGAAAACATGTTTTTTTCAAAACACATCAGTTAATAGTGCTACTCCAGCAGAATTCTGCACTGAAATCCATTTCTCAAAAGAGCAAACTGATTATTTTTATATTCAATTTTGAAATCTGACATGGGGCTAGACATTTTGTCAATTTCCCAGCTGCCCCTGGTCATGTGCCTTGTGCCTGCACTTTAGGAGAGAAATGCTTTCTGGCAGGCTGCTGTTTTTCCTTCTCAATGTAACTGAATGTGTCTCAGTGGGACATGGGTTTTTACTATTGAGTGTTGTTCTTAGATCTACCAGGAAGCTGTTATCTTGTTTTAGGGAGCTGCTATCTGGTTACCTTCCCATTGTTCTTTTGTTTGGCTGCTGGGGGGGAAAAGGGAGGGGGTGATATCACTCCAACTTGCAGTACAGCAGTAAAGAGTGATTGAAGTTTATCAGAGCACAAGTCACATGACCAGGGGCAGCTGGGAAATTGACAATATGTCTAGCCCCATGTCAGATTTCAAAATTGAATATAAAAAAATCTGTTTGCTCTTTTGAGAAATGGATTTCAGTGCAGAATTCTGCTGGGGCAGCACTATTAACTGATTCATTTTGAAAAAAATTTTTTTCCCCATGACAGTATCCCTTTAATAAATCTGCCCCCTAATCTTTAAATGATTTTCCAACCAACTCAAAGGAGAAGGAAAGTCATATCCAAGTGATTGCATTGACTTACCCGAAACCCCGGGCCGGTGCTCCTATCAGCAGAAAACTGCACAGGTCAGGGGTTATTTTTCCGGCTTCTTCTTTCATCGTGCGGGTGTGCATGCGCATTAGAGCAAAAAGCCGAATTTCAGAAAAAAAGTGGCTATTTCATTCTAGTGTGCATGCATCTGCCCCTGGAAATTTGAAGAAAGAAGAGGAAGGAAGCGGATCGAACCCCCGGGCCAGTGCAGTTTTCTGCTGATAGGGGTTTCAGGTAAGTAAATAACTTTCCTTCTCCTTTAAGGTATGAAGATCCAAATTACAGAAAGATCTGTTATCTGTAAAACCCCAGGTCCCAAGCATTCTGGAGAATAGGTCCCATACCTATATATGAAAAACACCCATTCCAGCACAAAATGACTGTACAATTCCCTTAAATGAAAAATGAACACCAACATGTACCTGTAACTGGACATAATTCCTTGCAGAGGCCTCAGCCAGTGTATATAATGAAATCATACCAGGTGGGGGTGTGGTCTGATTGTCTTTTGGGGAGTGGTCAGTCAAACATGGCACTCTTCATAGCAGAGATAACTCAATATTTTTTCCATATAATCCACACAGAAAGATTCTATAAACCTATTCCAGCCCAGGTATTCCTATTTATCAGGCATTTTTCTATTGGGAAATGTCATGGTATAGTGGGCCTTTAAACTTGTCAATATACGAAATCTAAACTACTAATGTGAGAAAAGAAAATACAGTAATAGAAGGCGATAATAATGACATAAGAGTACATCATTACTCTAACTGCATAATCTCACTGAAGTATTACATATTAAATCGGAATAACTGGCACAGAATTATGGGTGGCACAGGGTCGGCTCAGAATTAACAGTTATAAACTGGATTAACTTGTAACAAAGTCAGCTCTGCACCAGCTAAGACTCCGATTCCCACAATGCATTGCATGTTCTGCGATTAGCAGAACTGTAAAGAAGACGAATTACACACATTGGCGAGGCATTGTGGGAAGTGGAGTCTTGCTTGATTACTGCTGCACTGCTTCAATGGTTCATGCAGTCAGGACTGTCAGTGAAGAGAACAGCCGTGCTGCTGTCAACAGCCATTACAATTACATCTAAGTTTTAAATGAGAAATTTTAATTTAAATTTAATCAGGAATTCTGCCTTAAAGGGATCCTGTCATGGGGAAACATGTTTTTTTCAAAACTCATCAGTTAATAGTGCTACTCCAGCAGAATTCTGCACTGAAATCCATTTCTCAAAAGAGCAAACAGATTTTTTTTATATTCAATTTGGAAATCTGACATGGGGGTAGACATATTGTCAATTTCCCAGCTTCCCCTCGTCATGTGACTTGTGCCTGCACTTTAGGAGAGACATGATTTCTGGCAGGCTGCTGTTTTTCCTTCTCAATGTAACTGAATGTGTCTCAGTGGGACATGGGTTTTTACTATCGAGTGTTGTTCTTAGATCTACCAGGCAGCTGTTATCTTGTGTTAGGGAGCTGTTATCTGGCTACCTTCCCGTTGTTCTTTTGCTTGGCTGCTGGGGGGGGGGGAATGTGAGGGGGGTGATATCACTCCAACTTGCAGTACAGCAGTAAAGAGTGATTGAAGTTTATCAGAGCACAAGTCACATGACTTGGGGCAGCTGGGAAATTGACAATATGTCTAGCTCCATGTCAGATTTCAAAATTGAATATAAAAAAATCTGTTTGCTCTTTTGAGAAATGGATTTCAGTGCAGAATTCTGCTGGAGCAGCACTATTAACTGATTCATTTTGAAAATTTTTTTTTTTCCCATGACAGTATCCCTTTAAAGAACCAGAATACAAGTGAGAATGAATTAGCTATCTCCCTTTAATTACTATTGGCTACTGCAGATGAAAAATCCACACTGTTAAAGGGAGAGGGACCTGATCTATACAGCATATGGGTTAATTTTGCTGTAATTTACTATTACAGTGGTAATTAAAGGAAACCCCTGTATTTTCTACTGAGAATTTTCTAGCTGCTCTGTCATACATGCCAAGTGTTCCCAATGCAGCTACCATATGTTACATGGCTGTGCCAATTGAGTCTTGTGTGTACGGAACTATATTTGGATCAGCATTTAGACTTGGAATTTCAGTAGCAACCCTACTTAGCTCGTGTTTGAGCCTTGAACACAAGAGGAGGGGTGCTCTACATCTCACCCAATAGAGCAGCCCAACGTAGTAGTCATAATACCTGCCAGTGATGGAAAACTAGATCAAATAATAAAGGGTTCAGCAAATAAATTGAGTTACCTGCTTATATTATACTCGGGAGGGTGCTGGTGCTGGTATCGTAGAACTTCACTCCTGGCTGGCTGTATGGCCAGCTGAGCCCCAGAGTGTTGCTGTTCATTGTAATAATGCCCCTGTTCTTGCATTTTGTTCATGGGACTGACTATGTGTTTAACCTTGGAAGGATAGTCAGGAGGAGGCCCTCTCTGCTCCATCTCTTTTGCAGGGGGCTGGATTGGTGATGGAGCTCCATTTTTAAGTCCCTTGATGCTACCTGAGGTAGAAGGGTGCTGCTTAGCTACATTCCTCTCCAGGGACAGCATAATCCTCTCACTCATAGAGCGAACGTGACCCTGCTTCAGCTCTTTAAGTGCTTCATCCTGGTGGGCCTGCCCGCTGCTCGCTCGGCTTACAGTTGGCCTCCCCTCGGTTTTGGATTTGTGATTAGCCACTAGTCCTGCAACGCAATAACCAGAGGTAACAGGCGCCAGCTGTTGGCCCCTGAAAAACTGGGACTGAGCCTTAGCTTCTTCGTATGTTGGTAACTCCTCGCTGTTTTGCTGGTGCTGAGGGGTCCTCATTGTCTTCTCCATCACGGTATTGTCCACGTGATGTTCTTGCCCCTGAGGTTCTTGCCTTGCTGACTGGTTGACCATTTGTGGGTCTTCGTGAGGGATGTTGTCTGTGGATGAAACAGTATTGGTGGCGATATTTGTTGGTCCTGTACTCCCTGTGGCTTGGTGCTGTATAGCCAGGAGGTTCATATTCTCGTTTGGGTTGCCATAACGTAGCTGCTCTTGGATTAACCTTTGTAGCACTGTTCCTGCAGCAACATCTTCAGATCCTCGCATTTCCACCTCCGATATCCTGAGTAAATCCTGAGGTAGGAATCCAGGCAGTGGCTCTTCTGTAAAATAAGCAAAAATAGGGAAATATCAGCTTCCTCTCTTTACTATGTCTTTGTAATTTCATACTTAGTGTAAATATGTATATATTGCACTGGTGCATTCGACATAGGTTGTAAACACATACAGAGGATTTTTTGTCTTGGTCTACAAACTTGCTCTGTGGTTGGCAAGAATGGCGGAAGTTTTATAAAGAGAACTATCATTAAAAACACTGCTTTTTTGTCACCGTACAGCCTAAACAATTAACAGGGATCTGAAGTCGACCGTTATATAACAGGCAATTATATTTAGAGCTAGTGAAGGAGTAGGACTTTAACTAAGCAATTACTGCAGCTACATTTCCTGTGAAGAGAAAGCCTTCATAATTAGGCTTATTATGATCATAATACAGACCTATTAGGTTTCCTGCCCCTTTCACAGAGGTTTCTTTAATTAACAAGGAGATGATAAACATTAACCTAGTTGTATCATCTCTGAAAACATTTTAAGCCAACACTTCTTCTCCCTCAAATTAACTTTTTCAACTATTGGGTCCTCAGTCTATATTTCCTGTTTGTAGAGGTCCTCAAGAACCACCTCCTGGGCAAGAAGATCACAATACTGTGATGGAGAAGACTATGAGGCCCCTCAGCTCTAGCAAAATAGCGAGGAGCTGCCAATATATGAAAGTGTGGGTCTTCAGGGGGCAAGATGGAGAAGGTAATGAGGGCCCCTTAGTTCCAGCAAAACTGCAAGGAGCTATGAATTAGTGATGTGCCTGACCCTAACCCACAAAATGTTGCCATTGTAGGACCCATACCTTGTTCTGTGCACGTCTTTAGTTCCAAAACATGGAATCTTTGGGAGCAGTGTACTGACCTGCACCCAACCCTAACACACAGTAGTTGGCCAAATTTCAATCCAAACCGCCCAACTGGTGGTCAGTCTGCAGGTCTCTACGGGTTCTGAATCAACCCGCACATCACTACTACCAATAGAGTCTACCACCTCGATTTTAGGGAAATGCAAACCACCCAGGTTCCCTGAGTCACTCATTTTAAACACCACTGGCTCCTGTCCATATGATTGTGTGTGGGCACGACTGTTCTAAGTAGGGATGCACCGAATCCAGGATTCGGTTCGGGATTCGGCCAGGATTCGGCCTTTTTCAGCAGGATTCGGATTCGGCCGAATCCTTCTGCTGAAGTAAAAAATATTTTCCCCTTTCAACCCCTAATTTGCATATGCAAATTAGGGGTCGGATTCGGTTCGGTATTCGGCCGAATCTTTCACGAAGGATTCGGGGGTTCGGCCGAATCCAAAATAGTGGATTCGGTGCATCCCTAGTTCTAAGGCATCTGCAGTAATAAAATCTGGTCACCAAAAACATAAGACATAACAGCTGATCACAGTCATCAGCAACTAAAAAAGGCCACCCCTCCTCTAGATGTGTATTGACTTATTAAAGTCCTAGGGCCGCCGAGTAGTTTGGATCTTCATAAATAAATCTCGTTTATATACCAGAGACCTGGGAGCATATTATATAAGTTTCATAAGTCCAATTATGGAGCTTTATAAGTACACCGTTTCTTTAACACTGTTTTCTTGGCATAAAATATATTACACACCTTCATAATTATTCCCCTCGGGGTACAGATAGCTGTGATTCTAGCAGACAGATGAATCAATTAAAAAGGAACTTATATAATCAGCAGATCTAAACTGGAGAGATCAAACTCATAAATGAATAAGTCAACCGATACTCTGATTGTAAATTTCTATATACGCATGATCCTGGCTCTGCCAATGGTGTCTAATTCTAAGATATATTTGGGAATATTTGGGTGAATGCCAATGCTTTACAAGGAAGGGGTAACCATTTATCCAAGTGCCAATTAGAGGGGACTTGGGAGTTGGGGACTGTGGGTGCCCGGAGGTAAATTAGGGTAACTCCAGAGCTGAGTGCAACAGTATAGCAGCCACTGCTCAACTGTACAAAAATATACAATGAATGTTCTGAGCACTAAATCAACTATATGGTAATTTAGTCCAACCCTAAGACACAGGACATTGCTCCCCAAGGCTGCCCATTGCATACAAAGACTATTATATGACATCATCATTTTAGTAGTATAAAGTAAAAGATGAACAGCACAAAGCTATATCCCCTCATTGTTTTTATACAGGTAAAAATTAATTCACATTAAATCCAAATTACAAATAGGCCAATTTGCCCTTTTATTATTTGCAAGTAAATTCTCAGCCGGATTGTGACTCAGCTGGAAACACTTCCTCTGCACAAACCACATTAATTACTTCCCAAAATCCATTTGCTGAAAGATCAATCAGACACAGTCAGGGGGATGTATTTTTAGCACAACTTTTAGTTTAACTTTAGTTTAAGCCAGTTACAGCCCAATAACTTCCACGGCAATAAGAGAGACCCTTCCCATTAGAGGTTTTTTTTCGGCATCGGAAGGACATTTCTGTATGTAATACAATATACACAGGGACATTTCAGCACAATACTGCTTATTTATAGTAACAGTGGGATAATAGTCTCTGGGAAGGGTCTGTGACTGTGAGATAGCAGGTATAGTAGGGAGAGATGGTGCCTATAGTAACAGTGGGATAATAGTCTCTGGGAAGGGAGTGTGACTGTGGGATAGCAGGTATAGTAGGGAGAGATGGTGCCTATAGTAACAGTGGATAATAGTCTCTGGGAAGGGAGTGTGACTGTGGGATAGCAGGTATAGTAGGGAGAGATGGTGCCTATAGTAACAGTGGATAATAGTCTCTGGGAAGGGAGTGTGACTGTGGGATAGCAGGTATAGTAGGGAGAGATGGTATCTATAGTAACAGTGGGATAATAGTCTCTGGGAAGGGAGTGTGACCGTGGGATAGCAGGTATAGTAGGGAGAGATGGTGTCTATAGTAACAGTGAGATAATAGTCTCTGGGAAGGGAGCGTGACTGTGGGATAGCAGGTATAGTAGGGAGAGATGGTGTCTATAGTAACAGTGGGATAATAGTCTCTGGGAAGGGAGTGTGACTGTGGGTAGCAGGTATAGTAGGGAGAGATGGTGTCTATAGTAACAGTGGATAATAGTCTCTGGGAAGGGAGTGTGACTGTGGGATAGCAGGTATAGTAGGGAGAGATGGTGCCTATAGTAACAGTGGGATAATAGTCTCTGGGAAGGGAGTGTGACTGTGGGATAGCAGGTATAGTAGGGAGAGATGGTGTCTATAGTAACAGTGGATAATAGTCTCTGGGAAGGGAGCGTGACTGTGGGATAGCAGGTATAGTAGGGAGAGATGGTGCCTATAGTAACAGTGGGATAATAGTCTCTGGGAAGGGAGTGTGACTGTGGGATAGCAGGTATAGTAGGGAGAGATGGTGCCTATAGTAACAGTGGGATAATAGTCTCTGGGAAGGGAGTGTGACTGTGGGATAGCAGGTATAGTAGGGAGAGATGGTGCCTATAGTAACAGTGGGGATAATAGTCTCTGGGAAGGGAGTGTGACTGTGGGATAGCAGGAATAGTAGAAGAGATGGTGTCTATAGTAACAGTGGGATAATAGTCTCTGGGAAGGGAGTGTGACTGTGGGATAGCAGGTATAGTAGGGAGAGATGGTGCCTATAGTAACAGTGGGATAATAGTCTCTGGGAAGGGAGTGTGACTGTGGGATAGCAGGTATAGTAGGGAGAGATGGTGCCTATAGTAACAGTGGGATAATAGTCTCTGGGAAGGGAGTGTGACTGTGGGATAGCAGGAATAGTAGGGAGAGATGGTGTCTATAGTAACAGTGGGATAATAGTCTCTGGGAAGGGAGTGTGACTGTGGGATAGCAGGTATAGTAGGGAGATAAGGTGCCTATAGTAACAGTGGGATAATAGTCTCTGGGAAGGGAGTGTGACTGTGGGATAGCAGGTATAGTAGGGAGATAAGGTGCCTATAGTAACAGTGGGATAATAGTCTCTGGGAAGGGAGTGTGACTGTGGGATAGCAGGTATAGTAGGGAGAGATGGTGCCTATAGTAACAGTGGAATAATAGTTTCTGGGAAGGGAGTGTGACTGTGGGATAGCAGGTATAGTAGGGAGAGATGGTGCCTATAGTAACAGTGGATAATAGTCTCTGGGAAGGGAGTGTGACTGTGGGATAGCAGGTATAGTAGGGAGAGATGGTGCCTATAGTAACAGTGGGATAATAGTCTCTGGGAAGGGAGTGTGACTGTGGGATAGCAGGTATAGTAGGGAGAGATGGTGTCTATAGTAACAGTGGGATAATAGTCTCTGGGAAGGGAGTGTGACTGTGGGATAGCAGGTATAGTAGGGAGAGATGGTGATATATTCAATATTAGCTAATTTTAAATATTACATATCAGGACCATTCAGACCCACCATTGCTAGATGTGGTGAGATATACTAGGGGCTGCACTATTGCATGTTTCCATTTCTCAATGCTCTAGAGGTCAGCTGGAAGGAAAGTTCAGCAGGCCCATCAGTCATTCCTGCAGACATCACACTGAAGTCAACTACCCATAGATCTTTGCTTTTTAACAACAGACTGCCGACTGGGTCTGTCCGGGTCTGACCAGGCAAGGAAGCTTTTTATTATCTATATATTAAGGCTGCTTCTGGGAAAATGATGAGAGGTCATTAGTGTAATTACTGCATTCAAGGACTCAGTAAGGGAGCGGTCTATAATTCTTAATGAAATAGTTTAGGAAAGTGCAACTTCCCCTTTAAGCAAGATAAAGCTTTCCCGTGACACTTCCTCCAGCCCTGAATGACTCCAACATATAATATTCATTCTACTAAAGATAAACGGGTTCATTCCATCTCTCGTTTCCTGCAGGTCTCGGTCTCTTGTGCCAACATGTATCACCAGGGGCCTGGGGCACATATCTCTTACTGAACTGGCTCACACTTTGAACTTTCTTTTTCTAACTGCTCCCAGGATACTAAAAATATCCCCAAAGCATTTTCTCAGGCTCGAGAGGCATTTTTAAAGGAACAGTACGACCCTTACACAACACAAATGCCTCTGAATATCCACTACTTACAAACCATTTCCCATGGGATCTCAAATTTAAAGGCAAGGAAAAGAACATGTACAGAATGCCTTAAAAGAGTCGGAAAAAAGATGAAGGCAAATAATTAAAAAACTATAAAAGAAATAAATAACGAAGGTGAACTGGAAAGTTGCTTAGATTTGGCCATTCTATAACATACTAAAACTTAATGGTGAACCATTAGCGCTGCACTGCAGCTTCATTTTACATGGATCTCCCTCTTTTTTCTGCTTTAGCCAACCAAAGGGAAACTTAGTACAATTGTCTGCCCTGTCTTAATTCAGAAAATGTTTCACTAATGGAATTACATACATCTCCTCCCCTGTCTCTTCTTGAAAATGCCAGCAGCGAAAAGGGGGCTTGCAGGGGGGGGTAATACGTTTCAGCCAAGAAAAACAAAGCCCCAATGTATAGAGAAGGAACCCTGATGGAGCCTAGGGTCAGAGCACACAGACAGATTTGGGGAGATTAGCCGCCCAGCGACAAATCTCCTCTTCTTTGGGGCGACTAATCTCCACGAACTGCTTCCCCTGCCTTCGTTTTACGAAGTCGCCGGAAGTTTCCTTGTGCGGCAACTTCGGGCGACTTCCGAAAACAAATCACTCCGAGTGCCTTCCTACCGGCGATTTACATTTTAGCTGGCGGGATGGCACTCGGAGCGATTCGTTTTCCGAAGTCGCCCGAAGATGGAAACTTCGGGCGACTTCGGAACACGAATCACTCCGAGGGCCGTCCGGCAGGCGATGAGAAGGGGAGGCAGTTTGTGAAGATTATTCGCCCCAAAGAAGAGGAGATTTGTCACCAGGTGACTAATCTCCCCAAATCTCTGTTTGTGCCCTGACCCTAAAGGTCAGAGTTTCTACACTTCCGAAGCTGTGTAGGCACAGTGTACATCATAATGGTGTGGTCCCTCTAGAATGAAAATGTTACCTGGCACTGATCCCCAGCACATATGGCAAGCAGACAACAGGAAACGAGAGCTTTAAGCATTTCAAGGTCAATAAAATCACCTTGCGCGTTTTATGCTCAATGAAATCACCTTGTGCATTCCATACCCAGTGGGAGGGTCTGGCTAATGAATTGGTGCCATTCAGGAGTGAGAATGAGTGTGTTAAGGTGATGCTTTCCTCTCTTCCACCCACAAAGACTTTATTTCCCCTGTCTTCTGTCTAGGATTTTGCAATGTAAATCTGTCCAGCACATCACCAAGGGCACATCAGTTCCACTCGCTGCCAAAACACATACCTGGCAACTGTCCCGTTTTTCGCAGGACAGTCTTGTGCTCAACCCTAAAAGTAGAAGATTTTCCCAGTTACTCCCTAACCCATCCTCATACCTCCCAACTGTCCCATTTTTGACGGACCGTCCCGATTTTGACAGCTCAGCCCACAGTCCCTGGTTTGTTACTGAAATGTCCCAACTTTCTCTTTGATCTCCTGCACTAAACAGCCAAAAAAAGATACAAAGTTTCTAACTTAATCGGCAAAGAGCCCAGAATATGTGGCAGGTGCACTTTACAAATACATATGTAACAATTTAAGATAAGCAAAGAAACAATAGCAAATTACAAGAAGCAGGTCACTTGGGGAAACTATGACTTGGACAGTTTCCACAGAAATGTGTTCAAACTTTCATAACCTGCCAAATTTTGAAAAATGAACATGGTCAGAAAATGAGTATGGCCAGAGAATTTCCAAACATTTGCACATCTTTTTGTCCCTCTTTCTATTTCCAAATGTTGGGAGGTATGAAAACATACATGAACTTTAAGGCTGCACCAAATCCAACATTTATGGAACTGAAACTGGACCCTTAGTTTGACCAAAACCGCCAAAATTGCATCAACAGAAAAATGTATTTTCCCAAAAACCAAAGACAAATCACACTAAAATATCACTTTACTGATCAACCACCATGAGATTCCTCAGAGAAAACATTAATGGACCACCACGACTGGCAGTACCATGTGATCTGCCTGGGTACTCACCACGCTTGGTACTCTACATGCAGTTAGCTCAGCACATCCAGTAGTTAAAATGGTGCCATAAACTGGCTTTTCTACTCCACAACCCTTGGTCCTTCAATGTAGAAGGCTATGTATGTATGTATGTATGTATGTATAAAACTTGGTTTTTGGTTCTTGGTTGGGTGGATGATCCCAATATCTTGATTTCATGGATATCAGTCAGTTCATTGATTGGTCATGTTTAAAAAATGGCATCAGTCAATGCAGATGAGGAAGGCTGAGAAGTCAGTTACCTACAATTTTTGTCCAGTGTGAGGTCACCTTGATATCAGCATCTTCTTTAAGTTCAAGTTACATGATATTTTGCTAGCATTAAGCCGTGAATACATGGTAACATCCAAAGGAGCAGATATTTACCTGATTGTGGCATTAAATCTGGATGATTTGATTGTTTGACCTCTGGGTCAACAATCGGTTAATAATGGAGACCTGTTAGGAGATGACCTAAGGAGACCTGCAAGGAGAGGACCACATCAATCCACCATGTTAATACCAACTCCTTATCCAGGGACATTTTCAAACCTATTCAAAATTTCAGCCAGATATTAATCGAACAGGACCTGGTCTGGAGTGGCTGAATCAGAAATTTCTATTAGTCACCAACTTACTGTCATAGAAGGCAACATAAAACATAAGAGTTGCACCAAAGAAGTCGCATATAGGTGAAGGGATTGGGGATGTTTTAAGTTGTGAACACTTATATCCCAAAGGCTAAGCAATGCCTGGAGGGGGTGGGGTTCGTTTCAATATGGGAGTGAGGTAGAGCTTGGCATAGCCTACTACATAGTTGAAACAGGGCAGAAACTAACACGGTGTTCAAGACTAAACATGCATACAGGACTCTACCAATTAGGTAACACCAGAGTGTATTTTTTTTCTCCCAAAAATTCCATTGTTTTTCCCCCTAACACAAACACTCCAAGAGCAGCGCTCTGGAATAGTTGCACAAAGAAGCTTCTCCAGTGGAAATAATAAGGAGCCGCTTTCTTTTTGTAGCAGGGGCAGACATGTAGGGACATTTGCACTGCAGACATGCTAATGAGCTCTCCAGTGGAATGCGTCTGGCCCTGTTTGCCTCATATGCATAAAAATGCACTTACATTCCAACCGGAGCGAAGCAATGCCAGGCAACATTGCCTGCCCACCTCCCAGGTGAGACGAAAGCAACAACAAAGCAAGAGAAAAAAAATATACTTTTCACTTTATCCCCCTGTCTGGGCATGTGTGGCAGTCGGTGATGGCAGTCAGTCTATCGACTTCTACGCAGAAGATTTTATTTGGCCCCCTTCTCATAGGTGCACGAGGCAATGAAGATGCAAAGTTAATATCCATCCCTTCACCTGCTGGATAAACCTCAGGCTGGCCGGGTATGGGCATCTTAAAGTCAATGTATTACACCAATGGCAAAAAGCAACAACACAACATCAATCGCTAATAGGGTTGCCACCTGGCTGGTAATAATGATGGTGGATCCCAATGTTATTAATAGGGAAAAAAGATAAATATATAGGAAGGCCGGTATTTTTTTCCAGAAAAGTTGGCAACCCTAACCACTGGGAACTTCTCTTTGTGAGTTTTGTTACTCTTTAAACATATACTGTTAAGAGCCAGGCTACTAAGCATCTGATTAAGGACTGGCACACTGATTACAGGCATTTTACCCATCGATTTCTGCCAGTGCTTAGCATGCTGCCTCCAAACACCTGTAAGCCCCCCCCCCACCTATATCATATGACCAGCGCCAGACTGGGTAGGCGGGTGCCGGGAAAAAACCCGGTGGGCCCCAGCCCTCGTGGGCCCAGACCCGTTCCACAAAGTGAGACCCCCTCCCCTCCGTCCTGACCTCAGTCTGGATGCCCGGCTCTGATTCTTGCTCCGCCTCTTTCCCCGCCCACAAATGAGTGCACCAGAGGGGAGTTTGTTGGGGAGGGGGCCTGCAACTGAGGAGGGGGCCCTTGGGGGGTTGCAGGGGCCCTGATGTGGCAGCCCCAGTGGGCCCTGACCCCCCCAGTCCGACCCTGCATATGATCCCCTAACTGCCATGAAAATCATTCATTCTCTTGTCTCCACACAGTTCTCTTAGCCAGCAACTGGAGGAAATTTTGGGATCAGGAGAGGGCTATATCCGGTTGGTTTGGTGCCGAAGCAATTAGTTACCAAAAAAATTCACCATTCGAAGTTGTACTTCAAACACAGGCAGATGTCGCCATGATTGGATGAAATCTGCTGTAATTCTCAGCATTGGCTGTACTCAGCACCCTGTACCATCCTACCTATTATTCTAACTGCAAAATGCACCAACAGATAATGGACTGTAGCTATGGGTAACTGGACCAGAGCAAACTTCCCACTGAAGTTACAATGTTTCCAGGTACAGGTATAGGACCTGTTATCCAGAATACTCAGGACCTGGGGTTTTCGGGATAATGGATCTTTCCGTAATTTGGATCTTCAAACCTTAAGTCTACTAGAATATCAATATAAACATTAAATAAAGTAGACTGTGTAGGGAAGAAGTAACTTTTTCTGGCAAAGCCTTTATCTCATTTTATTGCAGAAAGTTGTAGACAAGCTTTCGGGGACCCACCCCTTCCTCAGGTGCAACACACATTAGTGAACAAAAAAATCATTTAAATACCTTGCAAATCATGTGATGCTAAAATGTGATTCTTTAAACCTTTGCTAACCGCTTGGTCAATATAAAGTCCCATGCGGTTTTGAGAATTCATGGCAGTGCACGTTTCCTTATCGGTAAAATCGTAAAAATAAATATAAAGTATCACTATTAAAATCACCAGTACAAAAGTATCCATCAATAAATACAGGTTATTTTAAAATCAGAGTCTATGAGAGACAGATTTTATGTAATTCAGTGCTTTCTGGATAACGGTTTTCCAAATGATGGATCCCAAACTATAATACTGTACAACACCGCCTAATTTACTTTTCATGGGGAGAAAATAAAGCCAGCACTTCTCAAAAATACCAGTTTCCCTATAAAAGCTGCTCCTTGTGGTGCCCCCCCACCTCTGACAGATCCCACCAGTGTCAATCCAAAACTGAACAGTAATTTTACAATGTCCCCCCCCTCCGCTTTCACATCCTGTCCCCTCCTGCCTCTCTCCCTTCCTTCCGCTCCTCCTATGTTCCTAGTACAGACACACAACCCCCTCAAAGAGTCCCCAGCACTCTCCAACATTGTCCAGCCAGCAGCCTCCAACATTGCCCAGCAGCCTCCAACATTGCCCACCCAGCAGCCTCCAACATTGCCCAGCAGCCTCCAACATTGCCGCCAGCACCCTCCAACATTGCCCAGCAGCCTCCAACATTGTCCAGCCAGCACCCTCCAACATTGCCCAGCAGCCTCCAACATTGTCCAGCCAGCAGCCTCCAACATTGCCCAGCCAGCACCCTCCAACATTGCCCAGCACCCTCCAACATTGCCCAGCAGCCTCCAACATTGCCCAGCACCTAATATCTACCATGGACCGACCCAAGTTGCAACAAAAGGGGGGGATCTGGCTCTGGAAAAAGCTTATTTGCCCTTCAAAGACACTCACACACCTTGTCTGCATTACACCAGATAGAAAGGGGAAGTAAACCCTTAAACATCTATTAAGCTCATAATAAACAATGCAATTTCACTAGAAAAACTGCCAGAGTCACAATGTAACACTATTATCTTACAGTTATTCTACCTGTGATACAAATTAAAGCAGGGATAACCAACAAGAAGCCCCCCCCCCCAAATCTTTGTAGCTGGACTGAGGGATACCAATAAATGCGGGGGTCACAGGTTGTCAGCCAGAAGTTGCCCAATATAAACACATTGAATTACCTACAATAGAGTACAGTTCATTGGCCAAAAGGCTCATGGGCCCCCATTCTGCATTAAGTAAGTAACCATGGCTAATAGAAGTCTTCTTCTCCCTGACTCTGGGATCTTTTTCACTTGTGACTTTCCAAATGTTGTTAAACTGTAACCCCCGCACAGAAGTTGTCTGTACTGAAATAATAAGAGCTGGAGAGGAAAGTGTCAGAGCCCATGTTGGCAGGGGATAGGAGAGAGTGTGGCCCTTCAGTGAGTGTCTTCTGCTGGATACCACTGAGTCCTCAGTAACACTCCTCCATGCCCAGTCTGACTCCCCGCACAGTGCGGCTCATTGCCCAAATCCCCCGCAGCCTCTGCCCTCCCTTCCTCCGACCCCCCTCCCTCCGACCCTCACACAAAGGCAACTCTGGCCACTCACCTACAGCGACTCCGGCTTATACAAAGTTGCTACAGTCCGGCCAGACAGAAGCTGCAGGAGAGGAATATAAATAAATCCCACGCACGGGACATGATGTGCAGCTGCAGCACCAACACTGCCCGGAGCCGCCACCACCAGCAGCAACAGCAGCAGCAGGAATGGGAGGAATGTGCAGCGCTCTACCTTCAGCCGGCTTCCCCCGGGTCCTACTGCCTAAATCTCTGGAAATAGCCACCTCCCCCGGGTCCTACTGCCTACCCTCCTATCTACAGCCAGACTCCCTAGGATCCCCGGGGTCCTACAGCCTACATCTCTATATCCAGCTAGAGTTACCTCCCCCAGGGTCTCCCCTACTGCCTCCCAAACTATCTCAAGCCAGCTTCCCCAGGGTCCTACAGCCTACATTTCTGTCTACATCAGGCTTCCCCTGGTTCTAATGCCTATACGTATCTCTACAGCCGATTCCCCAGTATCCTACTGCCAACAATTAAATCTATAGATGGCTTCTCCAGGGTCCTGCTGCCGAACTCTCTGCTTACAGGGGCTTCCCCAGGGTCCTACAGCCTACATTTCTGTCTACATCTGGCTTCCCTGGTCCTAGTGCCTAAAACTGGCCATAGACGCAAAGATCTGATTGATGATCCGTACGATTTTCAGACCGTGTGTGGAGAATCCCGACATTTTTCTTCCCATGGAGAACGGTCGTCTGGTCAATCGGACAGGTTAAAAGATTTCTGTCGGCTGCCGATAATTTCTCTGCGTGTATTGCCGATCGTACGATTTTCAGCTTTTTTCGGACATAACTTTCGTACGATTGCTGTCAGGGGCAGAATATCAGCTGATCTGTTCTAACACTACTTTATTTGATCGGAATGGTTATCAGCAGTTCAGGAGATGGGGAAGTGGATCTTGCATCTATGGTCAACTTAATATATCTACAGCTGACTTCCCCAGTATCCTACTGTCAACAATTAAATGTATAGCTGGCTTCTCCAGGGTCCTACTGCCTACAACTCTGTCTACAGCCGGCTTCCCCAGGGTCCTTCTGCCTGCAATTCTTAATGTAGAAGGAATCAGGGCTGGATTTGTTAATGCTGCACCCCTAGGCCAGTCACAACTCATGCAGCCTCTCCACCCTCCGAGTCCGCTACCTACTACTGCATGTTCGCCGCTCATTCCTTCGTTTCTTTGCTGAAAAATAATTTGCTGTGGGTCCCACTAATATCTAGTTACGCCACTGGTTACGTCATATGGCTGCAGTGGACAAAATGCCCCACGTGCCCTAGCCTTAAAACTACAGCTGACTCCCCAATAGTACTACTGCCTTACTATAGTCATTACCAACTCCCACGGGTCCAAAACCACATCTGGCTCCTACAGTAAACTTCTACATTTAACAGGCTTAAAATCATTTTGCATACCACTGTCCCTACAGCCCCTTGAATCCTACTCCATTCTGCTCTATCACAACACCTACAGGGTCCTAGCTCCTTCCACTGTACTGGAGACAGCTCTCACAGGGTCCTACTACAAACCATGCTTTGTGTGATTTAAAATAGGCTGTAGTATTTCAAAAACACAAATAGAAAGAGCTCCCCATAGACCCAGTAGTATGGCAACTTTCAGAAGCTTTCTAGCATTTGCCAGAACACCAAGATGTTAGCCCAGGCCTGCTGCCAACTTGATACCAACGGCTCCCTCTGTTTCATATTTACCTCCTCTACAGAATAATCATGCTGCAACATACCAAATGGTGTGAAGGTGTTTATTCTTGCCAAAACAACAGGCCTGTTTTTTATCACTCATAAACACCTTTACACCATATGGATTGCTGCAGCATGATTAATCTGTAGAGGAAGTATAGTACAACCTTTCCTTTCTGTTATTGACTTTCTCTACTATACCTATAGCTCAACCCCCAAGCACCTGCAATTATGGCAATATGCATGGTAACTATATCTTCATGCAATGAATACTGACAGCTCGTGGGGTCTTGCACTTGCCAGGGTCTTATTTCCATCTCCCATTCCTACCCCAACCCCACAGTATCTTATAATTGCCTTTTATCCACATAAAGCCAACTGCTTGGGTTCCAGTACCTTCTAGTATCTCAGGATTGATGCTATTAACTACTACCCCTCCAATCTTTTTTTCTGTTGATCGCTCTGGCACCTCTTTTCTGCTGTATCTGGATCCTATTAGCTCCTTGGTACAGTCCCTATTCTGTCTCTGGGCTCATCTGTGTGTGCCCTCTACCTTAGAACTTTTGTGTCAGTGACCTGCCGCTACTCCAGACTTGTCCTGTACTAACGCCTCTGAGTCTTTCTGATGATTGTTTACCAACACTGGGCAAATATACTTCCCTCTGTCTGCTGTATTTCTATTGCTAGATGCATCTGGGTCCTGTATCCACGTATTTCTGATCATGGGTGCATCTGCCTGCCCCATACCTAACAGCAGCTGCCTCTGGGCCATATTATTTGAGCTATAGAAATAGTCTGCTGCCTTTGGGTCCTATAACATTCTCATTATGAGTAGTTTGCTTCTTCTGGGTCCTACTGCCTGCACTGTAACCTCCTGTCTTTCTGGGTCCTACTGCCTGCACTGTAACCTAACCTCCTGTGTTTCTGGGTCCTACTGCCTCCACTGTAACCTCATGTGTTCCTGGGTCCTACTGCCTCCACTGTAACCTTGTGTGTTTCTGGGTCCTACTGCCTGCACTGTAATCTTGTGTGTTTCTGGGTCCTACTGCCTGCACTGTAACCTTGTGTGTTTCTGGGTCCTACTGCCTACACTGTAACCTCCTGTGTTTCTGGGCCCTACTGCCTCCACTGTTACCTCATGTGTTCCTGGGTCCTACTGCCTGCACTGTAAACTTGTGTGTTTCTGGGTCCTACTGCCTCCACTGTAACCCCATGTGTTTCTGGGTCCCACTGCCTGCAACATCCCTAATGCATGAAAGGAAGGGAGTACCCTAAAAACATTATGTACAGTCAATAATATATATGATTAAATAATACAGTGTTAGGTAATTTCCCCAATTCTACTGAAAGTATAGAAATGCCCCTGTTACATTACTAGCATATGCGACATATATATGAGAACTGAGCTATCTTATAAACCAAAAATCTCTAACATTAACATTTGTACAAAGCATCACTGTGCAAAGAGAATGGCCATAGGAAGAATCAGCAGCCTAGAGGCAATGTAAACATGGTGGGTCCTATTTATTTAGTAAAGACTGCAGAATCCTTTGGTGCACAGTTTAGTAAACATGGACCTTTTGTTGCTAGAAGCACTTTATGAAGCAGCCTGTGGCCAGGGCCATCCACTCATCAGCCACACAAATAAAAAAAACATTGTGTTCTGGGTTGGGCCACAGTCTCTGCCCTTTAGCATTGGATACATACTGAATGCATGTCCTGCAGGGCTAATAGCAAGTCATTTAGAAGCATGCTGCATGACGGTGCATGACGGTACAGAAATCAATGCAATTTACCGCATGCATCTGAAATAGAGAAAAAAATATCATTTTGTAAGGCACCCCCAGATGACCCCAGTTGCTTCCAATGTTCTGGGTTCTGCACATTTACTTTACAGAATCTATGAGCACATTTGCCCTCACTGCCTACTGGACTCACTAATAGAAAAGCCACTGAGCCTAGTGTGGTCCATCAGAACCAGCACAAACATGTTCCCCAGTGATCCTCACCTTATGATTCAGTGGTGAACCCAGAAATAGAATGGTTTACAGGAAAGAGGGAAGACTTTGGGGGGATTTTGGACATTCCTGGATATGATTATGCTGAGGAACGCCTGGTGTTCTAATTCAATGTAGCCCAACTGCATCCATATAGAGAGATGCCAAACTGGATCAGAAGTGATCCAGGGGCACCA
The DNA here is from genome assembly GCF_017654675.1 of Xenopus laevis. Taxonomy (NCBI): domain Eukaryota; kingdom Metazoa; phylum Chordata; class Amphibia; order Anura; family Pipidae; genus Xenopus; species Xenopus laevis. Next base: position 174,658,538 of record NC_054373.1, read on the forward strand.
GGTTTACATTTCAAAAAAGTAGCCAAAAGCTATTTAAAAGTATCCCAAAAGTAGCCCGATTCATACACTGAAAATTCCATTTCCCATACCTTATACAGGTAACCCATTCACAGAGACTGGCAGTTGAAACCACAGCAGGGCTTCCAGGAGGTAGTAGTGTTAGTGGGCTTTTTCAGTCAAGCAGATTCCTTCAGCAGCAACAACGATTCCAGCACAACAAAGGCATCACATCAATTGGGCAGGTTTTAAAAGTCCAAACTTCCAAAACTATCCCAAATCCATACCTTGGTGGGTTTGGACTTTTCAAACCCGCCAATTAGTTTTAAAAATAGCCGAATTTGGCTAAAACCACTCCAATCTGGCAACCGAGGGGCACCCTGGATGTGTCTGCCATACTCTAGCCCCACCCCTGCTCCACTTCACCCCGCCCCTGTTCTGCCCACAACCCGCCTCTACTGTGTTCCATGATCCACTGCTTCAGACAATATCAGAGAACTTTGGGTGACAATTCTAAGCATTTCAATGGAGCAGACAATTTAGGTTTTGTGGGGAAATTACAGACAGCAGTTAATGGATCTGTTACTATCGGAGGCCAGAGGGAGGGGCTTAAATCCTGCAGACTCCCTGATAAATATGGGGGAGCTGACTAGGGTTGCCACCTGTTCAGTTTTCACCCAGACAGCCCGGTTTTCAGGAGGGCTGTGCTGTTGAATGTCACAGTGATCAGCCAATCGGTGATCGCTACATCAACTGACCTGCCCCTGACATCATCAGGCCCGCCCCTCTAACAGACCCCCTCCCGCTCTGCCACCCGGCAAAAGGTGGCAACCCTAGAGCTGACATACCTGCATATAGGGATCTTTACTATTCTATTTACTATATTACATGTTTAGGGGCCAGATTATAAGAAAATGATGATGTCATCCAAAGAGGTCTATACTCTTGATCAGCGTGGGGGCCGTAAATATTTAACATAGGGCCACATCCGGCCCACGGGCATCCACTTGGTCAACTCTTGATTTGTCACATGTTGGGATGTCTATATATTGGTTTTAATGCTATTATTAGTAACATTTGAAAAACTGACTTTCCCTTTAATGAATAATTTTCCATTTTGCATCATATGAAAAGATTAAAGTTTATCATAAAAATCCTGACTTGTAACCTTAAATGAAGGTCGTGCGGCAGCTCGGGCGGAATACCAAGCGTGCCATGTAATTGCAGAGCGACATTTAGTGGCAGTTCCTGAATATAAAGTGGCACAGAGCGGGCGCAGCAGATGGCCCATCAGCGAGCGACGGAATGCCAAATAAAGTGCTCTCTGCAGGTTCTAGTCAGCAGCCCCGTGGCTTGGGCAGGTTTTGCCATGGAGACAAGTGTACATATTATTTTAAGCCCTGGAGGGCAAGGCACTCAGATGACAGTTTGCTGGAAAAATCAGCAGCGTCTCAGCACATCTGGTTTTCCTATGTGGAAGAGCTGGGGAGACAGCTGTCTATACACAATAAAAAGTGTGTGGTACAGGGCCTCATATTCATACCAAAGTGTTTTAGTCTCCCTTAAAATGTCCTCAGACAGATGGTGAGCAGATCAGTAAATTTAATGTGTGACTGCATTGGCCAACATGGCAAGAGAGAGGAGCCGAATACCATGCAATATATATATATATACATTTTATCTCAATCACTGCTATTTCAATCTGCTGTTACTGAACTACAACTTCCAGCACCCCAGCCGTTATTAACTGGAGACTAAGCTAAAACTTGGTATAAAGACTATTATAGGCAAGTCAAGCCCATATGTTTTCCAAGGTGACAGATGAAATAGAGCCTTCTGATTGGTTCTCTGTGTACAGCGATACCTAAATCTGTTGAGGCTCCCAATGAAAGGATTTAAATTAAAGGAAAATGAAGGTAGCGTTTACAGGGCTCACTCTGCACAATGTGCATGAATGTTTTGTGTAAATTTTTGGAATCTCTAAATTGTGCAATCATAGTGAGTTGGAGTGAATGCTCGGAACATCCATGGAACTATTACCCCAATGTTTCTATATATCTGTAACCTTGTCATGAGCTAAGGGGGCCCAGCATAAAGGCCAGTTAGGGGGAGATTTGGGGTGAGTGCTTCTTTGTACCCTGGGTACCCCTGGAACTATAGCAGGGTGACTGTTACCCCAATGTTTCTATATATCTGTAACCTTTTCATGAGCTAAGGGGGCCCAGCATGTAGGCCAGTTAGGGGGAGATTTGGGGTGAGTGCTTATTTGTGCCCTGGGTACCCCTGGAACTACAGCAGGGTGACTGTTACCCCAATATTTCTATATATCTGTAGCCTGAAGGCCAGTTAGGGGGAGATTTGGGGCGAGTGCTTATTTGTGCCCTGGGTACCCCTGGAAATACAGCAGGGTGACTGTTACCCCAATATTTCTATATATCTGTAGCCTGAAGGCCAGTTAGGGGGAGATTTGGGGTGAGTGCTTATTTGTGCCATGGGTACCCCTGGAACTACAGCAGGGTGACTGGTACCCCAATATTTCAATATATCTGTAGCCTGAAGGCCAGTTAGGGGGAGATTTGGGGCAAGTGCTTATATGTACCCTGGGTACCCTTGGAACTACAGCAGGGTGACACCCCAATGTTTCTATGTATCTGTAACCTTGTTATGAGCTAAGGGGGCCCAGCCTGAAGGCCAGTTAGGGGGAGATTTGGGGTGAGTGCTTATTTGTGCCCTGGGTACCCCTGGAACTACAGCAGGGTGACTGTTACCCCAATGTTTCTATATATCTTTAACCTTGTTATGAGCTAAGGGGGCCCAGCCTGAAGGCCAGTTAGGGGGAGATTTGGGGTGAGTGCTTATTTTTGCCCTATAGTAAATAGTAAATACTAGACCTCAAACTGGGACTTTAACCACAAAAAAACTACTGAGATAAATTGAGGGGTGTGCCTATAGGTGTATATGAGGATTTACTTTTTTTACTTTTTTAAATTAATCTTGCTGCCTACACAAGCTTTAAGGAGAATATAGAACTAAACAGAACAGTTATCCTTACTTAAAAGTCAAGTTTTCCCTAAACTTTCTTTGTCAAAATCTTTCTGGCATGACATGTATTAAAGGTGGCCCTGCCTGAGCTCAGGAAACAATCCAACAATCCTTTCAGTTGGTAAATAAAAGTAAAGCTCCTGCTTATATTAAACGGGTACAAGTGCTACATCACAGCTTGTAGACGCCATCTCCTTACTCACATGAAATAAAAAATTCGAATGAAATCAAGTGCTGAATATATTATAAATCCGAGTAGGACTCAAGGCCATCCCCTAACAGCGACTTACCAGACGGATCTTGCCAAAACTCCGGTGACATGGGATTTGAGGTATCACTTCCTGTTAAATGAAATAACAAACAATATTATAGGCTCTCTAGTCATTATGTACAGATTGTTACTATTTCTTACAAGTAAAAAGTATCTATGGTTTCTTAAATTGCCACTGACGCAGAAAAATTACATTGAAACTCCTTTCTCCAGCTTCTTTGGTTCCTTGAGAGATTGTGTTGGAGAAATTAATATTCACAGTTAAACCCCACCCCGTATAGTGAACTGATCCTTATCTGTAAATGAGAGAAACTCAGTCTTAGTTTTACAAATATTTAGGGCAGCAGAATTACTGTTTCTCCAAAATTCCTCCATAGGTGTATCTATTAAAATAAATAGGCTAAAAATCACCCTTCACCCTGCAACTGCTCACAAGGGCAATGATCTACTTGTACTTGCTGTAGGTTTAGGGTTTTCAGTGGAAAATTAATTTGTTATATTAATTAACAGGCACTAACCTAAAAAGCCATTATCATACCCACGGCTCCATAAAAATGAATTAATACACAGTATATCCATAGTGCTGGATAACCAACTTCCATCCAAGTATTTCTGCTGCCAGAAAGTTACTGCAATTTTCTAACTACCTAGCAACAGATTCTATTCCAACACACATTTGCTCCATCAATCCTTTGCTTTATTTAAAACATCTTCAAAATATTTTTGTTCCGTTGCTATGATGTTGGAAGAATGCTCATAAAATATTGTTAAAGATATGCTGATTGCCATCAAAAACAGCCTATGATTAAAGTCTGCGTTGTCAATTTCATGTATGGTGGAAACAGTATCCAGTAGGCTTAAATAAGAAAATAAATCCTATATGTAAGAAATATGTCCTCCACGTCTAAGGTACATGCTCAGTATGTTCTATCCTAATTGTTTGTTTTTCTCTGGGCTCTGGGGATACAATGATCATCCTCTGGCTGGATCCAGATGATGGTTTGCAGGGAATATTCTACTCCAATCCCTTTTCCATGATAGCTTGTTCTTGGTCCAAGATTCTGCCTGCTTAAATCCTGGAGCCCTTTGCCATTTGCTACTTCTTTGGTATTTGTGAGTCTTGACTTGGGGGATCTAGAACTTCCACTTGAGTGAACACTATTCTGAAGGACCTTTGACATGTCGGCTCTCATAGAAGAATCTTCTATGGTTTAAGAATGGAAAAAGTCTAAAACCTTTTTGTCCTGCTTTCTTTGTACACTAGATTCATGGTGTAAAGTGGGTGAAAACCTAATTTCTTCTGTTTCACTTGCTCTATCATACTGGCCAAGAAGAGTCTGGTTTTTGGAACTAACCATCTGACTGATACAGCCACTCTTGCCACTTATGATCTGTTATCAGATTTCATCTCTGATCCAAACATTCAAATGTAAAAAGAGTTGTAGAGCAAAACAAGCATGAAATAATTTTTGGTCTGTCTCCAACCTACAGGAGGCTCTGTTTGGTAGTACTCCTGGTTTTTATGCAACCAAAATTCGCCTCCAAGCCTGGAGCAACATCCAATGAGTTGGTGAGCAACATGTTGCTTGAGAAACACTGGTCTAGAGACTGTGAGGGATCTAATCTGACAAAGATAACCTTTTGAAGATCCTCTTACAAAGTAGTAAAGACTCTACATATAAAGCCTACAAGTATACATAGAAGGCTTTTTTTGTATAGCTCCAAAGATCTGTCCCCAGTTTTAGTGTAAAACTTTCTCCAACAAGGATTATTGAAAGTCCTTTCATCTTCGTCAATCAAGTTTCAGCTAGAAGCCTTAGCCTTGGTCTAAAGGTTCATAAAAGTGTTTTTTACTTTTAAGACCTTTGGTGAAATGGGTGGTCCCATGATGGGATCTATAGTTTTCAGGCAATATTTTCTGAACATTGATTTATTATATTCAAAAAAACTTCAACGGCGATCCATCCACCTTCTAATTTTTATTCTAAGGCAGCTTCAGTTCTTCATATCAATACCGTCCTTGTTCCCGATTCCTAATGATGGGCAGCAAGGTGGCTATCACTGTTGTCTGTTTCTCAGCATTTTCACCTAGGGTTCATGCTCTGGGTGGAAATAGCTGAAACATTTTCGGATCAGATCTGCTTGGTCCAACTGACATATGTTTGTCTGATGCCACAGTTTAGATGCAGAATTGTTGGGAGTAGAAGATTTTGGAAGGGCATATAATGGGGAGAAAATGGCAACGAGGCACTTACAAAAAAATTACCCCTGGCTGGGGTGTCATCTAAAAAAGAGAATCAGGGAGGTGAATAAAATTAGTGATATTAGTCACTGGGGGTGCCTAATAAATTGTCAAGCCCACTTCATTTTTAAGGCTCTCATCATCTTTAAGTTCAACAGGATAAGAATAAAGTCATGCACATATTTGCAGAGAAATACAACTTAACTGGTAAAAGTATGGTTTCTAAGGAGTAATGTATATACCAGGTCCAGTACCCCATAGCAACCACTTGGTTGCATTTACTAGTAACCTATCCATGTGATTTTTTATTAAATTGCTGCCTCCTAGGATTCTATTATTTGCAAAAAGGTGACTTTGACTGTATTAATAATGGCAGAGCAAGAAAGTCATATAAACTATGGGATTACAGACTAGTATATAAACTGTGTATCCCATTTCTGTATGGTTTTTATACATACAGGTGTGAGCCTCTGTATTGGATACCTTGGCTAAAAGGTTTTGACTTCTATTGGCCTGGATCTTCTCAAATTATTAAACTACAACTAAAAGGTAATATGCTATTGATAGTATGGTAGATGTTATAGGTCTTGGCCTTTGGGGGCTAATATTTGTTATCAATGTTATAGAATATCCCTGTCTTATTATCAGATCACCTCTATTAAAGCAAACACTATGGCCGTTCCCACTCATGCATTAGGCTTGAAGACCACGTGCCAATGAATGTATAAACTATAGTTGTAGGTCTTTGTCCCAGATCCACAGGAAACCTAGCAACACACATACACAGAGGGAATGTTCCATAAACACTCTCTCATCCCTTAACTGTTTAAGGAAGCATTACTTATAAATACAGTGGTTTTACCCCTTAAACAAATGAATAACAAGCAACTCCACTGTTTTTGTGAGCAATTTCAGGCAAACTGGCATTGTTTTGAAAAAAAATAAACCATAACAAAGATCTGTGCTTGTAATTCAAAATGACTTGTACCAACTACAAAACAATAATAAGATTCTGTTTAACCAGTGAAGTTCTATCAGGCTGGCCTGACCCCCACTCGCTCCTAATGCAATACAGGCATGACTGAACACAGAGGTATTTGCAGTAGGATGACTGTATAATGTTTTGCCTGAGGCAAAGAAAGAAAGAATAATTAGATCCAGGTGCACAGAGTTTAAAGAACAACAAAGAACCACAGTACATCTCCCCCTGCTAAGAACAGCTCTCACTGCATTCTAATGGGCATGTGTGCTACAAACCATGTGTACTGGCAGCCTTTATCCCTGCCAAGCACTGCATGGAATTGTAGTTAACTAACTACTTTAGTACTGCAGCTGTAAGTAAGCTTTTGGGGTGGTAGGTTAGAGGGGACTGTGACCGTGGGATAGCAGGTATAGTAGGGAGAGATGGTGTCTATAGTAACAGTGGGATAATAGTCTCTGGGAAGGGAGTGTGACTATGGGATAGCAGGTATAGTAGGGAGAGATGGTGTCTATAGTAACAGTGGGATAATAGTCTCTGGGAAGGGAGTGTGACTGTGGGATAGCAGGTATAGTAGGGAGAGATGGTGCCTATAGTAACAGTGGGATAATAGTCTCTGGGAAGGGAGTGTGGCTTTGGGATAGCAGGTATAGTAAGGAGAGATGGTGCCTATAGTAACAGTGGATAATAGTCTCTGGGAAGGGAGTGTGACTGTGGGATAGCAGGTATAGTAGGGAGAGATGGTGCCTATAGGTAACAGTGGATAATAGTCTCTGGGAAGGGGAGTGTCTGTGGGATAGCAGGTATAGTAAAGGAGAGATGGTGTCTATATAGTAACTGTGGGAGATAAGCTCTGGTGATGGGAGTGTAGACTGGGATAGCAGGATAGTAGGAGAGATGGTCCCTATGAGTAACAGTCGGGATAATAGTTCTCTGGGAAGATGTGACTGTGGGATAGCAGGATATAGTAGGAAGATGGTGTCTATGTAACAGTGTGGATAATTAGTCTCTGGAAGGGATGTGACTGTGGGAATAGCAGGTATAGTAGGGAGAGATGGCCCTATAATAACAGTGGGATAATAGTCTCTGGAAAGGAGTGTGACTGGGATGGGATAAGGGAAGATGCAGAGATGGTGTGCTATTAGTAACAGTGGGATAATTAGTCTCTGGGAAGGAGTGTGACTGTGTGCTGGCAGTATATATAGTAGGATGAGATGTGTGATAGTAACCTTAATAGTCTCTGGGGAAGGGAGTGTGACTGTGGATAGCAGTATTTAGTAAGGAGAGATGGTGCCCTATAGTAACAGTGGATAATAGTCTCTGGGAAGGGAGTGTGACTGTGGGATAGCCAGGTATAGTAAGGAGAGATGGTGCCTATAGTAGCAGTGGATAATAGTCTCTGGAAGGGAGTGTGACTGTGGGATAGCAGGTATAGTAGGAGAGAGTCTATAGTAACAGTGGATAATAGTTCTCTGGAAGGAGTGGACTGTGGAGCAGGTATAGTAAGAGAAGATGTGTTATAGAACAGTAGATAATAGCAAGGAGTGTGATTGTGTAGCAGGTAGGGAGAGATGGTGCCTATAGTAACAGTGGATAATAGTCTCTGGGAAGGGAGTGTGACTGTGGAATAGCAGGTATTGTAGGGAGAGATGGTGTTATAGTAACAGTGGATAATAGTCTCTGGAAGGGAGTGTGACTGTGGATAGCAGGATTAGTAGGGAGAGATGGTGTCTATAGTAGCAGTGGATAATAGTCTCTGGGAAGGGAGTGTGACTGTGGGATAGCAGGTATAGTAGGGAGAGGTGGTGCCCATAGTAGCAGTGGAATAATATAGTCTCTGGGAAGGGAGTGTGACTGTGGGATAGCAGGTATAGTAGGGAGAGATGGTGCCTATAGTAACAGTGGGATAATAGTCTCTGGGAAGGGAGTGTGACTGTGGAATAGCAGGTATTGTAGGGAGAGATGGTGTCTATAGTAACAGTGGATAATAGTCTCTGGGAAGGGAGTGTGACTGTGGGATAGCAGGTATAGTAGGGAGAGATGGTGTCTATAGTAGCAGTGGATAATAGTCTCTGGGAAGGGAGTGTGACTGTGGGATAGCAGGTATAGTAGGGAGAGGTGGTGCCCATAGTAGCAGTGGAATAATATAGTCTCTGGGAGAGGAATATGTCTGTGGAATAGTAGTATAAAAGAGAGTAGCAACAAGTGAGATATAAATCTGGATGAGGAACAGAAAATGCTATAGTAGATGGACAAAAATCCTTTAAAATAAATCCTAATGGTCTTACCTCTTCGAGCACCAAGATGATGATGCTGTCCAGCATAAGGCAACCTTGTCCTTTCATCCACTGTCCATCTCTCCTCCATTGTCCCTACCAGCTCAGTATGGGATCTGAGAGCTAAAGGAATGACAATTTGTTACACATCCGTTCTAGCTTTTTCTTTAGGTAACAGAACTTGATTTATGTTTTGCAAATACCATGTAAACAGTGAGACATTTCTTGACGGAATTTGGTTGTGTTTTTGTACACCTGGTATTTTTGGACCCTAGCAACAGTTTAGGTTGAAAAAAATTACACTTTCTTTTGTCTAAATGATGGTGGGAAAACATGTATGTTATTATGTGAGTATCTTCTCAACCACCTGTGATTTTCATATATTTTCATTTATAAGTAATTATAAGTTCAAACCACGGCACTTGTTTTTCATATTCAACTCACTTCTTCATCCCCCACCAAATTGATCAGTCACATCTGTACATGCCCCCCAGGACTTTGCTGACTTCTTTAAAAGCAAAGTAAATTCTATCCGCAAATAATTTCCTGCCCTTCAGGTACCAAAAGAGCTCACCCTTCCTAAATCTTCTGTTTCCCTATTTAGCTCTTTTGATCTTGAAATGGAGCCTGAAGTTTCCCAGCTTCTCCCGTCCTCTCCACCTACAACATGCTCATCTGATCCTATGCCCTCACGGTGTGTCCCTGTCCTTACTCCAGCACTTACTCATATTTTCAGTTCCTCTCTTCTGGTACTTACTCCTCTTAATTCAAACAGGACAAGCCAAAGGCTACACTGGACCCAGTCTCATGATCGGCCTGCCTCTTACCCCTAGCCCCTAAACTTCTGGAATGTTTTATCTTTTCTTGTGTTACTAACTTTTATTGCACCCATAATCTGCTGGTCCCTATGTAGTCTGGCTTTCGACCTGCGCACTCCACTGAGATGTAGAGTTGCAAATGATCTCCAGAATGTCAAGGCCATAGGACACTTCTTTATTCTCATTTACTTCTGCTGTTGATGCTGTTGACCATTCTATTCTCTACCTGCATCCTGGGTCTCTTCTACCTTTCTTATCGCTCCTCCTCTGTTACATTTTCCAACAAATCCTCTTCCCTTGTTCCTCTTAGTGTAGAAGTGTTTCAGGACTCTGTACTCAGCCAATCCAGATATATATATATATATTTAGACTCCCCCTTTACTAACCACTGATTTACAAACATCAGATCGCTACCGGCCTCCTAGATATCTCCACCTGGACACCTCAAATGGAATCTAGCTATAACAGAGCTCATGGTCTTCCCCCCCAAACCTAGCGCTTCTCCTCCATTCACCATTGCTAATGATGACATCACCATTTAACCTTTTAATTCAGCACGCTGTCTGGGGGCTAATAATTGTATATTGTAAGATTGTACAGCGCTGCATATCCTTGTAGTGCTTTATAAATAAAGTTATATACATCCATCCATACATAGGCAGGGGTTTAGAATTAGGAGAGTTGGTAGGCAATCAAATAGGGTCAGGGCAGAACTTCTGCTCATTGGCTACTGCACATGGTAAAACTCACAACAACCATATGCACAGTCAAAAATACCCTGGCAAAGTTTTAATTGCATAAAAAATAGAAGGTTTGTACCATCCCAGTGTACCAATCAAATATATCCTTGCTCTATGTATTCTGATTATTATAGACCAAAGAAACCTACTGAGTGATGAGCAAACCATTGCCCATGTTTTTGCATAACCAACACTCTTGCTGACCAAAACAGACCAAAAACAGTACAGAGCTTGTATGAAATAATAAGATTTACTCATGACATAGAAGCCCAAGCAGTACGGGATATTAGGTTATGGTCATTACATAAATTTAATATGACGGCTGTAGGTACAACTGTCAGAAACATGGCTCATGAATTTTCTGATGCTGAGTATTTTTTTTACAATTTTTGTGATAATCCTTAATGGAATCCTTAAGAAATACAGAGTTGAAAAAGAAAGTTGTTTTCTGTTTACATTCCCTTTTCCTAACTCCTAACTCCGATTCCTCTTGTTAATCATACAGTAACTAATTAGGTGTGACTAATTGCTCGGGAAGTGAGCCGGTGGAGTGACCTCATTTTGAAAAGTCAAAAAGTTAACGAGGTGGAGGCCAAATCCTTATGACAATAAAGTACTTTCATGGCGAGAACAGAAGACACAGAGGCTGGAAGAGAATAAATACAGTCAAGAGAAAAGTAACGGGAATCAGTAACAAAGATACATTTGTTGCTCTATTGGATAGAGGGAAAAATATATTCTGATGAGACAAGAATAATTTTGTAAATCTAAGACTTAAAATAGATCATTCAGCAAAACATTGGTTTGGGGTTACAAGAGAGCAACAGCACATGTGGGATTATGATCAGTTGAGTGTTGTTGCCTTTTGCCCAAGGATAAAAGCCTGGCTAGAAAACATCACAGTTCCTCTTCGCTTGCTTTACATAATACTGATCGGGAATAATAGGAATATGCCAAAAATGAATGCTTCTTCAGCTATTTTTGAGTTTTCCCATGATTCCATTCACACCGATAGGGAGCAATTAAAAGCAGTGTCTGGATCTGATATTGGAAAACATGTGTTGGAGAAAAGAAGGAAGGGAGGAATGCCAGAAGGCAAGGTGTTCCAGCAATTTACAGGTTAGATATAGAAGTGAGAGAGAAGATAGAAAGGAAGGATACGTCCGTATAACCTTTATTATGATGATGAGCTTGAGGAAATACTGTATGAATGAAGAGGAGGAAGTTCCGAAGACTAGAAAACAACAGTACATATGTATATATGTTAATTTGGGCGAGAACTGGAGCAAATTATGATTGGGAGAAAAGCAGCAGATTTGAGACTTCTGGATCACAAAGTACCGTAAGAAGATGTAGATTTCAGCAAGTACAGTGGCGTAACTAGATGTTGCTGGGCCCCACAGCAAATTAATTTTAGGGCCCCCAACATATCCAGTGTTTGTCCTGTTTTACCAATATATGTTCAAATTGCTCATCAATGAGAGCCTCATGGGGCCCCCTGTACCTCCTGGGCCCCCCTGCGGCCGCAGGGTCTGCTTCCTCTGTAGTTACGCCCCTGAGCAAGTAGCTTTAAAGGGGTGGGTCACCTTTAAGTTAACTTATTCAAAGCAACTTTTCAGTTAAGCTTCATATTTTTTTAATGTTTTTAAATTGTTTGTCTTTGGACTCTTTGCAGCTTTCAAATGGGGGTCACCGACCCTATCTAAGAAAAAAATGCTCTGTAAGGCTACCAATGTATTGTTCTTGCTCATTTTTATTACTCATCCTTCTGATCCAGTCCTCTCATAGTCATGTTTCAGCCTCTTATTTATATCTATACATCATTGCTAGGGTAATTAGCAACCAGACTGCTGAAATTACAAACTAGAGAGCTGCTGAATAAAAAGCCAAATAACTCAAAAACACGAATAATAAAAAATGAAAACCAATTGCAAATTGTCTCAGAATATCCCTCTCTACATCATACTAAAGTTAATTTAAAGGTGAACAACCCCTTTACGGATGGAGTTCTGTTGGTGAATGGAATTTACTTTTGCTTAACTCTGTATATCCTGAGATTATAGAGAACTAGCTGACTGTTACTGTTGAGGGGTATGGAAGTGCTACAGTATCCTTGCTTGGTCTGGTTGAGGCAAAACCAAGCCATGATAGCACATATTTTTAGCATAGAAAGTCCGACTGTGTATAGGGATTTCTTTATAAATGCCCCATGAACGAGAACATAAGGGAAGGTTATGAGTTCAGCCATTCAGCTATGTTACTATGTTACTATGTTTGCAATGTACATTCATTATTCTTTTTTTTTTTTTTTTAATTCCAAGATATTAAAGGATACATGTAATGTTAATATGAATGAATTTTGTTACAACAGCGCCATCTGCTGGTCATTTTTCCACCAGTCTGACCGCCTAGTAGTCAAGGAAGTTGTCAGGAGAAACAAAGAGGCTATTCTGATGCAGAGCAGCCTCTTTGGGGCAAATTCACTAAGCGCCGAAGCGCCGAACGCTAGCGTTAATTCGCTAGCGTTTGGCATTTTCGTTACGAACGCTGGCTTAGATTCGCTAGTGTAACTTCGCACCCTTACGCCTGGCGAATTTTCGCTAGGGAAGTAACTACGCAAATTCACTAACTTGCGCATTGTTCTTAACGCTACCTTTTACGCTAGACTTCCTTCGCCACCTCAGACCAGGCGAAGCGCAATAGAGTAGATAGGGATTGCTTAAAAAAAAGTCAAAATTTTTTCTTAGTCCCAAAAAACGCTGGCGTGTTTTCTACATTATGGATGATAGGCTAAAAAGATCGAAAACATTTTTGGGACTCCCCTCCTTCCCCCCTACATTTCCTGACTCATGGCAACTTACCTATACAGTGGGCACATGTGTAGGGCAAAATAAAATTTTTATTTGATGTTTTGAAGGTTTTCTAGCCATTTGTAGTGCTGATACGTATTCCTCCATTGAAATTTGAACTTGGCGCCGTATGCAAATGAACCATCGCTAGCGAAACTTCGCTTCACTTGGCGAATTAACGCTAGCGCAACTTCGAAAACTTACGCTACCCCTGTGCGCAGCTTCGGATTTTAGTGAATTTGCAGAGCGCTGGCGAAAATACGCCTGGCGAAGTGCGGCGAAGTTGAATAATGAATGTACATTAGAAACGTTCTTAGTATAGCACTCTCATCAATTTTACATTCACTTATTTTACCATCAAATTTTTTGTTTAGCCATAATATTGGTGTAGAGGCAGCCATCTCAGTCCATTGTGACTGATCCTTAGCTTTGAGAAGGAGCCAGAACTTTAGGATGGAACTGCTTTGAGAAAGCTATTATTTCTTCCCTTCCCATTATATTATACCCCAACAAGGGTATGCTACAACTCCCTAGCCCCGCCTAGTGATAGACATGAGAATAACACCCAAGCAGGAAAAAAGCAGGGTTTTTTTTAGCAATTAATACATATCATTTAGCAGAGGTGTCCGATAGCTGCTAACTTTGCGCTGTTACTATGTCTTTAAGGCACACTATTTTCAATCAGGCCCAACTAATACAGCCTAGCACTGGGGCTATTGTGCCTTATATATGCTGCACTTGCACATATGCTGTTTGTAAAATATTTGTCATGGAGACCTCTATATGGAATATACACACTTATAATAAACACACAAATGCTAATACCAAAATGTATCTAATTTTAACCCATGACAGACAGTTCATTGGATCATACGAATGGAATCCCACAGGCCAATGAGTTACACATTATATTGCCCCAGGCATTGGGCCACCAGCCAGCATCTGAGGTCTGAAAAGTGGTGCACACCCCACATTGTCTGAATGTTGCACCCAGCATCTTCAAAAGTGTAATTTATCTATACAGGCTGGCACTGATACGTGATTTTAATACTTGCCCCTTATTTTCTTCCTTGCAAAATATTATTAAGGGGACTATTTACTAATGCTCGAGCCCACCTGAAAGCTGCTGAACTATTTCTTATTTAAGCCCGCTTGGGCCAGTTAATAGTGCTGCTCCAGCAGAATTCTGCATCCAATCCATTTCTCAAAAAAGCAAACAGATTTTTTTATATTTCATTTTGAAATCTGACATGGGGCTAGACATATTGTCAGTTTCCCAGGAGCCCTCAAGTCATGTGACTTGCGCTCCCTCCCTTCCCCCCCAGCAGCCTAACAACAGAACAATGGGAAGGTAACCAGATAGCAGCTCCCTAACACAAGATAACAGCTGCCTGGTAGATATATGAACAGCACTCGATAGTAAAATCCATGTCCCACTGCAACACATTCATTTACATTGAATAGGAGAAACTACAGCCTGCCAGAAAGCAGTTCCATCCTAAAGTGCTGGCTTTCTGAAAGCACATTGTCACAGTTGGCACCCTAAATTCAAAACCGATGCTAAGCACCCTGTTCTCGGCTCTTGCTTCCGCCTTTAACAGCCGCCTTTCACCTCGGAAGGAGCCCTCGGCTAATTGGATGCCACCAGGTCTTATTAAAGGAACAGTAACATCAAAAAATAAAAGTGTTTTAAAGTAATGAAAATATAATGTAGTGTTGCCCTGCACTGGTAAAGCTGCTGTGTTTGCTTAAGAAACACTACTATAGTTTATATAAATAAGCTGCTGTGTAGCAATGGAGGCAGCCATTCAAAGGAAAGAAGGCTCAGGTTACACAGCAGACAGCAAATAAGCTCTGTCTGTCTAATGGTGTTATCTGTTATCCATTAGTTAACCTGTGCCATATAGCCGTTTTTCAATTTCCGCCATTGCTCCACAGCAGCTTGTTTTTATGAACTATAGTAGTGTTTTTGAAGCAAACAGATCAGTTTTACCAGTGCAGGGCAACAGTACATGGTATTTTCATTACTTTAAAACACGTACATTTTTTGGTGTTACTGTTCTTTTAAGAGAGGTGCAAAGCAAGGGGTTCTGAACGAGCAAAGGGGCACAACTGTAATGCAAAGTCTTTTGGGCAGATGGTCACAGTACAAGGTGTAGACAGAATCGTAATCAGATCAGGCTGGGTCGGGGCAGGCAGTGTACAAACGAAGTCAGGCAGGCAAGGGTCAAACCAGGAGATCAATCAGCAGGGATACAGAATAAGCGAAGTTGGATATCAGGCAGGGGTCAGGATACAGATGTCAGAATCGTCAAAAAGCCAGGCAGGGGTCACAACAGAAATCAGAATCAGATATGCAGATAGCACAAACGCTTAGAGGCACCAGGAACAAACTCCTATAACGGGCAGTGTGAAAATCCAAACTGTGCCTTTAAGTACTTTTAAATTTCGCGCCATTGCACGCTGAATGCACCTACAAGAAAGACACGCGTGTCCTTAGGATTTACAGCGCGTGAATCCTAAGCGGGTGACCACCACGGTATGTTACATACATGACCAGGCAAAATTATAAGGGGCCGAAGGCTCAGCCAGGAATAGCGGACCACAGAGGAAACACCAGTCTAACACAGTTCAAGGTAACCGACAAGGATGAGACAGAAGAATAGAAGACAGAAGTCCAGGCAGATGGGTCAATGCAGGCAGAGAGGGTTCAAAGACGATTAAACAGGTCGAGGTCAAACACAGGAATCAGTAGTAATAATCAGTAAAGCGCACCCAGGAACAGACAAGGTAGAACCTATATAAGGGCAATGACTGTAGTGTTCTGGCACCTTAAATAGGCCTCAATTGGCGACAAACGAGCGTGATGATGCCACGACGCTGCGTCCATTCTGACAAAGGCATTCAATCAAGCCGAGTGGACTCCCTGGGCGCCGCCATCTTGGGAAGTCAGGAGGAAACGGCAGTAGCAGCGCCGGAGCAGTGGCAGAGGTAAGTATTCCTTACAAAAATGACCTGAGCACCTACACACCAATATTACAACTAAAAAAAAATACACTTGTTGGTTCAGTAATACAATTTTATATTGTTGAGTGAATTATATGCCGTGTAAACAGTGCAATTTAGAACTTTAGAAAAACTACATCATAAAAATCATGACATGCGTTGCCAATGCGACCTTTCATGCAGCCTGTCTCTGTTTTCATGAATAGAGTTCTGGTGTTTGTGCTCCATTCTGTGGGGCGGAACACTCAGCCTTAGCATTCCAAACTGCCCCCTGCTGCCTTGAACTGACGTAAATGTAAATGTGCAAATTGTTTAACCATATTCCAGCGCTGGCACTGAGCTTGATGGGATTCCGCAGAGTATGATATTGGGGTGCTGAAAAACACGGCAGATGAATTCCAGCCTGTGTGCCATAGGCCATGAGAATTGAGGAATGGCATTCTGTATTCTCTTTTCATTTTTAATTTCCATATTAACAATTGTTTCACTTTCTGTCAATTCCAGCTGATCCAGCAAATGTCAAAATGCCTTGAAATCAAATTCCATCCAGTTACGTGGCTTTATAAATAAGATGCATTATTTCCCTACTATTACTAAGTCTTACATTCAGGGCAGCCATCGGGGGGACAGGGGGGAGAGTTGTAGGGGGGACCGGCGTCGCCACACTTACTTGATTAGCCGGGCCCCCCGTCTTTCTGCTGCTGACTTCGTGAAGGCATGGACGTTTATGGGGCCCTGGCCACCAATTTTCTCATAATGTAGGGGGGGCCCTGACCACCAATTTTGGCCACCAATTTTTTTTTCACATGTGGGGTCTTAGCCACCAATATTTAATGGGGGGGCCCTGGCCACAAAAGTTTTTTTATGGGGGGCCCTGACCACCAATATCTTTTTATTTTTTATTAACATGTGGGAACCCTAGCCACCAATATTTTTTTTTGTTTTTTTACTGTGTGGTGGGGGGCGGACCTGTGGGTGGGAAGTGCGGACCTGTAGGTGGGGCTTGCAGTGGGTGCAGCCCAGGGGGCCCAGGAAATTTTGTCGTATGGGGCCCTGCGATTTCTGATGGTGGTCTTGCTTACATTAGTCCTTACATTTAATAAAACTCATACATATTTACTTGCAGGTTATAGGTGGAAATACAATCAATCAATCAATTTTTTGGAGGGTGGGGAATTTAATGAAAAAAAAAAACAACTCATTGTTTGAATTGATTAAATGAAATGCACTCAGTGGAACACACATATAGTCAGAGAGGCACGTGCTCCCTTGTGGTGCTTTGTTTAAGCGAATCCCACGCCAAGCCGTTATGCATTCATAGAGTGAGGCTCGAATATGCCCTAACATGCCCGTATTTATACTATGATCAATACAGTATAGAGAACAATAGTGAGATTTCTGGTCTCCCCAGTTCTGTATAAGAAATGAGCCCTGGAGCCAGCAATCTTGAAACCCCGCGCCATTTATTAATACAGAAGTCTGACTCCAAGGGGCTTCTTTCAGCAACGGAAAAATGACTTTTGGCCAAAACAGAAATTAAACACAATTAAAAATGCATTTGTTATTTTGACTTCTTTTTAACGCAAGAATCTTGAGCTCTGCTCATATTTTTTTTTTCCCCTGCCACATATGAATCGGTACGACTGGAAGGAAGCAAATGTGGCAGTGCCCACATCCATAGCTAACTTAAAGGGGGGGGTTCAACTTTAAAGGACCAGTAGCAGCAAACATTTTTTTTAGTATTAGTACAAAAAAAGACACCAACACATGTTAAACTTTAAAGACGCTAAGTCTTTATTAAGAAATAATTTACAGAAACTCCGCTTGCACTCCTCTTCAGAAAAGGCGATTGGTGATCCATCGTGTGCAGCGGCGATTCTGACTAAGGAGCCGCCTGAGGCGGCTCCTGCAATGCCGCCCCCCCTCACCAACTTACGCGTCGGGAGGGGAGGCAGAAACACTATTGCGGAGAGCGCAATTGCGCTCTCTCGCAATACTACAGCCGAATTTCCGGTTCAAAAACCGGAAATTCGGCTCTTAAAGGTGCAGGAGCGGCTTTTTGCCGCCCCTGGAATCCTTTCAGGCGCTGCCGCCTGAGGCGAGCGGCTCAGCTCGCCTCATTGGCGGCACGCCCCTGATCGTGTGGCGCTGGATTTCTCCTCCCTGCCTTCTTTATAGGAGATAGCCAGGGAGGAGAAATCGAGTGCCGCACGATGGATCACCGATTGCCTTTTCTGAAAAGGAGCGCAAGCGGCGTTTCGGTAAGTTGTTTCTTAATTAGCGATTTTAATAAATTTGTTAAAAAAAATTTCTGTTACTGGTCCTTTAAGTAAACTTTTAGCATGTTATAGAATGGACAACTTTTCCATTGGTTTTCATTATTTATTTTTTATAGTTTTATAATTATTTGCCTTTTTCTTCTGACTCTTTCCAGCTTTCAAATGGGCATCGTTGACCCCATCTAAAGCGCAAATGCTCTGTAAAGTTGCAAATGTATTGTTATTGTTTATTTGTATTACTCATCTTTCTGTTCAGGCCTTTCCTATTCATATTCCAGTCTTGTATTCAAATCATTTCATGGTTACTAGGGTAATTTGGACCCTAGCAACCAGATGGCTGAAATTGCAAACTGGAGAGCTGCTGAATAAAAAGCTAAATAAATCAAAAAACACAAAAAATAAAAAATGAAAACCAATTACAAATTGTCTCAGAATATCACTCTCTACATCATACCAAAAGTTAACTCAAATGTGAACAACCCCTTCAAGTTTGGTGGGATGCTTGTAAGTTCTAAGTTGTCATTTATTTAATGCAATCCAGGGTTCTAGGTGCAAAAAACAGGTGCAACCTGACCATGTTTTTACACTTTGCACCCTGCCCTGCACATAGGGTTGCCATCTTTTCAATTCGGGGTAAACGGGTAGGGGGGATTGTTGCGCATGACGTTGGGGGGGGGCGGCCAGTGACATCGGGGGCAGGCTGATGATGTCGGGGGAGGGGCTGATGACATCAGGGGCAAATGGCTGATCGCTATGTCATTAACTTCAATGTCCCGTGTGGATTTCATAATTTGGAAATCCATACAGACACTTTTCACCCGGACAGCCAGGGCCGGAACTAGGGGTAGGCAGAGTAGGCACTTGCCTAGGGCACAAAGCCGCTTATATAGTAGAATCAGCTCCCAGACTTTGTCAATTTGTGGGTCCTGGTGCACGTACCCTGACTGGCCACCTTCCAATCCTTTCAAGTATTGATTGAAGTACAGCACCACAAGTTTTTCCTATAGATAAAAATGCCTTTATTGGAACACTGGCAGGACCTGGATAAGCGACGTTTCAGGCTACACAGAGCCTTTTTTCAAGCTTACCAGACACTCCAACAACACAGCTTTTTCTAGAGAAACATATTGCGCCATCTACTGGCTGCTTCTTACAAATTAGTTACAATTTTCAACAGGTTTGCTACAATGTCACAAGTAGAAGTGGAGCAGGCAGTGGCTTCACATTTTATAGAGAAGGGTCATGGAGTGCGGCAGCTAAAATATCAGGTTATTGATCATGTACCTAAAAATGCGACGAGGGGGGGACCGGACCAAATGGCTTCTTAACAAAGAAGCCATGTGGATCAGGAGATTAGAAACCCTCACACCCCAGGGACTAAACAGGGAATACGACTTACAAGCTATTTTCCGGGTTTAATTGTTTTAAAAAAAAATTTAAATTTGTGTCTTACAGATATTTAGAACTTGGGCAAACTTGTGATGGTTCATCCATTTAAGAGTTAACGGTATATCTATTTGTGACATTGTAGCAAACCTGTTGAAAATTGTAACTAATTTGTAAGAAGAAGCCAGTAGATGGCGCAATATGTTTCTCTATAAAAAGCTGTGTTGTTGAAGTGTCTGGTAAGCTTGAAAAAAGGCTCTGTGTAGCCTGAAACGTCGCTTATCCAGGTCCTGCCAGTGTTCCAATAAAGGCATTTTTATCTATAGGAAAAACTTGTGGTGCTGTACTTCAATCAATACTAGGGCACAAAGCAGGCCAGGCACATATCTTCTCTGTCACTTACCCCATGTCCGGTCCCTTCTCTCCCTGACTGCCGCTGATATTACTTCATTTATTGTGCTTCTGCGCATGTGCACGCTCCATTTCACACATGCGCGCACTCAGCACGTGCCATTGCCGGCCAGGTTGACTAAGGCACCTAGCCGGCTTGGCCCGGCTCTGCGGACAGCCCTTTCAAAAACCTGGCTGTCCAGGTGAAATTCGGACAGGTGTCGACCCTACCCGCACATAAAATAAATGCCGCAAGTTTCTGAACTACAAAATGAAGCAAAGAGACTTCCTCCTCGCACCAATGAATACAGCACTGCTTGATTTGGGTAGCACTGTATTCAGTAGTGGGAGGTACAGAAGTACAGAAGTGCATCATTGAGAAGTGCAAGTTAGGAAGTCCTGGCAGGTACAAGCCACAATGGAGTCCAGTACTTACCCCTGCCCTATGGCAGATGATAAGGATGGGGCTGCCTTGGGTTTGCCATGCTACACTCTGCACTGATCCCTGGACTTCCAATGCTTTTGCCCCTTAGTGTTCTTGTACTTGCACCTTGGGTCAAAATAAATGACCTTGTAGTATCTATCAACAAATAACAACCAATCCGATGTGTCAGCTGACGAATACATCTTAATTGCTGATTGGTTACTAGACTGGGGCAAATGTATCCTTTGAGCATTCCCCCCAAGAGGTCTATAAAAACTAGGGGCCTTGGGAAAACACCCCAAAACTGCTGTTGCTAATGAAAATACAACGCATGGGCCAGGCTTATAGTAAAAGAAAAGAAACAATATGTTTAACGTTGTTGTATTTAGGCAAATATGTGAAATTGCTTTCTTGCATGTCTGGGGGCAAGGAGCACTTTGAATAATTTATTACTATGGTGCGATCAAAGGACGCAATCCTTACGTGACACCATATGAGGACATATTTATTCTTCTTTCCACTTCTAAGTATTTGTTACCCTGTAATCTCCAACTTCTATTTTTTTTCATCAGGAACTTGTGAAAACTTGTAGAGCAAAGCAAATGCGAGTTACTGTATGTACTGAAAGAAACGGCGAAAGGAATCCTAACGAGGACTGACATGTATGTGAATAAATATTTTTTATTTATCTACAGTGTGCTGGTCCTATCTGCGAAACTACACATTGATACAGAATATACTGTATACATATATATATATATATATATATATATATATATATATATATATATATATATATATATATATATATATATATACAGGTATGGGACCCGTTATCCGGAAACCCGTTATCCAGATAGTTCCAAATTACAAAATGAACACCACCCAAAGACTCCATTATAATCAAAAAATCCAGATTTTTTTTAAATGATTTCCCTTTTCTCTGTAATAATAACAGTAATAACAGTAGCTTGCACTTGATCCCAACTAAAATATAATTAAACCTTATTGGAAGCAAAACCAGCCTATTGGATTTATTTAATGTTTACATGATTTTCTAGTAGACTGAAGGTATAAAGATCCAATTTATGGAAAGATCCATTATCCAGAAAACCCCAGGTCCCGAGCATTCTGGATAAAAGGTCCCATACCTGTACTATTTTTTCAATGATCCCAATTCCTTTAGCAAGTGTCCTGCATATTTCTCACTGAGTTCTTCCTTATTTGCTGGTGCCTGTTTAATGATATTTTTGTATAAAATATATTTGCAGTGCATAATCCCTCACTGTAGCCGTTTGGGAATAATTAACACCATACACCATGATCTTAAAGTTCACTTTTCAGTACAGGTATGGCATCCGTTATCCAGAAAGATCCAAATTACAAAAAGGCCATCTCACATAGACTCCATTTTATCCAAATAATTCAAATCTTTAAAAATGATTACCTTTTTCTCTGTAATAATAAAACAGTAGCTTGTACTTGATCCCAACTAAGATATAATTAATCCTTATTGGAGGCAAAACCAGCCTATTGGGTTTCTTTAATATTTATATGATTTTCTAGTAGACTTAAGGACAGGGGCACACAGGCAGATTCGGGGAGATTTAGTCGCCTGGCGACTAATCGCCTCTTCTTCTTGGCGACAATCTGCCTTCCCCCTGCCTTCCGCCTGCTATAATGAGAAAACGCTAGCCCAATGGCACTCGTGGCACTTCGATTTCCAAAGTCGCCCGAAGTTGCCGAAACTTCTGACGTCTTCGGAAATCCAAGCGCCGCGAGTGCATTGCCGATTTTCCATTTAACAGGCAGAAGGCAGTGCACTCGCGGCACTTGGATTTCCGAAGACGTCCGAAGTTTCGGCAACTTCGGGCGACTTCGGAAATCGGCGGAAGGCAGTTCGGGGACTAAATCTCCCCTGAATCTGCCCGTGTGCCTGTGCCCTTAGGTATGAAGATTCAAATTATGATAAGATCCATTATCCAGAAAACCCCAGGTCCCAAAAATTCTGGATAACGGGTTCCATATCTCTTCTTTAAGGAAGTTGTTTGTTGCCTCCACACTTTCACATTTCTATTGTTTCATAATGGATTAGTCATTGGTCTTGTACACAAAGTGAAACAAAGGTTCTATGTATAAAATGCTTATATAGATAGAGGAGCCTGTTCCTAATTCTAGGTCTTTTCTAAATTGTATTAGGGATGAAAAAACATTTTAAATTACCTCTGTAATCGCTTGTTCAGGGAATCGGTTGAGCTGGAAGTGGGAAAGCGAAGTGCCCAGTGAGGGTTTGTGAGCAATGCTAACATTCAGAAATATGCATGCAGCCATTGCCTGGGCTTGCTCCCTATTCAATACGTCACCTCTAGAAATGAGCTGATTGCTCTGAATATGAAAAGAGGCTCATCGTGCTCTAACATGTCAGCTTGGTGGGTGCCAAATTATTTTGCTTGTGTTTTGTAAAATATTTTATCCACTAGGCACCGAGAGCACTGAGCTGAGTTTAGTAGGCTCGGACAATACACTGTTTTGATTAAAGGATAAGTAAACATTAACAATAAGTGAATGTAAAATTGATGAGGGGGCTATTCTAAGCATTTTTGCAATGTACATTCATTATTTATTTATTATTTTTTAATTCCAAGATATTAAAGGATACATGTATTGTTAATATGAATGAATTTTGTTACAACAGCGCCACCTGCTGGTCAGTTTCTCACCAGTCTGACCACCAAGTAGTCAAGGAAGTTGTCAGGAGAAACAAAATGGCTGCTCTGATGTTCTTCTGCTTAGGAAAGATGTGAGAAAGGTTTATAATTTTTTTTCCTGAGCAGAAGAACATCAGAGCAGCCATTTTGTTTCTCCTGACAACTTCCTTGACTACTTGCTGGTCAGACTGGTGAGAAACTGACCAGCAGGTGGCGCTGTTGGAACAAAATTCATTCATTTTTAACAGTGCATGGTATCCTTTAATATCTTGGAATTTAAAAAATAATTAATGAATGTACATTGCAATAGTTCTTAGAACAGCACCCTCATCAATTTTACATTCACTTATTTTTAAGGTTTACTTACCCTTTTAGAAGACTAGACCTATCTTTTTAGTTGTGGTCGCTTCTGATAAATGTATCCTTTAGGGCAACGACAAATGGAATTTCGTATTGTAACTATGAAACATCGATTATTGTTATGTCTTGTTGCTGGAAAACCTAGTGAAGATCCCAATGTGGATGGAAACATTGGTGTTGTGTTGACTTTGTTTGCTTTATAAATGATTGCATCTAATATTCTGATATACAATGATTCTGTGCTGCTGGAACCCCTTAATGACTGCACCTCTGGATGAGTATGGAATTATGCATTTTGACACAGTCTTGATTCCAGATTGTTGACCCGTTTCAGGTCTGCCTAGAGCAACTTTTTTTAACCGTGAGCCACATTTATCCTTATCAGAAAGGTCTATATAAATACACCAGTAAACCCTCAAATTAATGCTGCTCTGAGTCCTCTGTCAAAAGAAACAGCATTTCTTTCCATTTTATTGTGTACTCATGGGCTTCTGTATCAGACTTCCTGTTTTCAGAATAAACCTCCTTGCCCTGGGCGTGAGCATGCTCAGTTTGCTCCTTTACCCAGCTATAAGTGAGCAGGGAGAGACTCAGGCAGGAAGTGATGTCATACCAAGCTAATACTGCAGCTGCTATCTTAAACAAACAGAGAGCTTCTAGAGATTTATGGTAAAACATAATCATGTTAAAAGTTCCCAGGGCTGCAAAATATGGGCTGTAGTTGTCTAATGGTAGCCCCTATGTGGACTGACAGCCTGCAGGAGACTGTTTGCCAGTACACCTGGTTTTTATGCAACCAAAACTTGCCTCCAAGCCTGGAATTCAAAAATAAGCACCTGCTTTGAGGCCACTGGGAGCAAAATCCAAGGGGTTGGAGAGCAACATGATGCTCGCGAGTAGTGACGAGGGAATTTATCCCGTTTTGCAAAAAATTTGTGAATTTCAAAGTCAATGGGCATCCCAATATTGTTGACGTGCAACGGTTTTTACACGAGAAACTTTTCCGGCTCGCGTCCAAATTTTTTTGCTGATGGAGAATTTTCGCCGGAGTTTCGAGAATGTATTACAGAGCAGCAAAATGATGAAATTTGCCGCTAATTTGCGCCTGGCAAATTAATTCGGACATCACTACTCACGAGCCACTCATTAGGGATCAATGGCCTAGAGACAGACCCTGGGAAATGTAGAATACAACTAAGGGTGGGATTTAGAGATTATACTTTCTGTTGGGGTTCACAAGGTCTTGTTTGGTGTGTGAATCTTTATTTTCTTTAAGAACACCATTGTGATCCAAAATATGGTTATGCCCCCCTTATATCATAGGAACTTTACAGTTCTTGGAATATCTAGGGCAGCAAACATGTGATCACCATGAAACCAGAAACCTCCCACTTGTTGACCTACAACTTGGCTTCCAGGAGTATCTTGAATAGTCAACAGGCATTCTTCCCAAATCCTACCTGAAATTACTTTAAGCCTCCAGTTACTGTTCCAGGCACATTCAAGGGTAGAGAAGTCTAGCAAGTTGGGAACGTCTTGAAAAAACATCTTGGAAGTGGGTTCCATTACCTCCTAGAAATATCCTGTAGGGAGGTACCCTCTACGAAAGACTAATGAAGGTCAGTGCATTGGAATTTATACATGCTCCGACAGAAATGATGTGGAATCTTTGTTCATAAATACAAAACAAACAATTATGCAATGCCCAAAAACTGCTGAAATAAATGTGGTCACATTCCTGTGTGTTCTTTTATAAAAACTATAGTAATTCGCTCTAGTGATAGAAGGAAGGTAATGACTGGTTGTCTAATAATATGGCCGGTATGGCTTCTACCATTCTAGCTGAGAGACAGCCAGTACATTCATCTTGTTAGAGCCCTAGCTATAAAAACATTCATAAGCACATTATTACCTTCTATAGCATTATAGAACTGCATGTAATAAGGATCAATGTGACGTGGAGGAGCAGGCCAAATAAATGAAAAACGAAATACATCTAGTGACTTTTCCCTATGAAGTTGAATGCTGTAACAGTTCATAAAAAATAAAATGGTACATAATGTATTAAAACTGGTGTAACCCTACTGTAGTTTCATGAGGATCCAGGGCAGCAAATAAGCACTCAACCCAGGTATAGTAGGAAGAGATGGTGCCTATAGTAACAGTGGGATAATAGTCTCTGGGAAGGGAGTGTGACTGTGGGATAGCAGGTATAGTAGGGAGAGATGGTGCCTATAGTAACAGTGGATAATAGTCTCTGGGAAGGGAGTGTGACTGTGGGATAGCAGGTATAGTAGGGAGAGATGGTGCCTATAGTAACAGTGGATAATAGTCTCTGGGAAGGGAGTGTGACTGTGGGATAGCAGGTATAGTAGGGAGAGATGGTGTCTATAGTAACAGTGGATAATAGTCTCTGGGAAGGGAGTGTGACTGTGGTATAGCAGGTATAGTAGGGAGAGATGGTGCCTATAGTAACAGTGGATAATAGTCTCTGGGAAGGGAGTGTGACTGTGGGATAGCAGGTATAGTAGGGAGAGATGGTTGCTATAGTAACAGTGGGATAATAGTCTCTGGGAAGGGACTGTGGCTGTGGGATAGCAGGTATAGTAGTACCTCTACCCAAGGACCTCTGTACTGAAGAACCTCTCTACCCAAGGCCTTCTCTACCCAAGGACCTCTCTATCCAAGCCCTCTTATCAAGGTCCTTTCTACTCAAGGGCCTCTCTTCCCCAAGACCTCTCTATACAAAGGCCTCTTTACACAAGGTCCTCTATACCCATGGGCCTTCCTACCCAATGTCCTCTGCCTGCCAGGGCCTCTATACCCAAAGACCTTTAAACCAAAGGGCCTCTCTAGCCAAGGAACTGTCTACCCTCATAAGACCTCAACCCTAAAACCCAGTCCTTAGCATGACATTAGAAATTGTGATTGCTGATTTCCAATAGAATAAAGTGGAAACAAATCAGAGCCTATTCTCCCAAATCATATCCGTGCAATAATATAACCACAAGCACAACACAGAGATGTCAACTTTCTTGGCTTTTTTAGCACAGGTCACACTAACTAACTTACATGGGTAGTTCCCTTCCACAGGTAAAAGGCTACCCCCCAGTGAAAATCTATTTGTTACATGCTGACCATACTCAGTTATGCATCATTCATGTCCCCAGCTCTGTCCCAGTCTGATATAAAAATATTTGTATATTTTGTATTTGACTACAGTAGCAGTCAAAACCATATTATTGACTGCAAGTTTACACCAGCATTTTTTTTGTCTGATGGGTAGAAAACATGAAGCATTTGGTGTCCATTACACATATCTTATTTAGTTGCATGTGTAGATTCGAAAGGCTTCTTACAGTGGATCAAAGTAAAGCGTGTCCCCACTTGCATGAATTGTTCATTAAATAACATACACATACTCCTGAGTTTAAGGAAACTGATGCTTTGTTGTACGATAGGAAAAGGGTTTTTATCTTGTAATTATCACTATTTCATATACTGGGAGCTGTTGTGGAATCCACATCTAATCTCACTGGTTTGTGCCTTGGCACATGGATCATATTTATTTTCTAGAAATCATTCTGGATGACATTATTGAGGAACTTTAAAGAAGAGGGTTTATTGTTTTGGCCGTCTCTTAATCTTGCAATCCTTTTAATCTTCTTACCCCCATCTAGATGTCTTCTAGGACAACATGGAATCAACTCCCACAGAAAAGAATTCATGGGGCAGATTCATTAAGCCGCAAAATTGTGCTAGTGTCTGTTTCGCTCTCATCGCAACACTTTGTCAGGTGTAAATTCGCCCAGACAACGCTAATTCACTAACATGCGAAGTTAAATCCAGGGCAACGAACGCTGGCAAAGTTATGCTACTGTTACTTCGGCAAGCAAAGCGAAGTTGCACTAGCGTTCGCTTACAGCGGGAAGTGAAAGTTGAATGGACGTATATGTTGCAGGAAATCCATTACATTACACAAGCCCAGGGAACCTTAATAAAATAAAATAAAGTTGTTATATTGCCCTACACATGAGCCCAGTGTATAGTTTATGTGCCATATGTTAGGAAATGTAGGGGGGAACCCAGGTACCCAAAAAAAATTTTACGGACTTTTGCAGCCTATCACCCTGAAAAAGTGAAAAGACGCCGGTGCTTTTTGCAAAGGCAAGTCTGGCAGAACAGGTAATGTTCAGTAAAATCCGCATCTTAGTGAATTTGTGCAGTTATGTTCGTTCATTAGAGCGAAAATTCACCTGGAGATAAAGTGCGAAGTTACTCTAGTGTCTATCTCATTCGCTAGCGAAGTTACGCCTGTGCCCATTAGTAAAGTACCGAAATGACGTCACGTTGGCAAATTTTTGCCAGCATTAGTCACTTCGCCCTTTGCCCCCATGAATCAATTGTTTTATATTGTCCTTTTTTGTATTTTAAACCTTTGCCAGTGCTCATATGACGTTTTTTCGAACGAATATGTTTTTTAGAACGAATACGTTGTTATTATGAAGATTATGGAGCCAGGGGGAAAGGTGTGAAGAAGGGATTCAAGGCCGTATGAAGAGTTGATTTGCCAAATTTGTATAAATTCTCCATACCCCAGTTCATCTAGGATTTATCAGGGTTTCAAACAATATCAAGTGACCTGCCAAAAGAGCCAACAGCACAATCAAAACTAGACTTCCATAAACATGAGGCCAGTAATACAACCCCAAGCTCCTGAGCAGCTACTTCATAGAAGGGTAGTGTTTGTTGCTGCCTTCTATGTTCTACAATTAGTCAAGGCATTTACTAACATACTAATTGGGCTAATACAATTGATTGGCCCAAAGGCCAAATGATTGGATTACAATACAGTACAAGCGAGCCATTGGAGTGAGGACCGCATCAACAAGTCGTTTTTTGTCCAGATATTGGTTGGGGAAACCCCTCATAGAGCCCCCATACACTGGTCAGTAAGCTGCCAACACTGTCTGTTGACAATTTTTATTGGCCAAGCATGACCACATTTACTCACTCGATTCCATCTTACTACAAGTTAGTGATGTGCGGGCTGGCCTGAAACCCCACGGCACCTGCACAAAATCTTCGGGTCGCTGGCGGGTCCGGGTTGAGCTCTTCTCCTGCTTTCGGTCCCTAAATTTATAGACTCGTGCCACCCCTGCCCCTTTCATGATGTCACTGCGGGGCGGACTCGGGCCTATAAATACAGGGCGAATGGTGAGCTGGGTGAGGGTTGGGAGCTGGCTTAGAAATTCTCATCCCACACACGACCCTAACCCACCCCCTCCCAACACACATCCGACCCGGTGTTCCCCCTCTATTTACAGACCCATGCCCAACACCACTACTACAAGTGGTACTCACCTCCTCATTCCTTGCTCCAAATCCTACTGCACCCCTTTTCTCCATTTGCTCTCTCTCCTAATTTATAGATTCTTGTCCCAGTCAAGGCACAGGTCAAAGATTAGTAGCAAGATACCAGTGCTCAAAATACCAGAAAATAACCCCTGAGTAACCTGTTAGCACTTAAATGTTATCAGGCAGTATGATGTGCATCCTTTCTGGGGCAATTTCACAAAAACTGCTGAATTTCATACCATTAATTGGTTGCTTAATAGAGGAAACAATTCCACATATACTTACCATCAGCGCTCTTAATTCTTGTTTATTTAACTGTGTAATTTAGCTCTAGAGTACAGCCTAGTGGCAGCCACAGAACATAAAAGCAGCTTCCCATTTAGTAATGTAGTGATGAAGTACTGGATGTAGTACTGGATGAATCGACCTATTATAATTATAAGGGTAATGCAAAAGTATATGTAAAAATGACATGTTAAAAAATATGTTTAAACAGATTACTAATTCGCTATGCAGGAAGCTGATTCCTTATATGAAGGTCTTGAAAGGGCCCTGTACTTACTGCCTGCATTTTGCAGCTCTTAACAAATTTTTTATCCGGTCTGAGTGCAGACTGCAGCCAGAGCCCAGACACACTCTTGCACCTCTTACAGCTCCTCTACGTCTCCTCTATTGTCTTGTTAAATCAGCCCCAGACATCTCCATGCAACAGTCTAGAGTCTAGAGTATTTAATATATCATTTATATGTTTTTCTCTCATTTGCAATTTGTAAAAGTGTAAAAGGAAGCGGCCATATTGCTGAAGAGAAGGCAATGTCATTCATAGACTCAAATGCAACAAATGGTTGTGAAATACAGTTGAACTACTACTCTGCTCTTCTGAGCAGTACATGAAGCATGTATTAAATATGGGAGGATCATCCTTTAAAATACGTGTAATATGGTTTTTAAAAAAAATGTAAAACCTCCAAAGAAATGAATGTGAAATTGCTCAATGCTGGTTTTTTTTTTGCAATTTACATTATCTAGTTTTCAAGATATTAGAAGTTTTTACGCTAATATAAGGTATTTGAAACAACAGCACCACCTGCTGGGCAGTGCGGCCAACCAGATTTAATTGGCTAAGATGAGGGCAATGGAGCAAAGCTGTGACTGGCTCTAGCTTCAGATTGGGGGGTCAGAAAGATGGCCCAGGTGCTCCTACCCCAAGGCCTCAGCTCAGGAGAGCCATGGTCGGACTGGGCCAGCGGGAAATCGGTAAAAAACCCAGTGGGCCCCAGCCCTCTTGGGCCCCCGGCAGCCCAGACCCAGTCCTAGATTGGCCCCCGAATGAAAAAAAAGTTTGTGTGGCGCAGTGTGCTCACCATTAGCGCAAGAACGCAGTGGGCCTGTCGCTCGCGCATGCGTGCGGTGGGCCTGTCGTTAGCGCATGTGCACGGTGCGTCTGCCATTCGCACAATCACATGGCACACAGGCTTTTGCGTATGTGCACGGGGCCCCCGAGGTTCAGAACCCGTTGGCCCAGACTACGCCAGTCCGACCCTGAGGGGAGCGGATAATCCGTGTAAGAATGTAAGGTTTAGGGCACACTAGGAAGCCAAATGTAGATCAGACCAAAAGTTGTTGGTTAAAAAGTAGAAAAATCTTTATTTAAATAATCATCTCAAGCCTTACACGTTTCGTGTCCCTCAGACACTTTATCATAGCCTATGAAGTGTCTGAGGGACACAAAACGCATAAGGCTTGAGATGATTATTTAAATAACGATTTTTCTACTTTTTAACCAACAACTATGCAGGGGGGCCCAGCACACTCTAGTTACATTTTCCAAATAAGGGCTTGCACACAAAAAGACATACAAGGGAGTATTTTATAAAAAGATTGTATTTGCACAATAATACAATAGTACAATATTACAGCATATAAATAAACCCGCTAGGCAATTTATCTCATACAAATCAGTTAAAGGATAAATCAACCTGTGGGGGAAAAACCCCGAACCCCCCACCCCAGGTAGACCTCCCTCCTCCTCCCAGGCTAACAACCCACCCCCCCGGGAAAAAGCCCCATACTCCATACTTACCCCTTGGCGCAGATTCTTCCAGCAAAGCTCTACGCATCCATCTTCCACGTCATCTGTAAGCTTCCCAAACAGGTATAGCCGTTATGCCAGCTATGCAGCAATAACAATACATTTGTAGCCTTACAGAGCATTTGTTTTTTTATATGGGTCAGTGACCCCCATTTGAAAGCTGAAAAGAGTCAGAAAAAGAAGGCAAATTCTTCAAAAACTGGAAAAAATGAAGGCCAATTGGATAGTTGCTTTAGCATTAACATGCTGAAAGTTAACTTAAAAAGCGAACAATTCCTTTAATGCACTCTAGGCATAGCACCATTTGGGTTATAAGTATTTTTCAGATAATGTTGTATCATGTAGTACATTTGCCCCAGTATCGTAGCTATAACTTGCTGCTGCCAGAAGCCCTTCAATTGAAGGGGAAATAATCTCTCCTAGTAAATGCAGCTTTGGTTTGCAATTATAATGGCACAGGGTTCTAGTGGATCTGCAGCCTGATGCTTGTCAAGTTACAGACCCAATCAAACTGTATCCTTAGGCACAGCCCTGCTCCTTTATACCTGGACATAATGCATAGGGCAATAGTGATAGTAAGCTTTTAGTAGCTATAGCTGTAGTAGGCTCATTTTTGTACTTTGTACTGGACTTTGTCTTTGATACAGCACATAGGGTTGTCCGGAAAAAAATACCGACCTTCCTATATATTTATCTTTTTTCCCTATTAATAACATTGAGATCAACCATCATTTTTACCGGCCAGGCGGCAACCCTAACAGCACAGTAGCTCTCTGTCAAAAGACCAATTAACCCAGACAATATTTACTATGCCTTTAAAGGAGAAGGAAAGCTACCAAGGCAGTTTATTGCCAATAGATTAGCCACAATAGTGCAAGCTAAACACCATTTTTATTCTGTAGAATGCTTTACCATACCTGAGACACTGTCTCTGTTTGTTTAGGATAGCAGCTGCCATATTAGCTTGCTGTGACATCACTTCCTGCCCGAGTCTCTCCCTGCTTGCTCATAGCTCTGGGCTCAGATTACAACATGGAAGGGAGGGGGAGAGGAGCAAACTGAGCATGCTCAAGCCCAAGCCCTGGAGGTTTAAGGTGAAAACAGGAAGTCTGATACAGAAGCCCATGTGTACACAATTGAAGGAAAGAAATGTGATGTTTCTTTTGACAGAGGGCACTGAGCCGCATTAATTTGAGGGTTTACTAGTGTATTTATATACAGTAGTCCTGATAAAGCTTACTTCATTTTAACCTTTCCTTCTCCTTTAAGCCTGTTCCATCCCTATATTATGCATGTCAATTCTTTCCACCATTAAAGTGATGCAACTTTATTTATGTCATACCCTGGATCTGGCTCTATAAATTCTCAGCAGATGTTCTTCGAGATGAGGATTTTTATGAGGCAGCAAAGGCAATAAGGCAGCTTCTCCTCTGATTAAGAACCTAATGGTCCCATCGCTGCACACACATATCAGGCCTGGCCCCCTGGCAGCAGTAAAAAGATAAAGCAGAACTGCAATAGGATATAAAAAAGGACACATATAAAGTGCCATATACAGTG
This sequence comes from Xenopus laevis, assembly GCF_017654675.1. Lineage (NCBI taxonomy): Eukaryota > Metazoa > Chordata > Amphibia > Anura > Pipidae > Xenopus > Xenopus laevis. The sequence continues at coordinate 174,691,315 of NC_054373.1, forward strand.
CCAAGCTAATGCAAAATAGAGCCTTTTCCACGGTACCCATAATTAAATGATCTTTATCGTAAAGGAGAACTAAACGCTCCCTAGTAGCAACAGCACCCCTTAAAGGAAAACTATACCCGCAAAATGAAAACTTAAGCAACAGATAGTTTACATCATATTAAGTGACATATTTAAAAATGTTACCAAACTGGAATATATATTTAAGTAAATCTTGCCCTCTTACATCTCGTGCCTTGAACCACCATTTCGTGATGGTCTGTGTGCTGCCTCAGAGATCACCTGACCAGAAATACTGCAGCTCTTACTGTAACAGGAAGAAGTGTGGAAGCAAAAGACACAACTCTGTCTGTTAATTGGCTCATGTGACCTAACAAGTATAGTTTGTTTGTGTGCACAGTGTATCGTAGGATCCCAGGGGGCGGCCCTTATATTTTAAAATGGCAATTTTCTATTTATGATTACCCAATGGCGCATACTACTAGAAAAGTTTATTATTATGAAAATGCTTTATTTACATGAAGCAGGGTTTTACATATGAGCTGTTTTATGCAATATCTTTTTATAGAGACCTACATTGTTTGGGGAATATAGTTTCCTTTAACTGCATTCCATTGCCCCCTAACCTCTCCCACTTGGCAAATAAACAGGGAGTGTAGCCTTATTAAAGGAGAACACCCCCCTCCTTAGTATCACCAGCCCCCCTTAACTGCCTTCCATCGCCCTTCTCCTTCCCCACACTGTGTATTAGGTTGAAAGGTGCCCCTGAAATAAAACTTGATCTTAAAATGCAGAGCTGCGCAGCGGAGTTCCCCAACGCCATCTCCAGTCACCTTTCAGTCTAATACACAGTACTGGGAGGGAAAGGGGAGATGAATGGCAGTTAAGAGGAACTGGTAATACTAGGGGGGAGTGGGTAGTTTTCCTTGGATAAGTCTACACTCCCTGTTTATTTGCCTGTCTGTGCCTACCTTTGGTTAGTGGGCTGCCTCAGCCCCCCAACTCCTTCACATGCCCCATTGTGTCCCCCCACTTGCACAAAACACTTGTGAATGGGGTTTGAGTGGATCAAAAGCAATACCCCAGTGCTCACTAACTCTGGTTAATATGATCATCTCTATTTATCAGGGTCAGACTGGGCCTGCGGGACAAGGGGGATAAAACCTGGTGGCCGGGCCCCCAACTTTCCACCATGGCCCCCTACCCCTGGCCACAAAAAGAAGTTTGGGGCTGGGTGGAAGGGGGTTGCATCTGGGGTCAGGGCCCAGTGAGGGAATAGGGGGGTTGTAGAAGCAGCCCCGGTGGGCCGGACCCCCCAGTCAAACACTGCATTTGATCATTTGAACCCAGGACTCTGCACTTTACATTACAAACATTATTAGAATAGCACTCTAATCAATTTTACATTCACTTATTTTAAAGGTTTACTTATACTTTAAACATGTGCACATATTGACTACTGACTTGACATGTCTCAGCAGTGGCAGAACTACCAGGGGAGCAGGGGGTGCGAGCGGCCAGGGCCCGCACCCCCTCAGGGCCCCCCCCGGCAGCCCATGCGCCACAGAAAATGCGGCCATATGGAGGGGGACGGGGCCCGGCTGCGCGTCACGCACCAGGGCCCGTCCCCCTCTAGTTACGCAACTGTGTCACAGTACAAATATAACTTGTATTTGGAATGGTTCCTTGGAAACATGTTTGATAGGAGAGCCCTTGAGAACACATTACATTTTCCATTTCTTATCACATACTCAAAATATTCTCGTGAAGTCCCAGTAACCTCTGTGTACAAACAGCAGCCGGCTGGGGCTTAGTGAAAACTGGCTCTTCCTTATAGAGATTCCTCTTCTTTATTATGCACTAGTTTGTATTGATTATGAATATATATATATATATATATATATATATATATATACATATTAGATAAACCCCTGTATTGCTCTAGCCCATACATAACCCTTCCTTGTGGGAGTCCTTATAGTGTGTTGTTCACTAGTAACAAAGAAAATAGAATGGGTCCTAATCTTTTTAATGATAACTTTAAGATAAATAAATGAGTTCTTTCCCTCTCTCTGGCCATGGAAGCGGCTACGGTATAATGCACATTACTATTAGCTGCAATTCCCTGTGTTATCCAGCAGGTTGAGCCCTTGATCCATAAACTGGTTCCAATGCAAACTCTAGCTAAAACATACTGGAGTACATCAGATGGAAACCTCATAAGGGTTAACAATGGTGTGGACTTGACTGAGCCACTGGGCAGGGGGTTGTGGCTCAAGAAAATAATGGTCTGGGCAACACTCAGAGATACATAGCTCTCTTGGAGGTTTCTGGCCACACCATGATGACAGCTGGCTATGCCATAATCTGGTCATGCTCATTACTCATATTTAGGGCACTAAATATGAGAGACTCCCAAAATATAGGGCACAGCTGACATGTATAGACACCGACATGGGCAGAACATTTTCCAGGGGGATGGGGGAAGGAAGAAAACATATTACACAAATTACCTGTACCCATATTTTGGTTCCTACACAAACCTAAGAACAGCTTTTCTATAAATATATGAAGTAGTAAGTGTTGCACATGTATAGCATTGCCATTCTATTACTGACACAATGGACAGCACTTGGCATTTTCAGTCACAAAGCAATTCAGAGCTTTCTGGAGAACGGGTTTCCGGATCCTGCACTAGGGCTTTTCTGGTGCTGTCAGTCATTTCCCATTTAAGTTAATTGGAAGGGGAACAATTCAGACCTCGGGTGTAGGGCATAAAGTCTAGATAAAGTCTACCGTCACATCTATATCATATCATTCTGATTTCAGAATCACAGATTTCAGAAACAAACTAAACAAAATATAACAGAAAATATTCAGCCCATGAAAATATCTTCTAGATCTGCCATTAAATTCTCACTATTGCTCAGCTGCTGATCCACTGTTTGGTACCTACCTGGCCTGGTGGGACACAGAGAAAGTAAGAAGCTGATGTTCTTCTGCTTAGGAAACAAATTAGAAACCTTTCTCAAATCTTTCTTAAGCAGAAGAACATCAGATAGGGTTGCCACCTTTTCTGGAAAAAAATACCGGCCTTCCTATATATTTATAATTTTTCCCTATTAATAACATTGGGCTCAGCCATAATTTTTACCGGGAAGGCCGGTAAAATACCGGCCAGGTGGCAACACTAGATGGGAGCAGCCTCTTTCTTTCTACTCACAACTTCCTTGAGTATTTGGTGGTCAGACTGATATGAAAATGACCAGCAGGTGGCGCTGTTGTAACAAAATTCATTCATATTAACAGTACATGTATCCTTTAATATCTTGGAAAAAAAAAAATAATGAATATACATTGCAAAATTTCTTAGAAAAGCACTCTCTTATTTTAATGTTTACTTATCCTTTAATTTAGCTTTCAGTTACTGGTCTTTCAGATATTTGGAGAACAATTTAATATGTTCCTTTACATGTCCATGAGATGTCATTATACCTACCCAGTGTGTCTTCTTTCTGCTGTGAACAATGCCCAAATTATTCATAATAATTAATAAAATAAGAGCATAGTATTTATTCTTTGTTATGCATTTCTGCACCCCAGAATTAGTAATCCACTTTGGGTGTCTCTTCTATGCTGTGAATGATGCCCAAATTTGGGATCATAAAATAACAATATTTATTCTTTGTAACAAATCTCTGCGCCCTAGAGTTTCCAATCAATTTTTTGGCACCTAAAGTGCTGGGTTTATGAGACCGAAGCATCATCTATTATAATTAATTGCTGCATTTATAGATATATTTCCCACAGGGAAGAACATAGCAGGGAACATTTATCTACCATTCTCAGTAAAAAAGGGACCTAAAATGTTCTTTCATTCTAAATGAAAGAATAAATTGGTGCTGCTGTATGCAAGGAGATAGTATTGGCTAAAATATTAAGGGAATTGTTCAGTATAAAAATAAAAACTAGGTAAATAGGCTGTGCAAAATAAATAATGTATCTAATATAGTTAGTTAGCCACAAATGTAATGTATAAAGGCTGGAGTGACTGGATGTGTAACATAGTAGTCAGATCACTACTTCCTGCTTTTCAGCTCTCTTGGCTTCCACTTGCTGGTTACCCTGGTTACCAAGCAGTAACCAATCAGTGACTTGAGGGTGAGCACATGGGTCATAACTGTTGCTTTTGAATCTGAGCTGAATGCTGAGGATCAATTGCAAACTCACTTCTACCTCTTATTAATGCCCAATAGTCACCCCTTTTCTCCAGGACGACTCCCATGCTTCCTTTGTTGCTGCCAACAGGGGAACAGGCAAAGGAAACATGCTGACCCAAAAGGCACTCATTTAAGCACCCAGTCAATAAATATACATAATATACATTATATGTACATTATGTTTTGGGCTTCTGTACCAGTACAAGGCAACCACAGCCCTTTAGCAGTAAAGATCTCTGTCTCCAAAGATGCCCCAGTAGCTCCCCATCTTCTTTTCTGCTGATTCACTGCACATGCTCTGTGCTGCTGTCACTTACTGAGCTTAGGGACCCACTCACAATATACAGTACACATAGAATAGAAATGTCACAATATAAGGCTGATTAGTAATTAATACAGATAATTACTACATGGCAGCACAGAAACCAGTGCAATTAGCATCAGAATTTAATAATCAGCAAACCTGTAGCATCAGCTTATATTACAGGGGAAGCTCATTTTCTGCTGGATAATTAGTGACGAGCCCTAAGCTTAGCTTCTCAACAGCTGCTCAGAGCCCACTGAGCATGTGAGTGTCACAGACACTTTCCAAGATGGTGACCCCCTGTGACAAGTTTGAAGTCCTGGATCATTGCTGCTATTGACAAGCTGAAACTTTAGGCTGGTGCAATAAGTTCAGTATATAAAATATGGCATTTTTAACCACATTCATTTTTAGGGTTTAGTTCTCCTTTAACCCTTCTTACTTCCAGTGTACCCTGCTGGGTCCAAGATGTCTTTCTATAAGCTCTTTAGCCTATGTTAGTAAAAAATGTAACCCCTACTATTCTCAGTGTATGATTTGCCCCTTGTTCTTCCCTATCTACTTCTAAGCTTTTTTTTTTTACCCTACCCTAAGGCCAGGGGCCTAACTACAGAGGAAGCAAAACCGGGAGGCCCAGGAGGTACATGGTGCCCCATGAGGCCCCAACCTCTGGATATGTTGGAAGCCCTAAAATGTATTTGCTATGGGGCCCAGTATGATCTAGTTACATCCACAAACGATTCCAGGCCTCATTCATATCTGCATTAAGTGGCAGCTTGGCTAGAACCTGGTCAGATCACATTCTGGGAGTTGTAGCTAAATAACAAATGGAAAGTTGCTAGTGTAAATACTTTTATTTGTCGTAATAATAACATTACTATGGCCGGGGTCCAGAAGCAAACAACCTCCCAACCCTATGATACTATGGTAGCATCTTTGCTGCTCTAGAAAAGTTACCTCCACACTGCCATGCTCCTTTCATTCTTTATAATATGTAAAGTTTTTATTTCAGTGCTCAAATGCCAGTCATCACACAAAGAAAACATTAAGCAGACTCATCCTAAACGGGCTTTTATTGCCAGCCGCCACCTGATATTTTAAGGGGATATAAAAAGGATAAACGCTGTGTGGCAGAATGTTTCATTCCCTGCTATCTCACTGCCCAGGGGCTGACTGGAGAAATTACCTTTCATGCACATTTTCAGGCAAAATCCGACGTAGTTTTCTGAATAATGCAGCGTGAATGCAACCTGGAATAAAGAAGCACAATGGTCTCTCAGCATGCGGAGTAATGATTCCCTCTGTTTAACAGCCAGAATAGGCCCTGATATAGCAGGATGTCATGAGGTTAATGGCACAGGAGTCAGGGATGAAGGTGACAGACATACAGATATATCGATGCTAGACTGCCTGAGGCAAGGATGGGTTAGACCAAGGGTCACTCTGGGCGGGCAGGATACCAGGAAAAAAGCTGATGTGCCCGGCCCTCATGGGCCCCACCGGCCCAAACACCCTCCCTGTTGCTGCTCCCCTAACGCCCCAATTGTGGCCATAATGGAGTAATCTAAGCTACATACAGGGGGATGGTGAGGGTGACCAGCAAGTGGGTATGTGGCATCAGGTTATGACTAGAGCAAGGGGCCTGTGGGGGAGCCCTGAGGTGGCACCCCTGATGGGCCCCCGGGCAACCCAGTCCAAGGCTGGTTAGAGCAGACACTAACTAACCAATTAATGGTTTTCCCATGGGTGTTCTGGTTCTTCTTACTGCTGAAATACAAGGTAAACAAACAATAAGAACCACATGACATTTTCTGGACAAATATTATTTGTAATTATTACTATGCTGTCTGCTTCTACAGAATATTTGGGGCAGAACTGCCTAAAGGAGAACTTCCTCCTACCTGCAACCATGCTGCCAGACCCATATCTCATTGGCACAGTGTCGGACTAGGACACCAGGGGCCCAATCTCAGTACTATTATTCCTCCTCTCCTCACTCAACATTTATACTCCTAGTCTATTTACTTAACATACTATAATACTATAATCTATTATTCCAATTATATAGCCTCTTTGTTCTCATAGAAATAAAGAATGACCATGAAATATATGCTATATTTTTAGCAGCATGAGGGCCCACTGACACCTGGGCCCACCGGGGGTTTTCCTGGTATCCCGGTGGGCCAGTCTGACACTGCATTGGCAAATGAAGGAGGACATCATGGTAACGTGATGTGAGGGGGCCCCAAACTTTTTTTGCAGGGGAGGCCCAGGTGAAGTTATGCCACTGCTTCCATTGGTCGGCTGGACAGTCTCAAATTGTGCATGGTCTTTTTGCCACATAATATTCCTGTTTAAAACAGGTAATTTGGGCCACCATCTGTAGGTGGCTTCCTGGAGCAGTGTTGCCTGGGGCAAGGTGCTCATCTCACCTCAAGCAGGAACAGGGTCGGACTGGGCCAATGGGACACTGGGAAAAAATTGGTGAGCTCCACTGACCCTGACCCACTCCCCCACCCATTCACACCCACAAGTTAAGCAGGAGCCAAGAGGTAGAATGTACGTGACGCAGCGTGAGAGGAAGGACAAGTGGAAGCTGGAAGGGGGGCCTCCTTGGCCTCCGAACACCCCAGTCCAACACTGAACAGGAAGTTTAAAATATTGCCACTTTTTTGTTTTTTTTGTCCCCTGCACTGTGCTTTCACCATCACCAGTAAATAGTGTCTATGGGAGGGGCCTTCTTTCCCGCCAAAACCTGTCTCCTGAATGGTGCAGCTGCTACATGTTACTACTGCTGCTGGTTTGGCATCTGTAAAGCTAAATATATGAATCTGAGGAAAACCAAGCTTCCGACCCCATTTTATCTGGATTCTGGGAGAGGCCTGGCCACAATTTACTGACAGCAAGTACTTTAGTCAGCACGCTCCATGAATTCAGCTTTAGCTTCAATTTGGTGCAAGTCCTAAAATGTCCACTTCACACTGTTCTCTTGAATCAGTATTCTCACAGACAGCACAAGCCACAGGATTCTGGAACATGGGCTCTGACAATGTTCAGCAATGTTTCAGACTGCCTTGAGTCTTTTATGACAGACAGCATCACTTAAAGGAGAACGAAAGCCTATCCAAAGAAGAAGCTAGAAATGCTGTACATTCTGTACCAACCCAAGGCAACCACAGCCCTTTAGCAGTAAAGATTGGTGTCTCCAAAGATGCCTCAGTAGCTCCCCATCTTCTTTTCTGCTGATTCACTGCACATGCTCTGTGCTGCTGTCACTTACTGAGCTTAGGGACCCACTCACAATATACAGTACACATAGAATAGAAATGTCACAATATAAGGCTGATTAGTAATTAATACACATAATTACTACATGGCAGCACAGAAACCAGTGCAATTAGCATCAGAATTTAATAATCAGCAAACCTGTAGCATCAGCTTATATTACAGACCAACCTCATTTTCTGCTGGATAATTAGTGACGAGCCCTAAGCTTAGCTTCTCAACAGCTGCTCAGAGCCCACTGAGCATGTGAGTGTCACAGACACTTTCCAAGATGGTGACCCCCTGTGACAAGTTTGAAGTCCTGGATCATTGCTGCTATTGACAAGCTGAAACTTTATGCTGGTGCAATAAGTTCAGTATATAAAATATGGCATTTTTACCATATTCATTATTAGGATGTAGTCCTCTTTTAAAAGTTGCAGCTACTAGAAGCACAGACACTGTATTTAGCTTTACAGGCAGTGCTTATTTGTTAATATATCAGTTATTTATACAGCTGTGCATATAAAAATGTTTGCTTTCAAGCGTATGTTCATTGCAGCGTATTTGCCACTAGCTCTGCTGCAGTCAGCCATCGTTTTTCTAAACAGGCATCCAATTTTATATCCAGTCTTTTGTCAAGAAAAACAAGAGTACACTAAGCATATCTGTACCAAAATCAAATGGCTAAGGTCTATGCTCTTGAGCATGGTGTTGGTATTGGCTACAAATTCAACTACAAACATGGACTTGTTTACTGTCTCCAATGACAATTAGGGATTTCAGCTTTGGAAAGACACAACAGCAGAGGTCAGAATTACAGTTCTCAATCATGAATCATGCATCCTAGTTCTAATTAAATGACCTCTTGTTTTGAAAAAGTAACGCAATAAGATTTGTCCACGTTCCAAACCATCCTAACCTGATTTGCATATTCATTTTTGAGGAATTTTCATAAATGTTCATACATTTTAAAAAGTACATTGTTTCCTTCAGTCATCCAGAGCTTTAAAGCCACATGGCTCTAATTAGGATTTTGATTTGACTGAAGAATTAGAATCGGTCTAAATGAGACTTCTGTATTTTTGTATATACGGTTATGGGATCCGTTATCAAGAAACCTGTAATCCAGAAAGCTCCGATTTTTGCAATGTACATTCATTATTTATTTTGTTTTATTCCAAGATTTTAAGGGATACATGTACTGTTAATATAAATGAATTTTGTTACAACAGCGACACCTGCTGGTCAGTTTCCCACCAGTCTGACCACCAAGTAGTCAAGGAAATTGTCAGGAGAAAGAAAGAGGCTGCTCTGATGGTCTTCTGCTTAGGAAAGATGTGCGAAAGATTTTAAAAAAATTCCTAAGCAGAAGAACACCAGAGCAGCCTCTTTCTTTCTCCTGACAACTTCTTGACTACTTGGTCGTCATAAACTGGCCAGTAGGTGGCACTGTTGTAACAAAATTCATTCATATTGACAGCACATGTATCCCTTAAAATCTTTGAACAAAAACAAAATAAATAAAGAATGTACATGACAAAATTTCTCAGAATAGCACTCTCATCAATTTTACATTCACTTATTCTAAAGGTTTACTTATCCTTTAATAATAATTCAAAATTTTAAAAATGATTTCCCTTTTCTCTGTAATAATAAAACAGTACCTTGTACTTGATCCCGACAAAGATATAAATAATCCTTACTGGTGGGCAAACATGAAAAATTCATTTTTTAGTAGACAAAGTAGGTGATCTAAATTATGGTAAGATCCCTTATACGGAAAACCCCATGTCCCAAGAATTCTGGATAACAGGTCCCATATCTGGACACAGAAAGAATGAACAGTAGATGAAAATTTAGCTCTCAGCTAAGGCATTCTCCAACGTGCTTTCTAATTGTGACCACTGGATGGTGCTTTCTGCTTAAGTCTATGGAGCTAAAAGATTTGGGGTCTCCCACACATTTGTAAGGGCAAATATGCATTTTAATCAGCAGACCAGCTTTACAAATTTCCCTCACACTGCACATATTTACAGAGCTGGATGATGCTGAAGTGATAATGGGAAAGGAAGATGATTTTTATTTCATCTTTGTTATAAATATAGCCAGATGTGAAAGACTAGCAGTATATTGACATCTCATTCTGTTTGCTCTCTGATTCCTGTGCTTATTTCAATACACAGACCGTCTAGTTATAATACACAGACCATGCACTTTTATGCCTAATTTGGTGGTTGTTCTGGACAATTCCCAATGATCTCAGCTGAGAAGTGTGATTGGAGTTGTAGTTCATTAAAATCTGTAGGCGTCCAGTTTGTTTGTGTGTATATATATATATATATATATATATATATTAGATATAGATATAGATATATATACAGGGAGAAGAGGCACATACCTCTTCTTTCGCCTACTCATGATCTGGACCTATGTTCCTCCACCAGCGCTCTCCGGTGCGTTCCTCCACGCGCACACATGCATCGTTACACCGGGCAGGAGCACATGCATTGCTGGGGGGGGGGGCGAGGTGGCCGGCCAGGTTTCCTTGGGCGGCCGAGTTGGCCCGGGCTGTATTATAATCTGTATGTCTCCTCCTACAATATCTCAGATCAGCGATGGTCTCCCTTTTTCTGGATTTCTGGGGCATTGCTATACACAGACCTGTCTTTTGGGGAGTGCCTTGAGCTCCACACATTGTGGGACAGTAGATACAGTAGCGTAATTACCAGGGGTTCAGGGGGTGCGATCGCATCTGAGCCTGGATCCATTTGGGGCCCATTATTGGGGCTTATAGGACGTATTATGTATGATAGGGAAGAATTTGCAAATGTGTGCATCTGGAGCAGAAATCCAGACGAAGAGGGAGACCAGTCCAGCCGCCGCTAGTTATACCACCACTTAGCAGCTCAACTAGTGAAGAAAAAGCAGCTGGACTGCAGAGATAGTTGCACAAAATGAAAAAAATAGGACAAGATGGTGACTATATGACAAATTGTATGGCAAAATGGAGACAGACAGGTCAAGGAGATAGAAGGAAAAGATACAGACAATAGAAAAATATGACAGCAGCAGGGCAGCATGGTGACTAGTGGCTAGAAAGCAACAGTACGGCAAGATGGAGAAAGCAAGACAGAATGATTACTGAATGAGGGTGAAAATGGCCACAGTAGGAGAAGATGGTGACCATAGGGTAAGATGGTAACTGGTGAGCAAGGTGACAGTTGGGAACGTCGGTGATAGCAGGGGAAATGGAGACAGCATTGCAAGAAAAATTACAACAATAGGACAAGATGTAATTGTAGGACAAGGTAAGACAACATGGTATCTGTAGGCTAAGATGGTGACAACAGGGCAAGATGTTGGCAGTAGTGCAAGATAGAGGCTACAGAGAAAGCTGGTATAGTTAGACAAGATGGTGACACACAGGGCACGATTACAACAGCAAGGCAAGAAGGAGGAGCAAATGTGTTGACCATAAGTTAAGATGGGTTTTGTAGTAGTAGTAAGATGGAGACCAGAGCTGGAACTAGGGGTAGGTAGAAGAGACACAAGCCTGGGACGCAAGCCTGGGACACACTCCAAGTTGACAATCGGAGGGAGGCCCCTGACTGTAAGATAAAATGATGACCATAGGAAAATGTCAATGGTAGGGCAAGATGGAGTCAGTAACAATTCATATTTGAATTCTAAATGGCAGTGAAAAAAAGAATAACAATTTAAGATCTATTGACCACTGTCTACATTATAGCAAATGGTAAAACATAAAATACCTACCCTGCCTGGAAACTCAAAATGTTTCTAGCTGTATTGTAATGAATGTATCAGACATGGATGTCTTGTTGGTAGAAGCTTGCCATCTGATGAAAATCCTTCAACTCAACTGGAAATCTATGTTTAATTGATATGAGTTAAAGTAGAATATCCCCAGTCAGGTTCTTTTCAGTAAGGTTCCAGAATTTGTCAGAACAAAATTCTGACAATAAAAGCATTCTGTGGGGGGCATGAATAAAATGAGATATTCCCTTTACTCCTTTATGCAATTTTTTGGATGTTCTTCCCATATTGCTGGCTGGTGGCAGCATGTTCTTCTCACCCACTTCACTAATATTTCCACAAGAAACTCAGTGTAGCTTTGACAATAGATACGATCACTCTTTTTAATAATTAAATAAATGACTTCTGATTAGAGATGTCGCGAACTGTTCGCCGGCGAACTTGTTCGCGCGAACATCGGGTGTTCGCGCTCGCCGGAAGTTCGCGAACGTCGCGCGACGTTCGCCATTTTGGGTTCGCCATTGTTGGCGCTTTTTTTTGCCCTCTCACCCCAGACCAGCAGGTACATGGCAGCCAATCAGGAAGCTCTCCCCTGGACCACTCCCCTTCCCTATAAAAACCGAAGCCCTGCAGCGTTTTTTCACTCTGCCTGTGTGTGCTGAAGAGATAGTGTAGGGAGAGAGCTGCTGCCTGTTAGTGATTTCAGGGACAGTTGAAAGTTTGCTGGCTAGTAATCGTTTTGATACTGCTCTGTTATTGGAGGGACAGAAGTCTGCAGGGGTTTGAGGGACATTTAAGCTTAGGTAGCTTTGCTGGCTAGTAATCTACCTTCTACTGCAGTGCTCTGTATGTAGCTGCAGTGGGCAGCTGTCCTGCTTCTGATCTCATCTGCTGACTGCTGCAATAACAGTAGTCCTTGTAAGGACTGCTTTTATTTTTTTTTGTTGTTTTACTACTACTACTACTACTACTACTATAAGAGCCCAGTGCTATTAGTCTAGCAGTGTTGGGGAGTGGGACTGGTGTGCTAATCTGCTGCTCCTAGTAGTTCAGCAGCACCAACTTTAATTTTTTTTTTTAATATTCATTTTTTTTTATTTTACTTTTTTTTATTTTACTACCGCTGTAGTAGTGTATAAGTTGACCTTTTAGGCATTATTTGCCCTGTAGGCATTATTTGCACACTGTTTTCTTCAACCCGCCATCGAGCTGTGTGACCTTGTTCACATTCTGTCTAAATATCCATAATATTACCGTCTCCAGAAAAAACACCGGAGTCACTTTTTTCAAGCAGCCATAATATATTTTACGTAATCCGTATCCACCGCTGTAGTAGTGTATACGTTGACCTTGTAGGCATTGTTTGCCCAGTTTTTTTGGCCGCAGCCACTGAAGCACAGAGGCCAGAAAAAATATGCCATATAAATGCTGAAAATAGTCATTTTTTGCCATACGTTGACTCAACGTATATGGCAAAAAATGACTATTTTCAGCATTTATATGGCATATTTTTTCTGGCAACTGTGCTTCAGTGGCTGCGACCAAAAAAATGCATATTTTCTGCATTTATATGGCATAATTTTTCTGGCCTCTGTGCTTCAGTGGCTGCAACCAAAAAAATTTATATTTTCAGCATTTATATGGCATAATTTTTCTGTCAACTGTGCTTCAGTGGCTGCGACCAAAAAAATGCATGTTTTCTGCATTTATATGGCATAATTTTTCTGGCCTCTGTGCTTCAGTGGCTGCAACCAAAAAAGTTTATATTTTCAGCATTTATATGGCATAATTTTTCTGTCAACTGTGCTTCAGTGGCTGCGACCAAAAAAAATGCATATTTTCTGCATTTATATGGCATAATTTTTCTGGCCTCTGTGCTTCAGTGGCTGCAACCAAAAAAATTTATATTTTCAGCATTTATATGGCATAATTTTTCTGGCAACTGTGCTTCAGTGGCTGCGTCCAAAAAAACTGGGCAAACAATGTCTACAAGGTCAACGTATGGCGAAAAATGACTATTTTCAGCATTTATATGGCATATTTTTTCTGGCAACTGTGCTTCAGTGGCTGCGTCCAAAAAAACTGGGCAAACAATGCCTACAAGGTCAACGTATGGCAGTTGTTTAAAGAGAACAGTAGATTACTAGCCAGCAAAGCTACCTAAGCTAAAATGTCCCTCAAATCCCTGCAGACTTCTGTCCCTCCAATACAGAGCAGTATCAAGCAGATTACTAGCCAGCAAACTTACTATCATCTGTCCCTGAAATCACTAACAGCTCTCCCCCTACACTATCTCTTCCAAGCACACACAGGCAGATTTTTCAGATACATTTTTGCCCTTGATCCCCCTCTGGCATGCCACTGTCCAGGTCGTTGCACCTTTAAACAACTTTAAAATCATTTTTCTGGCCAGAAATGTCTTTTCTAGATGTTAAAGTTCGCCTTCCCATTGAAGTCTATGGGGTTCGCGAACCGTTCGCGAACCGCTCGCGTTTTTGCGCAAGTTCGCGAATATGTTCGCGAACTTTTTTTCCGACGTTCGCTACATCCCTACTTCTGATATGATGCTATTTTTTAGTGCATTGCCTCTATAAAATCAAACACTGCCTATCTCCTTTTCATTGTTCTTCCCCCTAATTAGCTCCTTCCTATTATCCCTCTCTTGCTTCCTGCTGGTTTTCTTCTCTTTCTTCTTTCCTCTGTTACTCTCTTGCTCATTTCTGCTGTCCAACTCTGATGCCTCTGGCATTACCAATCAGCTCTTGTTTTTTTACATGTAACAAATTCATGATATTCCTGTGTGACCCAGAAAGCATTTTCTACATCTTGCAAGTTTCCAAGCTTCTCAAGCTCTCACCAAATAATACTTGTTATTCCATAATGTCACTAAAAGTGGGTTCGAGCCAGTGTATTGAAATGCTCCATTGATAAGGTTCCAAAAAGCAGGGTTTTGATTGCAGAACATCTCTTGGTTGATTCTAAGGACATCACAACCGGCTTAAAGATTTTAACCACAAGAGCCATATGACTGGATTCCCTGGCTGGTTCCTTTCTTTTATAAGGGGAGAAGCGCATGTGCATAAGCGATGGGCACTAATGTCTGCCTGGCAATGAGAACATGGAGGTGGGTCTAACAACTGCACCCATAACTTGTACACCTTCAAGCCAGGCCACCCCCGAAGCCATTATGTTAAGAAAAAAAGTCATGATGCACTCGATTGCAATGAACCAAGGCAACTTTTATGAAGCAGCTTCTCACGGGTTCACAATTCACAAATGACCATTAACATAAAGTTTATAACTTATTCACGAACACTTCTAAGAGGATCCTCTCACCACCTCTCTATAATAAACACTCACACAGTGTGCCTTCCATGAAGCCTCCAGGATCCCTGTCATGTGGAGTGTCACGCCCAGAGTGCCATTACTCGATAAAGTGTGCCTCCTAGTTCTCTCCTAACAAAGTCATTCCCCTTCACAACTGCCACATCCACCATACAGTGCCCCAGCTTCCTCTGAGCTGTCGGCCATTACGGATCCACTAGGCTGCCTTTAACCTAAACCTTACAAGCTCACTACCCTGCCTGGCACAATTGCCCCTGGGCTCTACCCCAAAAACTCACTCCTTGTCTGGCCTCAAGCTATCATTACTAACTTTCCTATATAACGCTCGCTCCTAGAGGGAGCTACTCATGTTCCACTACCTCTCTGTCTACCCTAGTAAGGATCAGGTGCCCATCTAGTCTGTCTCTCCTCTGCAAGATGCTAGGCCAAAAATAAAGTGCACAGCTCCCGCACTTCGTTATATAAGCGTTGCAGAGGTTGGCATCACCTGCCTAATGAACTACCACATTTCCCAACTATTTACATTATGAAAAATGAAAGTTATAAGAAATTTGATTGAACTAAGATGGTCACTAGTTAAAAGGTGGTGATATTCCGAAGGAGTCTGTTAGTTATCTGACAAAAATGAGTAGTCTCTGTACTAGTCATTTATTCTAGTCGAGATGGGATGACTACCTGCTGTTGATCTATGGATGATCATTAGCTCGTATGGTTATCTGCTTCCAGCAGCAATGGCCTTTTCCTTTATGGATCTGAAGGTTATACAGTAAAATGGACAAAACTTTGCACTTGTAACTCACAGAAACAAATCCATATTTTGCATTCCCTGGTCTTCTGAAGTTACAATTGAAGAAAGCAAATATTTGATTGGTTTCTGTTGATTATTGGACCGAGGTAACACTTTCATGAATAACCTATTACAGACTTTTCATGCTTCGTAATATTCCTCCATTTAACAATTCTTTTCACCTTCCTGACTGCAATATATAATCCATTATTAGCCCTATTTATATTCATTCGCGGTTACCATTGCAATGAGACACGGAGGGAGCAAGGGGCTTGAGCATAATACTCTGGAGGATGTTTTTTATCTACAGGGATCAGAATATTTCCTGATGCAGGTGCTATATAACTATACTTTTCCCATTGACTATTTTTATTTTA
The DNA here is from genome assembly GCF_017654675.1 of Xenopus laevis. NCBI lineage: Eukaryota > Metazoa > Chordata > Amphibia > Anura > Pipidae > Xenopus > Xenopus laevis. Next base: position 174,707,386 of record NC_054373.1, read on the forward strand.
CTGCACCGCTTGAGAATAATCATATGTCTGTGCAGAAAGTAGAGGATCTGCTATGTAATTATTAGAAACAATCTTTTCTTGTTTCTTTTCAGGAATGCAGAGTTAGTTTTTTCATTATCTGAATATCCTGCTATAGAAAACGAGATGTATGAAGGCTTTGTCTGCTGGTACCATAGAGATGAAGAATGGACCTCAGTGAATGTTGGTATTAAGGTTACAGCTGAGTTATGTGAGTGTCATGGAGAGGTTAAAGGGTGCTTGGTTCATAAGCTTCTGTCTCTTGACATTTGAGGATCTTGAACATAGGGACTAATCTTCATATTTCGACCAAATTAGCTTCACAGTTTATTAATGCTGGACAGTTGCTCTTTTTCCATAAGTGTTTGGCCAGAAGGCCCCGAACTGAATGTCGTTAGTCCTTTGTAACCCTACTGGCTGTATTTCATGGTAATATTTGCTAGTCAATAGAAATATCAGTATGTCTGTCTTATGGGCTCTAAGAAGCTACATGTAACTGTTTAACTATGTAACATAAACTGAAATTTAATGAGCAATATCCGTTCTAAGGGTCTGTCCTTGCAGCCTCCAGGTCACTTTCTGCAGAGGTATCAAGTATGGAACAATAATGATTTTCTCTTTCCCTGAGAATTATGTCATGGTCACTGCTACTATAAGCACCATCTCTCCCTACTATACCTGCTATCCCACAGTCACACTCCCTTCCCAGAGACTATTATAACACTACTACTATAGGCACCATCTCTCCCTACTATACCTGCTATCCCACAGTCACACTCCCTTCCCAGAGACTATTATCCTACTGTTACCATAGGCACCATCTCTCCCTACTATACCTGCTATCCAGGGCTGGTCCTATCAAATGTGGGGCCCAATTGGGACCATGTTGGCGGGGCCCCTAGACAAAGTGTTGCTGGCTACTGACACACCAAGTATTTAGGAAAATAAGGGCATACAGGCACAAAATAGAAAGGAAAGGGGCAGACAAGGTAACATAATAGGGGCACACAGGGTAAGAGAGAGAGGGAGGAAATAGGAGAGTGGACTGGGCCAATTAGTTTGGGGCTGGGCCGATTCAGCTTGGGAGCAGGCTTGGTTGGATTGGGGGCAGGCAGGGCCTATCAAGGTTGGAGGAAAGCTGGGCCTATGAGAGTTGGGGGCAGGCTAGACCTAGGGATTTGGGGATGGGCTGGACTCTCAAAGTTGGGGGCAGGCCAGGCAGCATCATGTGCTGAGGGAAATATTATCTGTGCTGCCCTGTGGTGCGGGGCCCCCCAGAGGTGCGGGGCCCAATTGGGCCCAATTGGTCCAATTGGCCTAAGGCCGGCCCTGCTGCTATCCCACAGTCACACTCCCTTCCCAGAGACTATTATAACACTACTACTATAGGCACCATCTCTCCCTACTATACCTGCTATCCCACAGTCACACTCCCTTCCCAAAGACTATTATCCTACTGTTACTATAGGCACCATCTCTCCCTACTATACCTGCTATCCCACAGTCACACTCCCTTCCCAGAGACTATTATCCACTGTTACTATAGGCACCATCTCTCCCTACTATACCTGCTATCCCACAGTCACACTCCCTTCCCAGAGACTATTATCCACTGTTACTATAGGCAACATCTCTCCCTACTATACCTGCTATCCCACAGTCACACTCCCTTCCCAGAGACTATTATCCACTGTTACTATAGGCACCATCTCTCCCTACTATTCCTGCTATCCCACAGTCACACTCCCTTCCCAGAGGCTATTATCCCACTGTTACTATAGGCACCATCTCTCCCTACTATACCTGCTATCCCACAGTCACACTCCCTTCCCAGAGACTATTATCCACTGTTACTTTAGACACCATCTCTCCCTACTATACCTGCTATCCCACAGTCACACTCCCTTCCCAGAGACTATTATCCACTGTTACTATAGGCACCATCTCTCCCTACTATACCTGCTATCCCACAGTCACACTCCCTTCCCAGAGACTATTATCCACTGTTACTATAGACACCATCTCTCCCTACTATACCTGCTATCCCACAGTCACACTCCCTTCCCAGAGACTATTTTATCCACTGTTACTATAGGCACCATCTCTCCCTACTATACCTGCTATCCCACAGTCACACTCCCTTCCCAGAGACTATTATCCACTGTTACTATAGACACCATCTCTCCCTACTATACCTGCTATCCCACAGTCACACTCCCTTCCCAGAGACTATTTTCCACTGTTACTATAGACACCATCTCTCCCTACTATACCTGCTATCCCACAGTCACACTCCCTTCCCAGAGACTATTATCCACTGTTACTATAGGCACCATCTCTCCCTACTATACCTGCTATCCCACAGTCACACTCCCTTCCCAGAGACTATTTTATCCACTGTTACTATAGGCACCATCTCTCCCTAGTATACCTGCTATCCCACAGTCACACTCCCTTCCCAGAGACTATTATCCCACTGTTACTATAGGCACCATCTCTCCCTACTATACCTGCTATCCCATAGTCACACTCCCTTCCCAGAGACTATTATCCCACTGTTACTTTAGACACCATCTCTCCCTACTATACCTGCTATCCCATAGTCACACTCCCTTCCCAGAGACTATTATCCCACTGTTACTATAGGCACCATCTCTCCCTACTATACCTGCTATCCCACAGTCACACTCCCTTCCCAGAGACTATTATCCCACTGTTACTATAGGTACCATCTCTCCCTACTATAGCAGTGTAAACAACTTGCACTTCTCCCTGTGCCCATCGATGGATGTGTGACTCACAACCCTTAACAGGTTCATTTCAAATATTTTCACTGTTGGCTTTCTTGCATTAAAATTGCAACTGTGTTACAGTCAAGCTTCAATTCTTCAACGCTTTCACCAATAAATATAAAATATATTTTAAAGTTTTATCGCTTAAAAAAACCCCATGTAAAAGAGCAATTTACAGAAAGTTTTAGGTCTATTTATGTTATTAATATGCCGTGACCCGCTCTGTAGCTTGTACTTGGCAAGCGAAAAGCCATGATGTAATTTATATGGCTGAGGAAGCCTGAAGCGAATGTGTCTCCAGAGGAACCTTTGCATAATCAGTGGCTCTGGGAGTGATTTTTTACAATAAAAACGTGTCCGTAGCTTTATAAATACACAAAGTGCTACAGAAACATCTGCTGACTCCCCAGACTCTCCTATTTTACATTTGCCTGCCACTGCAGCTTTCACCTTTCACAGAGATGAGATGATTTTTTTTACAGTTTTACAGACGTTGCAATGATAAAAAGTTGCTTATATAGAAGACAAACCTGTATTTTCAGTCACTGGGATCAACAAAGGGGGGACAAGAAAACTCAGCTCACGTACTATGATAACTGGCACTCCTCAACTACCAGCCGTAATTGATCATTTTCATAAATATATCCAGCTTGTACAGTTATAAGCTTTCTACAGATCGGACCCTTCTCCACGCAGGGTGAGCTTTCTGTTCTGTAGTGCACCAGGGGTGGGTCTTTCTATGTTTATTAGATGGAAAGACCAATAAAGGGGTGGTTCACCTTTAAGTTAACGTTTAATATTTTATAGAACGGCCAATTCTAAGCAACTTTTCAATTGGTCTTCATTATTTGCTGTTTTTATTTTTTTTATTTTTTTAATTATTTGCCGCCTTCTTCTAACTCTTTACCACTTTCAAATAGGGGCCACTAACCCCCATCTAAACAACAAATTCTCTGTAAAGCTACAACTTTATTATTACTGCTACTTAAATACTCATCTTTCTTTTTCAGGCCCTCTCCTAATCATATTCTAGCTTCTAAATCAAATGAATCCATGGTTGCTAGGGATATTTGAACCTTAGCAATCAGATTGCTGAAACTGCAAACTGGAGAGCTGCTGAATAAAAAGCTAAATAACTCAAAAACCGCAAATAATAAAAAATGAAAACCAATTCAGAATATTATTCTCTATGTCATAATAAAAGTTAAATTAAAGGTTAACAGCCCCTTTAACCCGCAGTCATAGGTGAAAATCACAAAAAAACTAAAGAAACTCTTTTCAGGGGTAAAGCTAAAGTTTGGGAGGCCACACAAAGGCTCTGAAATCTGAGGAGGGCCAGCAGAAGAAAAAAACAACACAGGCTTGTAGTGTTTGTATGAATGACCTGTAGGTGTCACTGTGTACAAGAATTAAACTGTTCATACATAGTACTTTCTATACTGCAAAAAGTGTTAGAGTTGAAGTTCCTGCTGAAGTGTATTGGCTGCAGGAGGCTGTGAATAAAGCACTGTTACACCATAGCCATTCTCGGTTACCAAAACATAACAAGGCTGACATATAATCCTATGAGAATTAATTATGGGCAAAGTTAGAGGCCACCTTTAGCTGTCTGTGGGATACTGGGAGTTATAAATTAAAACCAGACACATGACCCAGGACCCTGTGTAACTTCGGTCACCACCCTGCACAACCACCTGCCCTGGCAAAAAAAAAATCTGCATGTGTTGTGGGCCCCCAATCCCATTACTTTAAAGGGCACCTATCACAGCCAAAATCAAACACATATTAACAATCTGACCAGTACAACATAAATACGTTTAATCAAACTACATATATAGTTTTTTGAAAAAAACTGCAGGTTTTAAAAAATCCCTTACTTTGTCAAATGGGTTCTTTCACTGAGGGAGGCCATACTGAGACTATAACAGAGACTATAATATGCAAATTTCAGGAGCATGCTCAGATTGTAACACTGCTTTGAGTATTCTACCCAGAATGCCTTGTTTTAGTAAACCCCTCCACTAGAAGTATCAGGAGATTTCCCTATCTTGTCCCCTGCTGGTGATGTTATTATGCAAATGAAGGACACACACTAATTTCCAGCAGGTGGCAGCACTACTGAACAGCAGCTAACACACAGGTTTGGCTGATTTGAAAATAGCTTAGAAGGGTTGATAAGCAACAAGGTATTTCAACTGAGCATGTGCGAGATTTCAGAGCTGCAGTTGGCTGGGAAGATATAGGTAGGAGGAGCCAGTGAAATCCAAGATGTCTGCCTCAGCTAGAACTGCAGTGGAGATAGGGGAGATCTTGCAGAAGGAATAGTGAGCTGATGATTTACATTATACAAACAATTCTAACTGTTTTAAAAATCGGATTTCTTGAACTTTCACATAGTGTATTTAATTAGGAAATGATTTTAGTGATGATTGGTGCCCTCTAAGGAATATCTACTATAAGCTCTTTGAGTTAAAACTCATAAGAAATTCTGTTGAAACTACTAATTTGCTAGAGCTAACTGACCTTCAAAGAGTAATACAGGTATTGGGCCTGTTATCCAGAATGATCAGGGGTTTCAAGACAATCGATCTTTCTGTAATTTGAATGCCAGACCCTAAACATTAAATGAACCCAATAGAATTGTTTTGCTTCTGATAAGGATTAATTATATCTCAGTTTGGATCAAGTACAAGTTATTGTTATTATTTCAGAGAAAAAGGATTTGGAGGATAACAGGTTTCGGGATAATTGATCCCATATCTGTATATCAATGTCTATCTTCTAGCATATGACAGACAGTTACACCAAAGATGAAATAAATCAATTATAAAATAATTTACTCACCCTTATTAAGCTAGTTGACGCCCATGTTTCTAACAGCAGCTGTTATTGCTATTCTGTACCCGTATTCTGCCTCCATTTCATCATTAATCAGCAGTTTCCTTCCCCACCTTAGGGTAGGACAGCGTGAACGTTTTCAACACGATCCGACGCGCTGCAACAAAACGGCAGCATCAAATTGCATGTGACGGAAATAAGGTAAGTGAATGCACGCTGCGTCTGCATCCTATAGTCGTGTCGCGCAGTATCAATGCTGCAACTTCATCCGACATTTCCATTACTTACCTTATTTCCGACGCATGCCATTTGATGCCGGCGTTTTGTTGCAGCGAGTCGGATTGCGCGAAAAGTCCATATAGTCCTACTCTAAACCTAATTTCTTAGCAGTTGACGATCAGGTGTTATGTTTTTCTGCAGGGTGCGTAAGAATGAAACTGGATTGTCTTCCTGGACACTGTAAGACAAATATGGACATGGTTGTGCTTGTAGGACCCATTGAAGCATAGTTACTGGGGTTGTCCCATCCATCAAGAAGACAACCCTCTTTCTGAAGTTGTCTTATATATCCAACATGCAAAAAAAGAAGTCCCAGTGTCTTTGTTTATTTAAGAATCTTCTAATGGTTATCTGCTCTATAATACTGGTAGATGTGATATATTTTATGGTGCTCCTACACAAACATAACACTGGCTACTATCTTGGTCAAGAACTGTTGGACAAAATCAAGCAAAGTCTGTCAACCTGGTCAACCAAGTGTTCCTTGCAGTCTATATCCAGCTTATGGTGGGCGTTACTGTATATGATGGAACATGATGAGACATAAATCGAGATAAAGTTTTATTTATCTGCATATGATGACAGTATAACTTTAAGTAAACAGCCTAAATAGGAAAACGATCAATCTCAAGCATCTAAAGTATGAATTATTACAGATGACTAAGAACAAATACTATTTCACAATGGTGATCATTATGGTGACATTTGCCTTATCTCTTAATGGGGCTGAATATCTTTCATACAGGAGTTGTCAGGATTTAAACACAAATTGTACTGTAACACATGCAGGGCCACCATCAGAATTCATGGGGCACCATACAACAACATTTTCTGGGCCTTAGGGCCCACCCCCTACAAGCAGAAAAAAACATTGGTGACAACCCCCCCCACAATAAAAAAAAAATAATGGTGGCAAGGGCTCCCCCCGCAAGTGAAAAAAACCCATTGGTGGCCAGGGTCCCCCATAGAAGTTTAAAAAGAACATTGGTGGCCTGGGCCTCCCCCATAAAGTATAAAAAAAAATTGGTGGCCAGGGTTAATTTGTTTTTTAAAAAAAAAGACTATTAGTGCTCAGTGGAACTTACCTTCTTCGGTTTCTTAGGGTGGCTTCAGCTCCTACTTCAGTGGCTTTGGCTTTTACTTCTATGGCTTTGGCAACGCAAGGGGTGCCTGGCTAATCCAAGAAGTGTAGCACGCAGGGGCGCTCCACAAATGAGGTGAGTTGAGGCACTCGTCTCAGGCGGCAGCGCCCCTCCTGGTTGCCAGTGGCAGCGAAAAATGCCGCTCCTGGTAACTAAGAGCCGAATTTCCAGTTTTAAACCCAGAAATTCGTCTCTTTGATTGCAGAGAGTGCAATTGCACTAGTGACGTACACTAGCGACGTGGACCCCCCCGCCGACCCCCATCTGGCGCTGAAGGTGAGTGCCGTGGGGAGAAGGGGGTGGCAAAAACGAAGGCCGACTCGGACTTGCCGTAGGATTGGGTAGGATCACCCCTGGTAGCACGGCTGGGCCCCCCAGTGTCCCCCTGATTGCACCCCTGAACACATGATCTTAGCGTTTATTAAGTGGGACACCCTTTAATAAATTTGCTATGTTGCAGGTTCCCATCCAAAATGAAATGGATCTTGATGCTTCATAAATTCTACCCAATAAAAACTGCTCATTCATAATATATTCATAGAAGTGGCCTTGCCAGGAGGGGATGGGAGAGAGCGCAGTGGCTCTAGGCATTAGCACTAATGTGGTATTTAAACTTTATTAAATATCCTTCTTAACACCAAGGGGCATATTTATCAAGGGTCGAATTTCGAACTTGAAAAACTTCAAAATTCTAATTCAAAAAGACCAACTGAAATTAAGTCGAAGTTTTTTTTGGCCGAATAGGTCGGTTTTCAATCGAATAGGTCCGTATTTGGCCGAATTAGAATCGTACGAATCGAAGTAATAGCGCATTTGATCGAATTCAAATCAAAGTTTTCCTAATTGACTCCAAATAGGTTCTAGGAGGTCCCCCATAGGCTTAAACAGCAATTCGGCAGGTTTTAGATGGTGAATGGCTGAAGTTGAATTTTTAAAGAGACATAATACATTTTGATATTCAAATTTTTTTAGAATTGAATTTGGACGATTCCCAAGTCGAAGTACACATAAAATAGCTCGAAATTAGAATTTTTTGAATTAGAAAATTCACCTCGACCTTTGATAAATCTGCCTCCAAATGTCATTCGATCTAGAGAACTGGAACTTAAAGGGCATGTAAAGTCTAAAATAGAATAAGGCTAGAAATGCTGTATTTTGTATACTAAATATAAACATGAACTTACTGCACCACAAGCCTTATCAAAAAATAATTTATGCTTTCAAAGTTGACAACAGGGGGTCACCATCTTGTAACTTTGCTAAACATCTTTGCAAGACTAAGACTGTGCACATGCTCAGCGTGGTCTGGGCTGCTTAGGGATCGTCATAAACAAAGCTGTTTGAGTTCTGCATGGCTGGGAAGTAAGGCGGGGGCTCCTCCTGCTGTTCATAAGTATGATTGTTTCCCTGCTCAGCAGTTAGGGACCATCTGACAATTCCTATCCACAGCAGTAAATGAAGGGAGAATCTCACTGCATACAATCAGGTTTCTTATAAAAACGGTATCCATTTTTTAATTAAATTATATTGGAGACATGTTTCTTTTTCATTAACATGCCCTTTAAAGGTTGATTTCACTGTAGGTAGAACAATTCAGTACAATCCCCCAACATCAAATGTGGAAACTATAGGGCTCATTTAATAACACGTATGCAAGAGAAACTTTCATGCCTTTGCCAAAGTGGATTCTAATTTGTGTTCATGTTGATGAATTGCATACTAAGTGTGGTTCATGCTGTTTAGCAGGCATCTATAGTGACACTGGAAAAGTGGTGCAGTATGGGTAAAAAAAACTATTGCACTCTCTATGCCAGGGATCCCCAACCTTTAGAACCCGTGAGCAACATTCAGAAGTAAAAGGAGTTGGGGAGCAACACTAGCATGAAAAATGTTCTTGGGGTGCCAAATAAATGCTGTGATTGGTCATTTAGTAGCCCCTATGTGGATTGTCAACCAACATTGAGGCTCTGTTTGTCAGTACAACTGGTTTTTATGCAACTAAAACTTGCCTCCAAGCCTGAAATTCAAAAATAAGCTCCTGCTTTGAGGCCACTGGGAGCAACATCCAAGGGGTTGGAGAGCAACATGTTACTCACGAGCTACTGGTTGGGGATCACTGCTCTATGCTAAAAGGGAAGGATTTCTGTTAAAAAAAAATTGGTTCTCAAAAATAGGCTTACCCCTTAATCAGGTTTTATTATGTTATAGATTGACCTACTCTATGTACCTTTTTATTGGGTCTTCGTTATATGCTTATTTATATATACTATACACATATAAGTAGTATATATACAGGTATGGGACCTTTTATGCAGAATGCTCAGGACATGGGGTTTTCTGGATAACGGATCTTACTGTAATTTGGATCTTAATAGGATTGTTTTGCCTGCAATAAGGATTAATAATATCTTAGTTTGGATCAAATACAAGCTACAGTTTTTTTTCATTATTACAGAGAAAAGGGAAATGATTTTAAAAAATGTGGATTATTTGGATAAAATTGAGTATATAGGAGACAATCTTCCTGTAATTCAGAGCTTTCTGCATAACGGGTTTCCGTATAACGGATCCCATACCCGTACTTACTTATGGTGTTTTAATAATTAGCCATCCTCTCCTGGATATTTCCACGGTGCACCTGAAATATCTATGTGGTTGTTAGGGTCACTGACCCCCAGCAACCATGAAAAATACCAACCAGTTTCATTTAATTTTTAATATATATATATATATATATATATATATTTTTTTTTTTATTTTTTTTTATTATTATTATTTTTTATTCATCCTATTTTTATTTTCTGGCCCTTGATTATTTATCTTCCATGATGACTTCAAAGCTGCTGTCTGGTAATACAGCTCCAAAAAAGCAGCAGCTAAAATTACCATCTTGTGAACTTCATTCTAAAAAAGAAGACTAATTGCAAACTGTATTAGAATACTTGGAGGATTTGGCTTGGGTCTGATGGATATTTCCATAAAAAGTACACAATAACAAAGGAATTGGCTGCAGATGTTCTGCTTCTGTTACAAGAATAATAGAACTTTCTGTTGGCTGAGAGACTGAGAGCTGTCGATTTACAAAGAGGACAGGGGGTGGCAAGTCGACAGTTATAAGAACAAAGTACCCACCTCCAGCTGCCAGAATAACAGAGAGCCCTCAGATCTACAAAGAGCTCTCCTTTCTATCAGCTGGCAAAGAACAAAAGCCACCAGCTGAACCAGGTGCCAGGGAGACAGAAAACTATTCATGGTAACAGAATAACAGAGCTCTCATTCCTAGCCGTGGGCATAAGGATAGATTTTGGTTCTGCAGCCACTTCCCATGTCTGCAGGAAAGACGGACATCTACTAACTGCTATCAGAGCACAGCACAATATCCAGGACAACCAAGAGAGGTCTTTTTTTTACCAACTCCAAAAAAAAATGGTTTCCAGATGGGCAAACAAGTACCAGCTTACACCAGTGCCATGATTGCCAAAGAACTTCTTGCTTCCGACAAGTTCACCAACGCATATTAAAATCAATAATGGTGGTTTACAGTCTTTGCACCACTCCAGATCCTCCTTACTCTGAATGTTTATGGTGCATCATCCAGGAACTCAGTGGCTTTGTTGTTGACTCAGGGGCCTCCACAGGGACAGGACTAATGCATGAACATACACTGAGGGCTTTTTTTAGGACACCGCGGGATATCTAATGCACAATGGGGGCATTGCTGGCTTTCTTGGGGAAACTGGGCACATTCACATTCTAATTCACCAGTATTTAGTAACCAGACATTAGACACTGGGCATTTGAAGGTTGCAGGAGCGACAACACTAACTTGCCCATTGGTCTATGACTTGTTCTAGTTCTGTAGACATCTATAAGCAGCTTAGAGAGAGGCCAAGTGCTTGTGAAAGGTTGTGCTTTACCCTGACATATTAAACACGTCTTGTAACTGTTCTCCTCATTCTTCTAAATTATAAATGTGGGCAATCACCATCCCTTCTGCCTCAGATGGTTGGCATTAGCTTTATTATTTGTATATGCAGAATAGCCCTCATGTAGCCAGCTGCTTAAAATCAAAAAGGCGTCACTGTTTGTTAGTTCCTGTATTGTACTTGAGTTTATTTATCTAAGGGGTGACTGGTACATACCATATGCTCAAGCCATAAAGTGGCAAAATGACGTGTCCATCAAGGAGTCCCATGGGACCTCTTCTACTAGAGTCTCTTGCCAAGAATTTGCTTCAACATCTGCACTGCTGTTTATAGAGCACATTTTCTATTATTTCAAGGCCATTTGTTGGGAAGAAGCTTTGCATACTAAATAAAGGACATCATTTATATTACCAAGGAGGCTGGGGAGAAGCTGGCAGCTTGGATCAGCTCTATAATGCTGGATAAATCAGTAGGGCTTGGTCTGATGGGCCACATGGCGGTGCAATTCAAGGCTGAAATCAAACTACAGGCAGGGCTGCAAGTAGGCAAAGAGGCATGTGTGTAGAGTGAAACAGTTGGGGGGCTCTATGCCTTAGATCAGGGATCCCCAACCTTTTGAACCCGTGAGCAACATTCAGAAGTAAAAGTAGTCGGGGAGCAACTGTAGCATGAAAAATGTTCTTGGGGTGCCAAATAAGTGCTGTGATTGGCCATTTGGTAGTCCCTATGTGGATTGTCAACCTAAATTGAGGCTCTGTTTGGTAGTGCACCTGGTTTTTATGAAACCAAATCTTGCCTCCAAGCCTGGAATTCAAAAATAAGCACCTGCTTTGAGGCCACTGGGAGCAACAACAAAGGGGTTGGAGAGCAACATGTTGCTCACGAGCTATTGTTGGGGATCACTGCCTTAGACACACATAAGAGCATGTAAGGAAGCATAGTGGAGGTGTAGCAGGAGAGGTGAGAGGGTGGGGTATAGCTGGGGGTGTTGTTGGTGAGTGGATTGTGGAGGGTGGTTGTGCAGGAGTGTTTTTGGAGAATGAGTCAGGGGTCAGCAAGCTGGCACCCATGTCTTGGGGGCTTGTAGCTTCTGACCTGGCGCTGACTAGGGGGAAGTAGGGAGAGGAACTGCACTAGTATCTGCTTCATGTCACGCCCATGTCATGTGACAATGGTTCTGTTAAGAGAGGCTACTGTGGCCTGTTACAACCGAAATTGCAGTACATACGTTTTCAATTGATGTGACCACAACATCCCAGGTTACTGCAAATAAAGCAGAGCTTACATATATATATGTATATATATATATATATATATATATATATATATATATATATATATATATATATATGTAGCGCTATAGTAAATTGACACTACTGTGGTCAATTGTAGCTACTTTCCATGTGGTGTGGAGCCACAAATGAGAACCTCTTTACTCAGAGGTAAGCCCTCGCAGCGGGGTGGAGGCAGGGTGTAGTGTAACTGTAACCGTGTGCCAAGGCACAAGAACTGGGCGCCAGAGGTACTTTTATGCTTAATCAATAACATTATTTATTTACAGTAGCACATATCCACAATGGATCTTAGAACACAGATAGCATAAAGGTAGCATAAACTCACAGTACACTTATAGGCTGAATCCCTACAGGCCAGGCACACATCAGCAGAGGGTTATGCAGCTTGTGAGGAGGTATTGTCCAGTTTTCAGGATCACCTTAAGTGGCATCTAGGGGAATTCCTATCATCCCTAGTCTCAACACTTGGTCCCTACTCTGTATTATTAATACCCAGGGATCTTAATCCCTCTAATATTCTCGTTGGAGCCTTGAGCTGCTCAACTACATAACCTGTCTATCACTCCTAGAGTGATCTATAAAAGAGTATGCTATCACTTCACTAGGGCCACTGCTCCTAGGATCCACTACCCATTCCCTTCCAGCCTCCTTGGTTGGGCTAAAGTAATGGAACCAGACCGCATGGTTTCCAGGACCTTTATACTATGACACAGTGCCATCTAGCGTACACTGTGAGAACTACAGGGGTTACATAAGCACAACTAAGACACCAGGTCCCCATTAGGACCCATTTAAGCCATCAATATTACCTAGGGATGTGCCTGTCAATAATATGTGAGGGTCTCTAAATTTTCACATCCCTACATATACATATATATCGAAAGAGAGGATAAGCACTCAAAGGACTTAGAAATATCAAATATAAATTTATTAAAGAAATATGGACAGACGTTTCGGCCCTTCCAGGGCCTTTCTCAAAGTATCTTAACAAACAGTGAAGGTTGCTGAAATTTAAGTACTACATTCATTGTCATAAAATAAGTGACTATCATTAAACATCACACTGAAGTTATAGTATATAATCCATAGAGGTTAGAAAGTTACCCATATGCACTTTTAAATGATTCCGTCCCAAAAGTGCCACAGTAGCAAATAAGGATAAAAACCACATAATATGTAACACAATTAACTCTATGGGAACATTGTAACCATCCCATACAGAATTACTCGTTAAAAAGAACACTCCGTTGCCTGTGTTACCAATATGTAAAATTTGAGAAAAAGGTCTAAAATGGCCCATGGGTAAATACTGTATCTCCCGGTCATAAAATTCAATACTCGTCCTAGGATATATAATATCAAAATTTACTGTCTAGACTTCCACTATCATAAATATACTGCACCTATTCGTGCTTCCGAATTTTGTAAATTTCATGTCACTATCCCGCTTACTCAACTACTCCGGTGGTAGTAAATTTTATAAATTACTAAACACCGATAATAAAACACCGGAGTAGTTGAGTGCTGGCATCCTTCGGAAATTATATATTGTATAGATATTATATAAATATAAATAAATAGATAGCAACCAACCAGACTGTAGCCCATTGGCTCAAATTGCAGAACAAAAAGTAACCGCAAATGCTGAAATTTTGTTTACAACAGAAATTGTGAAAATGAACAGCAGGTATGGGACCTGTTATCCAAAATGCTCAGGACTTGGGGTTTTCCAGGTCAGGGATCTTTCCGTAATTTGGATCTCTGTACCTTAAATCTACTAAACAATTATCGAAATGTTAATTAAACCCAATAAGATTGTTTTGCCTGCAATAAGGATTAATTATATCTTACTTTTGATCAAGCACAAGTTACTGTTTTATTATTAGAAAGAGAAGCAATATTAAAAATGTGAATTATTTCATTTAAATGGAGTCTATGGGAGAAGGCCTTCCTGTTATTCTGAGTTTCTGCATAAAGGGTTTCCAGAAAATAGATCCCATACCATTTACTTGTGTTTCCTTTATTTTGGTAGGGAAATGTAGCCATGCTGAGGTTGGCTGGGGTTAACTTTTTCATGAGGAAAATTCAAAGCGGAGATGGTTTAAATTTTCCAGGCTGAAGGGTGTGTTACTGCTGAACCTTGTGCTGTAATAAATGGGCAGCGATGAAGATTTTTTTGAGCAGGACAATGAAGGCACAGTGTACAACTCCCTGTTGGGATAAGCAGAAGAACTTATTTGGATGGGTTCAGCTCATGCATGTGTTTAGCTACTCCCTCAATAGGGCAGAGAAAATGTGACAAAAATGCAAGATTATGGCAAAACACAGACGTGACAGTATTTTTATCTTAAAGGGGTATTTCACCTTTAAGTTAACTTTTAGTATGTTATAGAATGGCTTATTCTAAGCAACTTTTCAACTGGTCTTCATTATTTATTTTGTATAGTTTTTGAATTATTTTCCTAACTCTTTCCAGCTTTCAAATGGGGATCACTGGCCTATGAGTAAGTGCCTACCTAGGCACGGAACGCGTTAGGCTTATATATGTCCTCATAAAGATTTTTTTACTTTTAATAATATTTGGGCTACTTTTGCCTGTTTTATCTCACTGACCCCATCTAAAAGCAAATGCTCTGTAAAGCTACAAATATATTGTCATTGGTACTTTTTATGACTCGTTTTTCTATTCAGGCCCTCTTCTATTCATATACCAGTCTCTTATTCAAATCATTGAATGGTTGCTAGGGTAATTTGGATCCTAGCAACCAGATTGCTGAAATTACAAACTGGAGAGCCCATGAATAAAAAGCTAAATAACTCAAAAACAACAATTGCAAATTGTTTTAGAATATCACCCTCTACACCATACTAAAAGTTAACTGAAAAGTGAACAAACCCTTTAATTCAGAAAATAAGAAAAAGAACTCTGGACATTTTGTGCTGGAGAACAAGGAGGGTAAGGAGGGCCCCTGAGAGGCAGAGCTGGGGGCTGTTATTGAGCAACTGGGCACAGGTGGATGTACTGGCAGAGATTTAACAAGCTTGGTTCTTGCATTTCAAGGTGAGGTCAAGAACCTCTTGGATCTGGTTCACAAAAGATGTTCTCTTGCTGTTTGTATTTTTTTCCAACTATTTTTCCAGTTTAGAAGCTGACACTTCAGCAGTAGTAAGGGACGGTGGAGACTTTAATAGGTACTAATTGTTAATAACCATGCCTGTATTAAAGGGATACTATCATGGAAAAAAAAATAATTTCAAAATGAATCAGTTAATAGTGCTTCTGCACTGAAATCCATTTCTCAAAAGAGCAAACAGATTTTTTTATATCCAATTTTAAAATTTGAGATGGGGCTAGACATATTGTCAATTTCCCAGCTGCCCCAAGTCATGTGACTTGTGCTCTGATAAACTTCAATCACTCTTTACTGCTGTACTGCAAGTTAGAATGATATCACCCCCTCCCTTCCCCCCCCCCCAGCAGCCCAACAAAAGAACAATGGGAAGGTAACCAGATAGCAGCTCCCTAACACAAGATAACAGCTGCCTGGTAGATCTAAGAACAACACTCAATAGTAAAAACCCATGTCCCACTGAGACACATTCAGTTACATTGAGAAGGAAAAACAGCAGCCTGCCAGAAAGCATTTCTCGCCTAAAGTGCAAGCACAAGTCACAAGACCAGGGGCAGCTGGGAAATTGACAAAATGTCAGATTTCAAAATTGAATATAAAAAAATCTGTTTGCTCTTTTGAGAAATGGATTACAGTGCAGAATTCTGCTGGAGCAGCACTATTAACTGATCCATTTCGAGAAAAATTTTTTTTCCCATGACAGTATTCCTTTAAGGTTTCCTAATGGTAATGCCAGATTAAACGTTAGCAGGATTCTGCAATCTGGAATCTTATTCCCAATAACAAGCTAGAGAATATATTCATCCCTTGAGAAACCCCTCTTGCTTTAAGGCTGGCTGATCCATACATTGAGGGGAAACATTCCTTTGTGTGTGAATTCCCTTTTGCTGGAAAACATTTCAACTCAACTCATTCCCGTGGGTCAGACACTGCACTCAAATAATGCAGTCGTACTCACACACTGTACAGTTCCCTACAGGTTGCACATGTCAAACTGCATTACCTGCCCCTGCCTATAATATACATTTATCCTTTTCTGTGCATCGGAATGTCCCTCCACTTGAAGGCAACAAAGGACACTAGAATACAATCGGCCAGAAAGGTCACTTTTGACAGCCAGAGAAATAAAACTATGCTGGATATGCTGTGGGGGTACAAGTAGGTAAAAAGGAAAAGAGTTTACTTTCTGTGTGTTCTCTTTAAATGTGCATTGCACTGTTTGTTTGATCTTCAAGATCTGGCCGATGCTATCAGTTTGCAACAATCAGGTTTTTTTCCCAGTCTTTCCAGAACGATCTGTGAATTAGCCCAAATTTAATCTTAAGGCCCAGGACACACATGCGGATATCTGCAGCATTTTTGGCGCGGAGCTGACTGCCGTGTAAATACGCTAGAGTAGCATGGACCACGCCAAAAATGCTGCAAATATCCACATGTGTGTCTGGGCCCTAAAGGGATTCTGTCATGGGAAAACATTGTTTTAATTATCAGTTAATAGCATACCTCCAGCAAAATCCTGCATTAAAACCAGATTTTTTATATTTTAATTGTGAAATCTGACATGGGGCTAGACATGTTGTTATTTTCCCAGGTGCCCTCAGTCATGTGACTTTTTCTGATAAACTTCAGTCACTCTTTACTGCTGCACTGCAAGATGGAGTGAAATCACCCCCTCAAGAACCTATCAACATAACAATAGGCAGGTAACCAAATAGCAGCTCCCTGATGGCTGCATTGCTAAAAATGTTCCCATGCTCCACCTAGTGGTAGATACGAGAATAGCACTTAATAGTAAAAAGCCAAGTCTGGCTAACCCAAGTCGCCGCTTCTTCTGTTGAGTAGGCGAAACAGTAGCTTATCTGAAAGCAGTTCCAATATGAAGTGCTGGCGCTTTCTGAAACAACATGACCAGGCACAATCAACTGAGATGGCTGCCTATGCACTAATATTACAGCTAAAAAAATACATTTATTGGTTTAAATTGTAGAATGAAGTGCCTGCAGTGTACACAGTGTAAATAAGTAATAAAAACTATACCATAAAATCATGATAGAATTTCACTACTATGGGAGCATATCACACCAGCTATTTGCCACTATTAGATTCACAGAAAGCAGTCAGCAAAGATGAAGATGATGGTGTTTTAACTGCTTTTGTGGCTGACATAAACTCACTTGCACCTCTGGGGCCCAGTATAAGTAGGATATCACAAGACCCCTGAAACATACTGAACTATGGTAAATATATATTTTTAGAGTCCCAGATATGAAAAGTTTTGTCCCGTTCCAAGCTGCTAGTACTGACTATGGACACTATGTAATTTGGCCCAGCTGCAGGTATGCGCTTTGTACATCCCAGATTCATGTAATTTCTCTAATCCATAGGACCCTTACCTTGCAGCTTTGCCAGGGTCCACACTTTTATTTACACACATTTATTCCTTGGTGTCAATGTGCAATAGCAATGAAATAGGCATTAGGAGGAGGAGGAAGAGGAATTCTGCACCTCTGCAAACAAGCAGCAAAATATATGAAGCTTAGAATAATTTCTAGTTGCAGCTTGTGGCCATGCCATGCAGTGTGTGTGCGTGCTGAGCCAGCAATTATATCAATGACTCTGAATTCACTCAGTTCAGAAAAGTTTCATGCTTAGTTAAGCTGGAGACACAGATCCTATCAGAATCCAACCTTCCAAATAGGCAACTCACTTTGTTTCTATAGTTACATAGTTACATAGTTAAATTGGGTAGAAAAAAGACAGTCCATCAGTTCAACCCCTCCAAATGAAAACCCAGCATCCATACACACACCCTCTTTCCCGCTAGCCTGTACCTTGTTATGGTGCCGGACAATCTCTGTGGGTTGCGGGTCTAGGCTGGCAGAGCCCATCTGTTTTTTTCCTGGTGACCCTGAGTTTGCTTGGACTCTTCAAACTTCACAAATTTAACAGGGAGCCCAAACAATCCTGGCCCCGCTTTTCTTGACTGGACCCTTGACAGAAGTTCTGATTGTTCCCCCAACACTGGCCCTGCCTGGTTATGGCAATGCAACTAGTTTTCAGCTGCATTTATACCAGATTTTGTCTCTATAGGCTCTATGAGTTTGACATGAACTCATTCAGTTGGACTTATGTAGAAAAGATTCATAAACCCCATCTGAATATTTTCAGTATTTTCAGTATTTTCAGTGTCCACCTCCCCCCAAGTGGTCCAACGTCTCTCTCATTCTCTCTATTGTCAAGTGATGGATTCTGGGACATGAAGTCCAGATATTTTGTGCACCACCCAATATGGAAAACTATTGATGGCCAAACTATTGTACAATGGAAAGTGCACAGAACAAAGAGCAAAGCACAATGGCACAGTGATAAATGGCTTAGTGCTTCTTTAAAATGATTTTACATGACCTGGTGTGTGACCTGTTTGAAAGAAAAAAATAATCTTGCTTCTTACGTTCTGGGCTCTTCAATGTGGAATCCCATTCTGGATCCGACTTTCATCAGGCACTGCTGGAGATTCTCAGCCACGTTGGTGTTGCGGTAACTAAAGAGCATCAGCCAGTTCTGCAAGGGCTGCACACAGATCCCCTTCTCGTTTCTGGTATCCCTAGCCCAGTCAACAGGAGATACAGGGGTGCACTGAAAGAATATATATATATATATATATATATATATAAAACAAGGGAAAGTTGTGCTCACTTTTAAAACCATTAGGTTGGGGTGCAATGAGGCTGTGACCACAAAATACATATAGACAAATACAAGAGTCCTCTGCACTCAACCCATTATCAATATATTTAAGACATTTTGTGCATACTGCTACTGAAAAATGCCTTACCCTTTAAACAACACAGGGATTGTTTGTACATATATTGCGATATATTTAAGTTGGCCAACTACGTCAAAGTCATCCCATATCTGGCCAGTCCTATGCTCAATTTTCATCTGATTCATTAAGAATTCAATTGCTTAATTATACATTTTATAAAGGGACTAAGTTTTACCTGCAACTTACTTGCTGCTTTCAAAGTAAAACTCCCAAACTTGGATGCCCTTTTATTAGACACCAGTGGGATCACCTGACTATAGTTGGAGAGGGTGGGAGCTAAAACATGGAGCTGGTCACTGCTCCTGTATAACTTATATTGATAATGGGTTGAGTGCAGAGGACTCTTATATTTGACTATATATATATATATACTGTATATACACCAAAGAAAAACCCTTTTGTCCCCAATAGACCCTGCTCTTGTAGCCACTGCTGTCCCTATTCCAGAGGCACTTGACAGTGAACGGAACTCTAGTGCCTTCAATGATCCCCCCACTAGTGCACCATTTCAAAGTACTAGAAGAACCATTCAGTAAAGGTCTACCTTGCATTTGAGTGCAACCAAATCGAGTCTGCAGAATGCACTTTCTACCAGGGGTAGCCTCATGTGCAAGAACCCACAACATTACAAATTGTTGGCCATGGATGTAAGTCAATTTGAGAAGTTATAACATTGTTTTTGGTGATTAAGTTTCTTGTAGAACAAAATAAAAGTAAACTAGGTTACTGCATAAATACTTACTACATTGTCCCTGTCTGGTGGGACAATATGGCCCATGACAGATATCTGCTTATCCATCCGCATGCCCCATTTCTCCAACTCTGCACTGGCTTCCAGGTTTCTGTGGAAACAACATCAGTCAACAAATTAACAGTCTGACACGTAACTGGTGGCACTGGGATAAGTGCAGAATAGGAAGGAGGTGCAATATAAGGGTAGTTGTACCAGAGCACAGTGCCCCTTGGAAGCAGTACATTTACACCCTGCAGTGGTCTCATCTCTCCAGTGAGAAGGGCTGAACAGGAGCCCCATTGCATGTATGATTTCTTATATATGATCACCGTTGTGTGCCTACAGACTTTACACTTTGCACCTTGTCTACTGCACAAGGCGGGTCGATAAGATGGTCTTTAAAGGGGACCCGTCACCCAAAAAAATTATTCAAAATCCTATTTTATCACATCAGTCAAGCAAAATGAACTTTTATTACAATATATAAATTATTTGAATCTTGTTTCCTTCAGTCTGGGAATTCATAATTATAGCAAGCAGGCAGGAGCCATTTTGTGGACACTGTTATTAAGGCAAGACTTGCATCATCTCAGAATTTTGTTTTGCACCAGAATGGGGGACCTGATGTCCATCCCCATGTCCTGTCTACACAATTAAATGGTAAAGAGAACGGGGGAATGTGGGGAGAGCAGTGACATCTAAGAAGTGCTGAATGGAAAGTGAAAGTAATTGTCTGCCCCGCCTCTATGCCCATGGCATAGAGGAGGGGCAGACAATATTTGATTGACAGCTGAGACTTTTAAATGAGCTTAGAACAGCTATGAATCCTTTTAATGAAAAATAGAAATTGGATTTCATGTTTCATTTGAAAAGGACTTTTATTATACAGATTTTTGGGTCTGGGTGACAGGTCCACTTTAAGCTCTGCTATTCTAATCAAACTTATTCCACCACAAACGTATGGGATTGGATTTACCCAGGCAATGTATCATTAGCCATTTTCAAAGTGCTCCTTCCATCATGCACTTTTAGGCTTTTTATAAAACAGACTTGTTGACCTTTATGGTTTATTCAGTGCACAACACTGAGACATTTACAGATCATTAAGGCTTCATCTTCAGGTAGATGGTTTTGTAAGGCCCTTAGCAGTACCTGGGGGGTTTAAACTCCCTCTACTACTCCTACTCTTCCGATTCCCAAGCAATTACGTGAGCAGAATTTCTATTTCCCAAGACTTGTTCCTGTACAGTAATAAATTGCATTACTGAAAGGATTTATTGAAGCAGCCATACCGAAAGTCTGCCAATTAGCAGAACCCAATAAAGGACATTTACTTCTAAGGTCACTTTGCGGTCAATGGACTTGAACAAGCAGTTAAACAAAGAGCACTATCTCTGCTGAGCCAGGTGATTAATATTGATCAGTTTTACTTAATAAAGAAATCGGGCAGTTTTGGACGATATCAGCTGAGGTGCATCTGGTCTGTGTTCTTAAGGCCTTTAAATTGATGTTTTTATTTGGCCCTTTTGCTTCATTTGAAATTGAATCTATCAGTTTTATATTAACACCTCACTGGAGGGATACGATTTAGACAAATACCAAATCCTCCACAAAAGATTTGGGGTGAATTTGCCTGTTCAAATCTGAGAAAATTAAAAAAGTGCTTTTCACATAAATATAATGATTTTTTTGGCCTTACACTTATTCAACCAAATTTGTATCCTGAAAAGAATGTAAGTGTTTATCCAAATCTTCCCCAAGACCCTGAGTCTGGTGCATCCCTATTTGGAATTTGCTTTGGGTTATAAGGTTTGAAACCTTCCCTTAACAATTAAGTTTCATTCCAAGCAGAAGGATGGGGGTGAGAGATATGGAAGTGGGGAGGAGATCCACATTCATTGGTTAGACATGCCCCAAGGAAAGGTGGAGAGCTCTAATTCATCAGGAGGTTCAGATGAGGAGTCCCCTGTTGTCTAAACTAGTGGATCCTGGGCTTAAGTGCCTGTGGACTCCATTTACTGAAGATGGGTTGATAGGGCCTCAAGTATCAGTTGACTTTTCAAGCCAACAAAGTGTAAATGTTTACACTTGCTCACATATTTGTGTATTTATATTATCTGCATGCTTGTAGCCATAGAGATGATCATAGGCAGGTGTACAACATGGCTCATAGGAGCAACATTCATTCTTTAAATAAAACACTAGCTTTACAATGTATATAAAGCCAAGAGGCACAACACAATCCCTTTCCATCCAGCGCTATACTTATTACATTGAAAAATGCACAGTTACCAACCTTTACTTCTGTTATGGAACAAAAGTGATGTAAAAGTGAGACCTTCATTGGCCCACACAATAGCCCGATTGTTGACAAAGCAACGGTAATGTTGTGACTGCTAGCTGTAGTTATCATCTTAGATATTCAATAAGGTTATCACATTTCCACCACTTCTGTTACTTTTCATTCCATGCGTTGCCATGTAACACTTTGCTCGCTAACACAGTACAGTTCTTTTACCTTTGCTTTGTATATTTCACTGAAATATTACCCTTATTTTCATCAAAACAACAATTCAAGAGTAATGTTGCAGGTATGCAGTGTTGGACTGGGACACCAGGGGACCTCCCAAAAGCCTTTGACTAGAGGCCCACTAATTAATCTTAGACCAGGGGCCCACCCTTTGTACTATTATTCTTCCTCTTCTCACTCAACCTCTATTCTCCTAGTCTCTTTTATTTACATACTATAATCTAATATTCCATCTATTTAGCCACTTTGTTCTCATAGAAATAGGGAATGGCCATGAAATAGGCCTAATGTCTAGCAGCATAAGGGCCTACTGTTACCTGGGCCCACCGGGAGTTTTCCAGGTATCCTGGTGGGCCAGTCCGACACTGCAGGTATGGGCCTGACTATCTGTGCTTTTAGAATGGCCATATCATTCCTTTCATTCTAGACAATTATCCATACCAGGAAAAGTGTTTAATGGGATAATCTTGACCAGAATGTTAAATAAATTAAAAATCCACGAGACTAACAAACTGGCTTGGACTGGCCAGATAACAACAGTGCAATAATGATACATCAATTAAACGAATCAAATTCATTGATTAGAACATCCAATAGCATGGACATAGAGCCCCTGTGGAAACTCCGCCAATGCTATGGCATGCCAGCTAAGATCATCATCATTATTAAGGGCTCATTCAAGGAAATGACATGCAAAGTTGTCCATAGTGCAAAGTTGTCCATCGTGAGCTACTTATAGATGCATTTGCAGTAAAGACCAGAGTAGGGCAAGTCTAAGGACCACGTCTTGGAAGTACACTGCTGATAAGACTTTTGTGTGTTTCATATACTGTATGCTGTTGTAATTTGAGTTATTGTTGTGTTTGGTATGATGTTTGTCCATCTTGATATTCCCTCTGTATGTGAGTTGTAGTCTATATTTGGTCTATTGATAGCATATACTGCAGATGTTGTGAGAAGCCATACCTTATTTACCTTTATTAAGACATCCAATGGATTATTTGTTAATTTTGGTTTTATACCCCGAATCACTAGCTCCGCATAGCTTTTGACTTGCAGGTATGCAAAGATGTGGTTGTTAGGGATATTTGGAATGTAGTTCTGGGAATTCATATATTGCACTTGTATTTGGGTTAAGGAGTGAACCAATCATGGTTAAGCCTTTGGAGCTCCATAATTTGAAACAGGGGTCTGCTTTAGCATCTTGGAAACGATTATTGCTTAATAGGGGAAGAAAAAGTGATAGCTTGTATGTATCGAGTAATTTGGTTCTGACTTTTTGCCACGCTTCAATTGTGGTGTGAATCAGTGGGTTTGTTTGGCAGTGGTTTGGAATTTCTCAGGGTAGGGCATGTAGCAGGTAGGCTAAGGAGATATTTGGTGTGAAGTTTTAATCTCTTTGAGTATCAGCGTACATATTCTCTTGATTGATCTTTGGCTATTCACATAAGACTAGCTAGATTGTAGTATTTTAATAATGGTAGGTTAAGCCTTCAATTGCTTTTAGGCTGCTCTAATTT
The DNA here is from genome assembly GCF_017654675.1 of Xenopus laevis. Taxonomy (NCBI): domain Eukaryota; kingdom Metazoa; phylum Chordata; class Amphibia; order Anura; family Pipidae; genus Xenopus; species Xenopus laevis. The sequence continues at coordinate 174,731,416 of NC_054373.1, forward strand.
CATTAATGATTTCCTGGGTTTTTTACACTTCCATATGAAGGCTTGTAGTTTTTTATTGAGTTTATTTATATCTGAGGGCTGAGTGGTAGCACTTGTACTTTATAGTATAGCCTCGGGAAGGCGATCATTTTGTAGCGGTTAAGACTGCCTATATAATTGATGGGTAGATTTTCCCAGCTCTTGTATTGCTTTTACTATTGTTTCCGTTATGTTTAGGTAGTATAGCTGCGTTATATCTCCTTGTATCTTTACTCCCAGATATTTTATATAGGAGGTGGTCTGTTGGACCGTATCAGCTAGTTGATGCGGTCCTCATCCCTTTGGCACCCATTTCCTTTGCCTAGGGCCGAACGATACGATTAACCGATATTGCCCTGCCTTTTGGTGGACATATCAGGTTCAGATCCTGCACCATTAGTCTTGGCAAACCTTGGTTGCAACCAACATCACCAAACAAACTATTGACTTGGAATCCCCATGGCAAGAGTAAAAGTGATCTTCTGCATAAATCTCGAGGCACATTCCAGAAGGATAGGTTACAAAAGGAGCCAATGAGAAGAAAAAAACATCTGAAGGCCCCGCTGACGGTGGCCTATTCCCAAGGCGGGGCTGTAGACATAGCACAGGTTGGAAGTCCCTCCTTCTAGCCCATAAAGTTAAGACCACCATAAAACAACATCGACAGTACAGATATCAGATGTCCCAAGCAACTGTAATTTCCCAAGCCCTGCAGAAGATCTATTAAATTGTGCCTGAATCAAAAGGAGGTAAAGCCAAGCAGAGCATTTACACACTGTGACCTCTTAAATAAACAAGCCCTAGAGCATGACCAATCGGCAACAATGCATGCTGCAGACTGCACTAGTCCATCCTAAAGCTGGTATACATACAGTTTTGACTTGCATTTTATTAAAACTATTTAATTTAATTAAGCATATTTAATTTAATTAAAACTATACAAAAGTACAAGCCACAGTTAGCAACCTGACCTTGAGTTTTGCCTAGCCAGAACACCACTGTCAAGCATATTTTCTCTCATGACTTCAAAGAATAGGCATCTTTCTTTCCTTTGTGGGAAGTGTTCTGCAAATGGATCAAATATCTATTTAATTTGAAAACAGTTTTTTTAATTCCATATTAAGTAAGCACAACCAAACAATCTTATTGTAAATGTAGATGGCTTCTATGAAATCATTCTCTCACAAGCTGCCCTGCGTATGTAGCTGCTGAATCACATGAGGAGTTGCTATGCAGGTTGGATTCAGGAACACAGTGACCTTCTGATAATTGCTGCATTTATATACTGTACACTCTGGTTTCTATTTACTAACAGCAGGAAAAGTGTAGAGGTTAAAAAATTGGGCTATTAGCTATGGTTTATGGTTGTGCACTTCACAAACTTCGAGTGTCATTGTGCAGACCAAAAAATGTTTCACTAGTGGCTAAGAGCAAGGTGCATCAATAGTGCTGCAAAATTTCTCACATATAAATAGTACATGGAGGGGAATAGGAGCATCGTATTGCCCTTATTCACAATAACGTTACCACCTACTCTGAAAAAATGACTGCCCTTTCAAAATATGTTGTCTTCTTTCTCATTAATAACATCAAGTATTGTTATTAAAAGCTGAGCTGGTATAATTTCCAGCCAGGTGGAACCCACATTCACAATAGCTGCTACTATGGCTTAGGAATGTTATTCAAATGTAAGAGTTGGAGAGGCATGTAAGCATGAAAATGTTCCTGGAGTGCTAGGATTGGCTATTTGGTAGCCCCTATGTGGACTGGTAGCTAACAGAAGACTCTGTTTGGCAGTACATCTGGTTTTATGCAAACAAAACTTGTCTCCAAGACAAGAATTCAAACACCTGCTTTGAGGCCACTGGGAGTAACATCTAAGGGGTTGGTGAGCAACTGGTTGGGAATCACTGTAGTAGAGAATCTAAGATGTGTTTTGGTCTGGTGACTGAATAAAGTAACTTTGAATGTTGGTTGCCAGTTTCAGTAGCCTCTGCTGCCTCCTCTCAGGGTCTAACTGGGTTTCCATAGACAGATCCTTCATCAAACAGAAATCCGACAGTGCACAGCTGCTCAAACCTTAAAGGGATACTGTCATGGGAAATTTCAAAATTAATCAGTTAATAGTGCTGCTCCAGCAGAATTCTGCACTGAAATCCATTTCTCAAAAGAGCAAACAGATTTTTTTATATTCAATTTTGAAATCTGACATGGGGCTAGACATATTGTCAATTTCCCAGCTGCCCCCAGTCATGTGACTTGTGCTCTGATAAACCAGTCACTCTTTACTGCTGTACTGCAAGTTGGAGTGATATCCCCCCTCCCTTCCCCCCCAGCAGCCAAACAACAGAACAATGGGGTAAACAGATTGCAGCTCCCTAACACCAGAAAACAGCTGCCTGGTAGATCTAAGAACAACACTCAATAGTAAAAACCCATGTCCCACTGAGACACATTCAGTTACATTGAGAAGGAAAAACAGCAGCCTGACAGAAAGCATTTCTCTCCTAAAGTGCAGGCACAAGTCACATGACTGGAGGCAGCTGGGAAATTGACAAAATGTCTAGCCCCATGTCAGATTTCAAAATTGAATATAAAAAAATCTGTTTGCTCTTTTGAGAAATGGATTTCAGTGCAGAATTCTGCTGGAGTAGCACTATTAACTGACGTGTTTAGAAAAAAAACATGTTTTCGGGTGACAGGATCCCTTTAAAAGGATAATGAAATAAAAAATGAAATAAAGGAAGGTAATCCCCAGATCACACTTGTTCCATAATGGAAATATATCTTGTTCTCAATAGAGAAATCAATGTCAACACCTTTACTAATTAACTACAAATCTGGTCTTCACTTCACTCAACATAGTAACCTAGCAACATTGGTTCAAAAAAAACACATGCCTATTGAGTTTAAAGGAGAAGGAAAGTATACTTGGGGGTGCCAAAAGTTAGGCACCCCAAGTGATCACATTTACTTATGGATCGATCGTCTTCCGGCTTCTTCTCATTCGAAAAGCCAAACTTTAAAGAAAAAGTCGGCTTTTTCATTCTACTGCACATGCGTTCCTTTTCCCCGGGAGGTTTAAAGAAACCCGTCTCACTGACGAAGTGATTCTCCCAACCGAAGCGATGAACATCCGAAGATCCAAAGTCCCAAAGCCGCGAAGAGACCCAAAACCAAGAAAAGACCCGAAGTTGCAGTCCTGAAACCATGAAAAGGCCCAAAGGAAACCGAAGAAGCTGTCATCACCAAGGACAAGGAAGAAGAACCTATGGTAAGTTTCACTGAACACCAATGTGTTTTTTTTTCTTTTATTAAACCCTGACCACCAATGTTCCTTTTTAACTTGTAAGGGGGGGGGGCGGCATGGCCACCAATGTTTTTTTTAACTTGTGGGGATGGCCCTGACCACTAATGTATCTTTAAAAACATTTATGTGGGACCCTGGCCGCCAATGGTTTTTTTTGCTTATAAGGGGGCCCTGACCACCAATGGCTTTTTATAACTTGTGGGGGGGCGGGTTGTCTGTGTGGCATTTTTACTGTGGTGTGGGCGGGATCTGGGGTGGGGCTTGGGGGACGGGCTGAGGTGGCCCTGGACCCGGGGGCTCATAAATTTGGTTGTATGGTGCCCTGTGATTTCTGATGGCGCTCTTCATACAAAATTGCGATTTTTTGGAGCAATTAATCGTAGGTGATCCAAGAAGCTGTTGGGTTGCCATTTTGAAGCCATAAAGTTATTTTTCCCATTGGCTTTAAATTAGTGTAGCACACCCTTGAGTGTACTTTTGCTGTGTATTAAGGCTGTGTGTGACCAGGCTAACACTGCTTGTAGTGTGCCCCAGACCCCCAGTGTACCCGTGCAACTCCCGGTACCTGGAATAGATCAATGCAGCAGGATATTCAGCCAGACAGTTTCTTTGCAGTAAACTATAACTTGTTTATTAACAGAGAACAGTGGCAAAGTCGTAGTTCACAAGCACTTTGATATTCACAGCAATCATAGAGTAGCTTCAAACAGCAATATTCCATCCAGGGGGTACAAGGTACATCAGACTGGCTAATATTCAATAGATCTCAAAGTCGCAGCAACAATAGACTTGGGGAATAGTTACCACTCTCACTGGGCACTATCCCTCTGGTGAAGCACTAAGGCATGGGTTTCTCAGCCTGAGGTCTTGTATCTTGGCACCGGACTTGATCCTCACCTCACCCACTGTATTCAGCCTGGGGTCTTGGGTCTTGGTATCCTATCTGGTCCTCAACTCACGCACTGTAGTCCCTGCTCTAGTGGTTCAAATACCACAGGGTCCTAACCCCACTATTTCTCCTCGTTGGAGCCACATCTGCTCACTAGCTACCCTGTGCTGACTATTACTGTTACTAACTCACACTTAACTAACTTCACCGGCAGATCTGAACCTATAGTACCTCTCAGTGAGGCAAAGTCCCAGGACAGACCCAGACCGCATGGTGCTAAACCCCTTAATATTGACAAACAGTGCCATCTAGTAGACAATCTCTGTGAACTAATGTGGACCCAGCAAGGGACATAGCTGCCTGAGTTAACTAAAGGACCCTTAGGTGTCCAAATACTACAGGGGAACTGCCTGAGTAATTTAACCCAAATCTCAGGGTCCCTACACTAGCTAAACTACTGATTTTTCTATTTTACTTTCCAATTTGACTCAATGTGTAAACGATTACAACTGAATCCATCCACATCCCTTCTGATGATATGGGCAGTTACACAACCTTAGTTGAAAAGAAAAATAAAGACTAGGAAATAAATATATACTGGTTTCTATCATATCTTTTCAGTGGGTCAGAATTTGTATGTGAAGGTCACTGAATAATCGGAGGCAGGACTGTCGAGAAGCTGTCAAATGCTCTGAATGCCGTGTACCTGGAGAATTATACAAAGAGAGGGGTCAAAAGCTTATTATCTTCCATTAAATCATGTTCTATAAATATTCTGCTGATGCTTCTATCTTGGGCAGGGAGTAGGTTTATCAGCTTGTGAATCTCTAGTCTGGCCAGTTTCCTGACTGTGCTTTTCTCCCAAGGGAGACGGGTCTGGGACTGGGGAAGCTGCACTCCGAGGCTGGATGAAACCTTAATTTATAATGACTTTAATGTTGACAGTGTAAGGAAAAAATGCACAAAATAAAAACAACTGACAAGTGATTGAGAGTATAAGAATGCAATGGTGCTGCGATAAAGTCAGCATTGAACAAGAAGAAAATATTGAAAAGACACTCAAGAGAACAGAGAGATGGTTTATTATTACATGTGCAATGCTGTTGGGAGATACGGGTAATTACCTGATTATGATGCAAACCACAAGGAAGAGAAAAGAACTCTGTCTCATTCGAAAAGCACCATTTGCTCTGTAGTTTAACTACATTATTTCAGTGGCAGATTATTCTCTCTTCTTCCTTATTCTTTACCTCGGCAGATATTCTTAAAAAGTAAAGCCAATAATATAACATACAGGTGTCCCTCTCTAACCACATCAGCCAGAGCTCCCCAAAACTTCCCTTCTCCTTAGTATCTGAACTTGGCCAAATCTCTGGCCCCCCGCACTGGCATGAACTCTAAAATCGAATCTGGTTCTGGATTCTAATGCCCCTGCTCCTGGTTGGCTCTGCACTGGAAGAGTACTATGGGGTAAATTTATCAAAGAGTGAAGTTCCGCCACTAGAGTGAAATTCCGCAGCTCTCCATTCATTTCTATGGGATTTTGAAAGGCGTATTTATCAATGGGTGAAAGTGAAATTTCACCCTTTGATAAATACGCCTTTAAAAACCCCATAGAAATGAATCGGAAGTGGCGGAATTTCACTCTAGTGGTGGAACTTCACTATTAACTTCACTCTTTGATAAATATACCCCTATATGTGCAGTATGCTATATGAGGGTGTTTGTAATGTACTATTCTGGGTGCTGCAGTGGCTATGGAGGGATCTCATTAGGGTTGCCAATGGTTCTCTTTTTTAACTTAGACAGTCCAATTTTTACAGGTGTTGTCTGGTTCCAAAAACACAGTCAAAGGTCTGAAAACCCTATATAAAATATAATATAATCTATAAGTTATTAATGACCCCAATGCACTACAGTTTGCTACATTACACGTGATTAGCTTTCATTGCACTGGAGAAGGATAATACTTTCCCTTTCAGTAGGAAGGTCCACTTAAGGTTCTATTGTTGGGACATCATGGTTAACAAACATCATATTCAGCAGGAGATGTTTTTGCCATAGAAAGGGATGACATGGTGGCTAGAGGCAAGAATATAGAATACAGACATACCATGGAGGAGGCTGATACCAAGAACTCCATGATGTATATTAAGCAGCAGTGATCTTCCAGCTGGACTTTAGAGCACAGCTATGGTGCCACGAAGCTGAATGCACAGCACCAAAGTGGAGTTTATAACAAGAGAATGTTTTTGCTCTACACTGGCACGTTCTGATACAGGCCGAGTGGGCGAGTGATGGGAAGTCTGGCAAATTGCAAGCTGTGTTTGTTTCTGAGCTCTAGATAAATATTTAATGACACACAGTTCTTTTAGCTGCATGGCGTGTCAACATCATCTGCGTATTAAAGAAAAACCAACAAGACTTCATTCATCAGCACTTCTCAGAGGGAGGCTGTTCAAAATCAGACTATTGATGCGCTTCTTCGCCAAAAGCTGGATGTAAAACATCCTTCTGAAATGATCTGAACCAGTGTCAAGAAAAATACGTATTTTATTGATAGACTCAGGCTTCACAGGAATGAATCTATGACCAGCTCCACTCTTGGCAGAATCCAACCCCTCTGTCTTTGGCACCAACAACACTGAGGGATCAGGGGAAATGCCTGGTAACCCTCCAATCCAAAGGTCTGTTTGATTAGAAAAACACAGCACTTGACTGTTGGCAGTGCCAATTATTGACCACCTTCCCCAAAACTGACCACCCCACAATTTTTTTCCAATACCTTTTCACCACAAAACCCTCTCACTATACTCTAGCAACCACTGAGTGCACAAAGGTTGTTTTGCAGCATTATTTATTAATATAACAAAACATGTTAAACCTAAAATGCACAAATGAACACAAGCAACACATATCTGTATTTGTACAATTTGTATAATGTTAAACCACACAAGCTGCTTGGCAGTTGCAACCACTGGTTCCATTGTGGACACAGCCTTACTAATCATTTAAAAGGAGCTTTCTCTCCAACTTGCTCTTTCCACCTCCCAACCTTTCTTACCTGTGAGCCACTTTCAAATGTAAACACAGTTAAGGAGCAACTAGGGCTGTGATTGGCTATTTGTTAGCCACCATGTAAACTGGCAGCCTAAAGAAGGTTCTGTTTGGCAGTACACCTGATTTTTTTGCCACCAAAACTTTCCTTCAAGCCAGAAATTCAAAAATAAGCAGATGCTTTGAGGCCAATGGGAGCAACATCCAAAGGGTTGGTGAGCAACAAGTGGCTCCCAAGCCACTGACTGGGGACCACTGACTAATCCATTGTACTCAATCACTTTATTCATCACCTACCCAAAGTTCAGACTTTTATCAGCTGAAGAAGTTCCCTCCACAGCTGCAACTACAAACTCATCAGCTCACACCACCCAATAATTATCATGAAGGGCTTCTAAACCAAATGTGCCCACATTCTCCAAATGATCCCAGTTAGCTTCCCTTAAGCTTCCCCTTGTCCAACAGCCTCCCTGCTAACAACCACTTCCAAAAGGTTGGCCAAATACCTTGCTCCATCATGGCCCCACAATTCTGATCCACAATGGTACTGCATTCTCTGTTCTCTTTTCTGTATGGCTTGGTCTGTTTGTAATTTATCAAACAGACCAAGCCAGTCCTGGATGAATTTCCAACTTTCCAAAGAGCATGTTGCCCCAACAACAAGTGAAAGTGTAATATAAATTGCTGTGCAAACTTTAATTACTAATGGTTCAGATACATTCTTCCCCAAACAAAGGAGTATTTATTATATCACTGGTAGAAAATGCAACAACCTGGAAATCTGACAGAACAGCCCAGTATTTTCCCACAGTTTTAATGGTGTTGAATTATCCTTAAATAGTTTGGAATCTTGGACTTGGCACCAGTCTATTTAAAATAATCTCCTTTATCTTTGTAATTTGAGTGATTCAACATATGTTACATAATAACTTCCTGTTCCAAATATGGGAACAGAGGGGGTGATAAAAAGATTGAGGCTTGGGGACTACAGTGATGTTTCTATAGTAAAGTCAAAGTAAAAGAGTTTATCCGTGGGTGGAACCTGATTTATCTGTTTCAAAATAATCCTTCCATCTGTGAAGCCAGCCTATTATAGAACGATCAAATGAAGAGGTGTAATCAGACGGAATAACTCTTTTATGTTAACAATAGTGTACACTCAAGGAAACAACGTCTCTTCTTGTTGAAAGCTGTTTTTCTTTGTGTAATCACTGATTTGTATTGTTAGTGATCATTGAATCCTTTTTAATTAAAGGAGTTTAACAAACATCTTCATCTGTCTGCAACAAAAGTGTGTTTGCATCCTTCATCAAGGATCATTAAGCAGTTCCGAGAAATACCTTCATCTATAGTGTACAATGGATATAACAATACAATAATGAACATGTGCCACGTGAAAACAGAGAATGATGGTCAATTAGGATTTAAATGAGATCTGTGTATGTTTACTTATTACAACATCTGTATTATCTGTTATTACAGTGCTAAGGCCACCCCAAAACAAGGAGATGGAGCTCTCAGACAAAAAAAATCATCTTTAAGGAGTTCCACCCTGCAATGTGGCCTCAAATTGCATAATCTGCCCAAGAGTTTGTGGTCCCAGCATAAAATATGACCAGTGGCTAGGCAGACACAATTCTTCCATTCTGTTTTCTGCCTGTATTATGGAAATCCCTAATGGTAACCCACAATATCAAAGTTATCTCTTTTTGTTAACACCCTATGCCTTAAAAACTAACCCTAGAACAGTAAGTGCTTAGGGTCTCACTTAGAATTAGGGCCTCAAAGAATTAAGGTGGCCGTAGATGTTAAAATTATGATCTTTCCTGGAAAAAATCTTTCCTAAAAAGATTGTTCATTTCAATACACACATGTAGAGTTTAATTGCCAGATATACAGGTAGAAACAATAGAATTCTCCCTGTATCTGACGATACAGCACTAACAATGGCCGATGTTTAGGTGCCTTCAAAGGCGCCGGATCAAACTTTTCAGGGCAGTCCGATCAACCGATATCCATGTCTTCTGCTGATATCGGTAGGCTTGTCTCCCACCATACACACACCGAATATCATACAAAAATTAGGTTGGTATGATATTATCAGTCTGTCTATGGCCACCTTAACCCTAGAACAGGTAAGCAGTAAGACCTTAAGCACTAAACCTGAAACCATTCTGAAAGACCCTAAACATTAATCCTAAATACCTTTAAGAATGGCATTAACACCAGCCCTAATATGCAAAGTATGACACCATTAAGGCAACCCAAAATTATTTCAGGTTTAATGCTTAGGGTCTTACTGTTTATCTGTTCAAGGGTTAGTCTTTTCGTTGCTAGTGATGGGCGAATTTATTCGCCAGGCGCGAATTCGCGGCGAATTTGCGCGATTCGCGTCAGGCGAATAAATTCGCGAAACGCCCGCGAAAATTTGCGGGAAAAATTCGCCGACGTCAAAAAAAATTTTCCGAAAAAACGGACGCCGGCGTCAAAAACGGCGCCGGCGTCGGAAAAACGGGCGCCGGCGTCAAAAACGGGCGCCGGCATAAAAAACGAGACGCCGGCGCCGTTTCGCGAATTTTTCGCCGTTTCGTGAATTTCGCGCAAAATTCGCAAATTTTTCGGCGAAGCGAAACGGCGCAAATTCGCCCATCACTATTCGTTGCATTTTTTCCAGGCCCACTCTGGACTAAGACTACTAAGACTAACCTAGAACAGATAAGTGAGACCCTAAGCACTAAGCTTAAAATGGTTCTGGAAGAGCATAAATATTAACCTTAAATGCCTTAAATAATAATATCATTAATGCCAGCCAGAATACTTAAAAAGTATGGAAAACCCCAGATGCAAAGTAGGACACCATCTTATTGACTAACTCTAAATACCCTTAGAAAATCCCAAGAGTAAATATATCACCCATCCAGAAAGTTCTCATCAGGCTCCCTAACCCCTTCTGGAACAAATTAAGAAAGCATTGTGAAAACCTTATGCTGACCCATCCAAGCCTTCCAGAAAACTCAGCACAAACCCCAACATCCTTCTGTAAATAGCCTAAACACAAAGCCTAAATCCAGCATGGGCTACTTTGCAATCTGTGGAAGTGAAAGAGGTGCACACAGGCCATTGGGCTCAATAACTTGCCCTTTAATGTAGGTTAAAATATTCTCACAGATGAAATGTACAGCTCAGAGATCTTAAGACGGACCATATATGGATATGGCAAGAATATGTGGACATGAATATTTGCCATATCATAATGAGATTTCCTGACTGCCTTTGCCAAGAAACACAGAGCTTTGTCAATATTTGCTTTAGGTGTGAGGTCAGAAAAATGATATTTGCAGAAAGGTGCCACACTGCTTAATGGTTCTAAAGTCCTTAACCAATTCATCTTTTTTTCTCCTTATTCTGGGAAAAATATATTAACCTTTTGCCTCTGGCGTTAAATAAACGAACCATTAAAAATGTCAGTTACATGGTATCTCTAGCATCGGTGACTAGAGAGCTGGGTGACTGCGTGATTCACATGAAAACCGCTATGTGAACAGCTTGAGATCTGGCAATTTTCTCCCAAAAATGTATACTGTGTTGTTATTTACTGGCAGTTATCAGACCTAATTATAGCGTGCAGAGAATACAGAGTACTGAGCAAGCTAACATCATAAATATCGGTGGGCAGAATGATATTGAAATGCACTTGGAGGTGTATTCACATAGACAGTGCACATACATAGAATAATAGATTATAAAAGACAGAGAAGCAGTAACAGAAGCATCAGGAGAGCAAGTAACGTTTCAGATATAAATGTATTATACATCAGTCACTGGCTGCACCTTTACAAGACAATGGGCAGTTCAACACTTTTAGTTAAGGAAAGTTTTCCAATTGAGCAAGCCTATTAATCATGGCCATTGGGAACCCACTGGGATTTTAAAAGAGCAGAGATGTCAACCTCCAAGGACTGAAATGGTGTTTTTGGCCAAATCTGGCTCAGGACATGCCCTCTCGTGCCTCAGCCACGGAAGGAAGGCCTGTAAAGCCTCACTAACCCATGACCATGCATCAGATACCCAAGAAAAAAATATTGCAACATGATGCAGTGGGCGAATAGCCTGTTTATTTAGGCCCCATATGCAGCAAAGCCTATGGGGGTTTACTGGGCAGATCACATTGTGTCCTGAAGAACAAAAAGGCACATGAGTGTAGGGGCCTGGCAGAGAGTTGCATCTGGGGCAGGTTGTGTGGGGACCTCTGGTGGGCTCTGGACCCCCAATCCAACACTGTTGTGTTATGGTGAGAAAAAAAGTTACCATATTGTCATGTATTTAGTTGCTCCAAAAAATGCTGTTTTTTTGCACCAGAAAGAATTTCTTTTGCTTAAAAAACGTTTTCTTTTTGCAGAAAAGAAACGTCAATTGAATCCAATTCATTTGTTGCGAAAAAAAAAAAGCCTGAAGAAATGCTCATAGATTCAAATGCATTTGGTGAAATCTCGACATTTCATGAAATTTTCTGCAGTTTTGTGAATTGTTTTGCTCGCGCTTAATTGGGCAATTTTGCTCATCATTACTGATTTGTTGTAATTGTAGTACAGGTATGGGACCTGTTATCCAGAATGCTCGGGACCTGGGGTTTTCCGGTTAACCGATCTTTCCGTAATTTGGATCTTCATACCTTAAGTCTACTAGAAATTAATTTAAACATTAAATAAACCCAATAGGCTGGTTTTGCCTCCAATGAGGATTAATTATATCTTAGTTGGGATCAAGTACAAGCTACTGTTTTATTATTACACAGAAAAAGGAAATCATTTTTACAAATTTGGATTATTTGGATAAAATGGAGTCTATGGGAGACAGCCATTCCGTAATTCGGAGCTTTCTGGATATCAGGTTTCCAGATAAGGGATCCTATACCTGTAGTAGTTTTCATTTCATCTGCAGCGCTGGGGTCCTAGGCAGGTGATTTTATTTAAACCACAAACGCCAGCAGCGCAGTCCTAGAACTAATGCCAAACAGACAGCTTGGCATGACACAAAGAAACCCAACAGGCAATCAGAAGTATAGATCAAACTGTGCCCCACGTGTGCCGAATACACTGGAAAGAACAAAGGGAATACATTGTGCACAGCTCCTAGGCAACAAACAATAGAAAACTGTTCAGCAGAGATATCTGGACCAGAACCTCAAATATTATTTATCAAAAAGCATTTTTTAAAAATATGATTTTTCTTATTTAGCTCGCGTAAATGATGGCCTGTAATTTGTACATGCAAACGCTGGGACATGTTTATGAAAAGAGGGTTCACCAGGAGAAAACTTCCCAGATCTCAATTCATTGCTATAGGATTTTTAGAGGCACGTTTATCAAATAAGGGAAACTGAGTTCATCCTTTGATACAAACGAGGTGAATAGAGAGCTCTGGTGAACAGTAGTGAACTCTATTTTCACCTTCTCATAAATGTGCATCTAAATGTCTGAACCACAGTATTTGTGTAGCAGCCATCTTTCACAGGAACGGACTGGGTTGGTAGGACACCAGGAAAAAAACACCCACCCAGGCCCACTCCCCGTGGACTGCTGGGCAGATAAACCTTTTACAGTATTATTGCAACTTGAGAAGAGGCTCAGTCCCAGTGAAGTACCTGGACAGTCATGTAAATCTTTATGACCCTATTCATGAAAAGTCTAGGCATAACAGGTTGGGTCATAGACAACCATTACTTGAAATTAGGGCCTCATTTTACTTGGGTGAAAGAGTCCACCTCCCCAAGTGTCACAGCCCATGTAAGGCCAACTATGTAGTACAGTGCCCAATTGTGATAATAGCCCTAACTACCTCTCTTAACATTACTGGAACTTACACTGGAAAATCGTTTATTTAAATGTTTTGTCTAAGGATTCTATGGGGCAGATTTACTAGAGGGCGAAGCGGCAAACGCTAGCGACATTTCGCCAGAAATTCCATCTGCAGGGACATCGGAAATTTACTAACAGGTGTAGGTGACAATTCGCTAGGGAACGGGACGTCGCTAGTGTTTGTTCACACTCTATCGCCAGGTGACTTTTCACACTGGTGAACGGTCGTTACTCAGCAAATTCCCCCATGGGGGAGGGGGTACTGTCAGGAGCGTTGCTGGGTGCGTACCTTCTTAGCAACGGCGATTCCAAGATGGTGGTGCCCATGGTAGCCGCATTGACGTCGGCGCGCAAGTGCGTGACCTCACGGCGACGCATTGTGGTGCAAAATTCAAAAAAAAGGATGCCGAAGATGCCGGTTCGATGCCCGAGTATAGGAATTCCTGCTTTGTGTTCCTGGGTTCCCTAAATTCCTATTCTACTGTTTCCTGGTTTCCTGTCTCCTGCTTGACCTTGATTCTGATCCTTGCTGCCTGCCTGATAGAAAACTTTGCCTGAACTTAACAACGATTTCGCCTGACCCCTTTTGGATACCGAACTTGGACTTTTACCCTAGCTTCCCCCTTGGTCCTGACCAGGGCCGGAACTAGGGGTAGGCAGAGTAGGCACGTGCCTAGGGAGCAAAGCTGGGGGGGCGCCAGGCGCGTACCTGCTCTGACGCCTACCCCATTGTCCGGTCCCATCTCTTCCCGACTGCCACGGATATTTTTTTGTGCGCACGCAGTTTCGCGCATGCGTACTCGAGCACACTTTCGCATGGTTTTGCGCATGCGCACCCAAGCACGCACCCGGCTCTGGTCCTGGCTACCCCCTGGTGGGAGCCGATAGGCCCCTGTGACACATGGCATCATTTTGTTCCTGATACAGTTACAGTATAAGTAAAGTCTCAAACATCATTGCTCGAAGTCAATACATTTCTCCCAAGTTGGTGCACCTCTTCCACCGAGTGCACAATAACACAAGCAGGGACTGAGGGAATTAAGCAGACCTGCTAAAATAAAACCTTCTGTAGTAGTCTTTATAAGTAATCTCTGATCCATCCTTCCTTTAAAAGGAGTATGTGGGGTTGGTAGAGCAGTCAATATCATCAACTCTGTAGGTTTTATAGTTGTATCTAAGCAAAGCACAATGGGATGAGCATATGAATAGTCATTCAGTGGAATTTAATATTTCAATTCTATACATGGATTCTATGCAATTCTATACAAGAGCCAACTGGGATTCCAGTTACATTATAGAGAGCACAATCTCAGGCCACAGCATTAACCTAAAAAGACATAAAGAATTTTGGTGAAAAATGGTAAGCAAGAGTATTTCTCATGGTTACAGCACAGAAAGAACTTTTAATTGAGACTATTAGTATACCTGCTCATTAATTATGAAATATATTGGTTCAGTTGAAACATATATGGTACAGGTACGGAATCTGTTGTCCAGAATGCTCAGGACCTGGGGTTTTCTGAATAAAGGATCTTTCCGTAATTTTGATCTTCATACCTTAAGTCTACTAAAAAATCATATTTGAATAAACCTAATAGGCTGGTTTTGCTTCCAATAAGGATTAATTATATCTTGTTTGGGATCACATACAAGCTACTGTTTTATTATTACAGAGAAACAGGAAATCGTTTTTAAAATCTGGATTATTTGATTATAAAGGAGTCTATGGGAGACAGCCTTCCAGTAATTCTGAGCTTTCTGGATAACAGGTTTCCGGATTATGGATCCTTTTCCTGTAAAGATATATATATATACACACACACATGCAAACTTAGTGTAGTCAGTAATAGGCTCACTCAGAGGAATTTTAATTGTAGTACTAACATTAAGGGCAATTTTAAAAGAAGGTTTGTTGACTCAATTCCTGTAAACACTTGAATATGGATTAAAAGTAAAGCGGAACAAGGTCCGGACTTGCATTATGTGTCTGGCTCTTTGTCCTCAATCCCCCAGTGATCCTTATCTGATCTTGACTAGAATTCATACACATAACCAGCGAATGATCCAGGGGGCTCAACAGATCACAGATGTATTTACACATATATAAATATATTTACTGTATATATTTGCTGTATATATAAGTTATACTGCTTGTATTAGTTTTTTTACCTGTGCTGAAGAATGTTCACTGGATCTGCAGGATTATAGTAACTGCGCCCCACTTGGTACATAGAAAGGCTTTTTAAGACGCTAAGAAAATAAAAAGTTATTAAGCAACATGAAAAAGGTTTATTAACATATATATATATACACACATGATCATTTAAGCTGATAGAGAACTATACCTACTAAGTGGAACAATTGCAATGACCCAGTGTTGTCTAAAGCTGGCCAGAGACATAAACAAAGATACAATTTTCGGACAGTGTGTGGATTGAACATTTTTTGTGCCATGGCTGTCGGTCGTTCAGTCAATTGGACAGGTTCGAAGATTTCGATCGGCTCCTACCGATAATATCTCTGATGGTTGAGGATATCAGTGGGTGACAGTATTTGTCGGACATAAGAAGAAGCGGTTTGTCGCTGGCAATTCTCTTTGTCGCCAATTTCTCAAATTTCGTGGGAAATTCACGAAATTCATGGTGAAGCGAAACGGGACAAATTCACCCATCACTAGACATAAAATATGCAATGCTTTATTCTTTTGCCTGCCAATTAGACCATACAGTTCTGCTTCCTTAATATGGCTGCCAGTGGTTCCTGATTGATATGCATATTGAGAACTCCAATAAATTTTGACCTTCCTTAAAGGGCATGTAAAGTCTAAAATAGAAAAAGGCTAGAAATGCTGTATTTTGTATACTAAATATAAACATGAACTTACTGCACCACAAGCCTAATCAAACAAATAATTTATGCTTTCAAAGTTGGCTACAGGGGGTCACCATCTTGTAACTGTGCTAAATATCTTTGCAAGACTAAGACTGTGCACATGCTCAGTGTGGTCTGTGCTGCTTAGGGATCGTCATAAACAAAGCTGCTTGAGTTCTGCATGGCTGGGAAGTAAGGCGGGGGCTCCCCCTGCTGTTCATAAGTATGATTGTTTCCCTGCTCAGCAGTTAGGGACCATCTGACAATTCCTATCCACAGCAGTAAATGAAGGGAGAATTTCACTGCATACAGTCAGGTTTCTTATAAAAATGGTACACATTTTTTAATTAAAGTATATTGGAGATATGTTTCTTTTTCATTAAAGAAAGTAAAAATGGGATATTAGTTTGTTGCCTTTACATGCCCTTTAATTAGTTGTTACCTTCCCAATGTTTTTAAGATCATAAAGACAGATCCCTATTGCTACTAGCAATATCTAAGTTTATGGAATGCACCAGCCAGGACCCAGTATGGGCTCTGTGGAATTGATAGCTGCCCGGGTGCTCAAAGGGATGGTTCACCTTTAAGTTAACTCTTAGTATGTTATAGAATGGGCAACTCTAAATAACTTTTCAACTGGTCTTCATTATTTTTTTTTTTTTTATAGTATTTTAATTACTTGCATTTTTCTTGCAGTCTTTCCAGCTTTTAAATGGGGGTCACTGACCCCATCTATAAAAAAGATGCTCTGTGAAGCTAGAAAATGAATTGTTATTGTTACTTTTTATTACTCTTCTTTCTACTCGGGTCCTCCCCTATTTATATTGAAATCTCTTATTCAAATCAATTCATGGTTGCCACGGTAATTTGGACCCTAGCAACCAGATTGCTGAAATTGCAAACTGGAGAGCTGCTGAATAAAAAGCTAAATAACTCAAAAACCACAAATAAAAAATGAAAACCAATTGCAAATTGCCGCAGACTATCACTTTCTACATCATACTAAGAGTTAACAACTGCTTAATCTCTGATAGGTTCCTATTAACCTTAGAAACCAGGAAGCGATTTTAGCGACAGACTGGAGGATTAACAGGAAAAGGTCTTAAGAGACAGATAAGGAATTGGAGAACAATGAATCTGTTTTCTAAAAGAATTTGAAATTATATGTTGGAGTAGGGCAGAATAGATGAGCAAATGATTTAAAAATAGACCAACTGCAACCTGTCTCAGCATACCAATGTCTACATCATGCTAACAGTTAAAGGGGCAGTTCACATTTATAGAATGGCTTATTGTAAGCAACTTTTTTTTATATTTTTTAAGTAAGTCTTCTGACTCTTTCCAGCTTTCAAATGGGGGTCACTGACCCCATCTAAAAAACAAATGCTATGTAAGGCTACACATTTATTTTTATTGCTACTTTTTATTACTCATCTTTCCATGCAGGCCTCTCCTATTCATGTTCCAGTCTCTTATTCAAATCAATGCATGGTTGCTAGAGTCATTTGGACCAAGGTAACCAGATTGCGGAAACTGCAAATTGGAGAACTGTTAAACAAAAAAAAAGATAATAAAATCACATATATGAGAAAATGAAAAAAAATTGCAAATTGTCTCAGAATATCACTCTCTAAATCCTACTAGATGTTAATTTAAAGGTGCACAACCCCTTTAATATAAATGTGAACTTCCTATTTAATTGTCCGACAGCCACAGGCAGACAAGTATTTTTTTGCTGTTAATGTTTGGTCTTACTTTGTGTAAATGCTTTCTGTATTCCAAACTGAAAGCTCACAGTGAGGAGGCTCAGCACAAGAAGTATCATTACCATAGGCTTGTCATGTCTGAACAGTTATTAAAGCTGGCAATAGACACAAAGATCCGATCGTGCGAATCATTGTACGATGGGACTTTCCCATCTCCCGACCTGCCACTAACCATTCAGATCAAAGTCTTACCATTCCGACCAAATAAAGTAGTTAAAGAACAGATCAGCCGATGTTCTGCCTCTGACAGCAATTGTACGATAGACAAAGCTAGTGACAGTCTCCCACTGAAAATCGTACGATCAGCAATACACGCAGAGATATTACCCGCAGCCGTCAGAAATTTTCTAACCTGTCCGATCGACCAAACGACCGATCTCCGCCGGACGAAAAATGTCGGGACTCTCCACACACGCTCTGAAAATCGTATGAATCCACGATTCGTGCGATCGAATCGTTGTGTCTATGGCCAGCTTAAGGAAGGTGATAAACACCCAGAAGACCCCCAGATTGGAGGACTCAGTAGTCATAGAGATCACAGATCACCACTAGAATCCTTGAACACACAGGCTATGGTCAAACAAAATAAAAATGAGTTTACTTCTGCTGAAGGATTAGGAAGACAAGAGAAATTGATTATTCAAAAGAATGTGCCCTGTGTGACTTTAAGGAGGTTCAGTATATTTCACTATGGATTTTTGGTTTAGTAATGCTACGGCTGCAGTGTTTAGTCTTGTCCATCAGGGCAAGAATAGATCATTCTAATGTATTTACAGCAGGGATAATACGGCACACACAGCTCTCAAGCTAATGATGAAGAACTCTTTGTCTCCCTGGCCACTCAGCAATGTCACAGTAATATGTCCAAAAATTATAGGCTGAGGTTTCCGGGAGATGCTCTCACTGTAAATGGGATATAGCAGTAGATCCCAGCATGTCCGGACTGAGAATTAAAATAGGCCCTGGCATTACAGGTACACAGGGGCCCAATCAGCCCACACAAAGGCCCAATTAGCCCCACCAGCCCACTAAATACTGAGTTTCTATGGCACCTTATAGCAGCCCCTCTGGCATTTGCCAGAATCCACAGATTGCCAGTCCAGGCCTGGATCCCAGGGTGGAAACTTTTGGGGGGCGGTTCTCGGATGACTATAAAACTGAAATGTTTTTAAAATAAAATAAAAAATAGGGGTACAGGGCCCATCTCCGCAGTCCTGGAAGTGATGTCAAATGCACAGCGTGACATCATCGGGCACAAAGGCAACCTGGCCTGCCACTTCACCCCGTCTGATTGATGTAATGATGCCCACGAAGCGGAAGGGAGCACACATGGAGGAGTGCGCCAGAGAGTGCCGGTGGGGGAACAAGGGTCCGGACCAGGGGTAGGGTGACAAAAGAAGTACTTGGCCCTCCCACTTCGTTGCACCCTAGGAACATACCTGTTCGACCTACCCCTAGTTAATACCTCCCAAATGTCCAGTTTTTCATGGGACAGTCCTGATTTTGACAGCTCAGCCTGCAGTCGAGGATTGTTACTGAAATGTCCCTACTTGCTCTTTGGTCTCCTACACTGAACAGCCAGAAAAAGATACAAAGTTTCTAACTTAATTGGTTTTTGACAGAGAGCCCAGAATATGTGGCAGGTGCATTAAGATACTTTTGTAACAATTTAAGATAAGGGGGAACTGTGACTCGCAGCTTAAAGGGCAATTCATCTTCATTCGCAAAACACATATAAACCACAGAAATATGTTCAAACTTTCATAACCTGCCAAATTTTGTAAAACCAACATAGTAATTAGGGGTGTGGCCACAAAAATTGGCATGGCAAACATTTCACTGCACTCCACAGGCCAAATCTTTTTTTCCCTCTTTCTATTTCCAATATATTGGGAGGTATGTCCTAGTTCTGACCCTGCTCAGGACCTAAATACATCCCTGATGGTTCCAAACTATGGGCCTGTCTGGCCCCTCCTGTGATGGACTTTGGGAAGTGGTAGGGGGTAATAATTACGGAGAATAGGTATTTGCTGTCCTAGATATGCCCGAAATCTGTGGGTGAATGGGTTTGGGGGTGAATACAATATGTTTATCTGCTGTTCTAGCTATTGTTTGAAGCTATGACTGAATGACACCAACATTTTCCCAAATCTGTCTGTACCCATTTCATGATCTAAGGGGCCTGGACCAATTGTTGGACCTTCAAGGGCAACAAAGCTTTGACTAGGCTTAAACGGAAAAAGTCTGACAACCACCACTCTATAGTAATGTGTTAGAAGTACCTTACATATAATACACATAGTACATTATACCCTTTTTATTCTTATATAAAATATTCATTGTTAGACTGGGCCTATGGTGGGTGAGTAGAGGTATGGGACCCATTATCCAGAATGCTCGGACCTGGGGTTTTCTGGATAATGGATCCTTCTGGAATTTAGATCCTCATACCTTGTGTCTACTAGGAAATAATTTAACCCAATCGTCTGGTTTTGCCTCCAATAAGGATTAATTATATCTTAGTTGGGATCAAGTACAAGCTACTGTTTTATTATTATAAAGAAAAATTTAATAATTTTAAAAAAAAATGTAATTATTTGAATGAAATGGAGTCTATAGGAGACAGCCTTTCTGTAATACAGAGCTTTCTGGATAACGGATCCTATACCTGTACTCCACTTACTTTCATGTATATGAAAATGACGGTATGAAAAGCACCTCATCTCCAATCACCAGTATGGCAGTTCCTTTTATATGAGTAAATACATATGAGCAGTGAGCACAACAGTTTCTACTCTGATAAAACAACGGCTGTGTTATGGCTTTTATTAGGAGGAAGCTCAGCAGCCTACAGAATCATTGTGAACCATGATACGGGATTTAAAATATAAAACCAAACACAGAATCAATCCGGCTATTCAGACTCCAGAGTCTTCCCAGACCCAAATCAAATGTGACTTACTTCTTGAATATGATGCCAAGAAACTGTATGCCCGGGGGGGGAGTCGGCCGGCAGCTGGTTGGTCTGAGTGATTGCTATTTTCACAGTTTGCCCTTTTTTAGTCGTATTTTCCAGATGCATTAGCTAAAGATAAATACACAGAGATCTGAGTCTGCTCATACAATGACACCGCAGCCTTGTGACTGTACTTATGTGTAACAGGGGCACATATTTCCTGTACCCGTTGTTAACGCTTGATGTACCACAGACCTTTTGTGTGGGGGAATCCTTGAGTGAAACACACCAGGCAGAGAGTTGCAGTTCAAACACGTTGTCTTTATTGTCACGGCCTTCAGTTAAGCAAGTTTTCCATATGACGCTTCCCGTAACTGCTCGCTGCCAGGGGGGATAAAAGCTCATAGTCACCCCTCTTGGGCCCTGGCCGGCTCACTCTCTGGATGTAGCCTTTCCTCTTAACCCCTGGCTGCCGGGATTCCTGCTGGGAACACTATACCCACTAACTCCTAGGGGCAGATTCCCTAAAGGGCGAATTGTCGCAAATTCACTACACTAATTTAGTAACATGCAAATTAGTGCCTTGGCCGCCAAACAATGGCGATTTTTCGCTATCGTTACTTCAGCAGTGCGAGCATTTCATAGTGAAGATGCGGTAGCATTCGCTAGTACCTAGCGAAAATTCTGTAGTGATTTTGCGTTAGGTCAATTTGCCTGCAGAGGGTAATTTAAAGTTGTATGCACGTCTTTATTATAAATGTAGGTGCAAATGCTTGAAATTACCACTTTTTATTACAAATGTCCAGGGAACCTTAATAAAGACGAGAGTTAATATAATGCCCTACACATGAGCCCACTGTGAAATGAATGTTCCATATGTTATGAAATGTCTGGAGAAAACCGGTTACCCAAAAAAAGTTTGTCAGGACTTTTGCAGGCAAAGGAAAAGTCGCCAGCGTTTTTTGCATTGTCGGCACACAGGATATGATGTAAGTAACAGAAGATTGAGGAAGATCTGGCTGCTTTTAAGCACTTCACCTGGTCTGAGGTGGCATATCTGGCAAAAGAGGTAACGTTCAGTAAAATCCTCACTTTACTGAATTAGCGGAGTAACGACCATTTGCCAGAGTGAAAAGTGTGAATGAACACCAGCGACGGACTCTTGCGCCTGCGTCTGTTAGTGAATTGATGATATCCCTGCGGATATTTTCTGGCGAAAACTCACTAGCGTTATCCACTTTGCCCTTTAGTAAATCTGCCCCCTAGTTGGAGCCATAGCTGACCATGCTAATTACCTCTCTAACTTACACTTCCTAGAGCATACTATTACACCACTAGCCTCACACTAACTAGGCTCAGTACCTCTTCCAGGAGATTAGGCTATTGCTGCAGTACCCTCTGCTCATCTTGCTACCCATGATGCATCTCCGATGTCACTTCCTGAAAACTTTCCCTTTTATAACTTCCTATTCTCCACCCTCTGGGGCCTCTCTCAACAATTGTTATCCACTAGCTGCCCCTAGTGGCCAACCTGAATATATATGCATTAAACCATTAATTACACAGTTACATTAAAGGGGTTGTTCACCTTCCAAACACTTTTTTAGTTGAGTTGTTTTCAGATTGTTCACCAGAAATAAAGACTTTTGTCAATTACTTTCTATCTTTTATTTTTTTAGCATTTCTCTAAAATCTGAGTATAAAGTTGAATGTCCCCGTCTCCGGTGTTTGATTCTGGCAGTTCAATAATTCAGGTGAAGATTCTGAACGGTTATAATTTTGCAACATTGAGTTGATACATTTCTTAGCAGCATCTCTGGAGTATTAGCAACTATTGTATCAATTCTAACAGCTGCCTTAAGGGCAGGGACACATGAAGCTATTGGGGGAGATTAGCCGCCCAGCGACAAATTGCAGTCGACTAATCTCCCCAAATTGCCTCCCCGTCGGCTAGAATCTAAATCGCCGGTGGAGCACTTTGTTTTCCGAAGTTGCCCGAAGTTGTCTCACGAGGAAACTTCAGGTGACTTTGGAAAATGTAGCGATCCCAATGCCATCCCGCCGCCGATTTAAATTCTAGCCAGTGGGGAGGCAGTTTGAGTAGATTAGTCGCCCGAAGAAGAATTGATTTATCGCTGGGCGACTAAATCTCCCGGAATCTTAGCGTGTGCACTTACCCTTAATGAAACCCAGTGATTCAGCTCAGCAGGGACAAAGATAAGATATGTATGTAATGTAAAGGGCTTTAGCACACGGGCAGATTCGGGGAGATTTAGTTACCTGGCGACTAATCGCCTCTTTTTCGGGGCGACAATCTCTCCGAACTGCCTTCTCCCTGCCTTCAGCCTACTAAAATGGAAAATCGCCTGCGGCAAGCACTCGCGGCGCTTCTTTGCCCCGAAGAAAAGGCAATTAGTCACCAGGCGACTAAATCTCCTCTAATCTGCCTGTGTGCTAAAGCACTTTATGTATTCATTTAGAACAGTTTAGAGGGTCAGCGACCCCCCATCCCAGAGCTGCTTTAGAAAGTGAAAAATTAGACATCACACTTCAATTTTAGAAGAACGGACACACAGAATATAGAAAGTAGTTGGAAAAAAAATCTTTATTACTGCTGAACAATCTAAAACCAACTGAACTGGAAAAAGTGTTTGGAAGGTGCACAACTCCTTTAAACAATTAACATTTTACCCTATTAAATATGCATGCTTTCCAATTAGGGTTGCCATCTTTTCCCGCAGGGGTGGGGCCATGACGTATCGGGGCCGTGCTGTAGTAGGGGTGGGACTGTGATGTCGGGGATGGGGCTATGACGTGGCGATTGATGATTGGCCAATCACTGTGTCAATCTCAGGAAAACCCTACCCGGTTTTTCTAATTAGGAAAACCGGGCAGCCAGTTTCTGTCTAGGTCAAACACAGTCAATTAGAGAATAAGACCGCGCCAGACTCACCCCTCCTATGTATTCTTTAGTACAGCTCCACTTTCACTCCCGGGTGCTCTGCCAACAGCGTTCCCACTGTAATAAGATTAAGGGAGCGTCAGGCAAATTTTGGACGGTGACCCGTTGCAATAAACCACCCGTTGCCGCCTTTCTTCTTGCTTAAGTACTGCCTGGGTCAAAACTGAACAGGTGGCAACCCTATTTCCAATGGTCTCACTGGCTGGGGGATAGCTCCCAAAAATGTCAGGGGGTTCACAGGGAAGTAGGTGGGATTCCAGACAGGGATATAAATATCTGCAGTGTCTTCCTGGCTTTTTCTATCATTTGCAGTACTAATTCTGACTCTTGACATTCATTTATATTCGGTGTTATTCTCAACCATGATATGAAAGCTAAAAATGACTTTTATTTATGCCATACAGTAATTACGCATCAAGTCATTGCTTCCAACCTTCTGGACAGGTGAGAATGCTGTATAATATTAAATTAATTGGCCTCTACCTGTCAGGCCACAGGAGCAAGGATCACAAATGCAACTGCTGAGTGGCTTGTTATCAGCACCGTCTGCAATTAGTATTACAGGCCATGGGCCAGATCTACAGGCTGGAAACGAGTAGCAGGTTATGTGCAAGTCTTTTTATTACACTGAGTCTATACACTACAACATCAGTGATATTACTGAGACTTGTCTCCCAGACCTGCCTACCTCACTGGAGAAACCAGGCAAGGTCACACAGCACTGACAGTCCTTGTAACTAGTGATCAGTGTCGGACTGGGACACCAGGGGCCCAAAAAACTTAGACCAGGGGCCCACTCAGTACTATTTTTCTTCCTCTCCTCACTCAAATCTCTATTCTTCTAGTCTCTATTCTTTACATACTATAAACTATTATTTCATATATTTAGCTTCATAGAAATAGGAAATGACCATGAAATAGGCCAAATGTTTAGCATCATGAGGGCTCACTGACTCCTGGGCCCACCGGGAGTTTTCCTGGTATCCCGGTGGGCCAGTCCGACACTGCTAGTGATGGGCGAATAACTTCACCAGACGAAAAACCCTACCTGTGCAATGTCACCACCCCGCCCCCATGGCGTCATTGGACCACCCCCCCACATGGAGTTCCCAGTGGGGAAAGGTAGCAACCTTAGTGGGGACTGGGCCGAGGTTAACAATCTGGCATAAACAGCCAGTCCAGGGAGATAGGATTAGGGTGGATCAGGAGTGTAACAGGATGCATACCTCCCAACATTTTAGAAAGAGGGACAAAAAGTTTTGCCTCTGGGAGGTTATGAAAGTTTGAACACCTTTCTGTGTTTTTTTTTTTTGCTAATGAAGGTGAATTACCCTTTAAGCAGAAAGTTGCACTTTCCCCAAGAGACCTGCTTATCTTAAATTGTTACAATTGTCTCTTTGCTTATCTTAAATTGTTACAAATGTATCCTGCCACATATTCTGGGCTTTTTGCCAAAAGCCAATTAAAGTGGACCTGTCACCCAGACGTAAAAATCTGTATAATAAAAGTCCTTTTTAAATTAAACATGAAATCCAAATTCTTTTTTTTTATTAAAGCATTCATAGCTGTAGTAAACTCTTTTAAAAATATCAGCTGTCAATCAAATATTGCCTGCCCCTCCTCTATGCCTTAGGCATAGAGGCGGGGCAGGCAATTACTTTCACTTTCCATTCAGCACTTCCTAGATGTCACTGCTCTCCCCACATTCCCCCGTTCTCTTTACCATTTAATTGTGTAGGCAGTACATGGGGATGGACATCAGGTCCCCCATTCTGGTGCACAAACAAGATTCTGAGATGATACAAGACTTGTCTTAATAACAGTGACCACAAAATGGCTCCAAATAATTTATACAATGTAATTAAAGTTCATTTTGCTTGACTAACATGATAAAATAGGATTTGGAATAATTTTTTTGGGTGACGGGTCCCCTTTAAGTTTTAGAAACTGTTCAGTGCAGGATATCAAAGAGAAAGTTGGGACATTTCAGTAACAATCAGGGACTGCGGGCTGCAGCATCGGACTGGGCCGGGTGGGTGGGACCCGGGCTCTTAGGCCTAATGACGGTGACCTTCCCTTGTCCGAAGCCCCAGTGGGCCCAAAACCCCCCAGTCTGACCCTGGCGGGCTGAGCTGTCAAAATCAGGACGGTCCTGCGAAAAAGGGACAGTTGGGAGGTATGAGGATGGGTTAGGGAGTAACTGGGAAAATCTTCTACTCTGTCTACTTAAAATCAAAGATGTCCCATGCAGGTAATCAATCCTTTAAGAATATCTTTTGGAAGAATTAAAAGTTGGTTTAGATATCTTCATTACAGTGACTGCGCTCCCTATGTACATTGATTTGTGAGCGTTACTGGTCTTTATTATCCTCGGAACTCGGCAGCAGAGCAGTAATGTTTTAATAGCCAGTGAAGGAATATTAATGGTGTCAAAAGCGACATTAAAATTCTATAAAACGAACAAAAAAAATACCTCTAATTTGCGGAGGGGAAGTATGAATTTTTATGAGAACAAAATCCATAAGCCATAAAGAGAAAATCCTTCAGCAATTATTCCTTACTTGCTGCTCGGGCCCAGTAATGATCATTATAAGTGTATGGATAATCGGGAATCATTATTCTGGTTACATTGTCGTGTCACTGTGCCTGAGCGAAACCAACGGTTAAAGTATGAAGCTTTTATCCTGCCACTTCCAAAATTAATGGGAGAATTTCACGGGCACCACGATCCTTTGTTCAACGTCTTTATTCAGCCTTAACAGAGATGTGATTTAATGTGATATAAGGCTGAACAGAGCCAACAGTGTTAAAATAAAAACACAATTTAAAACTGTTACTAATTAGTGTATTGCATCAAATAAACTGGTTCTTTCTCTATAAAGTTGTATTAGTTGTATTAGGGGGAGTGTTGTTTTTAGTAAATTGAACCAGCCATTAAATGTGGGGGATTGGTGGGACATCCAATTCATGAGGATACATTTCCTGGCATAGAATAATAGTGTACGGAAAAGTATTCACATGGCCACCCTCGGGGTGACCATCTATTACACCAAGAATGCATACCTTAGGGGTTATTAGTTTAGGTAGTGCTGTTTTATCCTGAATATAGTTGAGAATCTGGGACCAGAAGGCTTGGATTCGGGGGCAAGACCAGATGAGGTGTAGGTAAGATGCCTCTGGGACCCTACACTTAGGACACTGTGGTGAGTCGAGTATGTTCATACGGAACAGCCTAGTTGGGGTTAAATGGAGTCTATGTAGGATTTTAAATTGGATCAGTATCTCTGGTTGAGACGAGATAGTCATAGGCCCTGTCAGTTGCTTCTTCCCAGTCCTCATCTTCCAACCCCCTTATGTCTCTACTCAAGGCTGCACCCGCTGCGTTACATGGAGGTTTAATGGTAGCTAGGAGAAGTGAGTACAGCCTGGTGACAAGTTTCCCAGTGGCGGGGGCTCTAAGGGCTGATTCTATCTTAGAGGTTGTAAGGTTCATAGCGTTCCCTTGAAATTGGGTATTGATAGCCTGTCTAAGATGGAAAAAGGAGAACCAAGGGAGAGGCTCCTGGGTTTGGACATGTTTAATTTCAGTCCTGGGTCGTACCACTCCATCCTTAACCAAGTCCCCTAGTGTGCGTAGGCCCCAGTGTGGCCACATTTTGTACTCTGCTATGTGTTGCAGGTGTGGGAGGAAGTAATTTCCTCATAGGGGTAGATGAGGTGACAGGAAGGGTAGTGCTAGGTTGCAAACTTTAAGTGCTGCTGCCCATGCTTTGTATGGGGTGATTATAATTGGGTGGGTTGTATATAGATCGGGAGGTTTGCGAAATGGGATATATGAGAGTGATTCTATTGATCTTGCCAATGTGGCCTGTAGTGGGAAATTCGGATTATATGGATTAAGACACCAGTGTATATAGTAGATCTGGGCTTCCAGTGAGTGAAAGTACCAATGCGGGAGGCCCAATCCCCCTTCGCTAACTGGAGCCCGCAGTTTGGCTCTAGCAAACCTGGGGGGATAGTTTGCCCAAAGGAAAGCTGTTTGGGCCGTATTAATAGACGTAAAGAAGGAACGGGGGATGAGGACAGGGGAATTGTGGAAGATGTAGAGGAACTTGGGTAGAAATATCATCTTTAGGAGATTGATCCTGCCCCAGATGGAAATGGGCAGGTTGGCCCACACTTTCAGTTTGTCTTTCATAGTGGAGAGGATCGGCTCAAGATTAGAGGGTATAAAGGCGTCTAAATTCCTATGTATCACAATGCCAAGGTATTTGAATGAGTTCACCCAGACCAGAGGGGTGGGCGGGAATAAGTTGGGGTTGATGTTGGTGAAAATAGAGAGTATGCTTGATTTTTCCCAATTGATTTTTAGACCTGAAAATCATCCAAAGTGGTCCACTAAACTCAGGTCCGCCTGGAGGGAGTTAGCCGGGTTATCCATATATAACAGTATGTCGTCCGCATAGAAAGAGATGCGTTCTTCCACTCTCCCCAGACGGAGTCCTGTGATATTGTTTGCCTGACGGATAAGGACTGCCAGAGGCTCCACTGCCAGGGCAAAGAGGAATGGTGATAATGGGCATCCCTATCAGGTGCCCCTATATAGGTTGAGTGCAACTGATAGGTGGCCATTAGAGCTAACTCTCGCTACCGGTTGTTTGTATAGTAGCCTCACCCATCTAACGAATTGGTCCCCCAAGCCAAATCTCCTCAAGATTTCCCAAAGATATGGCCATTCTATAGAGTCAAATGCTTTAGCCTCACCCAGTGACACTACTACTCATGAGCCATGATTACTATGAGTTACAATTTGTAAATAGCCTTCGGATATTCACATTGGTAGATCTATTGGGCATAAATCCAGTTTTGTCTGGTTCAACTATTTCCTTTATAGTTTGCTTTAGTCTGTTGGCCAGGACCTTTGCAAACACCTTGGCATCTCTGTTTTATCAGGGAGATAGGTCGATAAGACCCACAGTTGAGAGGGTCCTTCCCTTCTTTCGAAATGACCACAATCACTGCCTCGTTGAAGGAGGGGGGGAGATGGTCTTCCTCAGTGGCATGCATTATAATCTTGTGTAACCAGGGGGAAACGATTTCACTGGAGACTTCAAACCAGTCCAATGAGAGGCCACCAGGACTGGGTGTTTTGTTGGAGTGAAGGGAGGCTATTGAGTCTTGCACTTCTACTTGGGTAATATGGGCATTTAGGATGTATGTATGTAAGGGCATTGCATGTGCTGACAGTTGAGGGAATTGGATATCATCAAGGTAATTTGTTAATTGTTCTGATGAGTAGTTGACTTTGGTGGCATACAAAGTTTGGTTGTACGTTGCAAAAGCATCAGCTATCTGAGAGGGGTTTGTTACTATGTTACCTGAAGGGGAGGTCATTTTGGGGATAGTGTTGGATGGGGTTTGGGATTTAGAGAGGTATGCTAGGATTTTCCCATTCTTTTTCCCTTTATCAAATGCTCTTTGAGAAGCATACAGCAACCTTTTTTGGGTCATTTTAATTCTAGTTTCTTCTAGCGCTATTTGCGCTGCCCTAAAGGTATGGAGAGTATCTGGTCCTACATTTTTAATATAATTCTCTTCTGCCTCAGTCAGTGTTTTCTGTTTCTCTTCTAGTTCCTGAGTAGCTTCTTTTCTAGCTCCTTTGATTGCTGAGGTAAGTACTCCCCTCAGCGTGGCTTTACCTGCATCCCACACAGTCCCCAGGGTTGCCGTTAAGGTTCCAAAATTCTATGAGGGCTGCCTCATTTGCTTCTTTAATGCTAGGTTGTGCTAACCAAATTGGGCTAAGATGCCAGAGACATTCTCTGGGTCCTGGGATAAGGTCTAGTTTTACCAGTAAGGGGGAATGATCAGACACAGCTCTAGGTAAGTACTTCTCTGAGTTCACCCAGGGTAACAGTTCCGCTGAGGCTAGGGCAAGGTCAATACAGGACAGGGTGTTATAGGTAGCTGAGAAACAAGAGAATTTACTTGTATCTTGATTTCTCCAGCGACAGAGATCCGTGAGGTTCATGGCCTGGGTCCAGAGAGAAAGTCTAGAGGTGGTTTGGGGACTTGGGGTCAACCTGTCTAGCAAGGGGTTCATTAAGGCGTTGAAATCCCCCATAAGAAGCAATGGTGCTGGTGGAAAGTTTGCTAGTTTACTCATTATATTATCCAAAAATGTGCTATCAAAGGGGGGGGGATGTACACATTAGCTATGGTTAACAGTTGATTTGATATTGTACACCCCATAAGTACATATTGTCCATAGTGATCAGTAGTGATATCTAGCAATTCAAATTGTATACCTCTGTGAACCAAAATAGAGGTACCCCTGGCATGAGTAGAAAATGTTGAGTGATATGTGCGTGCAACCCACGGCCTCTTAAGTGCCATTAATCTTTGGACCACCAGGTGCGTTTCCTGTAGGAGAAGAACATCAGGTGCATACTTCTTGACATAGTCAAACATTAGGGCTCTCTTGAATTTAAAGTTCAGCCCCTTGATGTTCCAGGAAAGAAACTCAAGTGGGCCCCCCATGTTTAGCATTTGTGAATTTTATTGTACAGGCGAGCTGGTTTAAGATATACATCACAGTACCGGTTGTCATATGTCGAAGCAGGAACCATAGCAACCAAAAATAATCAACAGAATAACAACATCCCATAAAACCCTTCCCTCCCAACCTGACCCAGTAACTTGGCAGGTATTGTTCCCAAAACATTGTAACTGGGGGGAGTGTTTACCCAAGGACAGGTAACTTTTAAACTAGGTAAGACAGGGTAAAGTTTGGTACCTAAATAATATAGTCATAACAGGTTGATCCTTAGTTTCGCTGCGGCAGCAGGGCCTGACTCAAATAGCAGAGTATTTATGGAGAGAGTCCCTTGTATTTAGGGCAGTGCGGTGGAGGTACCCTACATAGTTAACCCTCTGTATGTGTTGCTTATAGTATGGAAGGCCCTCCTGACATAGTTACCAAGGGGGCTCTAGCATAACCCAACATTATGGGTTCTCCCTCCTCACTAGTAGGAGGAGTAGCTTTACTTATTTAGTTTTGGTAAGTCCAAATGTCCCATTGAAGTATTTAGGCAGTATGTGACCTACTGCTGTCAAATGTCAATTTGGTAGTGAAGCACCCGTGTCTCCGAAATTCCATGTGAAGAAGCCTTTCATAACAACCCCATATTCATGGCCTCTGGCGCCCCAGCTGCTATATGGGTAAGTGTTCATCCATGTGCCTCTGGATACTAAATATAAGTGGGCACTGTCATCAGCCCTCCATTGCTTGGAGGCGTGGGGCATTAGGCATATGCCTGAATCAGTAGTGTCAGGCTATGTTCAGTCAAAGTAATTGAAATAAAAGTGCTGCTGCATTGATTTCCCCTAATGAGTCTCTTACTTGGTACATTTCGGTAGGGGATGCACAGCGTATAAAAGACCAGTTAGTAATATTTGCAATGTGCATGGTTGCCCCAATCAGAAAACCAAGAGGGTTCTGGACTGACCCAGCAATGTGGGTTCTAGTTCCTTACCAGTGAGGGAGGTAACACTCG
Organism: Xenopus laevis; assembly: GCF_017654675.1. Taxonomy (NCBI): domain Eukaryota; kingdom Metazoa; phylum Chordata; class Amphibia; order Anura; family Pipidae; genus Xenopus; species Xenopus laevis. The sequence continues at coordinate 174,762,659 of NC_054373.1, forward strand.
TGGGTTGGTTGTGGTAGGCATAGGGTCTCATCCATATGTCTTAGTCTATGGTGTCTGGCTAAGTCAGGGGAATGTAAATAAGAGTGGTCTCACCTGCTGCAGCGCCTTCTTTTGTCGTCATCTTAGTTGGGGGCGATTAGGGCTGCCTCTGGGGGACGGATTTCCCTGTGCATCCAGCCAGTCGTTTACCTCTTGAGCCGAGGTAAAGAACATGGCTCTCTCACCGGCTTGGATCCTCAGCTTAGCCGGATAAAGCATGTCATATTTCAGGTTAGCCTCCCGCAGGCGGCGCTTGACTGCCATGAAGGTGCCCCGTTGCCTTTGAAGTTCTGCCGAGTAGTCTGGGAAGATGGATACCTTTTTCCCTTCCATCATGATGTCTGGGCTTTGTCTGGTAGCTTGTAGTATGGCATCCCGGTCTCTGAAGTTCAGCAGTCGAATTAGGAAGGGTCTGGGTGGTGCCCCTGGAGGAGGGCTCCGACCTGGCACTCGATGGGCTCGTTCAACCGCATAAAAGGATGAGAAGGTGGCTGTGGGGATAGTGTCTCTCAGCCATTTTCCCGCAAAGGCTACTGGGTCATTCCCTTCTGCTCTCGGGGAGCCCCACAATACGCACATAGTTGCGTCGCTGCCGGTTTTCATAGTTGTCCAGCTTATCAGTGCAAGCTTTGAGTTTCGTTTCCATGTGTGCTATTTCTGAAGGAATTGGAGCACAGATGACTTCCAGATTCGAGATTCTGTTTTCTGTTTCACGCACGAGATTCTCCCGCATATTCTGGAAGTTAGCTCGGAGCAGCAAGAGGTAATTTTTGACTTCTTCTATTTTGGTGGAAAGTGATGTCCTGCATTCCGTAATAGCATCTAACAGCAGTTGTGTCGCCGCTTCTGGTTGCTGGGGAGCTTGTAGTCGCCATCTGGCTGTCCTTCTGTGGGGAGCCAGTTTGGGAGGGTTGTCTGGTAAATTGCTCAAATATGGATGCCGCATCTGCCTTTAGTTTTTGTGTTTTGTGGCTTCTCATCTTATGGAGGATAGTGTTTTTATAATAGGTTCTGTGTTTGTTGCTGGGGTAGGATCTCTGAGAAAGGATATAGGCTGTGGTACACGGAGCTCTCACTGGGACCCTCTACATTTGTTCAGAACTCCATATCTGTCCTGTCTCACAGGGCAATTTGGCTATACAGGCTATTTGTTTTCATGTAATCTCCTGGCCATTGGGTTAGTAGTCTCCCCAGGGTGCCGTATATTGTCTGGCCAGTAGTCCCCTTGAGTTGCTGTGCAGTTCAGTTTAGGCCCCAAGTTTCCTTCCTGCCAGTCTGAATTGTAATGCAGGGCTATTGTGGAGCAGTGCAGGACTGTTAGGGGCTGCCGGGGCTGATGGCTTGTATGTGTGTAAGAGCTTGACAGCTTGGGCCTTCAATTCCCTCTCAGCCCATTTGTGTGAGGGCCTGAGGCTGCAGGGGTGTGAATTGGCAGGAGCCCCCCCCTGGGTTCCAGTACCAGGGGACCTTTCCGCTCAGGGGTCCCTCCTGCTGCTCTTTAAGTCACTGTGTTCTTAGTCCACTGTATCAGAGCAGTCTGGGCTAGGCAATGAATACATCACTGCAGGTGGTGTGCTGTTGTAGTATGGGATATATGTGCTGCACTGCCGCAGACTATAAGCCAAGGGGAGCACCCCGGGGTCCCAAGGAGTCCCCCTCCCTCAGGAGTACCCTCTGTGTCCCCTTGTTTTTCTGAGCACGCTCCTCTTGCTGTTCTGATGGAGCCGTGCTTCCAGTCGGGCCCCGCTCCGGGTTTCCGATCCGCGAGTCCCCGGCTTCAGGCCTTGCTAGGCCACGGCTGGAACTCCGGCCCGACTGCAGCTAGGGAGCTCGTTTCAACGCGAAACTCCAGCGGGGCCTCCTCCGCGCTGCCCGGACTGCTATGGTAGGTGCTGTGCACCCTCTACCTGAAGGATGTGGAATGTTTTTAGCTGGGGCCCGGGGAGTGCCTGTAAAGTGCGTCTGCACTCAAGTCTGATCGGCCACGCCCCAGCCATGTATATATATTTTAGCAAAAGATGATACACAGCAATTCTCCATAGAAATGTATTATTGTATTTTACCACTCCAAGGACAGGAACAAATCAAATAAAACTTGTCCTTTATTCTGGAAGAGAAATGTAAATAAATACTCTCCCTATATAGAACATATACGTTTTTCCACTTATGAAAGAGACCATATGTAAACCTTTGCAGTTTAAGGAGCAGAATAGCGAGCCCTATTACTATACCCAAAAGTGATTAGCAAGCTGTACAGAAGGACATCTATATATATATTGCTTGCTATGGTGTCTTCCTTCCTTTCAAATGATTTGCAATGTCATAGCCCTCAAAGAAGATCCAAGAAGATCCAAAAGAGCAAACTGAGGCCATTCATGTTGTTAGTTTCACAGGTGCCCACAGTCATGTGCTCTTATACACTTCAGTCACTCTTTACTGCTGTGCTGCAAGTTGGAAGTTGGAGAGATATCACCCCTCCCTTTCCCCCCTCCCTGCAGCTCAAAACAGCTCACCTGCATTGTTAAAAATGTTTCCATGCCCCTCCTAGTAGTATATATGAGAACTGCACTTAATTGTAAAAATCCAAGTCTGACTAACCCAAGCCACGACTCCTTCATTTACACTAAGTAGGAGAAATAATAGCTGAAAGCTGTTCCAAGAAAATCCAAAAGAGCAAACAGGTTTTTTTTATAAGGCTATTCATGCTGTTAGTTTCCCAGGTACCCTCAGTCATGTGCTCTGATAAACTTCAGTCACTCTTTACTGCTGTGCTGCAAGTTGGAGAGATATCACCCCCTCCCTGCAGTTCATAACAGCTCACCTGCTCATCATTGTTAAAAATGCGTGCATGACCCACCTAGTAGTATATATGAGAACAGTGTGGTGTTTATACAATTGGCCTGTAGATGTCACTATGCCCAGACTTATACTGTGCATACTTCCTAACAGCATTTTGCAAAGATCTGCCGTAGTTCTGCTAAAGATGTTCATGAAGTCACTACTACAAATGTCACAGTATTAAGTGTGGATAAAGCTGGTACATTTATTTCAGACAAGTTTATATGCACAGTGTCAGTGTCAGTACTGCTTCTGCTGACAAGGGACACTCCATTAACCTCATGCTTGATACAGGTTCAGCTGTTTCTATACTACCAAAGGCAGAGCCGGACCAACCCGGCCAGGCGCCCTAGGCAACCTGGCAGGCCACGGTGCCGGCTCAGTGCTCGCTCAACTGCGCATGAGCAAAAGCACGCACTCCACCACGCATGCGCGAAACTGCGCTACACTGCGCATGCGCAAAATGGTGTGCACACATACGCATTCATGCAAAAGTTACCAATGGCAGTTGGCGAGAGACGGGACCGGACATGGGGTAGGCGACAGAGCAGGTACGTGCCTCGCGCCCCCCAGCTTTGCGCCCTAGGCACGTGCCTACTCTGCCTACCCCTAGTTCCGGCCCTGACCAAAAGATATTTTCTTGAATACTTTGCAAAAGATCCGCTTGTTGCACCTGCCCTGAGACTGGTCAGTTACTTAAAGATCCAATCCCTGTGCTTGGTTGCTTGCCAGTTACTGTACAATTTGAATCAAATACTGCAAAATGTGACTTTTACATTGTGAATAAGGGAACTATTATACTTGGAAGGGATCTCTTTGCTGCATTAAACCTAGAATTAGTTGATGGTCTCATTACTACAGCACCAGTGCCTGCCACACAGCCAGTGTCTAAAATGTCACCACAAAGCAACACTACACTGGGCTGTGCAAAGAACTTTGTACGGGGGGGGGTGCAACTACACAGGAGGAAAGACGTAAGTCCTGGGCGCTCCTGGGGCCACCAATAAACTATTGATATAGGGGTTGCAACTGCCCCATCTACACCTACCGAGGCTCTACAAGGTCCCCGCACCGCTTACCCGCTGGAACAAGCACGCTGGAACATTTAGGATAGTTGACCAATTTGGAGAATTTTCAGGACTACAGGTTAACTGGCAGAAATCTACCTATATGACTATAAATGGACACCAGTCCTCCCCGCATTCTACTGCTGCAGACTTGAAATGTGTAGAGACATTTAAATATTTGGGAATATGGGTCTCGCCAGACCCGTCCAAGTTTAAGGAACTAAACATCGACCCAGTAGTCCAGCAACTGACCGTGAATCTTACTAACTGGTCGGGGCTCCCACTTAATCTGCTAGGGCGCATTAATCTTTTAAAAATGGTGGCACTCCCCAAGTTATTGTAACTATTCCATAATTCCCCAGTTCTCCTGCCCCTCAACCTCTTTACCAAACCTGACTCACTCATACGCACGTTTATATGGGGCAACAAACAACCCCGCATCAGTCTCAATACATTAACTGCCCCTAAAACACTTGGAGGTCTCGCTTGCCCGCATTCTTTTCTCTACTATCTGGCGGCTCAACTAGTATATGTAGCATGGTGCCTTAACCCATCAGCTGAGAATGCTGCGCCCCCTATCTTGGCAGAAGCAGCTGGGTCATTTGAGGCACTCATTAATACAGTACTCCCGGGAACCACCCATAGGGGCTGTCCTCCCTCAACTTTAAAGATTCTACCCCCAATATGGGAAACAGCCCATAGATATGACAAAACACGTCAAAATGATATTTCCCCATACACACCTATATGGTGCAACCCCAAATTAAGTCACTTTCTGACAATACCAGCTTTATGATGACCAGGGGTTTAAATCATATGCGAACTTAGCAGCAGAATTTAAGCTCCCTAGAAACATGTGGTACAGATACTTTCAAATAAGGCATGCAGCACTTAGCCAGTTCAAACCTCTCCCAAGATGTCCCTCTCTATACTCAAGGAAACTCTAAGGTCAACAAACTAGGAGAAGTTAGTATCTTGCATCTACAACATCCTTAATAAACAAAGGGGCAACCCTTATGCACAATGTCACAATAAGTGGGTGCAGGATATACCACACCTGGACCTGAATGACTGGGATGATATTACACACTCATATTTGCCTTCGGTAATTGGTAATGATATTTTAATACAATATTGTATGATACATAGAACTTACCTTACTCCAGTTGCACTCCATGGGCCTTAAAGCAGACAACATGTGCTTTTAATGCGGGACGTATCTCGGTACTTATTTCCATACCTTCTGGACGTGCCCACAGATGGTCAAATTCTGGGACAAAGTGGTGAACTTTGTAAAACAAACTCTCAATATATATAGTGAGAGGACATCGGAGGCATACCTCCTGGGATTGGTGGAAAGCATTGCACCTGACAAATACCATTGTGCTTTATTAATGTCGCTTTATTTTTAGGCAAGGAAGGCAATTACTCTAGTTTGGAAGCTGCCTAGAGCCCCCTTCCTAAAAAGTTGGAAATCTTTAGTAAATTAAGCTCTTTCCCTATACAAATTAACATACTTGTGTAGAGGATGCCCAGATACCCAGACAGGTTTGGGAAAATCTGGGGTCCATGGATAGACGAAGTTGATACAGCCTCTGTGCAGGATAATGTTTAATGTGATACAAGCTATATATAACACGGCACATATGGTACAATGCCCTCGGCCTCCTGCCTCCCTTTGTTACCCCTCCCCCCTGTTACCCCCTGTTACCCCCTGTTAATTAAAAGGTTAAAAACACTTGATTCATCTCTGGCTGTCCTAACCTAAGTCGACCACATTAATGTGATAATTATGTATGGATATGACAGCTCGCTATATACTTGAACTGTTTGCTATTGTTTATTATGGATGTGTCAAGCTTGAAAATAAAATATTTCTAAAAAAAAAAGTACTTTGTACACAAAGTTAATTTGAGACCAGATGTAAAACCAGTACCATTTCCCAATTCAGCATGGGAAAAACTTGCTATTGATATTGTGGGTTCTTTTACAGATGCTCCTATAGACTGCAGATTTGCTATAACCTTGATAGACTATTACAGTAAATGGCCTGAAACTGCATTTGTTTCCTCATATAACATCAGCTACAGTAATAACAGTTCTGTCTACAGTCTTCAGCAGAGAAGGTAATCCAAAGGAGTTAATATCAGACAACGGCCCACAGTTTGTCTCATATGAGTTTGAATCCTGGAATGCAAGTTTGAATCCTTTCTGAGAGAGAGGAATATTGTGCATAGGAAATCTTCAGTGTAGGGATGCACCGAATCCACTATTTTGGATTCGGCCGAACGCCCAAATCCTTTGTGAAAGATCTGGCGTATACCGAACTGAATCTGAACCCTAATTTGCATATGCAAATTAGGGGTGGGAAGGGGAAAAATGTTACTTCCTTGTTTTGTGACAAAAAGTCACGCGATTTCCCTCCCCACCTCTAATTTGCATATGCAAATTAGGATTCGGATTTGGTTCGGCCGGGCAGAAGGATTCAGCCGAATCCTGCCGAAAAAGGCAGAATCCTGGCCGAATCCCGAACCGAATCCTGGATTAGGTGCACCCATACTTCAGTGTATTACCCACAAGCAAATGGAGAAATTGAGCGATTCAACAGAAGTCTGAAAGAAGCACTACAGACAGCAAATCTTACTGGGAAGATTACTTGGAAAGTATTTATAACAGAGTTCCTACATAACAACAGAGCAACGTGCCATGCAACAACCCAATCATCTCCAGCTGAATTATTACATGGCAGATAGATGCGCACTAAGTTAGATGTTGCAGACATCAAACTTCCACAAAATACTGTGCCTACAAAATCATTTACTGCTGACATTGTGAAACGTCACCAAGCCAAATGCAAAGCTTATACTGACAGAAAACATGGTGCAAGAGAAGTACACTTTACACCTGGATCTTTAGTCAGATTTAAGAAAACAGGAATACTGAAACAAGGACAATCTAAATTTACTACACCACTTGAAGTGAGACGCCAGCGAGGACCATACACATTTGAACTGTCTGATGGTTTCATATGGAATGCAAGTCGTCTTGCTCCTGTTAGAAATGACTTTGGAGAACCTCCATTTGATGAAGGACATTTTCCTACTCCTGATGTCAACTGCAATAGGCCTGAAGAAAGTGAACTTATAAGGCATACTGAGAGAACCAGAAAACTACCTGCATGGACCCAGGACTATGTGATGTAAATAATGTATATTATTGCTTTAAGATGCATTGTTGTTGTTTATTACATTTGCCCAAATGCTTTCCTACTATAGGGGGAATATGTGGTGTTTATACAAATGGCCTGTAGATGTCACTGTGCTCAGACTTATACTGTGCATACTTCCTGACAGCTTAAACGTGAAAGTGAAAATTACTGTTGTGTAATGCCTGCATGAGCCTGCTAATAAAGCACTGTTATACTCTACTCATCCTCGGCTACCCAAAACATAACAAACAGCACTTAATGGTAAAAATCCAAGTCCGTGACTCCTTCAGTTACACTAACTAGGAGAAACTATAGCTGAAAGCAGTTCCAAGAAGATCCAAAAGAGCAAACTCTCAGTCATGTGCTCTGATACACTTCAGTCACTCTTTACTGCTGTGCTGCAAGCTGGAGAGAAATCACCCCATCCCCTTCCCCGCTCCCTGCAGCTCATAACAGCTCATCTGCATTGTTACAAATGCGTCCATGCCCCACCTAGTAATATATATGAGAACAGCACATAATAGTAAAAGTCTGACTAAAGCTGGCCATACACGGGCTGATAAAAGCCCTCCAACGGGCTTTCCTGATCGATATCTGGCTGAAATTCGGCCAGATGTTGATTGGCCAGGATCAAAAATCCCATCGGAACGTGGCCGCATCTATTCGTTGATATGGTCGGTTGATCCGACTGCCTCTGTTGGCTACACTATGATCCGATCGTTGGGCCCTAGGGCCGACGATCAGATCAGCCTGATATCACTCACCTCAACATGGGCATATCAGGGAGAGATCCTCTCATTTGGTGAAATCAGCAAACTAGCAAATCTCTACGTATATGACCATCTTAAACCAAGCTGTGACTCCTTCAGTTACACTAAGTAGGAGAAATTAGCTGAAAGCAGTTCCATTGTGAAGTGCTGGCAGTGTATATAGCATATATAAACACACACACAAACAATCTACATTATACTGTGTATATATATATATATATACACCCCCAAGTCCGGAATAGAAGGACTAGCGTGTAGGTGGTATGGCTTGGAGGGGGCCCTGCAAGAACCCTTTGATTTTTATCATCATATCTATTGTACTTAAAATACATGTAGATTAGATACTGATCTCTCAAAGGATAAAACAACTTTTATTACAATACCCCCTTTGTGCCCCATCTCCTATAAGGGGGTCTTATTGTAACCTGTGCTCTACCAGTGTCGGACTGGCCCACCGGGATACCAGAAAAACTCCCGGTAGGCCCAGGTGTTAGTGGGCCCTCTTGCTTCTAACCATTTAGCCTATTTTATGGTCATTCCCTATTTGTTTATGGGAATAATGCATGTGGAAGTATATGGTAAGTAGATGTAAAAGACCAGTAAAATAAAGAGTTTGAGTGAGGAGAGGAGAGGAGGAATAATAGTTTGGAAAGTGGGTGCAGGGTCTAAGATTTTTTGGTGGGCCCATGGTCTAAGGTCTTCTGGTGGGCCCCTGGCATCCCAGTCCAACACTGTGCTCTACTGTGGCTTGATGGAATTTAACAGGCTCAGTTTACCCGCAACTCTTTGTTTCCTAATCACTTTTAAAGAAAGAACAAGGGCTGGGTAAGTGCAGCAGTGGAAATGACTTTTGACAATAACTATTTTGGATGATAAGAATGGTCAGGCCATGCAGCAATTGAGTCAGCAGGGTGCCAGGTGTGCAATAGTACAGGCAGCGGGAAGATAGTGTTTATTATGCCATTTAGTACATTATTACTATGACCTCTGGACTATGCTCATTTCAAGAGTTTTTATCTGTCAAAAGCAGGGAACATTCAAGCGGTGCCGCAGTCACAGCAAAAACAAATGCATGTTCCTCTGGTTCGGCTCTTGTTGACCTCAATATAAATAAAGAGAGTGAATATAAAAGCTAAAGAATAAGCTTTTTAAAAAAGAGCAGGGCTTTATTATTTAGTCATTTGGAAGGGTGAGGCGATCAGTTAAAGGGACGCAACAAAACCCGTCGTAAGCCTCAGAAATGGTAATAGAGATGTCACATGACTCACTCACAGAAATAATATTGCCCTTCTTTAAAAGGTAAAGATACTGGAAATCATCCTTATCCTTATATGTTATAATAGGGGATCCCTTATTCCAGTACTGTGCTTACTATTAGGGTAGAGGCACAAAATGCTATTTGGGTAGATTAGTCGCTCCAGCTCTTCTTCGGGCGACTAATCTCCCCGTAATGCCTTCCCACTGGCTAGAATCTAAATTTCCGACCTCAGAAAATGAAGCGCTCCGAGTGCCATCCTGCTGGCGATTTAGATTCTAGCCGGTGGGAAGGCAGTTCGTGGAGATTAGTCAAAGAAGAGGCGATTTGTCACCAAGCGATTGAATCTCCCTGAATGTCCATGTGTGTCTCTGCCCTAAGATATGGGTTCCCAAACTAGGGTTCTCCACACAGGGGGGATCAAAGCAGTCATGGGGCTCCTGCCTCACAGCCATATAAATAATATTTCAAATTAAAGCTTATCTGATCTCCCCTCCACCCTCTCTAGCCCACCCTGGAGTGCACTGAATTTTAGATTTATTTATACCTCGAATTACCATATATACTCGAGTATAAGCCAAGTTTTTCAGCCCCCAAAATATGCTGAAAAACTCTACCTCGGCTTATACTCGGGTCAAGCGCAAAAACAGTTGCCGGCGTCTAAGAATAGTCGCCGCGTCTAAGAATAGTCGCCGGCACCTAAGAATAGTCGCCAGCGTCCAAGAATAGTCCCCAAGAATATTCGCCGGCGTCCAAGAATGGTCGCCGGCATCCAAAAACGAGACGCTGGCACCTCCAATGGGAGCAGAAACCCTAAATTTTTTGATTGAAACTTACCAGAAGCTGCTGCCTTTCTCACCCTAGGCTTATACTCGAGTCAATAAGCTTTCCCAGTTTTTGGAGGTAAAATTAGGTACCTCGGCTTATACTCGGAACGGCTTATACTCGAGTATATACGGTAACTCGAATTAAACTCGAAAAGTCGAATGGTTTCTAATTTAAGAAAAAACACAAATTAAAAAAACTTGAATCAGTGTTTAAAAGATCAGAAAATTAGAATTCATCAAGTTTTCTGCAAAAAAGACTCAAATCGCTCAAATTTATTAAGTTTTCAGGCAAAAACTGTCAAAAACAGCTATTTCCAGGATCGGGGTGTAATAAATCTTGAAAAATTTTAGCTATTTTTTTAACCCGAAAATGTGACTTTTGACCAAAAAAATCAACTCGAAAAAAATATGCCCTTTAGATAAAATTTTGGGTAAATTCTGATTTGGTGTCCTAGTTATACTTGGAACTTCGGAACTTGGAACCCTTGTTATCATGTAATGAGGAAACTTTGACAGCTCCAACCCAAGAGGTCTAATAATATTATACTTGTTTTTTGGTGTCCAAATAAACATCAAAAATAAAATTGTAAACCTGGAGAGGAGGTTTTTCAGCTGCCAGCAAATTATTGAAAATAATAAGACATTCTATAACAGGGGTGTCCAAACTTTTGGCTCGCCAGGCCACATTGGAAAAAGATACAATTGTCTGGGGCCACACATAAAATACACAAACACGTTTGATTTGTAAAAGTAAAGGAAATACACAGAAAAGAACTACAATGGCAGTTGGATAACCAGATGGAGCTATACACTGGAATGGGGGACACCTGGATATTAAATAGACTTATTATTATATTATTATTATTATTACTAACTGGGCAATGGGCAGAGTCCCCCCTCTTCCTATTTCCTCGGGAACCAAGTGTTTCAAACTGGGCCGCATTCATATGCATCCTGGGCCGCATGTGGCCCTCGGGCCGCAGTTTGGACACCCCTGTTCTATAACATACCAAAACGTCATTTATGTAATTCACCTTTAAGTTAACTTTTATTATGTTATAGAATGGCCAATTCTTAATGACTTTTTAATTCGTCTGATTTTATTTTATACGTTTTTTGAATTACTTGCCTTCTTTTCCTGATTCTTTCAACATTTTATATGGGGGGTCACTGACCCCCAACTACTGAAAAACTATTGTTCTGTGTAGCTATTTCATTGTTATTGTTACTTTTCATCACTTATCTTTGTATTCAGGCCTCTCCTATTCATATTACCTTCTATCATTCACACCATTGTCTGGTTGCTAGAATAAATTGGACCCTGGATTTTATCAGCACATCTATGGGCAGCTTTAACGTTCAGCCAGTTGTATGCCTTCCTCTGAATATGTACAAGAAGAGATTGAAGAAGCCTGGATGGTAAACCATAAAAACACCAGGACTGGCATTTGTGCCCTAGAGTTTGGGATGTTAAATATTGTATCCAATGGATTATATTCATGTATTTACTGTATATGCACCATATGCAGGCCTTGGTTCTGCTAATGGACCATACACACCTTGCTCTGTATTGTTCAACCACAGATATGGGACCTGTTATCCAGAATGACCTAGGGTTTTCTGTATAAGGGGTCTTTCCGTAAATTGGATCCCCATACCATAGGGCTCTTAAAAAATAATTTCAACATTGGGATTGTTGGGGTCAAGTACAAGGTACTGATTTATTATTACAGAGAAAAAGGAAATCATTTTTAAAAATTTAAATTTGTTTAAAATAAAGTCTAAGGGGCAAATTCACTAAAGCGCGAAGTGGCTAACGCTAGCGCAAATTTGCCAGTGTAACGTCATTTCGTCATACGGGCGCTGGCGTAAATTCGCTAGCGAAGTGGACCTACTCTAGCGCTACTTCGCATCCTTATGCCAGACGATGCGCAATGGTGAAGGGACGTAACTACGCTAATTCACTAACTTGCGGATTTTCATGAACGTTAACTCTTGCGCCAGACTTGCCTTCGCCAACTGAGACCAGGCGAAGTGCAATAGAGTAGATAGGGCTTGCTTCAAAAAAAGTTGAAGTTCCAAAAAACGCTGGCGTCTTTTCCTTTTTTAAGGGTGATAGGCTGAAAAAGAACGTACATTTTTGGGGTACCCTCCTTCCTCCTTACATTTCATAACATATGGCACCTAAACTATACAGTGGGCTCATGTGTAGGGCAAAATAACAAATCTATTTTATTTTATGAAGCTTTCCCAGGCTTGTGTAGTGTAATGTATTTGCTGCTACATATACGTCCATTGTACTTTAACTTGGCGCCATATGCAAATTAGGCATCGCTAGCGTAACTTCGCTTTGCTTGACGAATTAACGCTAGCGCAAATTCGCTACCGTTCACCTCCCTGAGCGCAACTTCGGATTTTAGTGAATTAGCGGCGCCCTGGCGAAGTGCAGCGAAGGCGTCGCTAGCGCATTTTCGCTGTTTAGTGAATTTACCCCTATGGGAGTTGGCCTTCATGTAATTCAGAGCTTTTTGGCAAAAATTTAAGTCTATGGGCAACAAAATGTTTTTAACGCACGACAAATACTTTTGTGACGTGAGACAATTTTTTTCACCCATTGGAGTTCATATTCGAGGAGAAAGTGGGCGAAATATTTCACTCATCACTGGTGCTGTCCAATAATATATTTGCAATCCATATGAATCAGAGATAACTACAGCTGCACAGAGATAAGATACACAAAGTGCCTCCTTATTCCTATATTCCATTGAAATTTCAATGTTAATATACTTGTTGGTTTTTAGATCATTACCAGCCTTCTTGGCTGTGGCTCATAAATACATTCGATGGTGACCCGACTTGTACTACGATCGAGTTTTATAGCTATAATAAAAGTCCTCAAACTAGATGTAGTAGATAGTTAACAAATCTGCTTAAGAAGTATGTATTTTTTTATTATTGTCTGTCCTCAGGCAGCCTTTTTTATGGGGACTACAAAACAATAGGAGGGCTATGGGGGGCACAAGAAAGGTTGTGGCTAGGCAGCCATTGAACAAAGACAACACAAGTCTCACTCTAAACATAAATACAAAACATAAAACATAAAACCAGTGGGGCAGTATGACTCTTGGCAAACATAAGATTAAACAGAAGTCTTATGGGGGGATGTCATATAAGTCACAATGTCACCCACAGAAACCAATCAGGTGTTTGCTTTTAAAAACAGTTTAGACAGTTTGATGCCTCTCTTTTTGTTAGAAATATGTAGGATTCCCAAGAGTTTGGGATGAAGTGTTACCTATTCTATGCATGTAATTATAGATGTATAATGTGCTTCTCTGATAAATGCTCTGATTGGATCCTATACTATGGAACTGATGATGTAATTTGCACCCTAGCTTTTCTATTATTTTACGGGGGACAGAAAAGTTGTGTTTTTGCCATGGAACCCTACTCACTCCAATCTGCTTCTTGCTCTGTGATTGCTCAACTTCTCCCTGCCCTCAACTCTACTTACATATCCTCACCAACTCTGTTGTGCTGTAGTTACCCTTGGATTCAGCCCACAAGAAGGAAATAGATCAGAGGGGAAAGAGTTTTTTTTGTTGCAATTTCTTAGGACAAGGGTAGAATAAAAACATGTAGGAGACAAAGTAACTGGTTTATTATCCTTAACGTGAGCCATAGTCTGCCTGGAGTTGATGCCCAAATCTTGTAGGTTCCATCCAGATTTCCTTCTGATATCCTCTCTCTGCTAGGGAATACCTATTCTCTCCAGCTGAGATGGTGCCTGCAATGACCCAAAGTGATGTCAGCCAATGATCTAAAGTCCTGTCCACGTGGAGGCGTGCAGGCCGTGTGGGGTACATAGCCTTACAAACCAATCTTTATAGACCACAATCCTGCCAACCATCAGGGACAGTATACACGTCACATAAAGATTTATAACATCTATGACTATATTTACAAAGTGCAAATGTGGCATTAAATATAATTATACCATAATACAGAATCAGCTGTGCAGTTTGTTATGCCTAACTCCACATGAAGCATTTATTAGCCCAGAATGGACAGTTACAAATGCTACACTTATTTATAAAGGTTCAACATATGCTGCAGTATTTTAACATAAGTAATGAAATGCAATGAAAGCATTGGAACACAAGGGGAATACAGTGCACTGCTCACCAAGTCCCTGTGATACTGCAAATAATATAATGGCAGGCGTGGTTATGATTGGTTCAGCAAATTCTGGCCTTCATTTTCTTTTATAATGAAAATAAAGTGCTAATTAGTGACTCAATAGACTTAAAAGGCAACAGAACATACATCATTTTGGTGACTGTAATCTACTCCGGGACAATTAAGGCCATCAAAAAGTCTGGAACAGCAGGTAGCTGCTTCTCATGTAGAGTATGGGCAGACCTTCTTAAAACCCCAACTTTATTTTTAGTTGGGCCCCAAAGTGTGTGTGTATATATATATATATATGTTCCTGTGTGATTCTAGACCAGTGATCCCCAACCAGTGGCTAGCAAGTAACATGTTGTTCACCAGCCCCTTGGATGTTGCTCCAAGTGGCCTCAAAGCAGGTGTTTATTTTTTGAATTCCAGGCTTGGAGACATGTTTTGGTTGTATAAAAACCAGTCTCCCTGTTTGTGTCTGTACTCCACAATTCCCATTTCCTCTCTTCTTCTGTCTTTTGAACCAATTCCTTTGTTTTTCTACCCCACTCCAATCTATTTATTCATGCCATTTCTCTTTCCCATACCATATTCTTCTGGCTGCTAAGCAAAGTCTTTTCACTCCCCTGACTACTTAGCTCTCTGACAATAAAATCAGCCACTGCCGCAGTCATGGAGACCTTGGTGCCCTACTTGTACAGGGATCTAGATGGTTAACTGAGATTCTGTTGGTGGGTGTGAATGGTGGACATGAAGCCGGCTTTGTCAGTGTCCCAGGGATAACGAGGAAAGCCATGGTGCTAGCCAGGAATTAAATAGTTGGTTCCACAGAAGCTTGGTTCCACCAACAAGTATCCTAGTAACAGGTTGGCTCTGGCACTGAATGTGGCATAATAGAGACTATTCTTAGGGGCTGATTTACTAAAGGGGCAAAGTGGCTAATGCTAGTGACTTTTTGGCAGCATTGCCAACCGCAGGGACACCGCCAGGTGCCAATTCGCTAGTGTACGGGAGCATCGCTAGCGTTCATTCACACTCTATCTCCAGGCAGAGATAACTTCAAGCATTTGCACCAACATTCATAATAAAGACCTAAATTGACCTAAGCGCAAGATCACTAGCGAATTTTCGCTAGGCACAAACTAATGCTAGTGCATCTTCACTATGAAATGCTCGCACTGCTGAAGTAACTCCAGCAAAAAGTCACCAGCGTTCGGTGCTACGGGAGCGCAACTTCACAAATTAGTGAATTAGCGTAGTGGTAGCATATTTGCGCCTGGCGAACTGGTGTGATGTATGCGAATCGGTCACTCACTGGCGTCAATTTGCCCCTTAGTGTGACTAGCGTCCTATAATAATTACAAGGAGCATATCACAGTTATGGGCACCTATCACAGTCATGCTGAGGCACACACAAATGCATGTTGAGTGCGTGTCCCAGTATTCACCTGTTCAGTATATAGAATATGGGTGACACACGTCACCCCGAGTGTGGGCTCCATCATCATGCAGCTGACTTGTATGCAGGGGAGATCCTCTGCTTATTGAGCTTCCTACTGCCACCTCCCTCATGCTCTTACCTTTTTTGTGCCGGAGGTAGTTGAGGGGTGTCCATGATATCAGTAGAGAGGTCCAGGATGCTATCGGTTTTCAAACCTGAAATTTGGCTTTTAAAGTTTGAAAGCAGAAAATTTGCCTCTTAAAGTTACCAGGAGTTTTTACCTCCACTGGTAACTAGTGGGGTGCTGCTGCCCGTGGAGAGTTTCTAAACTCATTGGCGCAGCACCCCTGCTTGACTAATACCATTTTTATCCTTTAGGTGCCCTTTAAAGAAATATCTGTCAGTTACCCAAAGCACCACCTACTGTATTCTCCCCCCTGTCTTGAAGGCTCGGGATTGATTCCTATCGACCTTGGTAAATACATATGCAGCAGAGCTAGAATCTGTTGCATATGTTTGAGTAATCCCATATAAAGGACAGTGTAACAAATACATACATACAGTATATATGTCATTATAAAGGCAATAACCTGCATTCTCTACTTCATACAGTTTTGCAGGGAAAAGAAAGCGTGCAAAGAATCCTGCAGTTATAATTTATTTGCAAGAAGAATGCATTTCAATGAAAATTTATATTTTGATATAACACTGTTCTGACGGGAAAATCCATTTCCTTCTCCCGATTCCTCCAGGCAATAAACAACAGCTATATTTATATGACAGTCTTCTCCCCAGATGAATCAATGATGAATGGTATTTCCTTGCTAGTATTCTGTGGCAATATCAGCTGGGCACATATCACACAGTGTGTAGATGCAGAGAACATCAAGAAATATTTATCCGACAAAAGTGGAACAATTCTTCTTACAATTAAAGGGACAGTTCCCCTTTATATGTACATTTAGAAAATAGGGTTTCCCAACAAAAAAAATACCCAGATAATACACTTCTCTGCTTAAGAATTTCAGCCAAGAGTGTTTTTCTTTCCCTGTGTAGCACAACCCTGTAATACCGGAATATTAAATACAGATATCTCAGCGGGGTGTCTCTTCTCTCTCATCCAAAGCAAGGGAAGGCTGGCAAGCAGACAGAAACCCTGAAGGAACACTATAATCAATGTAAGTAAAATTGGGTTACTTCTGCTTGCAAACAAAGAGCAGTGTTAAGAGATGTTTGGGGAATTGATTTACTTTTATGATATCATCCCTTTGATACTTCTTTAAGACTGTCTGCGTTTCAAGGTATAAAGACACAGGAAAATAAAATATACATTTTTACCTCTGTAAGGGGCACTGGGGCAGGTACAGGCAGAATCAAATCCATCCCTTTTCCAGCCCTTGTTATATGTCTGATGTGTTCCAAATACTTTTTCTGCATTGTACATATATAGTGTCTGGGTATATTACTAAAGGACAAGTCAAATCGAATTCACTGGGTGGTGTCAATGTGGCCTCTTATTTGCCACCATCTCTGCCAAATGACCCTGCAATGCCCTCCACTGTCTTGGGCAGCCCACATGCCCAGTAGAACCAGAACTTTAAAATTATTCAAGACAGTGCAGATCATTTCTGGAATATAAATAGGAAAGGCCTGAATAGAAAGATCAGTAACAAAAAGTAGCAAAGACAATACATTTGTAGCCTTTGTACAGATGGGGTCAGAGACCCCAATTTGAAAGCTGGAAAGAGTCAGAAGAAAAAGGCAACTAGTTCAAAAATTATAAAAAAAAGAAAAAATCAAGACCAATTGAAAAGTTGCTTAGAATCTGCCATTCCTTTAACATATTAAAAGTTAGTTGAAAGGTGAACCATCCCTTTAAGCCTGCTAAAAATTATTGAAACATTAAGGGGGTTATGTACTAAAATCGGAATTTATCTCATAGTCCAATAAAAGAAGCTCGACCAAACTCCCATGCCCAATTTTGCCTTCTGCATTAATAAATTAACTTGATTTAATCGATTCGGTAAAAAACTTGATAAAACCAAGCAAAAACCCAAATTGTACAATTTTTCAGCCTTTTCTCCCAAATCGCTCGATTTTTTCAAGTTTTTGGCCAAATCGCTCGATTTTTTCAAGTTTTTGCCCAAAACACTGAAAATGCCGTATTTTTGGGCTAAACCCAGCACAGACCACAGTAACTCACATGTGGGATAGGTGCCTCTTCCATTGATTTATACAGGACCTCGACAGGTCTCAGAAAGTGGATTTTCGGATTGGGGATTTTTGCAGCATCAGGGTATAATAAATCTCGAAAAATGTGTTTTTTTTTCCCACGAAAAATATATTTTTCCCCACGAAAAATTCAGTAATAATTAATTATATCTTAGTTGGGATCAAGTACAAGCTACTGTTTTATTATTACAGAGAGAAAGGAAATCATTTTTAAAAATGTAAATTATTTGATTAAATGTAGATTATGTGAGATAGCCTTCCCGTAATTTGGAATTCTCTAGATAACGAGTTTCAGGATAACGGATCCCATACCTACACACGGGTTTCTTTTCAGCACACAATCTACACAAATACATTCCATCTAAACAGGCCTTTATGGTTCTGCTCTGTATCCTTGGAGAACCGGTTTGAATGTTTTCATGGAACAAATCTATAGAGCTCAGTACATAAAGGAGCGCTTCAAGGTTGTTTATCCTTGTCTGTTTTTTTATTACAGCGACACGTGTAAATCAGACTGCAATGATCTGTCTGCCGGTGGGACTCCTGACAGCTCCGATATACAGCTCTCATCATAAACTGGAAACTGATCACATAAAACAAAGGATGCCTCTCCGAGGTTTGCTTCTTCACTAAAGGATAACTCTGTACAGATAATAATTACCTCTGCTCGCTTCTTCTTAGAATTGTTGTTATTACCGGCCTGTCAATAGCAAATAATGGAGTAAGAGAACAGGGGATCCCCAGGAGATGTAAAAAGAAGGGACCCCCCTATGAGGAGCAAACATTTACAGGTATGGGACCTATTATCCAGAATATAAAAGAAAAAAATCTAGGATCCTGCAGTCCATTCTGCCGGTGCCCAATATCCGTTCTCCCTTGGATGAAACAATCAAACAATTTGGGAGTTTATAGATGGGCACTTACAAACGTTTAATACTTGTATGGACCCTCAAATAAAGTGTTGACTTTCACAGACTGTCCTTTAGTCTCCAGTTCTCGAATATTCTCAAATTGTGTAGTCCTAGTGACGTCACAGCCTGGCGCATTTCGTCTTGCGGTTTCCTCAAAGGCTTCACAGTCGCAAGACGAAATGCCGTGTGTGCCTAGGACTGCACGCTGCGGTTGAACGGCGGCAAACAACAACAGGCCACACTAGAAAGAACTATTGGAGAACTGGAGACAGAACAGATAGTCTGTAAAAGTCAACACTTTATTTGTGTGTCCATACAAGTATTCAACGTTTGTAACTACCCACCTATAAACTCCCAAATCACTGATTGGATAAAAGGTGGGTCCATTAACCCAAGGGGTGAAGGAGCATTTTCCTTATAGAGTGTGTGACCACCTAAAGGTGTATGGTTAAGGTCAAAAATACTACACTATATTAGACAATTTTCTTCCTTTTTTATCTATCCTCTGAGGGCTGGTCCATCTATTTAATATTGTTCTATTATCCAGAATGCTCAGGACCTGGGGTTTTCCAAATAACTCCGGAATTTGGATCTTCATACCTTAAGTCTACTTGAAAATCATGTCAACATTAAATAAAGCCAATAGGCTGGTTTTGCTTCCAATAAGGAATAATTATATCTTAGTTGGGATCAAGTACAAGCTGCTGTTTTATTATTACAGAGTTAAAGGAAATCATTTTTGAAAATGTGGGTTATTTGATTATAATGAAGTCAATGGAAAAGTTCCGTAATTCGGATTTTTCTGGATAATGGGTTTCCGGATAACGGATCCCATACCTGTATTTAATTCAGGAAGGTCCAACCTTTAAACCACCATCTGTTTCTGATCTACAACTGCCAACTGAGCGCCAAACAATGACAGTAAGGGGCATATTTATCAAGGATTGAATTTCGAAGTAAAAAAACATTCGTAATTCGACCATCGGATTTGAGTACTTCGATAGTCGAAGTATTTTTTCCATCAAAAACTGCCATATTCGATTGAAGTAAAATCGTATGATCGAACTATTTAATATATATATATATATATATATATATATATATATATATATATATATATATATATATATCTTATATATATCTTGGAATTAAATAAAAATAAATGATGAATGTAAATGACAAAAGTGCTTATAGAATAGCACCCTCATCAATTTTACATTCACTTATTTTAAAGGTTTATTTATCCTTTACGATGGCGAAGTGTCGAAGTTTTTTAAAAGAGACAGTACTTCGATTTACGAATGGTCGAATTTGTCAATTTTCAATTCGAATCGAATTTTGGCCTGTTCGATGGTCGAAGTACCCAAAAATTACTTCGAAATTCGAAGTTTTTTTTTGGGCCCCTTACTGTCTAATTAGTGGAAACCAATATATGGTAAACGATATCTATCAACAAAATGTTCCGGCCACCTGGGCCCTGCCCACCCCGGCCCACAAGCTCCACCCCAGATCCCGCCCACTCCACACCACAGTTAAAAGACCAAACAGACCACCCCTTATAAATTCCGGCCCAGATTATGGTTGCCAGATCCTCTGAATAATCAGCTGTCAAGGAGGACACGGCTATTTCGAAAAGTGCAGCACAGCCCCCCTTCAGGCCAGGGCCCGGTACAGCAGTACCCCCTGTGCCCTTCTGATGGCGGCCCTGCTGACCATAATTGAGAAGTAGACCATGCACCCTTTGTGGTATATTTATCAAAGAGTGAAGATAAAGATCACCACAGTCCTATCGCCACCCTCCATTCATTTCTATGGGATTTTTATAACATTATTTATCAATGGGTGAAAGTTCATCCTTTGATAAATATGCCTTTCAAAATCCCATAGAAATGAATGGAGAGTGGAGGAATTTCACTCTAGAGGACTGGGGTGACCTCTATCTTCACTCTTTCATAAATATAGCCCTTTAACTGATCCCTTTATACAGCCCCCTGCCCCCTTCCCCAAATGCATTGGTGCCTTCCCCTAAAAATTCCTGCCCCCCTGTACTGTCTCTGTGACTCCTGTACTGTCTCTGTGACTGCAGCATTGCACAGTGGGATCTGTAGGGGGAGCTTCTGCGGGAGAGGGTGATAAATTAAAAAACAGGGGGTTTCTTCTCCTTTAATGTAGTAATGTCCTTCTGTGACATTTCATTCTCTCTCTCTCTCTGACTGCTTGTTACATTCATTTTATTCCCTAATCTACGTCTTTTTTTTCAGTCCCCTACACATTTATGGCACCGATTGTGATAAATGATATTGTATTTATCATCATCATAAACAAATAAAAGCGACTGTGTGTAATGTTTATGGGCAGCGACTAAATGTGCCATAAAGTACATAATAAAGAAACAAGGGAATCTGTAATAACATTTCTTTTGTGCTTTCCGCCCGATCGTTATCACAAATTAGCCCATTATTCCTGCCTCATCCATCTTTTCTGTGTGGGTCTTCGCAGGCTCCTGTGTGTGGCTCTTCCAATGCTATGGAGTTTTGTGCAACTGCAAATGAAAGCAGTGTCTGTCTCTTTCCGCACTCTTGGTTCTGACTCTTGAAACAGAAGGAGTTCTCCTACAGCTATGACTTCATTCCTTATAATGCCTTGCATTCTCCTTCACAGGTCTGTAAATCAGTTGGCTTCTGCTACATTATTTTAGTAATTGGAATCATCAGTGATGATAGCTAAAGACAGAAACTGCTAAGTAGCGTTGGGCGAATTTGCGCCGTTTCGCTTCGCTGAAAAATTCTCGAATTTCCCACGAAATTCACAAAATGGCGAAAAATTTGTGAATCAGCGCCGCCGTCCATTTTTGACGTCGTTTTTTTGACGCCGGCGCACATTCGCTGGTTAAAATGCACCGGTGTAAAAAAAAAAAACAGACGCCAGCGCCCATTCTTTTTTGACCGGTGAATTTTCGTGGCCATTTCGCGCATTTATTCGCCTGCTTCGAATCGCGCAAATAATCTGCGAATTTGCGCCTGGCAAATAAATTCGCCGATCACTACTGCTAAGCAAAACATCATTTGTTTGGGTAAATATCCACTTTAAAGGGGTTGTTCAGCTTTGAGTTAACTTTTAGTATGATATAGATATTGATAGTCTGAGACAATTTGCAATTGGTTTTCATTTTTTTATTATTTGTGGTTTTTGAATTATTTAGCTTTTTATTCAGCAGCTCTCCCGTTTGCAATTCCAGCAGTCTGTTTGCTAGGGTCCAAATGACCCTAGCAACCATGCATTGATTTGAATAAGAGACTGGAATATGAATAGGAGAGGGTCTGAATATAGAGATGAGGAATAAAAAGTAGCAATAACAATACATTTGTAGCCTTACAGAGCATTTGTTTTTAGATGGGGTCAGTGACCCCCATTTGAAAGCTGGAAAGAGCCAGAAGAAGAAGGCAAATAATTAAAAAATTATAAAAAAAAATAAATAATAAAGACCAATTGAAAAGTTGCTTAGAATCGGACATTCTTTAACACAGTAAAAGTTAAATTAAAGGTTTACCACCCCATCAATAGCAAATGAAATAGATTCTGCAAATGTTAGTAAATAAGCCCCTTATGCTAGCCATACACCGTGTGAAGATGCTCATTTGGAGACTTTGTCAAACTAGTAATTCTTGGCCTGAATTGGACCCCTGTGTACTGGACCCAGCTGCAATTATGCAAAAATTCTGGGGGGGGGGGGGGGATAAATCTCCATTGTGGTAAGAGACATGAAAATTTGCATCCAAAAATTGTATTGTATTGTATAATTCTATTTGTAAATGTCTCTTAATGGCTCTGTGTACAAGCAGGGTCGCCATCAGGAGGGCACAGGGGGTATAACTGTACCAGTCTCAGGCCTGAAGGGGGGCCCTTGACAGCACCAAAGTCATGCCGCCCTTCCGAAGTCCCGAACAGCCGAAAAACCGAACAGCCGAAGTCCTAAAACGGTAAAAAGACCCAAAGCCACGAAAATAGCCAAAGTTGAAGACCTGAAGCGGCGAAATGGCGGGGGGGGGGGGGGGGTGGGCCTGGTGCCAATGTTTTTTTTAACTTGTGGGGGGTCCAACTTTGGTTTCCCCATCCGCCTGTTGTTATCAAACCGCGTTAGTTACACCCACCTATGCATTCCAGGCCGCACCAAGCTCCGCGTGTAATAAACATTACTCTAGTTGTGCCATGTGCAAAGAACCAAGCAGCTATGCACAGCAGCCAGGCCCAGATTTCTGGAAAGGTCACCTAGTCCCGGGCCAAGGGTGGCAGGATTTTAGGGGGGCGGCATGCTGCCCAACCACACCCACATTGGTTCAAAAACACTGGGGATGCGCTGGAGATACAATCATTTTTTAAATACCCATGCGCCAATCCCCATTGCTCCGGTCCAGATGATGAAAATTTGCATGAATAAAGGGGAGGGGATAAGGTCGACAAACGGCGCCCACTACTAAATTTGGCCCTGCAGCAGCATTTGGGTTTCTGTCATTTTAAATATGAAATATTTCTCTGAATGAAGAAGAACCCCTTAAAAGTGCCCTTATCCACATTTAGGGGGAAATTCACTAAAGGGCGAAGTGACTAACATTAGCAAAAATTCGCCAGAGTGACGTCATTTCGGGACTTCGCCAATTTACTAATGGACGCAGGGTAACTTTGCTAGCGAAGGAGAGAGACTCTAGTGCTACTTCGCACTCTTACGCCAGACGAAGTTTCGCTCTGGCAAAAGAGCGTTACTTCGCAAATTCACTAAGATGCGCCTTTTAGTCAACGTTACCTGTTCCGCCAGACTTGCCTTCACCAGCTCAGACCAGGAAGTGCAATGGAATGTATAGAGCTTCTTCAATTTTTTGTTGAAAAATTCTCTAAGTCCCAAAAAACGATGGTGTCTTTTCCTTTTTCAGGGTGATAGGCTGCAAAAGTCTGTAAAAAATATAGGGCAATATAACAACTTTATTTTGTTTTATTAAGGTTTCCCGGGCTTGTGTAGTGTAATGTATTTGCTGCAACATATACGTCCATTCAACTTTAACTTCCCACCGTATGCAAATTAGCCAACGCTAACGCAATTTCATTCGCTTGGTGCAGTAACGCTAGCGCAAGTTCTCCAGAGTTCGGCCCCCTGGACGCAACTTCGGATTTTAGTGAATTAGTGTTGTCCTGGCGAATCTACGCCTGGCGAAGTGTTACGATGTGAGCGAAGCCAGCTCTGGTGAATTTCCGCAGGTTAGTGAATTTGCCCCTTAGTGTTAGGCTGTATTATAGATAAGACAAGCAAGTGTGGAGTTACCTGTTCTACCAGCGCTACAACCTCCCCCGCGGCACGGATACAAGTTACACATAGCGTCCTCTACAGGCGAACATTTCTGATGATTATTGCAACTAAGCCTCCAACCCCCACATATCCCCGATTTTAGCAGGTTAATGCATATTAAACCTAATGTGCAACACATAATATAGTCTAAATTTGGTTTCCCCAACTGCCCATTGCCAAACTGCTGTGCACCCGCCCTGAGAACCCAATGTATGTCTCGGGATACTGAGAGCTGTAGTTTAAAGTGATACCGACACTAAAAAAACAACATTAAAAAAAAGTACTTTTTAAAATATGAATGTATATTAAACGTTACCTATAGGTCATGCTGAGAGGTTTGTTTTTGTAAGTAATTGTTAGTAGCTAAACCTGTTTTGCCAACCTGACCCATCCCATCTCAAGTTTCTAATGCTAACAGACTCCTGCTGCACAAACATGGCCGCCCCCTCATATAGGAACATGGGGCACCAGACAGGTAATGTAAAATCATTGGGCAAATACTTTATGGCAAAGTTATAAGTAACTTGCAAAGCCAATATTATGATAGATGTAAATGAGGCATCATTTCTGGTGTCAGTATCTCTTTAAAAAATACAGAAGGAAACTCTTCCCATTCTAAATCTATTAGGACAGTATGGGCAGAAAGTCATACCTGATACAATGATCCTCCACTTCAGCACTAGCGTCTCTCGCTCAAGCCAAGAAGAGCTCCGCCTAAACTAACCACACCCAGTGTTACCCGCTAGTTACACCCACCTACGTGGTTCCAGGTCACAGCCACACCCAAAGGCACCAACCACGCCCAACTCCGCGTGTAATAAACATTTCTCTAGTTGCGATAAATACCAAGAATGCCCCCTGCAGGCTCATTTGACCAATATTTGAAATCTCTTTTTAGTTTTTTGGGGAATTGATGCTCTTTGGAGCAAGTTTTATTCCATTTGAGCAGCAGTTGATGCACTAGATAGCACAGGGGATCAAGAGGCCTTTTAATAAAATATCTGTTGCCCTGTGTTGTAGTTTGCTCTAAATTCACTGGCCTCTCAGCAATGGCAGTTTAGTGATCAGCACCCATTGTTCCTGAGCCCGGCACTCACTACAGCTTGTCATAAGCTCAGCGGAACCAAATAAATGGGGGTTGATGCTCCTGAGCCAAAAAGCTAATTACATCCCAATGCCACATTTTTCATGCCAAGCTTCAATTAGGAACAGCCCATAACTTAACTGTTCTTGTGCGTTCGAGACACCACCATCCCGGCGCCAGCTCTGCCAATGTAAGGAGACTTGGGGCACTGCAAAAAAAAAGAAATAAATGACTTTGCATTTGTCCATCCTAGTAATGCAGAAAGTTCTAAAAAACAAAAAAATGCTTATATTTAGCAATAAGGTAAAAAACATTTTTTATGAGTGGGTTTGGCGCATCATAACTTGCTTACCCATGTAAAATGCTACATATAGGGCGATTGCTCTGCATGCTGTGGTTAGGCATGCACCAAATCCAGGATTCGGTTCAGAAATCGGCCAGGATTCGTCTTTTTTCAGCAGGATTCAGATTCGGCCGAATACTTGCGTCTGGCTGAACCGAATCGGAATCCTAATTTGCAAATGTAAATTAGGGGAGGGAAATCACGTGACTTTTCATCACAAAAGAAAGAAGTGAAAAATGTTTTCACACTTTATTTTTTCCCACCCCTAATTTGCATATGCAAATTAGGATTTGGATTCAGTTCAATATTAGGCTGAAAGTTTCACAAAGGTTTCAGGGATTCGGCCGAATCCCAAATAGTGGATTTGGTGCATTCCTACCTGTGATACAAGGAGGTCTGTAATTTACTGTATATCATTCATGGATGGGGTTTAAAGGGTGGTTTATCTTTAAATTAACTTTTAGTATGTTATAGAATGGCTAATTCTAAGCAACTTTTCAATTGGTCTTCATTTTTTCCTTTTTTTTTTTTTTATTGTTTTTGAATTATTTGCCTTCTGATTCTTACTAGGTTTCAACTGGGGTTCACTGACCCCATCTACAAACAAATGCTCTGTAAGGCTACATATTTAGTGTTATTGCTACTTTTTATTGTGGATATTTCTATTCAGGCCTCCCCTATTCATATTCCAATTTCCTATGCTAATCAATGCACGGTTGGTAGGGTAATTTGGACCCTAGCAACCAGATTGCTGGAAACTGGAGAGCTACTGAATAAAAAGCTAAATAAATCAAAAACCCGCTAATAATAAAAAATGAAAACCAATTGCAAATTATTTTGGAATATCACTCTCTGCATCATACTAAAAGTTAATTTAAAGGTGCACAACCTTTTTAAGGACAAGACTTAAAGGCATTGGGCCTGATTTATTATTAACATGTATTTTTAGAGCTCCAACTTATTGCACAGCACTGATCAGTATTGAGCTCTTTAACACACACAAAAATCCCATAAAGGTGCCCTCCATAGACTTGCCCTTGTCATAGGCACTGGCACAAACACTTGCAGACAATGTCACTTCAATTGTATAGGGGTGGTTTTGGGCACAATTTGCCACCATGTTATTCAGCTACTTAAAAACACAAAGTGCTCTGAAAACACCCCAGAAGCCATTACCATTAGGATAAAGGCACACGTGCATGGTCCTGATTTACTCTTTCCTCATTTAATCACAAATTAAAGGGTTCATGAATCCCCAGAGAACATTAAATCCAATACATTGACACCCCCCAGTTGGGAGTCGCCCAGGAGACCTAAAGTGCTGTAATGGAAAACAGAAGGTGCTGCTGCAAAGAGGGTCTGGAACCCAGAAATCTATCTTTATACAGGTATGGGACCTGTTATCCAGAATGCTCGGGACCTAGGGCTTTCCAGATAAAGGTGGCCATACACATAGAGATTCGCTTGTGTGCCGATTTCGCCAAATAAGTGGATCTCTCCCTGATATGTCCACCTTCAAGGTGGGAGATATCAGGCTGATCCAGTCATGGGCCCTAGGGCCCAATGGTCGGATCATAGTTAAACCAATAGGGGCGGTCGAATTGCGGGACCTCATCAACTAACAGATTTGTTCCGTGATCCGATGGGATTTTTACCCCTGCCCAATCGACATCTGGCCGACTCTCAGCCAGATATGGATCAGGGATGCCCATCGTAGGGCCCCACAGAGCTGACAACTAGTGATGGGTGAATTTGGGGCATTTCGCTTCGCCAAAACTGCGAAAATTTTGCCAAACGGTGCCGGCGTCAAAAAACGGACTCCAGCGCATATCCGCCGGTGAAAATGCGCCGGCATCCGAATTTTCTCAGCGGTTTCATGAATTTATTTGCCGGCGGTGAATCGCGGGAATTCCCTGTGAAATCGCGCCTGGCGAATAAATTCGCCCATCGCTAATGCCAACAGACGGAGTCAGCAGCAGTCTGTTGGCAGCTTTTATCAGCCTGTGTTTGGCCAACTTCAGTGTTATTTATGTAAATTTGGATCTCTATACCTCAAGTCTACTAAATAATAATTTTTAAAATGAATTAAACCTAATAGGATTGTTTTGCATCCAATAAGGGTTAATTATATCTTAGTAGGGATCAAGTACAAGGTCTTTTTCATTACTACAAGGAAAAAAGGAACTACATTTTAATAATTTGAATTATTTTATTATAATGGAGTCTGTGGGAGATCACCTTTCCGTAATTCATAGCTTTTTTGGATAATGGGTTTCCAGATAACGGATCCAATACCCGTACCGCTAAAGGCTAGTTGTAGTATGACTTGGATCCCCATACAGAATGCCAGTTATTATCTTATCATTCACATTAATAGATTAGTGACCTCGAATACCCCTTATTTGTGTTCCTGCTGCAACTGCCTCTTTAGAAAATGAAACTGTTGAAAGGGAAGGAATGTGCTGATCTGCGTCTCCTTCTCGTCAGCGGCTGATGAATCTATTGTTTATCTATAATCCATTTAGTGTGACGAGCTGGTTTATTGCGCTCCTTACTGCTCTGTAATTGGCAGCCATTTAATTGTACCAGGGAACATCATTGGAGCGCCGCTGGCATCTTCTCTGCTGGAACTGTGCAACTTTCTACAATCTCATTACACATTTTGCTATTGTTTTTGTTTCACTCAATGATTATAATATTCCCAAGTAGCAGTAGGAATTACACACGGCGACATGCACGGAATTTTTCAGGCATAATGAGTCTCCGGCCCGAGGAGCTCATCATGAAAATACGGAGCTTGAGTCACTGTGATGTTCACGAATGAATTTATAAAAATTGTGTTTGTGCAGCAGAACAGAACATCTGTTTTCTAGATGGGGTCAGTGACCCCCCATTTGAAAGCTGGAAAGTGTCAGAAGAAGGGAAACTATATAAAAAGAGAAAAATGAAGACCAATTGAAAAGTTGCTTAGAATTAGCCATTCTTTAACATACAAAAAGTTAATTTAAAGGTGAACTACCCCTTAAAGTGAGACTGTAAATGAACCCAAGAGATGCTCCTTCATCTGAACTCAAGTAAGAGAACTCCATTTATTCTGTATTTGAGGTGAATGCATAAACACTCTGATTGGCTACTTAACAGTCCAATGCTCTGATTGGCTAAAGAATTTTCATTGTTTTGGGCAGCACAATGTTATTACCCAGAAGATGCAATATGGGATTACAAAAGGGGCTCAGATAGGAAATTTGTGTTTTCCACTTTGCTTCTGACATTTCTAGAAACTGATTTATAATCTGCTGGAACCAGTTTAAAATGCTGTTTACTCAATTGTTCCTAAGGAAACAAGTTTAGCCACATTGATTGCATTTTTCTAATCGCAAAA
The DNA here is from genome assembly GCF_017654675.1 of Xenopus laevis. Classification (NCBI taxonomy): domain Eukaryota; kingdom Metazoa; phylum Chordata; class Amphibia; order Anura; family Pipidae; genus Xenopus; species Xenopus laevis. Next base: position 174,791,576 of record NC_054373.1, read on the forward strand.
GAAAAACTATAGAAGACAACTAAAACTCACAACACCATACTGACAGCTGAAGGCTTCTAGGGACACTGGGGGTTTCCATATGACTAAAACTGCTCAACTGCTTTTTTACCCTCGGAGATGGTGATCTATCTACTATCTATCTGTCTGTCTGTCTGTCTGTCTGTCTGTCTGTCTGTCTGTCTGTCTGTCTGTATATCTACAATATCTATCTATCTATCATCTATCTATCTATCTATCTATCTATCTATCATCTATCTATCTATCTATCTATCTATCGATCTATCTATCTATCATCTATCTATCTATCTATCTTATTAGAATCTGATTGGTTGCCATGGGGCTATTAGATTGGAAAAGTCCAATTGAAAAACCTTTTCCCATTCTGCAATAAAAGATCCTCATAAGAACCCCAGAAAAGAAACCCTACATATAAAGACATATATACAGATATGAAATGGTCTGTTCAGAGAATATACTGCACCTATATGCTTTACTATCTATATTCTGTCTATATAACAGAAGTAATTAATATCCCATATGTATGAAAGAAACTGAAAACCTTAAATAGTCAAGCAACAGTTTTTTTTCTACTTATTTCACACAAAACATTCTTTTCTTCCGGCCTTTAACTAATGTTGAGCTTGATCATTTGCTCGTCATCAAGTAATGAAACATGTCAAGGTTTATCAGTTTTAATCACTTATTTTGACCCTTCCTTGACAATCCCCTGTCATTTCCATTAGAGGACAATGCAGATACCTCACAGCTTTATCAACAATTGCAAATTGCACAATGTAAAGAATTCACTTAAAGACAAAATGCATAAATATGCATTCCCAGGAGGGGACAAACTCCAAATGACAGGAGAAGACAAACTATGTAGGTAACAGAAGTACTGAGCTCCATCAAGGCTACTCAACAAAACCCACTCATTGTCTCCATCGTCCTCCTACTGATCGTGTAGGACCTTCACCCCAGTGCATTTAGCATGTGTGGGGCAGAATGTCGAGAGCACAAACAAATTACAAATTACAGTCTGTAAATTACTGTGTTTGCAATAAGTAATAACCTTTGGTTTAGAATTACTCATGCCATCTTTTTTTTTTTTTTAAAGGGAAACACTGCCTTATATAATAGTAAAAGTAGCATTCCCTGCAAACCACAACCAGTGGGAAATTATCCTCATCTAAGAGGATAGGGTCAATAAAGTTACATTTTGAGAAATATTTCTAATTTAAATTATTCAGTGCATAAATATGTACATAAGAAGGAGACATGTTCTAGAGATCTTCAAGCACTTTCAGGCAGTTCTAGAGATCTCTAGGCACACCCAGAACCCTATCAGCTGTTTAGTGGAATAGAAAAATGAGAAAAAGTATAATAAAAGTCAACAAGTTCATAACTCTTTATGCTCAAGTTCTATGATGTGCTATTGCTCTAACACCCTTTTATGAAGGGTATCAAACACGGGACAACCTTGCAGATCTCTGTCTGAACAGTTGTATATGGAACAAATTAACATTATAGCGTTTGTTGTGGCCAAAGATACAAATAACCAGGTCTGAATTAGGTCTAAAACTGGCCATAGATGTTGAGATTTTTAAAAGATCACAGACCACGATCTTCTCGGAACGATCGTACGATCGTACAAATTGACCATCAACTAAAAAGACCAATTTGCCAGGAAAACAAAGGGGAGCTGCCTGCTTGGCCCTGCAAACATAGATAGATTGCACTGGGACTGACAAAGATTTTTTGACCTGGCCGATCAATTTCCTGACAGATGTCGGCCGAAAAATCGTAAGATGTACGATTGTTCGAATCCCACTAACCGCACGATAATTTCGAAGGATTGGTCGGACTTCCCTAAAATCGGTCGTTCAGCAAGAAGAATCGTCGCGTCTATGGGGAGCTTAACTCGCAAAAGCTTAATCTGCACCCAACCCTTGTGTGCAAAATGTTGCCATTGTAAGACCCGCACCCTAGAGACCTGCATCGGGTCGGGTACCCGCGGAATACCCGTAAAGTGGTCAGTTTTGGTCAAAAAGTCCCAGATTCCTTGGCCGTGCGGGCAGTCCCCAGGTAAACCAGGTGGGTACACAGCCAAGGTGCGGGCATGATCCCTCCCATCCATCCTTTTGGTTCTTCTACTTTTAACATTTATTTGGGAAGATTCGGCATCGAAGTGACAGCACAAATTTGATGTGCCTTCCAGTTTTGCATGTCCCTTGGGTCAGAAGGTTAGTTGGCCTATTACTGGTCGGGTAGCGGGAACATGGGGGTCAAATTGTGTGCTTCTCTGGTTCAAAGACAGGGTATCTTCAGGAGAAGTGGAGGAGTGTATTTCCCCAATATGACCTGCACCCAACCCTAACCCACAAAGTTTGGCCAAATTTCAACCCAAACCAGCCCAACAGGTGGTCAACCCGCAGGTCACCGTTGGTGTCCAGTCAACCCAAACATAACTAGCCTATACAGAATATGCATTTACCGAGTCCAATCAACACACTAGGAACAGGCTTAGGAAGATGACACTTTCAGCTTCGGTGATTCCATATGACGGGTTCTTGAAACTGCCCCCCACCCACCCAGGTAGTAGTATGCAGTTTGATGAAAGTCATTCAAACAACTGCCTGATCATTGGATAGCTATAGCCATCTCATGACAAAACAGGAATGTGGATGCCATTTATAAACATTATTTGATGTAATATATAATCAATATATGGACAGGAACTAACTCTTATTTTTGTTCCTGGACTTTTAACTACCCTATAAGAGTGCATGACTCTTATTCTCTGTTTCACAGCTATACTTCCATCCTGGCAATTTGTCTGCAGCATCTAATAATCACTAATTCCATAGGGGATCCAGGCAAGTATCAACAGGATCTTGATCATCAGCAGATCATTATGCTGCAGGTTCACATCTGTATTACCAGTGAAATCACTATGGGACTGCCCTACTGTTATTGTGAAACCTTTATATTCTTATCCAGAATGCTTGGAACCTGGGGTTTCTGGGGTTTCGATCCCATACCTTATATCCGATAAAAAATAATTTAAACATTAAATTAACCCAATTTTTCCTGCAGTAAGGATTAATTGTATCTTAGTTCGGATCAATCACAAAGTACTGTTGTATTATTATAGAGAAAAAATTCGGATTATTTGCACAAAATCGAGTCTAGGGGAGATGGCTTTCCCGTAATTCAGAGCTTTCTGGAAAACAGATCCCGTCTTATTAAAAAAAGGGTTAATTAAGTTAGGATGATGGACGCAGACAAAACAACAACAAAGTCCTTAGTCTCCCAGGAAACAGAAGTTGAAAGCACTGGCAGCACTTAACCTTTTAATGATCTTCTAAATGAAAATGAAATTATGCAAATGTTAGACAACCACTGGGGGATGTACCTGCCGAGTACCTTTTCCATTGTTTATCCGTGTCCTCCTGTACAAGCTGCAGATCCTCAGAGACCACATCCCTTATGGATAGAATAGAAGAAGAGACTCTTTACAGTGACGCGAGTCCGCGAGTCAAGAACTTGCTAAAGAACGCTCATCAGAAACCATTAATTAGATTTATCTGCTGTGACTGCTCCTCGGAGAATAGAGCCACAGTCAATAAAACGTATATGTGCCGTGCTCAACAAAACAACCATGATCCTTTATTAAACCTTGCAGAATCCAGTACAGGTACGGGATCTGTTATCCAGAATGCTCGCGACCTGTGTATTCTGGATAAGGGATCTTTCCGTAATTTGGATCTCCATACCTTAAGTCTACTAGAAAATCATGTAAACATTAAATAAACACAATAGGCTGGTTTTGCTTCCAATAAGGATTAATGATATCTTAGTTGGGATCAAGTAGAAGTTACTGTTTTATTATTACACAGAGAAAAAGGAAATCATTTTAAAAAATTTTGATTTATTGGATAAAATGGAGTTTATGGGAGATGGCCATCAAGTAATTCAGAGCATTCTGGATAAAGGGTTTCCGAATAACAAATCACATACCTGTACTTAAAGTTAAAAGTACAAATCAATGGTGGCATAGCAGTGATCATGGCTGCCTTGCATCTCTAGGGTCCTGGGTTTGATTCCAGCCAGGGTACTACAGGTATGGGATATGTTATCTAGAATGCTCGGAAATAGGGGTAGGCAGAGTAGGAACTTCTACCCCATGTCCAGTCCCCGCTCTGCCTGTTCTCTGTCCCAGGCATTTTGAGATTCGGCTGTTGCGTCAATTTGTCCATGCAAGTGATCCATGTCGATTTGCGCATGTGCGCCACGTTAATTTGCTCATGATTCACGCATGCGCACACAGCAATCCACGCATGCGCGCACACAGCTGGCGCCATGACCAATCAGGTTGCCTAGGGTGCCTGGCCTGGCCCGGCTCTGCTCAGGACCTGGGGCTTTATGGATAAGGGGACTTTCATTAATTTGGATCTCCATACCTTAAGTCTGCTAAAAAAAAAATCATTTAAATATTAATTAACCAAATAGTACTGTTTTGCCTACAATACGAAATATTTTTATCTTAGTTGGGATCAGTTACAAGGTCCTGTATTATAACTACGGAGGGAAATCATGATTAAATATTTGTATTATTTGTTTAAAATGGGAGATGTCTATGGAAGATAGCCTTCCCGTAATTCAGAGCTTTCTACATAATGGGTTTCCCCCCAACGGATCCCATACCTGAATCTGCAAGAGTTTGTTTGTTCTCCCTATGCTTCCATGGGATTCCTCTGGGGTTTTTGGGTCCAAAAACATACTGGAAGTTTACAAGGTTGGCCATAGGGATCTTAGACTGTAAGCTCCATTGGACAGGGACCGATATGAATGACTGCTATAAAGTTCTATGCAAATAAAGGATATTTGTTGGACAGGGGATTGCTGACAACCTATGTGTACAGTACTGTGGACAATAATAATAATAATAATGCCATGTAAAGACAGAGATTATTACTATTCACTCTTGCTGTCATGCAATGCATAGTGTATTGACTCCTGTGTACATCAGTCTGTGCTTCTTCTCCCCGCGGGCAGATTCTGATCATTTAATAGGTATGACAGCTGTTAAATGAGCCCATGTGAGGTTGTATTGTGAGTCTTACAACTTCCCAGCCCTGTGGTTTTGAATAAATAACAGCGGATATGGTTTATGTTCTTGGCAAACAGCAGAATGTGCTCACGGTACACTGCATTAAGCCTCCGTAATGATAACTATCACTGGATTTGGTGCACACACCTAAGTAGCGGGTTTATTTGCTAAAGGATCTGTAACATCACACAATGGAAATAATGCATTTGAAGTAAGAGAGAATTCATTGTTATTCTGTACATATTAATATGTTTCATTTGAAGCTTAAGTCCTGCATTTGAATGTGATGAGTTTAATATCCACACGGCTGTGCTCAGACAAGTGACATTGGCAAATGAGCGGATCTGGTCATGTACGGTAACCTTTAGCTTGGCCTTTTATCTTGTCTGTTCCTCTATGGGAATCTATAAAAACAGCGAAATAAATAACGAAGTCTTTGGGTCAATGAGATAAATGGTAACTGATTTTGTCATGGCCTTGAAGGAGTTTTCCCCTTAGGGTAAGGTGAGATTCATGAAAAAATGTCTGCGGCATGGCACTCGCAGCGCTTCCTTTTCCGAAGACGCCCGAAGTTGCCTCACAAGGAAATATCCAGAATCTCCGCCATATAGTAGGAATGTTGTGCTTTTCCAGGCTATAAATAAGTATATTTATAAATATATGTAAAGTATGGAGTACCAGGGAAGATAGTGCCAGTCTTATTTACTGTTGCTTGGCATATTTGCACAAGTTCATGGCAACCAATCAGAACTCTACTTTCATTGTTCTACCTGCAGGAGACTTATCAAAGCTCATTGCTGATTGGTTGCTAAAACAAGTGTTAGTAACAAGGCCGTAATTAGGAGTCGGTTGAAGAGACAGTGTTGGAGGGGACTATGCACCTACCCTTTCTGCTTCCCTTCCTCTACTTTCACTTCATTTCTAAGCCCAAAGAATTTGCGTGCATGGAAGGGGTGTTCTGAGTCTAGCTGAGATGAAAAGTGGGTGTGGACTGGGGTTTGGGGCAATTCAGGTAAGGGCATACCTTAGATGCCCGACACTGGTTGGAAAATGAGCCCCACCGTGCCAAGCAAGTACCATAGGTGACTAATGATGGGAGAATTTATTTGCCAGGCATGGATTTGCTGCAAATTTCCGCACTTCGCCATTGCTGCAAAATTCAGCGCCAAAAAAATTGTGAGCATAAAAATTGATGATTGTTAAAATGTTTGATGCACATTGACTTTAATGCATTTGGACAAAAGATTTGCTGATGTAAAAATTGCCCCGCACATAAAAATTGTCCTGCACATAAAAATTGTCCCGCGTCGAAATTATTTTGACGCCCATTGACTTTAATGCATTTGGACAAAAAAAAAAAAGTCACCCATGTAAAATTTGTCACTCATCAAAATTATTTTGACCCAATTGACTTTAATGCGTCTCGCAAATTTTTCCGGTGAAGTGAAGCAGGGCAGATTTGCCCATCACTATAGGTGACCATAACTTTTTTCAAAGATAAAGTAAATATTGCCCTCCACAAAATGCCATATGTTACACAATATTAATAGACATTTATATTATTGAAATAGGAAAACATTTTTAGTGGAATTATGCTATTTGATCCATCTATAAATATTTATTTCCCAGGAAATGTTGTTTCTGTTGCTATCATTTTAATGGTATCTATTTGTAAATAATTGTGTTAGCTGTAGTGGCAAAAAAACATTCTATGTGATCAGTCTGTGTTTATGCTGAAGCTCTGGCATGGGAAATCCCGGCTATTCTCTGTAGGCTGTATCCACTGCATTGCTTTGTGCTCTTACACATAGGGGCTGGTTTATTGTCATTTGTAAAATTTAAATGGATTAGATACACCCATCAATCTTCATCTGTAACAATAACAACATTATCTCAAAATATTGGGGAAATGTGTCTGATAACAGAAGAGATGATGATGGAAGCACCCTTAGACATAACTTTCTCAAGATAAAGATCCATACACAGGTAGATTACGGCTGCCAATTCTGTCCCTTTAAGCTGAGCCGGCATCTTATCTGTCCTTGTATGGGGCCAACCAACAGGCCTGCCTTACTAATATTTGGCTAAAAACCAATCATATCTCCACATACATGTGTAGGAGTCTGGTAAATTAGCCACTCCTAATAATATTAGCAGGCAAATACCCAGTGGTATAGACGCCTAAATGGGTCCTAACATGCCCCTGGGTGTTCACAATAGTGACCAGTAGAGGGCACTGTGCTAAAGTATAAAACTCTTGGTGGCCATGTGCTCAGGGTTCATTTTGTGTTAGTCCTGGCCTGAGTAGGCACACAGGACTCCAGTGGAACCTAGACTGATTAGGTCTAGTTAGAGAAGGCTACTTAACTTAAGAGGTCTCTCTAGTAGTGACAGATAGACAGGCTATTTAGCTGAGCATCTTGAGGCTCCTCTGAGGATTGTGAATGGGATTATGATCCCGGGTACTCTTTGCCCAGAAGTATGGACTAAGTGTACAGACCTGCATAAAGTTACAGTCACACTATACCCTGCCTCCACACCATTTGCCAGAGCTTACTCCCGAAGATTTAAGCACAATACCGGGAGTGTAGCTCATAGAACGGTGCACTCAACTTACTATACCGCTACACATGTTTGCAATATGGAGAGCTCAACCCCCTTGAAATTAATCCGTGAAGGTGCCAGGTGCTAGTACTGGAAGACGCCCATCTGCTTTAGGTCAACTGATATATAGGAAAAAATCCAGTAGCACACTGCAATTCGTGAGAAAGTGTTTTGCATTTTATTTAGCCCATGTACATACAGGCAACTTTTTGGGCCAGCCGGGGCCTTTATCAAGGCTTGATAAAAAGGCCAGGGTGGCTGGAAACATTGCCCTTGACAGGTTGATGGTGAATGTACCATTCACCATCATTTGACCATCCCGGCAAAGCATTGCCTTTATTCTATAAACTTTTTCATTAATGCTTGTGTTGCTCCCCAACTCTTTTTACATCTGAATGTTGCTCATGGGTATTAAAGACCCCTGGTCTAGGGTTAAGGAAATCTTGCATAAAATCTGGATGATCATCTATACAAGTGGCCGACTCTGGAATTCTGGCTCTATCAGATGTACCTCATTGCAGCACATCATTTTTGTATCAATGTGGATAGATGGACATTTGCAGCATGTACACCAATTGGTAACACAATCATTGTTACTATGGGATGATTTCTGCTGGACTTGTTGAAGTATCCCTATAGGCAGGACAATTAAGCAGCTAGTTGAGGGTTCGGCCATTGCCACTGTATAAACTGCATAAATATTAATTTTATTACAAAAACAGCTAATATGGAGGTAAAGATTTTTTTAGGTTGACTTTCCTTGTTATTATGAAGCAGAGAAATGGGAGCTCCTGTTGTCGGTATCTGAATTTAAAATGAGCAGTGAATGCAGTTGGAAAGGGCATGCAAATTAAGACATACTGACATTATCCTATGAAAATCAGGAGCCAGCGCTTCTTTCTTCAGTCATGCTGAGCTGGAGGCAGTGAGATGTTCCATAGGCTAGAAGTGTCCAAATGTTAACAGTATAGCAGTCTATGGAAGGTTTTTACTGCCTCCAGCCCAGTCTGAGCAGGAACTTATTTACCGTAAAGGCATGCGAGGGCCCAAGCCTAGGGAAGCAGCTTAAGGGGGCAGACTTCAGATGCCTACATGGTAAATAATACCAAAAAATCTCCATCAGTCCACTGCCGGATGCTTGTGGAACAGTCAGGACTGCATGTGCCAATCACTGAGAGAAGGGGGCAGATACAGTGAGGGCCACACTGACAAAGAGAAGGACCCTCTGATCCTATTTGTTAAACATCTGGGTGTACAACTGGGCCCACAACCCAAGTAGGCCCAGTGTCAGACTGGGATGCCAGGGGCCCACCAGAAACACTGTAGACCATGGGCCCACTTTCCAAACTATTATTCCTCCTCTCCTCACTCCGCCTGTTTATTCTCCTAGTCTTTAATATTTACTTACTATATTCTTCCATTATTAAACATTTCCCCCCCCATAAAGAAATAGGGAATGACCATGAAATAGGCCAAATGTTTAGAAACAAGAGGCCCACTGACACCTGGGCCCACCGGGAGTTTTCCTGGTATCCAGTCCGACACTGAGTAGGCCAATCGGTTTATATATTTTTGGACTGTTTCCTTTAAACGAAATGCTTTCTGCTGATTTGTGCTTAGCACAGAGGAATATCTATGTATCTGCTCTTGGTTTATGGTATTTCTCTGTACAGGATATGAGCAATGTTTGTGGTTTCAGCTACGGCTGCTATGGCTAGACTTCTCCATTACCGGCTGTATCGGCTCCTACTAATATCAGAAGAGAATACACAGTTTCGCTTGCCCTTAAATATTAAATGGCAGTGGTGCCACATCCTCCGCACGTATCGTAGCGTCTGTAAGAAGAGTAAAGATCCACAAACACATATTATGGAACTAACCCTATCAACTACAAGATCACTGATGCCAGGCCATGCACCCCTGGTGATACCCCTTGCTGGCATCATGCATTAGGATTAGGGATGCACCGAATCCAGGATTCGGTTCGGGATTCGGCCTTTTTCAGCAGGATTCGGATTCGGTTCTTTTTTTTTTTATAGTTTTGCCTTCTTTTTCTGATTTTCCAGCTTTCAAATGGGCGTCACTGACCCCATCTAAGAACCAAATGTTCTGTAAGGCTACACATTTTAAAGGCACATTTATCAAGAGTCAAATTTCCAATTCATGTGAGTTTTTTAAAACACCCCTAAACTCCCATGAACTCGAAATTTGACCAATTGAAATGTATTAATAAAATCTAATTTTTAAAACTCGGATGAATAGAATCGACCTGAAAACTCAAATCAAATTCCAATTTTTCTCGATTCGAATGAAATTCAAAAATTTTCTCCAAAAAAACTTGAATGTCAGGAAGGCTACAAACCACTCAAAATGGATCCTTGGACGTCTCCCATTGACTTAAACAGCAATGCGTCAGGTTTTAGGTGGCAAAAAGACAAATTTGAGTTCTTAAAGGGCCAGAGTATGATAAATCTCAAAAATCTATTTTTTTTTAAAAAAACTCGAATCGAATTTGAATAACTCCCCAGTCGGATTTGACAGTTTTGACCATAAAACACTCTAAAATTCAAAGTTCGAAGTTGAATTTTCATTTCGACCCTTGGTAAATCTGCCCCTTATAGTTATTGCTGCTTTTTATTACTCATCTTTCTATTTGGGGCCTCGCCTGTTTATATTCCAGTCTCTTATTCAAATCAATGCATGGTTGCTAGGGTAGTTAGGACCCTAGTCACCAGAGAGCTGCTGAATAAAAAGCTAAATAACTCAAAAACCATAAAACCAATTGAAAATTGTCTCTGAATATCTCTCTCTACATCATACTAAAATTTAATTAAAAGGCGATCAACCCCTATAAATGCATGGGATGTGTAGCCAAGCAGGACAGGGGAGTGGCCTTAAATTGTCCCATCCTTCTTCAGTTTCTTAATTACTTATGGCATTGCTATGGTCCCCGGACTGAATAAGGGTTTTAGCATCTTGAATGTAGTAGAATGATTAAAATGCACCAGAACTCTCCTGCACCAATAATTCAATTAAAACAAAGGTTATTTTTTATGCTGCGGAGATTCTCCCCCATGGCAGCCAATTCTGAGGCTATTGATTATTTGAAATTAAACACACGTTCCAGACAAACTCTCTTTCCACCTTGCGAATGATTTTTTATTTCACTTTAACCCTTCTTTTTGTGGCAAAGGGACTAACACGCACAATTCTGCTTCATAAATACAATAAAAGCTTCCTCTGACTGATCACTGCTGTGTTCTATATGTCTTTCAGGTCAGCCCTTAAAGCAATGAAAGTATGGGTTCCATCTCTCACCCCTGCTCTTATGCTTCACCTCTAAAAAGATCTGGGTTAAAGGGATACTGTCATGGAAAAACATGTTTTTTTTCAAAACTCACCAGTTAATAATGCTGCTCCAGCAGAATAAGCAGAAATAGCAAACTGATTTCTTTATATTTCATTTTAAAATCTGACATGGGGCTAGACATATTGTCAATTATCCAGGTTCCCCAAGTCATGTGACTTGAGCTCTGATACACTTCAGTCACTCAAAGTGCTGGCTCTTTCTGAAAGCACATGACCAGGCAAAATTATCTGAGATGCATCTACACACCAATACTAAAAAAAACTACACTTGCTGGTTCAGGAATGAAATGTTATATTTCAGAGTGAATTATTTGCAGTATAAACAGTGTAATTTAGAAATAAAAAAGACACCATAAATATCATGACAGAATCCCTTTAAAAACATTTTTTAACTTCAGAGGTCAGAAGCACCATGAATTCCCTACAGGTTCTGTAATGATGCTCTAAGAAAAGATGAATTTGTTTTATTTATAGAAGAGAAAACACCCATTTTCATTCAATGCACAGGAGGCTACAACATTTGTATAGTTGAGAGCTGAGTATAAAGTGCTAGCTTTAGGGTAGGAGAGAAAAGGCATTAACCCTGGGGGGGGGAATAAAATGTAGACAAAATAATCCGTATTACAGTTTCTAGACAGTTTTCAGTGTATAAAAAACGATGCCCTGCAGCTACTGTTATACTGACTAGGTAACAAACTACAACTCCCTGAACTCGCTCACACCCATTGGTTACATATTAAACTGCATTCATAGACTTCAAAGTGAAATTGTGGCCCCTAGTGGTCAAAGTGTCTTAATATTTGCCTTTACAAAGCAGTAAAAGCTCAGTGTTCTGTCCCTTTAAAGGAACAGTAAAACCAAAAAATGAAAGTGTTCTAAAGTAATGAAAATATCATGTAATGTTGTCCTGCACTGGTAAAACTGATCTGTTTGCTTTAGAAACACTACTATAGTTCATATAAACAAGCTGCTGTGGAGCAATGGTGGAAATTGAAAAACGGCTATATGGCACAGGTTAACTAATGGATAACTAGGGTTGCCACCCGGCCGGTATTTTAGCGGCCTAGCCGGTAAAATACCTGCCAAGGCCGGGGCCTGTATTACAAATTTACCGGCAATGTAGCTGCCGGTAAATTTGTAATACGATCAAAAGGAGCCCTCGGCCTGCCCCCAATCCCCTGCAACTTACCTTTTTTTGCCTCTTCTAGCAGCCGCGGGTCTCCGTTTCGTGGCCCCGCCCCTTTTCACGCCACACCCATTTGAGGTCCCGTCCCCAGCAGCCGGTAAAATTTTTTATAAAAGGTGGCAACCCTATGGATAACAGATAACTCCATTTGACAGACAGAGCTTATTTGCTATCTGCTGTGTAACTTAAACTTTTTCTCCTTTGAATGGCTGCCCCCGTGGCTACACAGCAGCTTATTTATATAAACTATAGTAGTGTTTCTTAAGCAAACACACCAGTTTTACCAGTGCAGGGCAACACTGCATTATATTTTTATTACTTTAAAACACTTTTATTTTTTGACATTACTGTTCCTTTAATTTCATATGCCTAATACTATACAGGTATGGGACCTGTTATCCAGAATGCTAGGGATCTGGGGTTTTCTGGATAAGGGATCTTTCCATAATTTAAGACTACTAAAAAACTATTTAAACATGAAATAAACCCAATAGGCTGGTTTTGCTTCCAATAAGGATTAATTATATCTTAGTTGGGATCAAGTACAAGTTACTGTTTTATTATTACAGAGAAAAACTAAATGATTTTTAAAATTTTTAATTATTTAATTATAATGGAGTCTATGGGAGACGGCCATCCCACAATTCGGAGCTTTCTGGATAACAGGTTTCCACGGATAACAACGGATCCCATTACCTGTAATAAGTCTGAAAGTGTGTAAGCTGTATGGAGCAGAAGCTTCTCCTGTGTCTCTTAATCTTTGTTATTGTTAATATTTATTTGTTTTTTAGCAATGTTTGCTCCAGTTTGCACTATTAGGGGCAGATTTATCTAGGGTCGAAGTGAAAATTTTAATTTTCGAGTTTTTGCAAGTGTAATTCATTCAATACCTATGAAATGGGCACCATGTTTGAAGTAAAAGTCAATGTCATATGAAAAACAATCACAAAAATACATGCAGGTATGGAGAGTAACCCGTAGCAACTAATCAGTGATTATTTTTTGTTTGGACGGCTGCAGGAAGAACAATTAAAGAAAAATGTAACTGGTTGCCATGGGTTACTGCCCAGTATTAGTAAATGAGCCCCAGTAAGTCTGATCAGAACCAGTTGGCTGTACAGGTTTGGGATCTGTTTTATAGAATGCTCGGGACCTGGGGTTTTCCCGGATAAGGAATCTTTATGTAATTTGGATCTTCATTCCTTAAGTCTACTAGAAAATCATGTAAACATTAAATAAACCCAATAGGCTGGTTTTGCCTCCAATAAGGATTAATTATATCTTAGTTTGGATCAAGTACAAGCTACTGTTTTATTATTACACAGAAAGCTCCATGATTCAAAGCTTTCTGGATAAAGGGTTTCCAAATAACAGATCCCATACCTGTATAAACATTCTTGCACATTACACACAAACAGTAAAGTTTGCCTTAGGCTTATTAACCAATTAGATGTTTGCTTTCATTATTTTCATTATTCCAATGCACTAGGCCCATCTGTTGCTATGGATTACAAGACCTGGGAAACTAAGCAGAAGAACATCAGAGCAGCCTCTTTGTTTCTCCTGACAACTTCCTTGACTCCTTGGTGGTCAGACTGGTGGGAAAATGACCAGCAGGTGGCGCTGTTTTAACATATTCATTCATATTAACAGTACATGTATCCCTTAATATCTTGGAATTAAAAAAAAATAGTAATGTACATGAATGTACTTATTTTTAAAGGGGTTGTTCATCTTTGAGATAACTTTTAGTATGATGTAGAGAGGGTTATTCTGAGACAATTTGCAATTGGTTTTCATTTTTTATTATTTAGTTATTTAGCTTTTTATTCAGCAGCTCTTCAATTTGCATTATTATGCAATCTGGTAGCTAGGATCCAAATTACCCTAGCAACCATGCAGCACTATTATGGAGGTAGATCCCACATTAATTCAGACAAATCCTGGTAATTCAATATTCACAGTATAATTGGGCTCCTGTGTTCATAATGGCCCGGGTGCATCCAGCCCCGGACCCAGCGCTTAAATCACTGGAGCAGATGTGTCTCCCCACACTCCCAGAACAAATACATTTTCCTTTAAGGATCTTACCTGGTTGGCGTGGTGACCGAGGTGCTGCCGCCCCCTGAGTCCATCACTAAGAGAGACGCGTTCACTGTACATAACGATCGTTTGTAGCGGCGCAGGTAAAAAGGGTTACTTTGGTACATCTTGATACAACATTAAAAACTGCGCCCGAGGTCTGACGCGTTTCGTGTCACTGCACTTCCTCAGAGACCTCTACCCTAGCAACCATGCATTGATTTGAATAAGAGACTGGAATATGAATAGGAGAGGCCTGAATAGAAAGATGAGTCATAAAAATTAACAATAACAATACATGTGTAGCCTTACAGAGCATTTGTTTTTTTAGAAGGGGTCAGTGACGCCCATTTGAAAGCTGGAAAAAGTCAGAAGGGAAAGGCAAATAATTATAAAGCTATTAAAAATAAATAATGAAGACCAATTGAAATGTTGCTTAGAATTGGCCATTCTATAGCATACTAAAAAGATGCCTTAAAGGAAAACTATACCCCCAAAATGAACACTTAAGCAACAGATAGTTCATATCATATTAAGTGGCATATTAAAGAATCTTACCAAACTGGAATATATATTTAAGTAAATCTTGCCCTTTTACATCTCTTGCCTTGAGCCACCATTTCGTGATGGTCTGTGTGCTGCCTCAGAGATCACCTGACCAGAAATACTGCAGCTCTAACTGTAACAGGAAGAAGTGTGGAAGCAAAAGACACAACTCTGTCTTTGGCTCATGTGTTAATTGGCTCATGTGACCTAACATGTATGGTTTGTTGGTATGTTTGTGAGTACAGTGAATCCTACGATCCCAGGGGGCGGCCCTTATTTTTTAAAATGGCAATTTTCTATTTATGATTACCCAATGGCACATACTACTAGAAAAGTATATTATTATGAAAATGGTTTATTTACATGAAGCAGGGTTTTACATATGAGCTGTTTTATGCAATATCTTTTTATAGAGACCTACATTGTTTGGGGGGTATAGTTTTCCTTTAACAGTGAACCACCCCTTTAAGGTTTAATTATTCTTCAAGGAAACACAGCAGACATACAAGAAACAGACATTTCTGCAGTACCTGTTTAGCATGAATTGTCAGTGCACAGCAATGTAACATGATAAAGGACTAGTTACACCTAAGCTCTTATGTATTTGCAGTAACATACCATGTCTTAAAGATCAGCAGCAAGGGCATAACTTATCCGTCACATTAATGGTTTTAGTGAATGGGTTGTAACTGCCACTTCAAGGGGAACTCAAAAACAATTTATGTTATGCCTAGTGAAAGGAACTGTTGGACTTTCCAACATAAATACTGTACATTCCACATTGTCAGTGGTGTTACAGGTATTTGTACATGCCATTGCTACTGAAAGCAGTCTTTGTTTATCCTTTTCTACTGGGTTCTGACTCCTGAAGTCAGTTCACCTCCTGTTCTATTGAATTGGCATCAGCTGCATTGTTTCAGGAGTCGGAATCAGCAGTGCAGAGAACACAAAGAGCCAGATGGATGCTGATATCTGAAGCAATGCCATTCAGGAATAACTTTAAAGCCACTGAAAAGGTTTCATAAATGTATGCGGAAGAGTTGCTTGGAATGAAGTTTTCTTTCAGTAGGCTAAAAGTTGTTTTTTTTTGAGGGGGGGTCCTCAAATTTGTCTTAAAATCATTTAAAGGGGACGTGTTAACTTTAGTATGATGTAGAGAGTTGTATTCTGAGACAATTTGCAAATGGTTTTCATTTTTTATTATTTGTGGTTTTTAAATTATTTAGTTTTTTATTCAGCAGCTCTCCAGTTTGCAATTTCAGCCATCTGGTTGCTAGGGCCCAATTTCCCCTAGCAACCATGCATTGATTTGAATAAGAGACTGGAATATGAAAAGGAGAGGCCTGAATAGAAAGATGAGTAATAAAAAGTAGCAATGACAATGAGGGGCAGATTTCTCAAGGGTCGAAGTGAATTCGAGGGAATTTTCGAAGTAAAAAAATTCGAAATTCAAAGTAACTTTTTGGATACTTCGACCATCGAATAGGATACTACGACTTTCGAATTTACTTTGAATTCAATTCGAAGTAAAATAGTTTGAATATTCGATAATCAAAGTACTGTCTCTTTAAAAAAACTTCGACTTCAATAGTTCACCAAATTAAACCTGCCGAAGTGCCAAATTAGCCTATGGGGGACCTTCTAATGCATTTTTCTAAGGGGCCAATTCATTAACTTCGAGTGAAGGGTTCGAAGTAACAAAACTTCGAATTTCGAAGTGTTTTTTGGGCTACTTCGACCATCGAATGGGCTACTTCGACCTTCGACTACGACTTTGAATCGAAGGATTCAAACTAAAAATCGTTCGACTATTCGACCATTCGATAGTCGAAGTACTGTCTCTTTAAGAAAAAACTTCGACCTAGTTCGCCACCTAAAAGCTACCGAACCCAATGTTAGCTTATGGGGAAGGTCCCCATAGGCTTGGCTAAGTTTTTTTGGTCGAAGGATAATCCTTTCGATCGTTGGATTAAAATCCTTCTTTAAAGGGGTTGTTCACCTTTGTAACAAATTGACAAATCTAACAGTTCACATGAATAGAACAAACTTTTCCATAGAAATAGTTAACAGAAAAAGTACAGTTCAAGAGATATTCACCTCAGAAGTGTCCCTGTACTAATCTTCAGTTCCACACAGACCCTGTGCTGGGAGGGGGTCACTGACCCCCAAAAACACTACAGTGTTCACTTCCTCTTCCTTATATGACATCACACATTGTACTGGCAGCTAACTTAACTCCTATTGGCTATGTCTGCTGTCAATCTGCCACTGCTTCCTGTGCTGGGGAATTTGAGCAGCATTCAGGTACTGAAGAGAAACTGTTACAAGTTTGTGAGAGGGAGGGGGAGTGTGGGCTGTGTGCTGCAGAGACTTCAACTGTGCAGATGGGGGGATCAAGGTGCTTGGGACCTGGAGTTTTCTGGATAATGGATCTTTCCATAATTTGGATCTTCATACCTTAAGTCTACTAGAAAATCATGTAAACATTAAATAAACCCAATAGGCTGGTTTTGCTTCCAATAAGGATTAATTATATCTTAGTTGGGATCAAGTACAAGGTACAGGTATGGCATCTGTTATACAGAATGCTTGCGACCTGGGGTCTTCCGGATAGCAGATCTTTCTGTAATTTGGATCTTAGTACTAGAAAATGGTGTAAACACTAAATAAAGCCAATAGGCTGGTTTTGCTTCCAATAAGGATTAATTATATCTTAGTTGGGATCAAGTACAAGCGACTGTTTTATTATTACACAGAAAAATGAAATCATTTTTAAAAATTTGAATTATTGGATTATAATGGCTACTATGGGAGATGACACTTGTACTTTCCAGAAATATATTATTTTTTTTGGGGGGGGGGTCCATGTATTATTTTGTGTATTTACCTCATAAAAAAGGTAAAATATTTTTCTGGTATAGATCCCTATATCATGAAAAATATAACTTTTTCATTTTTTGGTATTTAGAGCTCTAAATCTTGTTCCAGAAGTGGAACACTTAAACACTTAAAAAAGGTATAGTTTTCCTAGGTAAATTACCGCCCCCCCCGGGAGAGCGCGCAAAATGTTCAAAATATGTACCTGCCCTCATCACTGCTCTGCCTGTCTCTTAGGGCTGCCACCTCACCCTTTTAAAACCAAACACATATGAAATCCACAGCCTGCATGGCTAATTATCAACTCATTTAGATGCATGATACATGGCTGCACAGAAATCAGTTCAGTCTGCAGCATCTAAATGAGTTGATAATTAGCCATGCAGCCTGTGGATTTCATATGTGTTTGGTTTTAAAAGGGTGAGGTGGCAGCCCTACTGTCCCTGCTAGATGTGTAAGTTACATACGTTTCTAAGCAAGTCAGTGCTGGTTTTGTTGCAATTTTGTAAATAACTGACATTATGCTTAATGCCAAAGGTTTGCAAACAATGTTGCTCCTTCCTTTTCTGCAGTATTTGTCTGCATGGCTGTGTGATTGTTTGTTGCAAGGCAGGTTTGTTTATATGCCGCGTCTGTTAACCTCTGCCATTACAATTGAGTAATCAACCAATGACCATTCAAATTATGTGACTGGTTACAGTTCACAAGCACCCAATAAATTACTAGGAGGAGGGCAGTATCAACATCCAATAGGGAACAAGTAAGGGCAAAGCCTGGGCATGATGATGTCATCATATAGGAAGTTCTTGGTGTGTCAGGTTCAAAATAGGCCACTCCCATCACTTCAGGAAACTGGTCAGAGAGACAGGAGAAGGACTGAGTTAATAGGTATAGAAATTAGCTTTTACAATGGCATTTTTACTTTTTGTTATGGAAAATGGTTTTTCTAACACATTGAGAGCATTGTTAGTGGTTTCATAAGATTTGTACATTGAAGGTGAACAACCCCTTTAAGGATTTTTAAGGATTTCATCGTTTGATCAAACGATTTTACTTCGATTGTTCGATAGCCAAATTCGGTGAAAAATCCTTCAACTTCGATATTCGAAGTCGAATTATTTTAATTCAATGATCGAATTTCAAAGTATTTTTTACTTCGAAATTCGACCCTTAATAAATCTCTCCCCCTTATGTGTAGCCTTATAGAGTATTTGTTTTTTAGATGGGGTCAGAGACCCCCATTTGAAAGCTGGAAAGAGTCAGAAGAAGAAAAAGGAAAATAAGAAAAAAAAACTATAAAGAATAAACAATGAAGACCAATAGAAGAGTTGCCATTCTATAACATGCTAAGGGGCAGATTTATCAAAGGTCAAAGGGAACATTTGAATTCCAAGCTAATTGTTGTGTACGTCGACTAGGGAATAGTCCAAATTTGATTCGAATTTGAAACAAATTCGGAAAAAAAAAAAAAATCTAGGAATTTATCATGTATCTTTAAAAATTCGACTTCAACCATTCGCTATCTTAAACCAGCCGAATGGCTGTTTTAGCCTATGGGGGACCTCCTAGGACTCAATTATTTACATATATTATAATATACAATAAATATAAATATTCTATAAATATTAGATAAATCTGCCCCCCCCCTAAAAGTTAAGTTAAGGGTGAACCACCCCTTTTATTCACTAAATACATAAATAAAAATAAAAAATTATTTAAAAAAACACACAAACAGGCAAAATGTTGCTTTATTATGAGCTGAAACTTCATTGGTAGCTCAATTCAGTTCAACACATTGAGCGCAAACCATCATATTTGCTACAAATCCCAAAAAGTCACCTGCCAGAACCCACGGCCCCCTTGGAGCAGAAATACTGTACATTTGGGCACACAATAATTATATACAACCACTTTGCTTAGTGAACTGTTATATTCTATATCAGGGACCTCCCTCCTGCTGCTGCAGAAATACTTCTCCCAGTTTCCTTCTGACAGCTCAAGGCTGCCCTGGGAGTTGCAGTTGAACTGCTCTGAATAGCCAAGCTAAATTACGGAGACCTCATCCAGTCCAATGATTTTATTCCCTTGGAATATCAGTTTCATGCTAATAAATACACACATACAAAAGGTAGAAATGCACTGATGTGCTGCTGTTGCAAATACGTTAAGAAAAATATTTACGGTCCATTTCCTTTTAAAGGGGAACTCCACACAATTTTTTTGCATAATGAAGGCATAAGCAGCTTTCCAATAAACCTTTATGGCAAATTGTCAATGGCTTAAAAGTTCTTTGTAAATATAATTACTGCCGAAAGCAGTGTCTGTCTGACCCTTTCTGTCCAGTGCTTCTGACTCTTAAAACAACATAAGGGGAGTCCGTTCAACTCCAGATCTTATAACCAGTTTTCATCAGCTGGCTAGCTACATTGTTTCAGGAGTAAGAGCCAGCAGTGCAGGGAAAGTAAACAACCAGACAGACACTGCTTTCAATAGCAAATCCATTTGCAAATAACATTAAAGGGGTTGTTCACCTTTGTGTTAAATTTTAGTATGACGTAGAGAGTGATATTCGGAGACTATTTGCGATTATTTTTAATTTTTTATTATTTGTGGTTTTTGAGTTATTTAGCTTTTTATTCAGCAGCTCTCCAGTAAGCAGTCCGGTTGTTAGGGTCCAAAGTACCCTAACAACCATGCACTGATTTAAATAAGAGACTGGAATGTGAATTGGAGAGGGTCTGAATAGAAATAAATAGCAGTTACTATACATTTGTAGCATTACAGAGCATTTGTTTTTTTTTAGATGGGGTCAGTGACCCCAGGTTGAAAGCTGGAGAGAGGAAGGCAAAGAATTAAAAAACTTTAAAAAATAAAGATGAAGACCAATTCTATAACATACTATGGGGCAGATTTATCAAGGTTCGAATTTTAAATTTAAAAAACTTCGAAATGCGAATGAAAAAAGATCAGTTTTCGATCTCATAGGTCTGTTTTAGATCAAATTCAAATCGTAGAATCAAAGTAATATCACATTCAGATCGTACGATTCTAAGTTTTTCCACAAAAAACCTACGATTTTGACTCCAAAATAGGTTCTAGGAGGTCCCCCATAAGCTAAAACAGCAATTCGGCAGGTTTCAGATTGCAGTTGGTCGATGTTGAATTTTTAAAGATATATTTCGATATTCGAATTTTCTATTTTTTTTCAAATTGGAAACAAATTTGGACTATTCGCTAGTCGAAGTACACAAAAATTAGCTAGAAATTCAAATTTTTTAAATTCAAATTTTTACTTTGACCTTTGATAAATCTGCCCCTAAAAGTTAACTTGAAGGTGAACCACCCCTTTAAAGCCATTAAACATTTGTACTGAATGTATATGGGAGAGTTGCTTGGAATTACTTTCAATTTCCTTTTTAAACAGATTAAATTCAATACCCCCCACTTATCAGATTGGTTGAACAAACAAATTTTGGGCATATGGAATGATTAGAACCCAACCTAAAGTACCCCCATTTTATTCTAATGCTGGTGCTATGAACATAAAACTGTCCAATCATCCCAGATATTATCATAAAAATAAAATTTGGGGGCAGATTCACTAACTTCGAGTGAAGGATTCGAATGAAAAAAATTCGAATTTCGAAGTATTTTTTGGGTACTTCGACCATCGAATTGGTTAAATTCGTTCGAATTCGAACGAAATCGAACGAATCGAAGTAAAAATCGTTCGACTATTCGACCATTCGATAGTCGAAGTACTTTCCCTTTAAAAAAAACTTCGACCCCCTACTTCGGCAGATAAAACCTACCGAAGTCAATGTTAGCCTATGGGGAAGGTCCCCATAGGTTTGCTAACCTTTTTTTGATCGAAGGATCGCAGGATTAGCGCTAAATCCTTCGACTTCGATATTCGAAGTCGAAGGATTTCAATTCGAGGGTCGAATTTCGAAGTATTTTTAACTTCGAAATTCGACCCTTAATGAATCTGCCCCTAAATATTATTCATGATTATTTACCAACATGACTACAAATAATTTAAGGTCAAACTTGCGCCAAACTGTAGCGGATACAGTCACAAATTGCCTCTGTAATTTGTTTTTTTTTTTTTTATATTTAATATTAGTGAAGCTGAATCCAAGAATTTTCTCTGCGCTCATGCTGTGAATCCCAGACACACAGCAGAAGCCATTGGTTGCACCAAGTGCAAATTGTCTGTTTGAGATCACATTGATCACTTTATAATTCCCTGGTCTAAAGGCAGCCATAGGTGTGCGGAATGCATGGTATCTAATTGGTTTACGGAATTAAAGGGGACCTGTCACCCAGACATAAAAAGCTGTATAATAAAAGTCTTTTTCAAATTAAATATGAAACCTAAATTCTTTTTTTTAATTTAAACACCCATAACTGTTATAAACTCTTTTGAAATTCTCAGCTGCCAATTACATATTGCTTGCCCCTCCCCTATGCCTTAGAGGCGGGGCAGGCAATTGCTTTCTCTTTCCATTCTGCCCTTCCCACATTCCCCCCCCTTCCTCCTCACCATCGAATTGTGTAGCCAGGGCCTGGGCATTAGGTCTCCATTGTGGCACATTAACAAGATTTTGGAATGATGCAAAGTTTATCAAAACAACAGTGTCCACAAAATGGCGCCTGCCTGCTCGATTTACTTTTTAAGTCTGAGTCTAAAAAAAAACAAAATGTAAATAATTTATATAGTACAAGTGAAGTTCATTTTGCTTGAATAACCCCATCAAACAGGATTTGGAATTATTTATTTTGTTGACAGGTCCCCTTTAATGGATGGATACCATGCGAGGGCACATAGACAACCCCATAGCTGTGCCTTCACTTCCTCGTCTGCCGATGCACCGTGCACTGGCCAACAGGTTATTTCAGCAGATTGTATTTTATATACCTGCTCTATCCATAGTATATAGATTTGGGTCGATATTGTCCAGCCAACAGACCAAAACCTGGAGCATTTATATACGACAGTCCAGTGTAAAAATTTAAACTAGGTAAATAGTCTGTGCAAAATAAAAAATGTTTCTAATATAGTTAGTAATGTATAAAAGCTGGATGAGTAACATAATAGCCAGAACACTACTTCCTGCTTTTCAGCTCTCTAACTCTGAGTTAGTCAGTGACTATAAGGGGGGCCACATGGGTCATATCTGTTCAGTGAGTTTGTAATTGATCCTCAGCATTCAGCTCAGATTCAAAAGCAACAGTTATGACCCATGTGGCCCCCCTTCAAGTCTCTGATTGGTTATTGCCTGGTAACCAATCAGTGGAAACAAAGAAAGCTGAAAACCAGGAAGTAGTGTTCTGGCTATTATTTTACACATCCAGTCACTCCAGCCTTTATACATTACATTTTTGGCTAACTAACTATATTAGATACATTTTTTTATTTTGCACAGCCTACAAGGGCCCCTTGAGTTTTTACCTGCTGTCCCTCTGGTACACTCCGACCCTGAATCTGCTACAGTTTGGGGCATTTTGGTGGCTATGGCAGCACCCTCTTAATTGAATTCAGATTTTATTATCATTATCTATAAATATGCAAAAAAAAACAGAACTGAACGAATATTAAAAAAAAAAACAGCCTAAATGAAATTAATTAGTTCCAATCATAAGATCGACTACCAACCAGTCATCTGATTAAGTTTGAATAATTTAAATATTATCGTTATTCGCTACACCCTGGGTCCTTACACTGGGGGACATTGTCTGTTCTATTATTCATCGGAGTGGGATTTTCTCTCGTCAGCTTTCAAACCAGCCTGCAATATCCGACGCGGTCCGATGCTGGTTCCCCGCAGCCTTGACGCTCTGGCACGCGGTGCAGTAATGCTCGTCCCAGAAAGACGTCACGTGCACGTCGTAACGCTTCTTCCACGTGAAATACCTGCGGTACAAGTGAATGTTTTTATCCAGGTGCTTCAGGTACATGGCCAGCTTCCTGGGGCTGGAGAAATCGTCCACGTGAATGAAAGAGCTGCGCGGTATGAACATCTCGTAGTTATAGCGGCTGGGCCCCATGACGATGGGGATGGCGTTGGATTTAAACGCGTTCCTCCACAGCTTTTCCGTGATGTAATCTGTGTGCAAGGAATTCTCAAAAGCCAAGTAAAATTTATACTCCGAGACGGTCTTGACGATGTTGTCCTCTTTTAAATCCAGCCCATACCGGCCGTAAACGTCGATTTCGACGTAGTTCCTCAGCTCGTTGTAATACTGGACCCTTTCGTGGTCCTCGTTCCAGTTGCTGATCACCCAGGCCACCAGCTTTCTCTTGCGCGGCAGGACTATTTTGGCACGTTTCTTGGAGAATAAGAAGCCGTAGGGCATGAAGATATCCGAGTCCACCCTGTAGGACATGGTCCAGTTGAAGATGCCCCCGAGACTCGCCAGCCAGGGCGAATGGGACGGAGATTCGAAGTTCATCCAGATCCACTTTTGGGAGCTCTGGCGCCTTCGGAAAGGAAGGTCACTGAAATCGGAAATGTCCCGGTGGTGGAACATAATGGCGTCTGCCTCCTGGTAAAGACTCCTGTTGGTTGTGATGTGGCACCCCGTGACATTGAAGAGCATGTGGCAATCCCCAAGCCTTCGCCGTTTGCCAAATGGCTCATACCATATTAAGACAGTGACTTGCTTGGGAGGGGTAGTGGTCCCCCAAAGCAAAGGGAAGTTAATAGGTCCAGCAATGAGATCCTGAGAGCAGACATACACCACTAGGACAGTGCAAGTCAAACTGGCTGCCAGTAGTCGAGACCTAAGAGACCTCAAACGGCTCCTCCTGCAAAGTCTCCAGCACCTCAGCCTCTCCACCGACAGCAAACTGTCCCCCCTCATCCTGCAGCTTGTTTCCTAGTGTCGGCTACAGACTGGATGACACATGTGATAACATAGCAATGAACTGCAGCTCTCCTGTCCTTCCACTGTGTCTGAGAGACTGAATGGAAGTTTTCAGTGTAGCAGCAGCAGGAGGAGGAATGTAAACTGAGCTGAGATTTAACCCATCAGCCCGGGACTCTCTGCCGCTCCTTCCCAAGGCATGACTGCACCTTCTGTTCAACGCTCGCTGGTTTACGGATTTCCTGTGGTCTGTTTAGGACAGTGTGGCTCATGGGCAGGGGGGCCCTCAAATACCTACTGGCCTATAGAGGAAATTATTTTACAGTTGGGTGATAGCAGAGAAGATATAGGGACAAGTGGCACTGCTGTAGGTACAACCAGAAGGTTGTAAGTATAACCAGATATGAACTGTTGGTTGGTACGTCACACAGTGTCGCTGTAGGTATAACCAGAGAACACTTGTAGGGACATCCAGGGCACACAAAGCTATTGTAGGTATAACCAGGGCACAGAGAGTCTGTAGATATAACCAGGGCACAGAGAGTCTGTAGATATAACCAGGGCACAGAGAGTCTGTAGGTATAACCAGGGCACAGAGAGTCTGTAGATATAACCAGGGCACAGAGAGTCTGTAGATATAACCAGGGCACAGAGAGTCTGTAGGTATAACCAGGGAACAGAGAGTCTGTAGATATAACCAGGGCACAGAGAGTCTGTAGATATAACCAGGGCACAGAGAGTCTGTAGATATAACCAGGGCACAGAGAGTCTGTAGGTATAACCAGGGAACAGAGAGTCTGTAGATATAACCAGGGCACAGAGAGTCTGTAGATATAACCAGGGCACAGAGAGTCTGTAGATATAACCAGGGCACAGAGAGTCTGTAGGTATAACCAGGGAACAGAGAGTCTGTAGGTATAACCAGGGCACAGAGAGTCTGTAGATATAACCAGGGAACAGAGAGTCTGTAGATATAACCAGGGCACAGAGAGTCTGTAGATATAACCAGGGCACAGAGAGTCTGTAGATATAACCAGGGCACAGAGAGGATGAGCTGTAGGCAGGAGCAGGTGGCAGGTAGAGAGTATCAGTAGGGTCGGTAGAGAGTATCAGTAGGTCACAGAGGGCAGTTGGAGAGTCGGGTAGAGAGTGTCTGTAAGTGCAGGGAGGGCAGGAGTCGCACAGTAGAGCAGTCGGTGTCACAAGGATCAGATGAGGGGATACTCCGGGCTGACATGCAGAGAGAAGCGGTATAATCCAGTGCAGCTGCGGGTCGGTGATACAGTAGGAGCCGCTCAGGAGACGGACAGTAACACTCGCAGGCAACTCATCCGCCGTCACTCGCAGCCGTCGGCAGAAGCTTTAGGGAGAACAGGCGGCATGTCGCAGTCGCACTGAGCGGGCACAGACACATCAGTTCATGTTCCAGTCTCGGACTCCCGCTCAGCAGCTCCTCTGAACTTGTCAGCGATACTCGCCTGACTTGCACAGCAGCTCCAGGATCCACATCATCACTTAGTCCCACCCCTCGGTGATGTCATCTGTCACTCAAGGAGATCTCCAGAGAAACCCGAGCTGCAGCCTGTCTGTATTAACCCTGCCCTGCCTTCTACTCTCCTACCTTCTACTACTCTCCTGCCTTCTACTACTCTCCTCTCTTTTACTACTCTCCTCTCTTCTACTACTCTCCTCTCTTCTAATACTCTCTTCTCTTCTACTACTCTCTTCTCTTCTACTACTCTCCTCTCTTCTACTACTCTCCTCTCTTCTACTACTCTCCTCTCTTCTACTACTCTCCTACCTTTTACTACTCTCCTCTCTTCTACTACTCTCCTGCCTTCTACTACTCTCCTCTTTTTTACTACTCTTCTCTCTTCTACTACTCTCCTCTCGTTTACTACTCCCCTCTCTTTTACTACTCTCCTCTCTTCTACTACTCTCTTCTCTTCTACTACTCTCCTCTCTTTTACTACTCTCCTCTCTTCTACTACTCTCTTCTCTTCTACTACTCTCCTCTCTTCTACTACTCTCCTGCCTTCTACTACTCTCCTCTTTTTTACTACTCTCCTCTCTCCTCTCGTTTACTACTCTCCTCTCGTTTACTACTCTCCTCTCTTTTACTACTCTCCTCTCTTCTACTACTCTCTTCTCTTCTACTACTCTCTTCTCTTCTACTACTCTCCTCTCTTCTACTACTCTCCTCTCTTCTACTACCCTCCTCTCTTTTACTACTCTCCTCTCTTCTACTACTCTCTTCTCTTCTACTACTCTCCTCTCTTCTACTACTCTCCTCTCGTTTACTACTCTCCTCTCTTTTACTACTCTCCTCTCTTCTACTACTCTCTTCTACTACTCTCTTCTCTTCTACTACTCTCCTCTCTTTAACTACTCTCCTCTCTTCTACTACTCTCTTCTACTACTCTCCTCTCTTCTACTACTCTCTTCTCTTCTACTACTCTCCTCTCTTCTACTACTCTCTTCTACTACTCTCCTCTCTTCTACTACTCTCCTCTCTTCTAAGTACTGAAAATTTAGTTACCCGATCCGATAAAATTAAGTGGACACATAAAAGTGGTCTCTATGTTACAAAAAGTAACAATTAGGGGCAGATTCACTAAGGGTCGAATTTCGAAGTTAAAAATACTTCGAAATTCGACCCTCGAATTGAAATCCTTCGACTTCGAATATCGAAGTCGAAGGATTTAGCGCTAAACGTTCGTTCGATCGATCGAAGGATTTTTCGTTCGATCGAACGATTAAATCCTTCGAATCGAACGATTCGAAGGATTTTAATCCAACGATCGAAGGAAAATCCTTCGATCAAAAAAAGTTTAGCAAGCCTATGGGGACCTTCCCCATAGGCTAACATTGACTTCGGTAGGTTTTATCTGCCGAAGTAGGGGGTCGAAGTTTTTTTTAAAGGGAAAGTACTTCGACTATCGAATGGTCGAATAGTCGAACGATTTTTCGTTCGATTCGTTCGATTTCGTTCGTATTCGAACGAATTTAACCAATTCGATGGTCGAAGTACCCAAAAAATACTTCGAAATTCGAATTTTTTTCATTCGAATCCTTCACTCGAGCTTAGTGAATCTGCCCCTTAAAATATTTATATTTTCTGTGTATATAGAAAATGATTAAACTGGAGACTAGAGTAGAAACAGAGGCATGCTTATATGCTGGAGGAAGGCTCACAGTATGGCTACTCCCACCCCATCATACCCATTGTTGGATTGCACCAAGTTACAAATGATCTGGTACCTAAACATAAGGGGACACAGAAGGGGTGTATTCTGCACAAGGGATGTTTCACAAATGCCAGAAACTAGTCTTTTACTTAAAGGACCAGTCACATCAAATTTTTTTAAAAAATATTCATTAGTATACATCGAAAAAGAAAAATTAAACGTTAAAAATCGCAAAGCATACCAAAGCTCCACTTGCGCTCCTCTTCAGAAAGCGATCGAGCGATCCATCATGTGGCACTCGATTTCTCCTCCCTGCCTTCCTTATAGGAGCGGAAGCGGAGTTTCGGTAAGTTATTTCTTAATGAAGGCTTTGCAATTTTAATGTTTAATTTGTCTTGGTGTTTCTTTTTCTATGTATACTAACAAATTTTTTTTTAAATTTTTTTGATGTTACTGGTTCTTTAAAGGGGCACTTTTTTTCTAAGCAACTTTTCAACTGGCCTTTATATTTTTTATAGCTTTTGAATGATTTGACTTCTGACACTTTCCAGCTTTCAAATGGGGGTCACCGACCCCCATCTTAAAGCCAAATACTCTGTAAGGCTACAAATGTATTGTTATTGCTATTTTTTTATTAATCATCTTTCTATTCAGGTCTCTCCTATTCATATACCAGTCTCTCATTTATATCACTGCATGGTTGCTAGGGTAATGTGAACCCTAGCAACCAAATCACTGAAACTGCAAACTGGAGAGCTGCTGAATAAAAAGCAAAATAACTAAAAAACAACAATTAAATGAAAAACAATTGCAAATTGACTTAGGCCCATCTCAAATGATCCAGAACAATTAACCCATCTGAATTTTCCTGAAGTCCCCATCATTTATATGAAGGGCCAGAGGCAGGGCCAAAATCTTCTCGAAAAGCTCAGAAAGGAGTTTCTTTGCTTCTCTATCAAACCAGTCTGACCCTGAGGGGGCTGGTGTAGAAATGTCTATGGTGATGGTTTAAAAAGGGGATTTAGTCCTAGTTCTGCTTAAAGTGACATTTGTCTGATCAGTAATATTTAGAAACACAACAGAAATACAGATTTTTTTACTGTGAGAAACTGGCCTATGCCAAAATCTGTCAGGCTATACTGTAGCCATGGCCCAAATGGGGCTCATTTATCAACACTTTGCCAGTTAGTAGTTACCTATAGCAACCAATCAGTGATTAGCTTGTTAAAGCCAGCTGCAAGTAGAACAATGAATGCAGAAATCTGATTGGTTACGGCCCATGGGCATATTTGCCCAGTGTTGATAAATGACCCTCATTGTGTCTTTCCCTGATGTCCGTCTTTGTGCTGTGCCTACAGTGAGTCCAAAGTACATCATTCCATTGTGTGGCCTTGTGTGAGCTCCACGTGTACTCGCTGCTTATCAGAACACAAGGCACCTTGATTGCCTGTTAAATAGTCAGCGAGGAGCTTATCTCCCTTATAAAAGTGACCAACCTCTATACAGAGGCACCGATCCTAAGTCTGTCTGTAGACTATTCACCAGATTAACATGTTACCCTTGTCTTCCTGGACTTGGGCCCCAACTAGTGATGGCCGAATTTACTTGGCAGGCGCGAATTCCCGCGATTCACCGCCAGCAAATAAAAAAAAAATTTGCCAGTGTAAAAAAAACAAAACGCACGCTGGTGCATTTTCGCCAGCAAATTTGCGCTGGCGTCAAAAAAATGGACACCGGCGTCAGAAACGGACGCTGGCATCAAAAAAGGAGATGCCAGCCCCGTTTCGCCCAACGTTTTTTTCCCATGAGCCACATTCAGAGTTGTGGAGCAACGCATGCATACAAAATGTTCAAGGGGGTCCAAATAGGATTTGGTCACTCCTTTGTGGACTGACAGCCTACAGGAGACTCTGTTTGGCAGTACATCTGGTTTTTATACAACCAAAACTTGCCTCCAAGCCTGGAATTCAAAAATAAGCTCCTGCTTTGAGGCCACTGGGAGCAACATTCAAGGGGTTGGGGAGCAGCATGTTAAGGTGGCCATACACAGAGAGATCCGCTCATTTGGCAATGTCGCCAAACGAGCGGATCTCTCCCCGATATGCCCACCTTGAGGTGGGCAATATCTGGCTGATCCTAACAAATTGTAGCGGTGGTCAGATCGCGGGACAGCATCAACGAACAGATGCGGCCGCAATCCGACGGGACTCGGTCTAAGGTGGCCATACACGGGCAGATAAAGCTGCTGATATCGGTCGTTTGGACCAATTTGACAGCTTATCTGCCCCTGTGTATGGGGGCTTCCGACGGGTCTTCCCGATCGATATCTGGCCACGATATCGATCGGGAATGTTTGATTTTTAACCGACCAACCCGTTGGAGCCCCTTGGTGTATCGTAATTCGATAGTTCGGCCGAACGTTCGAATTACCCCCGTGCAGTTAGTGGCATATCGGGGAAAAGATCCGCTCGTTTGGCGATGTTGCCAAACGAGCGGATCTTTGAGTCTATGGCCAGTTTTACTAAAGAAGTAGGCTAGACGTGTTGTATATTATTGGGCAGATTTATTAAGGATCAAATTTCAGGTTTATCAAAATTTATTAAAAAAATCGACGTTTTTAAAAACTGGTGAATAGGATCGAGCTGCAAACTCAAATGAAATTTGAATTCGATTGAATTCGATTCAAGCTTTTTCATACCAAAAAAATGTTTTTTTTCAAGTCCACCAAATGACTCCTAATTGGTTGTAGGAGGTCCCCCATAGGCTAAAACACCAATTTGGCAAGTTTTTGATGGCGAATAGTCGAACTTGAAATCTTAAAGAGACAGTACATGATACATTTCGAAATTCAAATTTCAAATTTTGTTAAAACTCAAATCGAATTTGGACTATTCCCTAGTCGAATTACACTAAAATAAACTTGAAATTCTAATTCAAAAATTAGAATTTTCACTTCAACCCTTGATAAATCTGCCCCTATTTTTTGTGCTTCTGTACCAGCCCAAGGCATCCATAGCCCTTTAGCAGTAAAGATCTGTGTCTCCAAAGATGCCCCAGTAGCTCCCCATCTTCTTTTCTGCTGATTCACTGCACATGCTCTGTGCTGCTGTCACTTACTGAGCTTAGGGACCCACTCACAATATACAGTACTCATAGAATAGCAATGTCACAATATAAGGCTGATTAGTCATTAATACAGATAATTACTACATGGCAGCACAGAAACCAGTGCAATTAGCATCAGAATTTAATAATCAGCAAACCTGTAGCATCAGCTTATATTACAGGGGAAGCTCATTTTCTGCTGGATAATTAGTGACGAGCCCTAAGCTTAGCTTCTCAACAGCCAATCAGAGCCCACTGAGCATGTGAGTGTCACAGACACTTTCCAAGATGGTGACCCCCTGTGACAAGTTGGAAGTCCTGGATCATTGCTGCTATTGACAAGCTGAAACTTTAGCCTCGTGCAATAAGTTCAGTGTATAAAATATGACATTTTTATCCATATTAATTTTTAGAGTTTAGTTCTCCTTTAAGTAACAAAAGACAGGTGCTGCACTGTTACAGCATCAACCAGTCAAAAATGATCACACGGGGCTGACACATGTTTCTGCCGCTGAAAAACAGCACGTGGGGGTATCACATAGCCTGTGTATCTATATATATATATTGCAACATGCCCGTGGATGATAAGTAGTTCCTGATTTTGATGATTTTGATGTTACCGGCATAGCCTTACATTTGTGCTGGGAATAATGCTTTTTAGAGATTAAAAAAGAGCCCGAGGTAACAAAATACTCATTGCCTAGTTGGCTGTTTGAACTTGAAATCAGCAATTGATAAGGGGAAGTAGGAATCCACTCCACCCTGGGGTTTCCAATCTCATCAGCAGAACAAAGGGACATTTAGAAGATTTGCTTAGTAAATGCAGGGAGGTGAGTGCTGCTGATATACCTTCTAGTATAATGCACTTTCCATATGAAATCACAAAACCTCCAGCAGAAATCTAGCAGACAGACTCTACATTCAATAGCAATTACTTACACAAACAACATTAAACCAAGATACTGAGGCTACTTAACAATTCCTACTTCGTTGGTCTCCCTTTTTGTTCACGTGGAAATGCACCTGGTCAAATATTTAATCTTCTCTTTCCTTAACAGGGGTGTAGCCATGACCTCCCCCAGAACTTGTAACCCAACACTCACCATACATGTGAAGATCTGTTTGTTTCATCAGGTTGTCATATAAGGCTAGGGCCACACGGCGCGATTTTGCCGTGATTCTGCTCTGGGCGAGTTGCGAGTCGCTGCGGTTTTTAAGCCGAAATAGCTTTGTTAACTTTGGCGCTGGCGTCAATGCAAATCGCGGCGAAATCGCTGCGCTAATTCACACGCGGCGATTCGTTTTCTATTGTCGCCCGAAGTTGCCTCGCTGGGCGTTTCCGGGCGACAGTAGAAAAAGAATCGCCGCGTGTGAATTAGCGCAGCGATTTCGCCGCGATTTGCATTGACGCCAGCGCCAAAGTTAACAAAGCTATTTCGGCTTAAAAACCGCAGCGACTCGCAACTCGCAACTCGCCCAGCGCAGAATCGCGGCGAAATCGCGCCGTGTGGCCTTAGCCTAAGAAGATCTCTGCCTGATTCTGCCAACAATGTATTGGATTGAATGGTAATGGGGCTATAGGGAAATGCCTTAGGCTAAGGCCACACTAGGCGATAGCGCCGCGATTTGACTCGCGGCGACTTTTCGTCGCGACTTTTAAGCCGCAATCGCTGGGGAAACTTTTGCGCTGGCGTCTATGGGGAATCGCGAAAAATCGCCAGCGTAAAAACACACGCGGCGATCTTTTCTCTACTGTCGCTCGAAATTGCCTCGCTAGGCGATTTCGAGCGACAATAGAAAAAAGATCGCCGCGTGTGTTTTTACGCTGGCGATTCCCCATAGACGCCAGCGCAAAAGTTTCCCCAGCGATTGCGGCTTAAAAGTCGCGGCGAAAAGTAGCCGCGAGTCAAATCGCGGCGCTATCGCCTAGTGTGGCCTTAGCCTTAGGGTAAGGTCACACTAGGGGGCACATTTACTAAGCTGGAGTGAATAGTTCGAATTCAAAAATTTTAGAGTTTCTAAGTAATTTGGGTACTTCGACCATCGAATTGGTCAAATTTGATAGAATTCGATCGAATCAAATAATTCGAACGATTCGAAGTAAAAATCGTTCGACCATTCGATAATCAAAGTACTGTCTCTTTAAAAAAATCCTTCGACTCAATACTTCGCCAAATAAAAGCTACCGAATTGTATGTTAGCCTATGGGGACATTGTAGATAGGTGTTGGGCACTTTTTGTGATCGAATAAAAATCATTCGATCGATTGCTTAAAATCGTTCGAATCGTTTGATTTTTATTCGTTCATAAAAAGTGCCCAAAACCTATCTACAATGTCCCTCTAAAATCATTCGAAATCGATATTCGAATTCGAAGGATTTTACTTTGAGGGTCGAATAAATCTGCTCCTACGCGTTTTGGGGATATTTGGTCGCCTGGTGTCTTTGTGGCGACCAATCTCCCAAAACGCCTTCTCTCACTCTGTGCCATCTAAAATGAAAAATCGCCAGCGCTAATCACACGCGGCGATTCATTTTCCGAAGTTGCCTGAAGTTTCCTGGTGAGTCAACTTCGGGCAACTTCGGAAAATGAATCGCCACTTGTGATTAGCGCCGGTGATTCATTTTAATCAAATCGAATTCCCTATTACTGCGATTCATATGATTCTAATTCGATCTAATTTAATTTTGGTTGGTCTTTTTGAATTCGAATTTTTAGTTTTTAAAATTCGAAATTCGACCCTTGATAAATCTGCCCCCAAGGGCCGAATTTTGAATTTAAAAAACTTTGAAATTCAAATTGAAAAAAGATCAACCAAAGGTACTAAAAAAAAAGTTTTTTTTTGTGGGTGAATAGTCCGTATTCGTTCGAATTTGTCTGAATTCAAATTGTCCAAATTGAAGTCATATCGCATTCGATTGAATTCGAAACAAAGTTTCCCCCCCAAAAAACTTTCAAAGTACACCAATTGACTCCAAATAGATTCTAGGAGGTCCCCCATAGGCTAAAACAGCAATTCGGCAGGTTTTAGGTGGTGAATGGTCAAAGTTGAATTTATAAAGTACATTTTGATATTCAAATTTTTTGCAAATCCAAATAGAATTTGGACTATTCCCTAGTCGAAGAACACAAAAAATAGCTAGAAATTTAATTTTTTTCATTCGAAAATCCACCTTGACCTTTGATAAATCTGCCCCTTCGAGCTCATGGGAGTTTGTAAAAACTCAGATAAACTCCCATTTTAGTTGGGATCAAGTACAAGGCATTGTTTTATTATTACACAGAAAAAGAAAATGATTTTTCAAAATTTTGATTATTTGATTTTAATGGAGTCTATTGGAGACGGCCTTTCCGTAATTCGAAGCTTTCATGGATAATGGGTTTCCAGATAAGGGATCCCATACCTGTAAGAGCTCCACATTATGGAAAAAAAACCCTTATCTGGGTAAATTGCAGGCATTCTGCAGAATACATTCCATATCTATAGTGAATGAGCCGCTATGAGCCAGAGCTCCGAGGTCTGAAATTGAATGATAAGATAGTAACAATCTCAGGCTGTGCCTCAAAATAAGATTTTTATTCTTCAACATCGAGAGGGTTCAGAGAAAAAAAAAAAAAAAGTTATTGAATTTAGGATTATTGCTCTGCGCTCCCCAGGGCTGTAAATCCCACTTCAGCCAGAGTGAGAATATATTCAGGAATACATTATGAGGCATATTAAAAGAAAGTAAAAAAGGTCTGATGACACCAGTGTTTGCCGGAAATGTATTAAAGGGACCACAAAGCGACCAGCTCCCATTACTTTATCCTTTCTGCAGTGGTGTAACTAGTTGTTACTGGGCCCCATAGCAAATTCAATTTAGGGCCTCAAAATATTTATAAGTTGGCCTATTTTACCAAGATATATTAAAATTGCTAATTAATTAGGGTCTCACTGGGCCCCCTACACTCCTGGGCCACCCTGCAACTGCAGGGTCTGCTTCCTCTATAGTTACACCCCTGCCTTTCTGTATCTTCAGTGAGGCTTCACCTCTGTTCTCCTGGGTAGTGATGAGACTTCAGCTTAGCGACAAGTGTAGTTACTGCACTCATTGCAAGAACAAGTTGGATGGGTCATTGGTTGGGCCTAGTGATGGGCGTATTTGCGGCGAATTTCCACGTTTTGCCGCCACCAAATAAATTCGCAAAACTACAGTGAAAAATCTTGCGTGAAAAATCCGCCGCAACAGAAAAACTTGGGCGTGGGTCGCGCATAAAATTGTTTAGATGCCCATTGACTTTAAGGGGCCTTCACGAGTGAAGGATTCGAAGTTAAAAAACGTAGAATTTCGAAGGTTTTTTTGGGCTACTTCGACCATCGAATGGACTTCTTCGACCTTCGACTGCGACTATCGAAGGATTCGAAGTAAAAATCGTTCGACTATTCGACCATTCGATAGTCGAAGTACTGTCTCTTTAAAAAAAACTTCGACCCCCTAGTTCGCCATCTAAAAGCTACCGAAGTCAATGTTAGCCTATGGGGAAGGTCCCCATAGGCTTGGCTAACTTTTTTTGATCGAAGGATATTCCTTCGATCGTTGGATTTAAATCCTTCGAATCGTTCGTTTCGAAGGATTTAATCATTCGATCGAAGGAATTATCCTTCGATCGTTCGATCGAACTATCTGCGCTAAATCCTTCGACTTCGATATTCGAAGTCGAAGGATTTTAATTCCTCGTCGAATATCGAGGGTTAATTAAACCTCGATATTCGACCCTTAGTGAATCGGCCCCTAATACATTTGGCCAAAATAGGCACGCGTGAAACACGGAAATTTGCCAGGCACATTTATTCGCCCATCACTACTATACAGCACTGCAGTATCATTGGTCACAGACATAGACAGCCCTGCAGGAATGCTCCACTGAGTTGTTCATATGGAATGCTGATTGGCTGAAATGGAATCGCAGAGTGAAGCTCCTGCACTTTCGAAAAAACCCTAGAGACCTAATTTGTTGCATGTGGTCATGGTTTATGGAACGGCCAAATCGAATTGGTTAGATGGATTTGTGGGCTGTTGTTGATGAGAGAATATATATATGATATAAATATACTAATAATGGCATAAAATACTGGGAATGTAGCACTATTATTTTTCTCTTTCTCTGTGAGGGTATTGGGAAGGCCACTACTTCTCTGCACTTACATCTCTGCACTTACTTCTCTGCACTTACATCTCTGCACTTACTTCTTGTAAGGGCCCGAGGGCTCAGTAGTAGTGCGGACCAAGGAGGAGGCAGGTAATAGCCGAGTTCGTAGTACAGAAGGATAAGGCAAGAGAATAGTCGTGGTTCAGGCAAAAGGTTCAGTCCAGGCAGCAAAGGGTCAATCCGAATAACAGGCAAGGTAGGTACACAGGAAATCAGGCAATAATATCACACCCAGGAATTCACGAAGATAAACCTATACTTGGGCAAGGTCTGTAATGTCCAAAGAGTTTAAATAGGCAGAGTTGGCGCCAAAGTTTGGGCGCAATGACGTCATGACGCTGACGCCGGCGTCAGGACGTTGACGCACGTTCCGACGCCGGCGACCATTCCGTCGCCGGCGACCAATTGGCGGGCGAGGAGAAGCTGACGTCATCATGCTGTGACCGACGGGATCCACATGGGGAAGCAAGGAGTCGCCATCTTGGACGCCGCCATCTTGGACGCCGTGGCCATCTTGGAGGTGAGTAACTTCTGTTTCCATTACACTTCTCTGCACTTACTTCTCTGCACTTACATCTCTGCACTTACATCTCTGCACTTACATCTCTGCACTTACATCTCTGCACTTACTTCTCTGCACTTACATCTCTGCACTTACATCTCTGCACTTACATCTCTGCACTTACATCTCTGCACTTACATCTCTGCACTTACATCATCTCTTTCTGGTGTTTTCCTCTGTTCCTCTCCTTTGGGTTGACACCTGATTGGTATTCCACTGGCCCAGCTGGTAGACATTGTATTTTCTGCTAAATTCAAGCTCCCCAGTTGTTACAACCCAGTTGCACATCTGATCCAACCCATCATCAGCACCTACTTCTCCTGATGTGCCTGGCCATGAATCCAATTTCATCCCAATTTTTGCCCCACCTTGGTCTACATATACTAACCCAATCCCCTCTCTCCCTGCTCTCAACCCCAAACAGAACTGTATACCAACTTACACTTTAGACCATGACAATTTTTGTGGCCACACCCCCTAGTTACCATGTCCATTTTTTAAAATTTGGCAGGTTATGAAAGTTTGAAGTTATGTGTTATGCAGTTTTGCTAATGAAGGTGAATTGTCATTTAAGCTGCAAGTCACAGTTCCCCAAGAGACCTGCTTATTTTAAATAGTTACAACTGTTTCTTTGCTTATCTTAAATTGTTACAAAAGTATCTAAGTGCCCCTGCCAAATATTCTGGGCTCTCTGCCAAAAGCCAAAATAAGTTTTAAATACTTTTTTTCTGGAGATCAAAAAGAAAGTCTGGACATTTCAGTAACAATCTGGGACTGCGGGTTGAACTGTCAAAACCGGGACTGTCCCGCGAAAAACTGGACAGTTGGGAGCTATGGCAACTGTGCAGTGCGAGATTTACCCTCATGCTGGGGAAGCCGTGTTTTTTGGCGCCAGTGAAGGAAACTGAGCCCTGACAGTTGGTTAGTGATGAGCGAATAAATTCAGAAGGCACGTGAACTTCCACATTTCGCCGCCCGTGAATGTTTTCTCAAAACTGCGTTAAAAATCAGCCGCGACTAAAAACGATTGTCGTGTTCAAAATTGTGGTGATCAGAAAAATTTACGTGCATCAAAATGATTTGGACACCCATTGACTTTAATGCATTTGGACAAAATAGTTGAGCGTGTAAAAATGTATTTCGCAAATTTTTTCCGTCTCGCAAATTTTTCCGCCGTTTTGCAAATTATTCAGCGAAGCCAAACAGGACAGATTAACCCATCACTACATTTGGTAAATTGCTTATTCCTGGCCAGGACATTGATTGACTATTGTCACTGGTACTTTCCCTTCACAAGTTTTTGATTTTCTAGTGTCCGAATTACAAGCTTTGCGCTGTTATTGTCCTCCCTCTGATTTTTGATGCTATTTGGATTTTTCTTTTTATTCATTTATATCTGTGCCCATAAATATAGCCTTTTAAGCAAAATTAAACATTTGTATTGCTTTGCCGTACTCCCTGTAAATGATAATAATTTGCTAATGTATAAATCTACTGATGAGTATATACATTGATTAATGCATTGTAACAAACCTTGTTTCCTTAATTCATTTTGAACTTTAACTTTGTGGGTTAAATTGATTATAAATTGGGATCCTTATTTCCAGGAGATTTAAACAGCTGTCAAAATCTTCTGGCCACTCATTCCCCAGTGCAGACAAGCCATGCCACCCTAAAAGTTTTGGGGCCCAGTACAGCCCCGATTGCCCAGACCTGATCCCCATAACTACTTGAGTTACTCTCTGACTTCCCTCCTGCCCTGATCGTGGAAGCATTTAGAATTTGGAATGCCCCGAATCCAGAGTTCGGTTCAGGATTCGGCCTTTTTCAGCAGGATTTGGATTCGGCTGAATCCTTCCGTCCAACGAAACCAAATCCGAATCCTAATTTGCATATGCAAATTAGTGATGGGGAGGGCAACTGAGTGACTTTTTGTCACAAAACAAGGAAGTAATTTTTTTCACCTTCCCACCCCTAATTTGCATATGCAAATTAGGTTTCGGGTTTGGTTCGGTATTCAGCCGAATCTTTTGTGAAGGATTCGGGGGTTCGGCCGAATCCAAAATAGTGCATCCCTATGTAGAATAAGTAGGTACATACTGGTGGGGTGGAGGGGCTGAGGGGGGTTGCTGACACCCCCCAGTCTTACTCTGATCCCCTCAACCTCAAAACTAACCTTGTATCCTACTCCTAGTAGTGTATACTACTACACTGTATCTGACTCATTCTTGGCACTTATAGCTCAACGCCCCAATCATTAACAGCTGCATGCATTACTCACCCATTTGAGTAAGTTTTCCACCCACTTGGATTGCAAGCTCTGCAGGGTAGGGATAACTTCCTTCCTCTAAACACTTACCACTTAAAGGGGTTCACCTTCAAGTTAACTTTTAGTATGTTATAGAATGGTAAATTCTAAACAACTTTTCAATTGGTCTGTATTATTTGTTTTTTTATAGTTTTTGAACTATTTGCCCTATCCAGCTTTCAAATGGGGGTCACTGACCCCATCAAAAAAAAAACAAATGCTCTTATTCTTATTCTCTTATTCTTATCAATGCATGGTCGTTAGGGTAATTTGGACCCTAGCAACCAGATTGCAGAAATTACAAACTGGAGAGCTGCTGAATAAAAAGCTAAATAACTCAAAAACCACAAATAATAAAAAATGAAAACCGATTGCAAATTGTCTCAGAATATCCCTCTCTACATCAAACTAACAGTTATCTCAAAGGTGAACAACCCCTTTAATCTTTATAAATATCTATGTTATTTACTACACTGTTTCTTCTCCCTCCCTGCATGTTCTATGAATGTATACAAGTAGCACAATATTATATTGCTATAATGTCATGTCTCCCCGCATTGTGTTATCATAAACAAATTCCATTCCTCTGAGCCCTGGTAGAAAACCTCTGGTCGAATGATTGTAGGTCGAATGAAAGAGAGGGAAAGTCACCGCACCCTATGGGAGGTTTATCACCCAATAAACAGTCTTTAACCTTGGGAGATGCACATGTATTGCACTAATGAAAGTGCTGCTGGTTACTGACGGACCCAGTCTATGATGCAGGGAATGTATCTCTGGTCACAGGTTAAAGCAAGAAACACTAACAAACAGAACTGCAGTGATTTATTATATATATTATTATATATATTATATATGAGATCAAATGGATAGTGCCATGTTAGCATGGAACAACACTAATAAACTTGTAGGTAACCAAACAGCTGCTGGTACAATATTTGTTATTATTATTGTTATTAGTATTATCAATAATAATACTACTAATAATAATAATTTAATCACCAAATACACCTATACAATGTTGAAAAATTATTTTTTTTTTTTAAAAAAAAAACAAAAATTCTAGAAAATTTGGATAATGGAAAAATACGATTGAAAACGACTCGACCTTTAATGAATAACCCCCTTAATGTAGAGAGCCATTACTGTGCGCCGTTCATGGTGTCATGGGCAGGAGGGCGTCTCTATTACAGTGGTGCGCACCGTTGATATCAAGAGAATTTTTGGGCACCACGAAGGAGTCAATCACGTACATGAAGATGGATACCCAGAATCTGTGAAATGTATGGCACAAGCAGACGTGTAGGCAATTTGCCAGGGCCTGACGGCATAGATTACTCATCTGAATAGCTGAGATATTACTGATAAGAGTTTATTTCAGTGGAGGGGTGTGAGCTAATATGTCTTTAAGTTCAGAACTGAGAGTCCGGCCTGGCAGTTGAGGGCGCAGTATCACAGCTGGAAAGGGACATCTTTCATATGTTTGATTTTGGGTTTGTTCCACAACTGAGGGTCTGGTACATGTTATAGGGTCATGCAACAAAGGGGCATAGAACAAGCGATGGTTGGAAAGCCAGAGGAATAAAGGTGGCCATACACTATAAGATCCACTCGTTAGGCAAAGTCGCCAAATGAGCGGATCTTAACCCAATATGCCCACTAACTGGCTGGGTGATGACGGGTGAATCCGAACAATCGGCCCTGGGGCTGAACAATCAGATTACAATGCTGCGAATGGGCCCGACTGGTCTGACCAATTTTTGGCCTGATATCGATTGGGAGGACCCGTCGGGAGCCCCCACACATGGGCAGATAAACTGCCGAATTGGTCTGAAGGACCGATATTGGCAGCTTTAATCTGCCCGTGTATTGGATACGCCAAGCTTGGTCTACTGCATTCTTAGGGCAGAGACACACGTTCAGATTTGCGGAGATTTAGTCGCCCTGCGACTAATCTTCCCGAACCGCCTCCAGCCAGCTGGAATCTAAATTGCTGGCGGGATGGCACTTGGAGCGCTTAGTTTTCCAAAGTCAACCAGAGTTTCCTTGTGAGGCAACTTCGGGCACAACAATTGCCATTCCGCCGGCGATTTACATTCTGGCTGGCGGGAGGCAGTTTGGGGAGGTAGTTGCACCGAAGAAGAGATTTGTTGCTGGGCAACTAATTTAAGAAAAACTGGAATGGGAAAAAAACTTGAATCAGTGAGTTCAGGGTTAACAACCCAAAAACTCGAATTGCTCGAATTGATCGAGTTTTCGGGCAAAACCCTCCAAAAAAACTCTTGAACACCATGAAGACTATTAACATCTTCAAATGGTTCAAGGAACCTCTGCCATTGACTCCTACATCACCTCGACAGGTTTTAAATGGTGTATTCTCAGATTCAAGCTATTTCCAGGTTCGGGGTATAATAAATCTTGAAAAATTTGAGTTTTTGTTTTAAAAAAATTTTTCAACTTGATTTTTGACCAAAAACCCTTGAAAACTAAAATTTTCGTGGAAAACGCTACTCGAACCTTAATAAATAACCCCCTGAGTGTTACTCTTGCCTCGTGCCCGGGGTGAATGAGAAAAACATATTATTTGCATAACCGCTGTGATGACCATTCACCTGAACAATAAAGTATTTTCATCCAATTGTCGCCCCAAAGACGATAACGTTCAGCACTTGGTTCCCAGCCATTGGCCGTGTGATGCCATTTATGAAATAGAGCCTTAGGTCTCCGGCAACTAAATGGCAAATCTTGTTTCCTAAAAGTCGCTCAACCTGATGGTGTTGTTTGCAGGGAATCTTTTTCTTTGCCCCGTACAGAGATCATTCATTCCCATATCTTAATTAATCACATAAATCTGTCCTGAGAGTGATTTAAATAAGGCTCCTCTTTCTCCTCGTAATCA
The DNA here is from genome assembly GCF_017654675.1 of Xenopus laevis. Taxonomy (NCBI): domain Eukaryota; kingdom Metazoa; phylum Chordata; class Amphibia; order Anura; family Pipidae; genus Xenopus; species Xenopus laevis. The sequence continues at coordinate 174,833,472 of NC_054373.1, forward strand.
CCAAAGGGTGAGACTTAAATCCCAGATGCATCACCTCATCAGCCCCTGGGTCCCCTGGTGGAAAGACTGCGGGTGCTGGTGCTGGAAGGTGCCGTGGGAAGAGGAACGTTTGCTTGTTGTGCGCTTCATATTTCCCTGTGTTTGCCTGTCGGGGAAATGAAATGCAAATAGTAAATGTGATCACCCGAGGGCAAGCTGTTTATTTTGGCATTAAAGGGGAACTAAAGCTCAATAATTTCATTAGAAATGTTACATATTTTTTTTTGGGCTCATGTGCCAAACCAACCCACCACTGACCTTTAGCAGGAGAAATCTATAACTCTGAAGATGCCCCAGTAGCTCCCCATATACTTATGTGATGGTTCACAGCTCCCATGCTCTGGGTTGCTGTCACTTACCTGAGCTTAGCGACAAACACCATATTTGCTTCTTCTTTACAGTGGTGGTTCACCTTTAAGTTAACTTTTAGTCTGTTATTCTTAGCAAGTTTGTAATTGGCCTTCATTATTTATTTATTTTTATAGTTTTTGGATGATTTGCCTTCCTCTTCTGACTTTTCCCAGCTTTCAAATGGGGGGGTCACTGACCCCATCTAAAAAAAAACAAACAAATGCTCTGTAAGCTACAAATGAATAGTTACTGTTACTTTTTATTACTCTTTCTTTTCATACTATTCCTATTCATATTCCAGTCTCTTATTCAAATCAATGGATGGTTGCTAGGGTAATCTGGACCCTAGCAACCTGATTGCTGAAATTGCAAACTGGAGATCTGCTGAACGCAAAGCTTAATTAATAAAAATCACAGATATAAAAAAATCAAATGGCTGCAATTCTGTTTGATTATTGCCAGTGTTAGCAGCTCCCCAGAGTCCCCAGCGCTCAATAGGCACAATTGCAAAAATTGGACTTTGGTACTTTTGTAAAGGTATTGGACCTGTTATCCAGAATGCTCAGGACCTAAGAGATCTTTCTGTAACTTGGATCAACATAGTTAAAGTCTACTAGAAAATTATGTAAACATTAAGGGGCAGATTTATCAAAGGTCGAGGTGAATTTTCGAATGTAAAAAATTTGAATTTGGAGCTATTTTTGTGTACTTCGACTAGGGAATAGTCCAAATTCTATTCAAATTTGAAAAAAATTCAAAGATTCGAAATTTATCATGTACTTTCTTTAAGGGGCAGATTTATCAAAGGTCGAGGTGAATTTTCGAATGGAAATAAAATTGAATTTAGAGCTATTTTTTTGTACTTCAACTAGGGAATAGTCCAAATTCTTTAAAAATTCAACTTTGACCATTAGCCATCTAAAATCTGCCGAATTGCTGTTTTAGCCTATGGGGAACCTCCTAAAACCTATTTGGAGTCAACTGGTGGACTTTGGGAAAAACTTCAAATCGAATTCGATCAAATACGCTATTCCTTCGATCCATATGATTCGAATTCGAAAACAGACCTATTTGACAAAAGAAAACCTTTGACTTAATTTCGGTTGGTGTTTTTTAATTTTGAAGTTTTTTCAATTCGAAATTCGACCCTTGATAAATATGCCCCTAAAAATCGACCATTCACCATCTAAAACCTGCCGGATTGCTGTTTTAGCCTATGGGGGACCTCCTGGAGTCAATTGGTGGACTTTGAAAAATCTAAGTTTTTTGGGGGAAAAACTTCTAATCGATTTCGATTGAATGCGTTATTCCTTCAATTCATATGATTTGAATTCAACAGCTTATGGACCTATTAGATCGAAAACAGACCTATTCTACCAAAAAAAAATTCAACTTAATTTTCAATTCGACCCTTGATAAATATGCAGCTTAATAAACCCAATAGGCTGGTTTTGCTTCCAATAAGGATTAATTATATCTTAGTTGGGATCAAGTACAAGCTACTGTTTTATTATTACACAGAAAAAGGAAATCATATCTGGAATAATATCTGGAATATTTGGATAAAATTGAGTCTATGGAGACGGCCTTTCCATAATTTGGAGCTTTGTGGATAACGGGTTGCAAGATAACAGATCCCATACCTGTTCCTATGTGACAATGTGTTGAAAGCCCTGGAAGGAGGCGGCTCTATACCTTATTACTCACACTAGATTGTTGTGTGTTAAGTCTCAGAGGGAATAGTTATTACTCACACACTTTCAGTGAGGACTGACCTTTGATCTGGGTTTGAGGTTATTCTGAGTATATAGTGCAAGGACACATTCTGCAAGTGAATCATCTGAACCCTCGAGAGAGAGCGGAGAGACTGCTAGAGGTTGCGTGACAGCCCGTGACTCATTACACCAGGGAGAAAAGTCCTACTAGCCGCTGTGACCAGCACCTGACTTCAGAGATAAAACAACAGCCGGCCCTCGAGAGACTTCATTTTCAGAAACGAAAAGGAAACAAAAAAAAAAATGGCAAAAGAAAAGCAGAAATAGAAATGATTTTTACAACTTGTTCTCAGAAAAAGAAACAGGGACAAAGTGTAGCCAAACTGGTAACTAGTGACGAGCAAATCTTTTCGGCAGGCATGGATTTGCGGCGAAATTCCGTGTTTTGCAACATCATTGCAAGAAAAAACACACCTTTGATTTTAACGCATTTGGAGTGAGAAAAAAAGTTGCGCACGTAAAAAATTGTCACCTATTTCACTAATTTGTCGCCGTTTCCTGAATTTGCCGCAGAACACGAAATTAACCAAATAGGCTGTTTTTTCCTCCAATAAGGATTAATTATATCTTAGTTGGGTACAAGTTACTGTTTTATTATTATTATTATTATTATTATTATTATTATTATTAAACAGAAAATTGAAATAGTTTTTTTAAATTTTAATTATAATGTAGTCTATGGCCTTTCCGTAATTTAGAGATTAATGGATAACGGATCCCATATTTCTATGTTATTCTAACTACCTGAGACCTGAAAAGTGCTTATTGGCTGATTGTTACAGTAAGTTTGTTCTGACTCTTTCCAGGTTTCTAATGGGGGTCGCTGACCCCATCTAAAAAACACATGTTCTGTAAGGCTACAAATGTATTGTTGTTGCTACTTTTTACTACTCATCTTTCTATTCAGACCCTGTCCTATTCAGAGTCTGGACTGGGAGTTAGTGATGAGTGAATCTGTCCCGTTTCGCTTCACCGAAAAATTTGCGAAACTGCAAAACAATTCGTGAAACATTGAAAAATTTGCAAAACTCATTGAAGTCAATTGGCGTCAATTTTTTTTTAAGTTCGACAGTTTTTTTACGTGCACCGCAGTTTTTCTAGCTCCAAATGCAAAGTCAATGGGACTTATTTCTTATGGCGGCTTTTGTATAAGTCAATGGGTGTTTTTTCTTGTGGGCATTTTTCATCTTGGTGACGTTTTTTGTCGCAACTAAATTGGCGAAATGCGGAAATTCTTGCAGCGAATCCATGGCTGGTGAAAAAAATTCGCTCATCACTACTGGAAGTCAAAATAGGCCCTGGTTGATTTTCTGAGTACAGAGAGGGCCAAGCAGCCCCCACCAGCCCACTAAAGAGTGATTTTCTATGGCATAGCAGCCCCTCTGGCATTTGCCAGAACCCGCAGATTGCCAGTCCGGTCCTGCTTCTATTCATAGACCAGTCTCTTATTCAAATGAATGCATGGTTGCTAGGGAAATATAGACCCTAGCAACCAGATTGCTGAAATTGCAAACTGGAGAACAGCTCAAACAGAAGCTAAATAACCACAAATAATAAAAAATGAAGACCAATTGCAAATTGTCTCATAATTTCACTCTCTACATCATTAATTTCAAGATGAACTACCCCTTTAACACAGACCAGGTCGTCTGCACCAAACCAAGAGCCAACCTTAGGAACCCTCTAGAACCACCTCTATAAAAATTAAAAATTACACTAAAAAGATAAGTAAACCATTAAAAAAAATATAAAATTGCACATGGTGCTTTTGTAATGACTTTTGCCATTTACATTAATTTTTTTTTTTTTGTGTTTCAGTATATTAACTGCCAATATTATGACTTTTGTAACAGCATCGCCACCTGCTGGTCAGTTCCTGTAACTGTCAAAGACACATAAACCTTCAGAAGAAGAACAGAGAAATGTTCTGATGTTGCTCTGCTCAGGAAAGAGATCCGAAACTTCAGATGTCCTTTCCCATCTCCTTCTGCAGAGAAATGTTCAAATTAGCTCAGTGTCTGCTTCACTGGAAAAAAATTGTTAATTATAACATTAAATTAAAAGCTTTCATTTCCCAGTTTCCCGGATCGCAGGCCCAGCTCCAAACCTAAAGGCACCAAAACTTTTAAGAAGAAGGGAGAATTTATAGACAGGACACACAAGGCTAAAAATCGATTTAAATGTATTAAAAGGATATGAAAATTTCCGTCCCTGCAGAAATTGCCAGCAGACACCGGGCCTTTAATATATTCCTAATAAATATATTAATATGTTCTACAGAAAGTGCTGTGAGTGGAGTGAAATTGTATGTGATTCCCACGCATTCAGATGAAGAGAGAACAAAATGAATCTGAAGCAATGGAGCTGCAGTGTCTCTCCATGTCCTTGTGTTGCTGGCTGTGCCGGAGCTCCTGTGGCTTCAGAGCGCTCATTAATATTCTGGTTCTGAGTTATTGGACCTGGAATTTCTTGTGTGAGATTAGAAGGATATTGGTCCCAGTCTGTTGTCTTATCCTGGCAGTATCCCATAGGTAGTTGTAGTTCTGCAACATCTGGGGTCTCCAGTTGCCAATCACTGCCTTATTTTCCATTTAAGCGTTGCCTAATACAACATTATTTAGAGGGGTAATTCACCTTTAGTTTTTAGTATGTCCTATAGTGATGGGCGAATACATTTGCCTAGTGCTAATTCGCAGCGAAACGTGGAAATTTCCAAGTTTCGCCGCCAGCGTATAAACTCTCAAATCTCCCGTGAAAATTCGGCGGCAGCAAATAATTTTGAACGTGCGTCCGAAAAGACGCTAGCGTCAAAAAATTGTAGTGCATCAACACTATTCTGACGCCCATTGACTTTAACGCCTACGTCGAAATTGACGCAAGCGACTTTTTCGGGCGCACGTCCAAAATTGACATGGGCATTAATTTTCAAGTATCACAAATTTTTCGCCGTTTCACAAAATCCGCCCATCACTAATGTCCTATTATTAACAATATTTCAGTTGGTCTTTGTTTATTTTTTATGATTTTTCAAATTATTTGCCTTCGCCTGCTGCCTCTTTCCAGTTTTTAAGTGGGGGTTTACTGACCTCAGTTCTATTCGTCCATGAGGCTACAATTTTATTGTTATTGTTACTTTCTTTCACTTGCTTTTATTCATGCCCACTATTAGTCACCTTACAGTCACTTATTCAAGCTACTGGTTGGTTGCTAAGGTATATTGGTGGCTAGCAACCAGGGAGCTGCCAAACTTCCAAACTGGAGGGCTGTTGAGTAATTCCAAAACCACAAAAATAATGTAGACCCATTGCAAATTGTCTCTGAATATCACCGTCTATTTCATTCTTAGAATTAATTGGAGTCTTGGCTGGAGTAGACCTGCCTACTGCTACATTGTTTCAGTGGTACAGACCAGCAGTGCAGAGAATAGCATGGGACAGATACTGCTTTCAATAGACATTACATTTAGAAAAAAAAACTTTAAAACTGTTGAATGTTATTTAATGTGCACTGGAAATTTTCTTATAATTATATTTTCTTACCGTATACAATTTGTTTATTTGGTGGAGTTCCCCTTAAAGGGATTGATAACCTTTGAGTTTTAGTATGATATAGACAGTATTATTCTGAGACAATTTGCATTTTTTCCCCCAGTTTTAATTAATTGTGTTTTTGTAAGTTATTTGCCTTTTTGTTGACCAGCTCTCCAGTTTGCAATTTCAGCGGTATGGTTGCTAGGGTTCTAATTATCCTAGCAACCATGCATTCATTTATACAAGAGACTGGAATATGAATAAGGGAGGGTCTGAATAGAAAGACGAGTAATACAAAGTAGAAATAACAATACATTTGTAGCCTTACAGAGTATTTGTTTTTTATATGGGGTCAGTGACCCCCATTTGAAAGCTGGAAAGAGTCAGAAGAGGAAGGCAATAATTTAAAAAAAAAACGATAAAAAAGAAATAATGAAGACCAATTGAAGAGTTGCTTAGAATTGACTATTCTATAACATACTAAAAGTTTAACGATCACTATGCTATAGAGGTTTAGCATAAGGAAATGTGTGTGTTTGATTTATAGGGAAACCAGTAAAGCAGTTTAGCAGAAGTACAAAGATCATCTGTCAGTATCATCAGGAAATGCTCCGGGTGCTGCTCGCGATGGTGCAAGTTTTCACAACAACAATTACATATATGATTGTGCAAAGTTTGCCTTTGTTATTTGCATTGCAATACCATTATGTAATTGGCTTCTGATTTACTTTGTACCCCTATTATACAGTTCATTAGTACAGCCAGCTTGAGGGATGACTCTAACCCAGTGATCCCCAACCAGTAGCTCGTGAGTAACATGTTGCTCCCTAACCCCTTGAATGTTGCTCCCAGTGGCCTCAAAGCAGGAGCTTATTTTTGTATTCCTGGATTGAAGGAAAGCTTTAGTTGCATAAAAACCAGGTGTACTGCCAAACAGAGTCTCCTGTAGGCTGACAGTCCACATAGGGGCTACCAAATAGCCAATCACATCCTTTATTTGGACTTTTTTTCATGCTTGTGTCGCTTCCCAACTCTTCTTACTATGAATATGGCTCACAGGTAAAAAAAAGGTTGGGGACCCGTGCTCTAACATCTATCCACACTATAATAAAATCAGTAACAATGTCTTTTTTGGTTAAATTGAAGTTTTGCATAAGAAAATCAAGAACAATGGCTTATGCACCGAAGCACATCATGGCCTTTGCAGTGCAGTACAAATCTAAATTTGTAGTAAGAAAGTTGATTAATGCACTCCAATAGGTCTTGGGCCCTTTCAGTATTTAGATAGGCATCAAAAATGGTGACTAATGCACCCCAGTAGGTCTTGGGTTGGCCTCTTGCAGTAGATAGGATTTATTTAGACTGGTAGCAAGAAAGTTGACTAATGCATTCTAGTAGGCCTTGGGTTGGACTCTTGCGGTGGATAGGACTTATATACATAGGCAGCAAGAAAGTTGACTATTGCATCCAAGTAGGTCATGGTTTGGACCCTTGCAGTGAATAGGATGTATCTAGACTGGTAACAAGGAAACTGACTAATGTATTCCAGTAGGTCATGGTTTGGGCCCTGTCATTCTATAGGATGTATCTAGACTGGAAGCAAGGAAACTGACTAGTGCATTCCAATAGGTCATGCTTTGGGCCCTAGCACTAGATACAGTTTATCTAGATAGGCAGCAAAAATGTTGACTAATGCACCCCAGTTGGTCTTGAGTTGGGCCCAAGACTAGTCAAAACTCTTCACCTTTTATTAAATGATTCTCCAAACTAGTGAATTACTTAACAGATGTGTTAACTTCATTCACACTCCTTGTAAGAGCCTATAGGCTGCTTAATAACTCTCTCTTTCTTCTTTGTGCAGCTTAACATTAGATCAACCACAACACTAGCTCATAGATTCTAGGTCACAGGATCTTCTTGACCTGACTTGAGCGTCTCTAATTCCCCTGCCCCACAGTTAACATTGACTAGTTAACCTTTTGCTGGGGGCATCCTACACCTGGGCAGTACCCAAACTTTTTTAGCCGTCAGCAACATTCAGATGTAAAAAGAGTTGAGGAGCAGCTCAAGCACGAAAACTGTTCCTGGGTGGTGCAAAATAAGTGAAACATCCAAGGGGTTTGTGAGCAATATGTTGTTAGTGAGCCACTGGTTGGAGATCACTGCTCTAGCCTATATCCTCCAAGAGAGAAGACACAGAAGACTAAAAGTGATTTCTTCTATGTTATCGAATTCTAGCATCTTCTGCTCTGGGAACCATCATGGCATAAGTACATGTAGGGGCCGATTCACTAAGGGTCGAATTTCGAAGTTAAAAATACTTCGAAATTCGACCCTCGGATTGAAATCCTTCGACTTCGAATATCGAAGTCGAAGGATTTAGCGCTAATCCTGCGATCGATCGATCGAAGGATTTTCCGTTCGATCGAACGATTAAATCCTTCGAATCGAACGATTCGAAGGATTTTAATCCAACGATCGAAGGAAAATCCTTCGATCAAAAAATCACAGGCAAGCCTATGGGGACCTTCCCCATAGGCTAACATTGACTTCGGTAGCTTTTAGCTGCCGAAGTAGGGGGTCGAAGTTTTTTTTAAAGGGGAAGTACTTCGACTATCGAATGGTCGAATAGTCGAACGATTTTTCGTTCGATTCGTTCGATTTCGTTCGAATTCGAACGAATTTAACCAATTCGATGGTCGAAGTACCCAAAAAATACTTCGAAATTCGAAGTATTTTTCATTCGAATCCTTCACTCGAGCTTAGTGAATCAGCCCCTAAGTATAGAATCTGTCTATTTTTTGTCTTCAGACTTCACAATGGTTTTGTGGTTGTCACTCTATAAGAGGGCTAGCCAACTGTTATACCTAAAATGCATATAGTGGACTGATTTCTTAATCTATTACATGTTCAAGAGCTAGGTAATAATAAAATCATAATGTCATCCAAAGAGGACAATGGAGCTCTTGAGCAGTCATAAAAATCTCTTGGAGAAGCCATATTCAGCCCAGGAGCCTCCAAATAGACAGCCCTTCTCAATGTGGTTCCAAAAATGATTTATCTTCTTATCTCTTTTCCATTAACAACAAGTAATGCCAACTGCCTCAGATAAGTTACTGGTATCAATAGAATCTGTTAGATCCTAATTTGTACTCGTGTCCTGAGAGTTAAGTGCACCCTTTCTGCAGGTACCCAGACGTCAGCTGACGATGGAAGATCTAAGAACCACCGTTCAATTGATATATTGGGTCTAAGGGACTGTTTGACCTCTGATCTAAAGGCTTTGAGCCTCAATGTGCAGAATCCATCCTCTCACCAGTTTATTCAGTCACGTATTCCTTGGCTCCCTTCCTTTCTTTTCAGTGCAGGTTACTAAATTTAGTAGTCGTATGAGCTTAGAATTTCGAGGGTAGGAAAATAATGAGAACATCTGGCCTCTAGAGTGATAGAACAGATTTCATAATCAGTGGTTTCAGACACACTCAGTCAGAAAAATTACCAACTCCAAAGCTACAAATTGTATCCTACAGACTGCAGCCCTGGGAGCTTTATTAGGCAAATGTGCCCCGCTTGATGGATATGAAATCTAATTAATAATAATTAGTGTCTGGCAGGGCCCACCTCGTCTTGCTTCTCCGCCATCTCTTTTGGAAGGGTGCCTGGTCTCCTGAATCCTATGGAGATTAGGGTAAGTACATTTACTGCACTCCAGTCGCCAAAGTGATCCCATTAACTGTGCTGTTCCTAGAATAACAATGAAGGGTAGGGAAGAGAGAGCATTTGCCCCAGGGCCCTCCTTGGGGAAAAAATAATAATAGCATAAGAGATGCTTATCAATTATTAGATATTTTTACCATATACGTCAGGGTTGTCCAACTTCTGATGTCAGCGGGATGCTGGGAGTTGAAAAAAGAGGTGCATAGACATGAATAAAATTATTTTCCCAACCTTTCCTGAAATGCCTCTATAAATAATAAGAATAATAAATTACATGATGTTTTTTAAGTTTTAAAAACAGACTTGTCCTGTTCAAAAACAGCCTGATTTGTTCATTGTTCTGGCTGCAAATGATTCGGTTATTCTACATTAAATATTCATTATCTGGATAGAGTTCTAAAGAAAACTCATCTTTGGCTGGATTAAATAACGTGTCGGAAGTAGGGCTGTAAACAAAATTTGTCTGTAATACTGGGAAAAACTATATATATTATATATTCCAGGGTTCCTGTGCAAACTATTACCCCTAGAATAAGGAACAGGAAGATCAGTTGTATAAAAGGTTCTCTAAAGGGAGCACCATACTTTCTATTCCTATTGCTACTTACAGTGCAGTATAGACATTCTAATGTTATGAACAGCTATATACCTGGGGCACATTTACTAAGCTTGAGTGAAGGATTCGAATGAAAAAAACTTTGAATTTCAAAGTATTTTTTTGGGTACTTCGACCATCGAATAGGCTACTATGACCTTCGACTTCGATTCGAATGATTCGAACTTAAAATCGTTCGACTATTCGACCATTCGATAGTCGAAGTACTGTCTCTTTAAAAAATACTTCGACTACATACTTCTGCAGTTTAAACCTACCGAGCTGCAATGTTAGCCTATGGGGACCTTCCCCAGCACTTTTCTAAGTTGTTTATGATCGAATAAAAATCCTTCGATCGATCGATTAAAAGCCTTCGAATCGTTTTTTATTCGATCGTTCGATCAAAGCATTTGCGCTAAAATCCTTCGAATTCGATATTCTAATGATTTTACTTCAAGGGTCAAACTCGAGGGTTTATTAACCCTCGAAATTCAACTCTTGATAAATCTGCTCTCTATTGTTTAAACCCTAGGAACAAGTTAATGCTACAATTGCCTGCAGGTGGATATAACACCTGCTCACTCTAAAGTCATTTTTTGATAAAACTATTATAGGCACCCAAATAAATGAACTTCACAAAGGTCAGGCTCACACCCAACCAAACCAAAAATCTTAGGGAAAGGAAAAACTTACGATCTCTTTGCCGAGCAGAGCAACATCAGAACACTTCTCTGTTTTCTTATATCATTTAATTGTCTTTGACTGTACAGTTACAGGACCTGACCAGCGGTATTAGATAAGCAACCTGAGCAATCTTACATTCTGTTTTTTTTAACTTATCCGATAATGGCCAGACATGGGCCAAGGCTGGAGATACGATACTGAACATCACAAGGGGCAGGTATCCAGGTCTTAGTGCAATTGAACACATGTGCATAACCGCTAGTTAGTCTTATGGTTGGTGGGATCACTTGGGGGAAGGGCTGGTTTAGCACCCTGGAATTCTGAGGGGTGAAAAGCAGCATTGTTGGTTCCATCCAAAAAATGTAATTTGTGTGTGCTTCAGTAAATGAGCCCTTTGGTCACTTATTAAATAGCTGTTGCAGAAGGCTACTTGCATTTCTGCATATGATGAGGTCAGGGATGGAATTGATTTAGACTGAAAAGTCTTTTGAGCAGGGTTCTCCTCCTAAATAGGAGCTGCCTGCAATAAGTGTTTTTCATTGATTCATAGGCAATGTCTATATATACGGTATATCTTTATTTTAGAGAGAGGGGGGCACCCACGTCGTGCCCGAGTGCCTGTTCTGTTTAGATGTACCAGCACTACTTGAAAATAGACTTAATTGATGCATAATATACTTTTAAAAAGTTTATTAGTTCTGGCATTTAGAAGCTGTCAGCTGATTTACTGCTTTTGGCATTTAATGTTGCTCTTATCTTTCTGCTATCTATCACTGGTGGGTGGATTGTGACTCTGATCTGTCTGCGCTCTGGTATCTGTGGTTTAAAGTCTTTATTTCTAGCTGTCTCTTATGAGACACAGGAGTGGTTTGGGTATTCATTCCTGACAGAATCTGAGCTGCAAATATATATATATATATCTTTTGATTCTGATTTATTTGCCTTCCATGAATTTATTATTTACTGCTGATAAACAGAAGGTGGGTAATTCAAGGCACATTATGACATAATTTTCTGCAGTGATTTGGAGACATAATGACATAAGTAAATAATTGAGTACCGTATATACTCGTGTATAAGCCGACCCGTGTATAAGCCGAGGTACCTAATTTTACCTACAAAAACTGGGAAAACTTATTGACTCGCGTATAAGCCTAGACACAACTAAGACCCTTTATGCTACAATCACTACAGCGCAAACTAAATCACTGAAAATTTGGTCCCCCCCAGTGGATTTATATTACAGATATTTTTCAGCTGAGACAAAATATACTTTCCACTAGCAATTATACACACATAGACACACATATACTTTACACACACACTCTTCCCACAAAATAATCACACACACATACTATACACACAAACTCCCCACACATATACTATATACACACACAAACTCTCTACCCACACCATCATACACTATATACACACACTCCCCACACAATAAGTGAATGGGTGGCACGAGTGAATAGGTATGTGGGTGGGTGGGTGGCACGAGTGAATGGGTGGGTAGAATGAGTGAATGAATGTTTAGTATGAGAGAATGGGTGGGTGGCATGAGTGAATGGGTGGGTGGGTGGCATGAGTGGGTGGGTAGCATGAGAGAATGGGTGGGTAGCATGAGTGGATGGGTGGGTAACATGAGTGGATGGGTGGGTAGCCAGGCACAATGCATCCTTGCACCACAGCAGACAGTCTAACTAGTCAATATGGCCAAAGTAAACATTCATTTTTGCAGCAAAAAAATATTCAACAACAAGTTTTAGTGAAAGAGAGAGAGAGAGAGAGAGAGCGCGCGGCAGGCCACTTGACTTTACCTCAAAATGCGCATGAACCCGGAAGGTACGGCAGGCCACTTCACTTTACCTCCGAAGTGTGCAGGGGCCCAGAACCCGGGAGATGCTGGGGGCAGGTGATGTTACTCTCCATCCTGTGCCGGCCGCCCGGCTTCAGCTAGGCGGGCCCTGATTGGTCTGGAAGTGGAGGATAGCGCGTCTTCCATTCATTGCCCCGGGCCCCTAAAATCAGGGCCCCGGGCCCTAGCCCTAGCCAACTGCCTAATCCGGCCCTGGCTGCGGGCCAATTCAAAATAGACCGCGGGCCGTAGTTTGGACACCCCTGGTCTAACAGTTTAGCCATTAGTCCAAGCTGCAGCACTGCAGCAGTACATTGATATCCCTCCGCAGCACAGCCCCTTACCAGGCGTATGAAGCCGAAGCCCCGGTCCCGGTTGATAAACACCTCACTGGGTTCCCCGAATTTCTCAAAGAGCTTTTTGAATTCCCCCTCGGTGATGTCGGTGGGCAGGTTCCCCACAAAGAGACGGCAGCGCTGCGTGTAGCTCTTCACGCTGGGCTTCAGAAAGCTCCCCCCCTCCTCTTTCCTCCTCAACATCCTCCATCTTGGGAGGCATCAGAGACGGGGACACCTCAAAAGTGCGCTTGTTGCCTTTGCCGGGCGGAAACATCTGCTGCTGAGGCGGCGACACCATTTGGCCTCCGCCATTGTTCTTTTCGATGCGAACTTGCTTCAGGTTACGGTTAGCCATTCGTGTCTCTCTGTTTTTCAGCTGTCTTCTGCCTTCTACCGTATTTCATCTAAAAGAGGTTACCCGCGTATAAGCCGAGGTCAATTTTTTCAGCACATTTTGGGTGCTGAAAAACTCGGCTTATACACGAGTATATACGGTACCTGTTATATAATAAACAACATAATGTGGGGGTGATCATTTGAAAAGATATGATCTAAGAAATAAAATCTGCTCAAACATATTTCCAGTGCAGTCAAATGCTCTTTGTTTAACTTTGGATCCAAGAGGCAAATCAGTTTTACCTGCAGTGAGTAACAAATGTTAAAAGGCTATAAGAAAAGGTTAGAGGAAAGAAAGCAAAAGATGAAGTGGAAGAGAAGAAGGAGCAAAGAGAAGAAGGTAAGAAAACAGGTAAAGGTGAAAGGGAGGTAGAAGAAAGAGAGGAAAACAGAAAAAAAAGAGAGAATGAACACAGGATGGGAAAGCTGAGGGGAAGAAAAAGTAAAAGAATAAAAGAAAAGAGAGGAAGATAGGTAAGGTGAGTGAAGGAAGAAATGCAACAAAGGTAGAAAAGAGAACTGCAGAAAGGAAAGAGAGGAAGAGACAAATTATGTGCTAGAGAAGGGTAGAAAAAGATGAAAAGAAGGGAGAAGGAAAGGAAGGGTGGGTAAAGGAAGAAAAAGAAAGGAAAGTTGAAAGAGAAGAATGACAGAAAACAAAGAAGGAAATCAAAAGAAAAGATGAAAAAAAGATGAAGAAGAGAGGAAGGCAAAACAAGAGGAAAGAAAGAAGAGGTAAGTGGGAGAAGAAAGGACAAGGAAGGCGATAGAGAGGAAAGGAAAAGAGAGTAAGTGAGAGTAGAAAGACAAGGAAGGGTGCTAGAGAGGAAAGAAAGAAGAGATAAGTGGGAGAAAGAAGGACAAGGAAGGAAAGGAAAAGAGAGGAAAGGAAAAGAGAGTGAGAGTAGAAAGACAAGGAAGAGTGCTAGAGAGGAAAGAAAGAAGAGAGTAAGTGGGAGTAGAAAGACAAGGAAAAGTGTTAGAGAGGAAAGAAAGAAGAGAGTAAGTGGGAGTAGAAAGACAAGGAAAAGTGTTAGAGAGAAAAGAAAGAAGAGAGTAAGTGGGAGTAGAAAGACAAGGAAGAGTGCTAGAGAGGAAAGAAAGAAGAGAGTAAGTGGGAGTCGAAAGACTAGGAAGGGTGCTAGAGAGGAAAAGAAGAAGAGAGGTAGAAATGAGAAGTGAAGAACAAGAGAAAACAGGAAGAAAGTAAAAAAAGAAAAATGAAAGGGAAAGAAAAGACCAAATTGTGGCATAAAGGGTTGCCTCTAACTCACTGTTATTCTGATTAATGGCAGAGAATAACATGCAGAGGGGGTTACATTACTAATTTATGATGTGGGCCATCCCATTGTGCAGGATCTCTGCATCCAAAATGCTTAGACAATCTGACACTATATAAAGACATTAGCTGATTTAGTGACCTGCTTGACAGAAGAAGGAAGAAGCAACTCAGCCCTCTGTCACTATCTGCACATCCCATAGAGTAGGAGAGATAAGCTAAAAATGTCACATTCCGTGACCCATCTGTAAAATGTAGCCAGGACTGGATTTAGGGCATTTACCAAAAAGCCCTTCTTAAGAGGCACTCCCTTAAAAAAAGAAAGTGCTGTATTGGTTTAAATTGGTAGAAATAACATTTTATTAAATAGGATATTTTCAGTTCTAAAATGAAAGCTACTGGATATAGTTGATACCTTTGTCCTGTAGTTGATACACCAATAATATATCTGTATAATAATAATGAATCTGTATTCTATTCTAAAGTGGGGTCCCTCAAAGCCCATTCCCACACACTGATGTCTGAGTACCAGCTGTCTCTTCAGTAGCTGTCTGATGTAAATGTTTTTAATAGTATTTTGCTCCTTGCTTTGGAATTGAAGATTCAATAGAATCAGGAGTCGGAATGTTGCTGTGCCAACCAATGCCACACTCACAGAGGAAACTAACGGTACATAAATAATTCGAATTATTTTGGATACAATCAGAGATGTGCTGATTGCTGATATATTCATCTCCCACAAATGCCAGTCAAATGTACGCAAACAATCGTAAATCCACTAATTTATCATAAGTGGGAAAATTTCAATTTGTTACCCTTTTCATCAAAATCTTTTTTGCCCCTTTCATACTGGCGAATTAATACAATGAAGCTTCATCCTCAACATTATTATGTCAGTGACATCATATTCTGTATTCCGAAAAAAGTCAAAAGCAAGTGTTTTATCATATTTAAAGTGGGATAATGTTTACAGGTTGTAACTGTTACTGTTTTTTTAGCATTTGAAGCTCGTGCCACATTTGTTTTAGGGCGGCTCATGGCCTAGGACAATAGAGGATCTTTGTCTTCCTTTTGCTTCCTACGTATGACCTGTATATACCGCCTGAATTTAAAATGATGTAAGCGTAAGTACGTTAACAAAGTTTCGCTAAGAAAGTAACGCTAGAGAAAATTCATTATGAAATTTTTCACTCCAACGAATCATCGATGACGAAAGTATGACGTTCTTTTGCCAAGAAGCAATTGCGCATTTTGATGAATACGTGTATTTCTCTAGAAATAAAGTAGTTGCGCAAAGTACGGCAGAGACTTCCGAAGCGAAAATTTGCACATAAGTAGTGATGAGCGTATTTTTCCCATTTCACTTCGACAAAAAAATCAGGAATTTGGCTGCAGGTTCGCAAATTAATTTGCCGGTGCCCAAAAAGCGCTAATTCACCATGAATCCGCACCTGCCGAATTTATTCGCTTATCACTACACGTAAGTAAATACGCCTCTTAGACTATAGGTAAGGACCCAGAAATAGACCCCTTGATCCCCTTTAGTACAGGTATGGGATCCATTATCCAGAAACCCGTTATCAAGAAAGCTCTGAATTATTGAAAGGCCATCTTCCATAGACTCCATTTTATCCAAATAATCCACATTTTTAAAACTGATTTCCTTTTTCTCTGTAATGATAAAACAGTAGCTTGTACTTGATCCCAACTAAAGGTGGCCATACATGCAGAGATCCGCTCGTTTAGCGATATCGCCAAATGAGCAGATCTCCCTCCGATATGCCCACCTTGAGGTGGGCAATATCGGGCAGATCCGATCGTGGGCCCTAGGGCCCAACGATCGGATCCTAGCGAATGCAGACAGGCGGTCGGATCGCGGGACTGCATCAACGAACAGATGTGGCCACGATCCGAAGGGATTTTTAGTCCCATCCGATCGAGATCTGGCCGACTTTCGGCCAGATCTCGATTGGGGAAGCCCGTCGGGGGCCCCCATACACGGGCCAATAGGCTGCCGACTCGGTCTGTCGGCAGCTTTTATCAGCCCGTGTATGGCCACCTTAAGATTTAATTAATCCTTATTGGAAGCAAAACCAGTCTATTGGGTTTACATGATTTTCTAGTAGACTTACAGTAAGGTATGAAGATCCGAACTACAGAAAGATCTGTTATCCGGAAAACCCCAGGTCCCGAGTATTCTGGATAACAGGTCCTATACCTGTACAGCAAAGCTACAATATATATTAGTACTGGGATCCTCAACCTTTTTTAACCATGAGCCACATTTAAATTAAATTAAAAAAACTCGGGAAGCAACACAATAACGAAAAAAGTTCCTGGGGTGCCCAAATAAGGTCTGTGTCTACAGGGGACTCTGTTTGGTAATATTTTATCCCTCCAAAACTTGCCTCCAAGTCAGAAATCCAATAATAATCACCTGCTTTGAGGCCACTGGGAGCAACATCAAAGAGATCGGGGGAACAACATGTTGCTCACGAGCCATTGGTTGGGGATCACTGTATTAGTAAATAATATGCTGTGTCAATTAGTCCCAACACCCCTATCCATTGGCTTTCTTTTAATTTACACCATCTCCATTTACAGCTGAAATTCAGACAATTATGAGGGTTCTTGCCTTGGGAATAGGGAAACCAAAATAGGAATCACTGGCCATGTATAGTATATATAGCAATTCTGATGGCTCCAGTACAGGGATCTGTTATCCGGAAACCTGTTGTCCAGAAAGCTCTGCATTATAAAAAAAATAATAAAACAGAACCTTGTACTTGATCCCCACTAAGACATAATTAATCCTTACTAAAGGCTAAACAATCCTATTGGGTTTATTGAATGATTTTTTTAGTAGAATTATGGTATGAACATCCAATATACAGAAAGATCCCTTATTCGTAAAACCCCTGGTCCTGAGCATTCTGGATAACAGGTTCTATATCTGTATATGCATTTCTGACAGTGGCAGCTGATGTTGACGCTATAAAATGAGCTGCCATAGTCTGCTGTTTGCTGAAGCTTCCAGAGAACATTTGCTGGTCTCAGTATTACGTGTACCTTTAACTCCCACAAACGTATTCCATCTCTCCTGCTCTATTCATGTGCAGCAAATCAGGTTAATCACTCCACATGCAAAGAAATATCCTCCTGAACCAACCAAAAGACCAATAGAGACCCGGGCTCAAAGCGGAACTAAACTGCCCAGGTCAGTAGGTAGAGGAGGAACCGTTTCTCAATAACAAGAATAACTTCTGAAAGGGATAAGTGAAATTTCATTCAAGTGTATACAGAAGAGGAAGAGAAAGCGGAGTATTGGGTTTATGAAAACCGAGACAGGTAAAAGGATTATGGAGGATAAGGAAAAGCTGGAGTAGTTACAAAAAAAACCCCTTTTCTTCAGGTAAACAGAAAGAAAACCGGACGGCTGGGCTCATTGCTACGTCCAACACGTTCTTGGCTCATGGGAACGTAAGCAACAGAATATACAAGCAAACAGTTTAACGAAGGCGACTTAGGGCTGCTGTCACAAAGACAAGTCACAAGAACCTGGAATCATTGAAACTGACCAGGGGACAGGGGCGACGAATGGCAGTGGGCCTAGGGGCGGCCACTATGTAAATCCGGCCCTGTATACAAAGCCAACCAGCTGCGTGGTGGAAATTTCAAGAGCAAAACAATTATATGGATATAAAATCTGCTCTCTTGGGGGCTGATTTATTCATTTTTTTAAATTAGTGATTTGTATAAACTGTGCCAAAAATAAGTATTTCATTTATAGGTTTTAAGTGGATTTAAATTTTTTTTAGGATTTTTTTTACAAAAACGCAATTGACAGAAAACTGTGTAAAAATAAATTAGCCCCTGTATAATAGAGGATAGGTGGGGTTCAGGGTTTGCCTGGGGTGTGTGAGGTCCAAAGGGGCTGCTACCCCAGGAGCCCCCAATGATCCCCCACCTTAAGCCCCTTACCCCCCCACTGCATGTGCACCTTATACTTATACTGCCTGGCTTCCTTACTTTCTCTCATCTAACATCCCATCCATCATATTAGGTGACTTTAATATACCGTATATACTCGAGTATAAGCCGATCCGAGTATAAGCCGAGGTACCTAATTTTACCTACAAAAACTGGGAAACCTTATTGACCCGAGTATAAGCCTAGGGTGCTGGTAAGTTTTCCTAAATTTGGTAGTAGTAGACAAGTGATGTAAAATTAGATTTGGAGCAGTAAAACTTCAGCCATCTACAGAACTAGTTTTTTATATTTTTAATATGCCCAAAGATTACCGTATGTTATTGAAGAGCGCTATAGAGAGGAGAGAGCGCTAAAGAGAGAGAGAGACACCCCTCCGGCACTAGAGTCCCGTAGTATCGGCACAGTATTAACTGCCGAAACTACTGCGCGACTAACCTCATAAGTGTGTCGCAGCTGGACGTCACGGCAGGGTGCAAGATGCGGGAGGCTGCTGATCATTTTGATGCCAGGCCAGCGGGGGGGGCAGGTGATCCTTTCCTCAATGGTAGCCCGGCTGCCCAGGCCCCTTCAGCTAGGCAGGCCCTGTACCGTGCCGCTAAAACCACCTGCCTTGCTGGATAATCCGGCCCTGGCTGCGGCCCTGGCTCTGGCTGTGGCCCAATTACAAATCAGCGGGCGGGAGAGGTCAAGTAGGAGGGGAATGCCCATTTACAGCAGGAACTACGGTAATGTACGGTAATGCAGGGAAAATGGCTGCCGGCAGCCAGGAACGAGGCAGCTGTGTGGGGCACAGGAGGAGATTTAATGAGCACAATTGATGCAGTTTGGGTGAGTCTGACCTGACTGACTCGAGTATAAGCCGAGGTAGACTTTTTCAGCACATTTTGGTTGCTGAAAAACTCGGCTTATACTCGAGTATATACGGTACCCGTTAACAACATTAACAACTCTTCTGTCTCTAAACTTCTCTCACTAACCTCCTCCCTAGGCTTATCTTTGTGCTCAGACTCCCCCTCTCACTCCAATGGTAATGCTCTGGATCTCATATTTACCAGACTCTGTTCAACCTCCAATTTTACTAACTCACCATTTCCCCTCTCTGATCACAATATGCTCACATTTCAACTCTCACTAACTCCCTCCTCACCCCCTGCTATTCCCCAAACACGTACTTACCGTGACTTGCAAGCTGTAGACGTGTCACATCTCTCTTCTTCCTTTGACTCTCTTCACTCTAATATCTCAGCCATCTCATGTCCTAATATGGCTACCTCTGTCTACTATAGTACTCTCACCACTGCCCTAAATGAGCTTGCTCCTATAAAAACTAAACGTTCTCGACCCAAACCACTTCAACCTTGGCATACTGCTCATACAAAAGCGCTCCAAAGACACTCACGTGCACTTGAGCATCGCTGGCACAAATCCCGTTCAGAATCAGACTTTTGGAGCTACAAATCTGCCCTGCGCTCCTTTAACACTAGCCTCTTCCAAGCCAAACAAACATACTTTACTTCACTCATTAACTCCCTTTCTAAAAAACCAGCACAACTTTTCTCCACCTTTAAGACTCTCCTTTCCCCTTCTCCACCCCCTCCATGCACATCTGTCTCTGCTCAAGATATTGCTGAGCACTTCAAAAACAAAATTGAATCAGAAGGGACATTACACTACTCAACCCCCTAGACTTCCACCACCCTCCCTCCACACTCCCCAGTCTCTCCTGTGCTCCTTCACCCCTGTCACTGATGAGGAAGTCTCAAAGCTTCTGGCCTCTTCTCACCTTACCACCTGCCCGCTTGATCCAATTCCCTCAAAACTTCTCCACAATACCAATCCTTGTCTAATCAAAGCCTTAACTCACCTATTTAATCTTTCGCTCTCAACTGGACTGTTTCCTTCTCAACTAAAACATGCTCTTGTCACCCCCATTCTGAAAAAACCCTCTCTTGATCCCTCCAATCTTGACAACCTCCGACCTATCTCTCTGCTACCTTTCATCTCTAAACTACTTGGGCGCCTAGTCTACAACCGACTTACCTCATTCCTCTCTGACAATAACCTGCTGGACCCCCTACAATCTGGTTTTAAGCCACAACACTCCATGGAAACTGCCCTGACTCGACTAACTAATGACCTTTTAACCGCTAAAGCCAACAATCATTTCTCAATACTAATACTGCTTGACCTCTCAGCCGCATTTGACACTGTAGATCACCCTCTCCTCCTCCAGTCCCTCCAGTCACTTGGCCTTCGTGACACAGCCCTGTCCTGGTTCTCTTCTTACATCACCAATCGTTCCTTCAGTGTCTCCTACAATGGAGTATCATCTTCTCCCCTACCTCTTTCTGTTGGAGTTCCTCAAGGCTCTGTCCTGGGACCATTACTATTCTCCCTCTATACTTCCTCCCTTGGCAAATTAATAAATTCTTATGGTTTCCACTACCACCTCTATGCTGACAATACTCAGATCTATCTCTCATCTCCTGATCTCAACCCAGAACTCCTAACTCGCGTCTCCTCCTGCCTGTCTGCTATCTCTACCTGGATGTCGCAACACTACCTTAAATTAAACCTCTCTAAAACTGAAATGGTTCTCTTTCCTCCAACTAACACCAGTAGCATCCCCGAAGTATCCATCATAGTTAACAATTCCACTATCACCCCCTCTCCCCAGGCCCGGTGCCTTGGGGTTATCCTAGATTCTGCCCTGTCATTCACTCCTCATATCCAGTCACTTATTAAATCATGTCACTTCCACCTCAGGAACAAATCCAAAATACGATCATTTATCACCCAAGACGCTGCCAAAATTCTTATTCACTCTCTCATCATATCGCGTCTAGACTACTGCAACTCTCTTTTAATTGGCCACCCCCTCCAGAGACTGTCACCTCTCCAGTCCATAATGAACACTGCCGAGAGGCTCATACACCTCAGCAACCGCTCCTCCTCTGCCTCGCCATTCTGTCAATCCCTGCACTGGCTTCCGTTACCTTTCAGAATCAAATTCAAATTAATGACACTGACTTTCAAAGCACTTCATAACTCTGCCCCACCCTACATCTCTGAACTCATCTCTATATACTCACCCACTCGCTTACTACGCTCCTCTACTGACCTGCTACTCAACTCTTCTCTCATTACCTCCTCACATGCTCGCATTCAAGACTTTGCAAGGGCTGCACCCCTCCTCTGGAACTCTCTCCCACGGTCTGTCCGACTTTCTCCCAACCTTTCTGCTTTCAAGAAATCTCTTAAAACGCACTTCTTTTGAGAAGCCTACCCTCACTCTGCTTAACTACCAAACGCAACACCACATACAGTACCACATTTCTCGCCCACTTAATTCGATCTTGCCCACTCCCACACCTTGTGTATTACTCCCTTCCCTTTAGAGTGTATGCCTATGCATAGGGCCTTCCTCACCTCTTTGTACCTGTATTGACTGTGATGTTTGTTACTCCATATATTCTATGTATGTAATTCATGTGATGTAGTTGTATAATTACATTTACTTTACAGTGCTACGCAATATGTTGGCGCTATATAAATACATGTTAATAATAATAATAATAATAATAATAATACTTTTGCCGCAATTGGGGGAGGGAGTGCATCGGGGGAGCAACAGCGGAGGTAAGGAGGGGGTTGGGTCTGGGTCAGCAGGACCAACAACGACCGGGATCCACCAGGTTTTTTCACAATATCCCGCCAGCCCAGTCCGACCATGGTGGAGCCCAAATGACAGAAGGTGACGCCATCTTGGTCTCATACTACTGTCAAGTCATCCATGTCTGACATTCATGGACAAGTCCTATTGGTGTAAGGATGTTCACTGACAATACTGAAAAACTAGACATCTAAGGGGTCATTTACTTCTGCCCCTGCCATAAATGCAGTGATTAAGGGGTGTAAAATTGTAAAATTTGCACTCTATCGCCAGGCAAATTTTTGCTCTGGCAAATGGACGTTACTCCGCAAATTCACTAAAATGCGGATTTTACTGAACGTTACCTCTTTCGCCAGAGTTGCCTTCACCAGCTCAGACCAGGCGAAGTACATTGGAGTACATAGATCTGCCTCAATCTTCTGTTACTTACATCATATTTTTTAGTAGAAAGAGATTCTAATACAAAAAAACCCTGGTGTATTTTCCTCTTTTCCTTTACTCAGAGTGATAGCCTGCAAAAGTCCTCAAAAACATATGGAACATTAATAGTTACATAGTTAAATTGGGTTGAAAAAAGATAAAGTCCATCAAGTTCAACCCCTCCAAATGAAAACCCAGCAGTCATACACACACCCCTCTCTACTTTTAATTAAATTATATATACCCATACCTATACTAACTATAGAGTTTAGTATCACAATAGCCTTTGATATTATGTCTGTCCAAAAAATCGTCCAAGTCATTCTTAAAGGCATTAACTGAATCAGCGTCACAACATCACCCGGCAGTGCATTCCACAACCTCACTGTCCTGACTGTGAAGAACCCCCTACGTTGCTTCAAATGAAAGTTCTTTTCTTCTAGTCTAAAGGGGAGGCCTCTGGTACGGTGATCCACTTTATGGGTAAAAAGGTCCCCTGCTATTTGTCTATAATGTCCTCTAATGTACTTGTAAAGTGTAATCATGTCCCCTCGCAAGCACCTTTTTTCCAGAGAAAACAACCCCAACCTTGACAGTCTCCCCTCATAATTTAAGTCTTCCATCCCTCTAACCAATTTAGTTGCACTTAGTCTCTGCACTCTCTCCAGCTCATTTATATCCCTCTTAAGGACTGGAGTCCAAAACTGCCCCCATACTCCAGATGAGGCCTCACCAGGGACCTATAAAGAGGCAGAATTATGTTTTCATTCCTTGAGTTAATGCCCTTTTTTATACAAGACAGAACTTTATTTGCTTTAGTAGCTACAGAATGACACTGCCCAGAATTAGACAACTTGTTATCTACAAAAACCCCTAGATCCTTCTCATTTAAGGAAACTCCCAACACACTGCCATTTAGTGTATAACTTGCATTTATATTATTTTTGCCAAAGTGCATAACCTGCATTTATCAACATTGAACCTCATTTTCCAGTTTGCTGCCCAGTTTTCCAACTTAGACAAATCACTCTGCAAAGTGGCAGCATCCTGCATGGAACATCAACTATACAGTGGGCTCATGTGTAGGGCAATATAATAACTCTATTTTATTTAATAAGGTTCCCTGGACTTGTGTAATGTAATGTACTGTATTTGCTGCAACATATACGTCTGTTCAACTATAAATTTCCTGCTGTATGCAAATTAGCTTGAGCGAAGACCTCTAACGAAGTTGCGATAGAATTTGCTCGCATTGCCGAAGTAACGCTAGAGAAAATTCGCCAGCATTCGGTGCCCGGGACGCAATTTCACATTTTAGTTAATTTTCGCTGGCGAAGTGTTGGCTGCAAAGCCGTCGATGGGGAATTTTCGCCGCTTAATAAATTTACCCCCAATAGCAGGAGCTATGGCCTTTTATAACCTTTTTGTATTCATTGAACATGAGGCTACAATAACAATGAATTGGTGGTTCCTATGTTTTCCCATAAACCCTGCAACAATTTCCTTGACTATAACGTATTCAAGCACAAATGAAAAAAAAAAAAGAAATACTTTATTTCATTGAGTTTCCCTTCAGGCATATGAAGCATGAGAAGAGGGTTGTATATATGTATATATATTTATATATAGACAGGATCCAGTACTGATTCCCTGTTTTTACCATTATCTGTGATGAGATGGGAAACCATTGACTTCTAAGAGGTCTGGAATGAAGAGTCAAACAAAGTCTATAGAAAACATTCTCTATAATATTCTATAATATTGTTTCTTTTTACCACTCAAGTACAGTCCTCGCCTGTGACGTCTATAAGCTCGGTCAGTGGCAGCCTATAATGCAGCCATTATAAACCCATTGCCAGCGAGGCTTTGTGTTCCACTTGCACTATGAATGCCGGAATAGAATAATAATATGTTTAATATTCCTGTTACCTTGAATGCTTATGGACAGACAAAGAGAACAGTATGGTTATTATGCTGTTGGCTTCAATTGAATGCTGAATCGAGGGGATCTGGGGGATGGCTTATACTTTCCCTTGGGAACTGACACTTCTTCCATTTATAAAAGGTTCCTATTGAAATTAAAACATTTGTAGATTTTTTTCTTATTTCCATAATGTATTGGATCCGTTATCTGGAAACCTGTTATCCGGGAAATTCCATCTCCCATTATAGACTCCAAATCTTCTTTTTCCCTGTAATAATAAAACAGTAGCTTGTACTTGATTCCAACTAAGATATTATTTATCCTTACTGGAGGCAGAACAATCCTGTTGGGTTTATTAAATGTATTATGTTTTTTAGCAGACATTTGGGATTATGTCATAAAAGGCACTAAATTTGCCCAGGAACAGTAACCCATAGCAACCAATCAGAAGGTAGCATTTACTAGTCCCCTGTTTTAAAGCACGCATCTTATTGGTTGCTATGGCTTACTGCGCCTGGGCAAACTTAGTGCCTTTTATTACATACGGTTGTTAAGGTATAAATATGCAAATTACAGAAAGATCCATTATCAGGTCCCCACCATTCTGGATAAAAGGTCCTGTTCCTGTTTTTCCATTCAGAACATGGGTTTCCTACACCATTGAAGGTAATACTTCATTAATAACCAGAACAAATATTCTTAGTCAAGTGAATTACAATATTTGGATTATTTTTTAGTTTGTAGGTTGGTTGGAACTTGGTATAGGCAGGGTAGGTACATGTCTAGGACACTCTTGATGGAGGCAAAGTTCTGAGTGAGTGATGGGTAAGTGGCAGGGGTTGTGGGTGCCAGTGGGTAGGGAAGGCCAGGCCCTGTATTAATGACTTGGCAGCATTACTTACTACTTTGCCCATCTCTGTTTAAAGGGGTAGTTCACTCTTTGAATGCCTTTTTCAGTTTGATTGTTTTCAAAGTACCCCAGAGATAATAAAGGCCTCAAATGCAGCTTCAAGAGCAGTTGCACTAAAATAAACACAAATGTTGCACTTATTGACATTATTCCTTCAAGGAACCAGATCCAAACATACTCCTTGCACCTCCTTATAGTTCTTCCAAATCTCCAATTGGTCCTGCCGATTATTATTTTTTCAAGGAACCTGGTCCAAACATACTCCTTGTACTTCCTTATAGTTCTTCCAAGTCTCCAATCGGTCCTGCCGATATTATTCATTCAAGGAATCTGATCCAAAAATACTCCTTGCACCTCCTTGCACCTTATACTTCCAAGTCTCCAATTGGTCCTGACGATTATTATTCGTTCAAGAAACCTTATCCAAACATACTCCTTGCACCGCCTTATAGTTCTTCCAAGTCTCCAATTGGTCCTACGGATGTTATTCATTCAAGGAACCTGATCCAAACATACTCCTTGCACCTCTTTATAGTTCTTCCAAGTCTCCAATTGGTCCTGCCGATTATTATTCGTTCAAGAAACCTTATCCAAACATGCTCCTTGCACCGCCTTATAGTTATTCCAAGTCTCCAATTGGTCCTGCCGATTATTATTTGTTCAAGGAACCTGATCCAAACATACTCCTTGCACCTTATAGTTCTTCCAAGTCTCCAATTGGTCCTGCAGATTATTATTCGTTCAAGGAACCTGATCCAAACATACTCCTTGCACCTCCTTATAGTTCTTCCAAGTCTCCAATTGGTTCTGCTGATATTATTCATTCAAGGAAACGGATCCAAACATACTCCTTGCACCTCCTTATAGTTCTTCCAAGTCTCAGTGCGTCTATCCTGCCTCTTTTGCTCATTTGTGCTCAAATCCTACTGACACTGTGGCCACAATTATGCTGGACTGATAATAAAAGTAAGAAACATAGCGATTTGCATTTGTAAATAACTGCCTTTCAGTTTCTTTTTATTTTTCTGGCCCCTCTTGCCTTAAACTGGTACTGAAAACATACGGGGGGGGGGGAGAATCAAGTACACTAAAATGAGTCATTATTTCTGGTGTAGTATTTGAAGACTATTGAATTGTAAAAAGGCCCTTTAATTAATTTCAATAATAATTTAAAGAAGCCCAGCAGGTCCATTGAAAAATATTTGGCCTTATCTGGTTTCAGAATTTCTATATATTTTTTTTTAACAATTTATCTTTTACAGTGATGGAACAGGACACTTTGTTAGTGGATAAGGGCTGTACTGTAAGTGAAAGGGATATAGCCGTTCCTGGGCCATGAGAACAGCAAACTAGACAGTCCCTGGGGACCTGCAGAACATTGTCCCGTCTCAAATATCCCTTGACAGATGTAATTTGCAGAGTCTGAAAAAGAAAAGGATTCATTTTGACCCCTCGTATATCTGCACTTCTTATAAAAATGACTCTGAAAGAACATATTGCAGGAATGCTATTCCTCCTCACTTGCATCACTTATTCTTATTTGTTCATCTGTGACTTTAAAATCACTAAAAGGAGCTGCCTATTGGCTTATTTGTGCTTGTTGACAACACAAAAGTTTTATTTTTCATCTCATATTGGGCTAAATTCTATCATCTACCCTCACTGGCAGTCCCATAGGTTCTCACTGATCTACATTTACTCACTGGTGGCTCTAACTAACACCCAGTTGCCACAGGGTCCTATCCCCCCCCTACACACACCCTAAACTCCTCAACAAGGCCACAGCTGCCCTTGCTAGCTAACCTGGCTGCCTCACATCTCTGAAGCATAAAATACGAGGCTAGGATCAGGTACAGAGTATATATTAGAGAGGGTACAGAGAAGGGCAACTAAGCTGGTAAAAGTTATGGAAACTCTTGGCTATGAGGAAAGACTGGCCAAATTGGGGATGTTCACGCTGGAGAAGAGGCGCTTAAGGGGTGATATGATAACTATATATAAATATATAAGGGGATCATATAATAATCTCTCTAAAGCTTTATTTACCAGTAGGTCTTTCCAGCTGACACGAGGTTACCCATTTTGATTAGAAGAAAAGAGGTTCCGCCTAAATATCGGGAAGGGGTTTGTTACAGTGAGAGCTGTGAAGATGTGGAATTCTCTCCCTGAATCAGTGGTACAGGCTGATACATTAGATAGCTTTAAGAAGGGGTTGGATGGTGTTTAGCCAGTGAGGGAATACAGGGCTATGGGAGATAGCTCATAGTACAAGTTGATCCAGGGACTGGTCCGATGGTCATTTTGGAGTCAGGAAGGATTTTTTCCCCCTCTGAATCAAATTGGAGAGGCTTCAAATTGGGTTTTTTGTCTTCCTCTGCATCAACTAGCAGTTAGGCAGGTTATATCCAGACTTAAAGGTTGAACTTGATGGACGTGTTTCTTTTTTCAACCTAACTTACTATGTCCACCCTGGCCTGGAGCGAGAAAGCACCTGCAACAAAGAGGCTTTATGGTTACCAGATAAAACTTAGGCCAAAAAGCTTCTTCTTCCCTCTCCACCTCTGCCGTTCTATAAATATGGCAAGAGATTCCTATACATGGACAACCACAGAGGTTTATGTCATCTACTGACAGAGCAGCACATTTCATTATGTATAAAATATGTCACCTCAAATGAAACCCTTGACAAAAATGATTTCATTCAGAAGGGCTTCTAATAAATAATTGCCTATTATTTTAGTTATGGAAATAACTAACTTAGCTATTTACAAGGAAGACATAAGTGTGACAGCAAAGCTCCTTTAGTGCTTTATAATACTAAAACCTGATGAAATGTGCATAATAAACAGGTGGTACAATGTTGGCATTCCTTGTCCATTAAGCGACATGCACTTTCTCCATTGGACTGTTCTAAAGAAACCCACCCATAGACCTTCTATATGTATACATATGATATCGGGATATTTATTTCTGAATACAAATTCTTTAGGAATAAAATATCGATAGCACCTTAGCAAATACAGAGTTGAACTTTGAAACTGTGTATTGGGTTTCACAAGCTGCCGGAATTCCTTTGCTGACTTTGTTCTTTTCCCCCCCAAGAATAGGTGTAATCATTGTATTCTATTACACTGGCCTCTTTGCCAAATGTAGACTCTCGGGTTACAATAGCACCTTACTGGGGGTGGGTTAATAGTAAAACATGCTTGAATTAAATGTTTCTATTTGGTTGATGAACGGAACGATTCCCTGACATTCTCCAAAAGCTGAGCAGAGTTACAGCAGGAACGATATGTAAAAGAGTAATATATATATAGAGAGAGAGAGAGAGAGAGAGGGGCTGTGGCACACAGTTACTGGAGCAAGGACCCAGGTGCTATTCAGAAAAAGTTAAATATCCATGTAGAAAGCTGAAGCACACTGGGATTTCTCAAGATAAAAACTTATTTTATTTTATAAGATCGACGTTTCGGTCCACACAGGGACCTTTATCAAGATGACATCTTGATAAAGGTCCCTGTGTGGACCGAAACGTCGATCTTATAAAATAAAATAAGTTTTATCTTGACAAATCCCAGTGTGCTTCAGCTTTCTACATGGATATATATATATATATATAATACACAAAAGCCATGAATATCTTGTAAATTATATCCTTATAAACGGTGAGTTCTGATGTCATCAGTTATAAACGGTGAGTTCTGATGTCATTTCTGTCACATGACTCACTTAAATTTGTGTATTATATTAAATAAAGTACCCCCAGTTGTAAAATATGAGGATATTAGAAGTTACCTCGGAGTTCCATGACCTGTATAAAAACACTCGGCCTTCGGCCTCGTTTTTTTATATGGTCATGAAACTCCTCGGTAACTTATAATATCCTTATATTTTACAAGAGGGGGTACTTTATTCACTATATATATATATATATATATATATATATATATATATATATATATATATGTGTGTGTGTGTGTGTGTGTGTGTGTGTGTGTGTGTGTGTGTATGCAAATGGATGCAAACAACACAATAATGCTTGTGTGCTACAGTGCTTTGATTTAAGATACTTTATACATGTAGCACTATAGTAAACTGAGTGCACCGTTCTCTATCTATGAGCTCCACTCCCAATACTGTGCTCCGGATGAGACTTTAAATCTTAGGGAGTAAGCCCTCGCAAACGGTGTGGAGGCAGGGTGTATTGTAACTGTAACTTGATGCAGGGTGCAATAATTGGGCGCCAGTGGTTCTTATAACTTAAGCAATGAACATAATTATTGAGCAATAACAATGCTCAATGGAGTGCACAAAAGAGCACAAAATATTGAAATACGGGCGTGCACTCAAGAAAATAAACATACAAGATGGTATTTTTTAAAAGGATTGTATTAAGACAAACATGCAAAAATATTCATTCAACATCAGTCCCCACAGGGATGGGTACATGTACAGCAGTGAAGTGGAACCTGAGGTCTGTACACTTAGTCCCTACTTCTGGGCAATTAGTACCCGGGATCATGGTCTCACTCACAATCCTTGGAGGAGCCTCAAGCTGCTCAGCTAAATAGCCTGTCTATCTGTCACTCCTAGAGTGACCTCTTAAGGTGAGAAGCCTATTCTTACTAGACCTGACCTGTCTAGGTTCCACTTCAGCTCTGCCTGCCTGCTCAGGCTAGAGCCAGCACAAGATGGACCCTGAGCACATGGCTGCCCAAGACTTTATACTTTAGAACAGTGCCATCTACTTGTGACTATTATGAACACCAAAGGGTATAGCTTTAAGCAGGAATAGGAACAGTGTATTTTAGGACCCAGTTAGGGGTCTATAACAATAGGGGAATGCCTGTTAAATAATACTAGGAGACTAATTTATCAGTGTTGTACTTTTCTACAAAACTTTCAAAATCAATTGCTTCATTTAGAATTCTGTTTAAATAGGGCCCACAAAGCTTATTTAATCTAGAATTAGGAAAAAGTAAATATTGTTCCAAAAACCCATGATATCTCTATTTTAAAAATGTCAAAAACATTTATAGTTAATACTTGTTGAAAACAATGGACCTGAGGATCAAACAATGGTTGCATGAGGAGGATAGAGCTAGAGATTGTGGCTATAAGCCTCACAGAAGTGGGGTGTGGCTGTTCAGCTAAAGAGCAAGGGCTAAGAGCAGATCATGGTGCAAAGTGCAAATTACCATGGTTTTTGCACTTTTGTACCTTGCCCACGACTACACAAACTTTCTGTTGGAGTATGGCACCAAGAGGGTTGGCTGAGCTGTCAACCTCTAAAGATTCTTTGTAGCGGGATCCTTTAAACTTTTTGCCCAAAAATTGTCCGAAATCGTTTAAAATCGCCAAAATTCAGGCAATGCTTAAGAGTTAATTTAAGACCAGTGTACAGAGCAGGAAATCTGGTAGCTCCTGAAAAATTAGGGGATGCGTGTAGCCTTCTAACTTGCATGTAATTCAGGAATTTAGGAAGTGCAAGAAGAAACAAGATGCAGAGCCTTCGATTTTAAACCCACTTGCACTGGAATCTGAGGCCATAATAAATAAGGCCCATGATGTTTACACTGTTTGAAGGCCTTTCCAACCCAAAGTAGATGTGTGTTTGAGTTCTGTAAAGGGAAAAGTGTGACCTATAAGTGTATACAGTGAAATTAAGGCTACAGGAAGGGAACAATGAAAACTGTGGCATGTAACACATTTCCGGTGTAATGCTTATTGGATAAAAGGCTGCTCCATATAATATCTGGGGTTACATTTGACTCTATACATCCAGACAAGGCTCCCACGATATCTGTAACTTAGGTAACTAACACCAGAATACAGGCCTGAGTTTTAAGTCCAGGTATACAATGGTTCAATGTATCTGTTATCTGTTACTTATTGGCGTTCGGTGCTACCATTACATTACACCGATAAGGAGTGCGCTGTCAGTCCAACTACAGTAGTAGGAGGTGCCTGGGCAAAAAACAAATCTCAAACCTGAAATAGAACCAAAGCAGGAGGAAAGTAAATGATCTTGTGTGAAGACTTACATTATACATTGCTGGTTTACTGCAACCCATTGAAAGCAGTTGTTCCAATTAAACATGATAAGTAATTCCAGGAAATAAATATTTGTGTTCATTCTCAAGATGCAGAGGCAAATACATACTGCAAATGAAAAATAGTTATTTGAAAAAGAATTCAACGCCGCTCCTCGTATCAGAATGCAACAGAGAACGTACGATTTGTTCTGAATTCCCTAGAAATGATTCTCTTTTCATCGAACACATAGAAATCGTGGCATTCAAGCAAACACCTGTATGACAGTCTCCCTCCTGAAACACTTAAAAGGTTCTATTGTGGGAACAAAGCATATGTGTTTACAAACCCATTTCCTCTTCCTTTTATTTCTACCAAGTTCTGATGTAAAATTCCTTTCTGAAATCGTAATACATTGAAAAAAAAAAACAACACTGGCATTGCAATTGGTCAGATTATATGTTTATTTAAACTGGTCCATTTGCTGGTAACATGGTGTAACACGGGTGAATATAACTTTTGTAGTAATGGCTGAATTAACCTTTTAGGTCCACATGGTCTTACAGATGAACATGGCTTTATTCAGTCACCAGCACAGTTTCTCCACTTATCAGCACTTCATACAATTTCCCAAAAATAACAATATTAAAACAGTAGAAGGATTCCCAGGCCAATTGGATCTCTCCTGCTGCCTTCCTCATAGCTACACAGTGCCCAGGTTTCTGGCTTATGTCTAGGGTGCCCTCTATCTGCCAACAGGACCTTCCTATCCCTAGTTGCCCATACACTGACTGGCGAGGTACGGCCAAGGTGTGGACCTTTTTCTTTCTCATCAGTGGAGTCTCAGCTGCTCAACTATCTGGCTGTGATCCCCAACCAGAAGCTCGTGAGTAACATGTTGCTCTCCAACCACTTGGATGTTGCTCCCAGTGGCCTCAAAACAGGTGCTTATTTTTTGGAGGCAAGTTTTGGCTGCATAAAAACCAGGTGTACTGTCAAACAGAGCCTCAGCGTAGGCTGACAATCCCCATAGGGACTACTAAATGGCAAATCACAGCCCTTATTTGGCACCCCAGGAACATTTTTCATGCTAGTGTTGCTCCCCAACTCCTTTTACTTCTGAATGTTGCTCACGAGTTCTAAAGGTTGGGGATCCTTGACCTAGAAGAATCACCTCCTGAATGACATGGAGGAGAACCTGCTCTAGAACCTCTTTAATATGATTCCCTGCTTTACATCTTGAAAATGGAGTAATAAACACAACTTATCAAGATAAAATATACTTATCAGAGTAGATCTAACCCTTACGCTTCCCATCTATTTAACATAGCAACAACCTTGTTAACTGTAAAACACAGTTAACCCCTCTCAAAAGCTCTTCAATATTGGAAATGGGCTGTTAGGTCAACGACCCAAGGGTATCTATATAGACAGGAAGAAAACTCCATTAATCGCACTGACGTATCGCTTACAGAAGCTAGTATAAATACATTAAAGTGTCAAGTGCAATGAATCCATTCTCTTTAAATTCATTATTAATACAGAATGAGTTAGACATTCTCCATTTCTATTTATACAGTATATATTAGTAAAATGAATGAAAGTGCTATAGTGCTGAAAGTTAATCAAAGTGTCACAAACTCATAATAAATTCATTGTATATATCGATTAATTAAATCAGAAAAGTGCACAATGGAAAAAAAGATTGAAAAAGTAACATCGGAAGAACCCAAAGAAACTAAATTCTAAACCACATTAACTAATACCGTAGGGGGCCCTGCAAAGAGAGTGGCAGAACCCCAAGAGTTGAAGTCATATGAATTATTACCCTAATAATAGAGTGCAAAAGAAACTAGCCTATGATTAAGAGCCCAAGTGCACAAAATGCATAAGGCTTTGTGTACTATTTGCCTAAATAAATCCTGCAGTTCCTGTACTTTGCCTGTCTGAGGGATTTGTGAGTTCCTGCAGTTTCTCTCTTTGCTCTGATGCCTCCACCTTGAGCTATAGGTCTGAGACTCCACATGTAAACTACTGAAATATTCTCTTTTTACAGCTATGCACCAAGAACCCTTTTATTATAAATGGCAAAAGAAACAAACTGTGAAACACCTTAGGGACATGGGCATGGAAAGTGCCAAGATAAGAAATCTGTGAATCTATTAAACAATATAAGAAGAGACCTCATTATTGAGCAACTTGATGCTTTGACTGAAAGATTTTTGTCCCCATACAACTGTCCACCACCATGTACCATAAATGTCAATTTCCCCAAGTTGATGTGGGCAGTAACCCCAATGTCTTTTGTCTTTATCTGATCCATATCCATCATACCCTTACTGTAGGAACTGCCCCAGTGAAAATTCAATGGAAATCAATAAGAAAATCTGGAACTAAATCAGAAGATACCCTTTTTCTCATTGAGTGGATTCTTTCCCAAAATGTCAAAGCGATACCGTTTGTAACTATATATAAAATATACAGAAAATGAATGTTCTCTTTACATGAAGCTCAGGCTTCAGTGTTTGAAGGAGAATAAATGGAAGGTAGACACCTTTTCAGAAGCAGGGAGTATAATTTAAAGGTTCCTTGTCCGATTCAACTCCATTCTGTATTAGCAATTACCCTGGCTTCCCATATTTGTTATAAATATCAAGTTATTAACTTTAGAGATTTCGCCTTCAAGCATAACACAACATAGAGATACCGTTCTCAGTGTGCAATTAAGCAAGCGTGAGAGCAATTAATATGTAAATTGAGAAATCACATCACTTCCGGTCTTTAACTGCTTGAGAAAGCCTTAGTTTGGCGAAACGCATTGCAGTATCCAGGTGGGATCATTCCTTGGTGTGGACTTTCATTTTTTATACTTTTAATTAAAAATACGAAAAAATCGTGAAAAGTTTTTGGTTCTTCGTGATCCACCAAGTTGAATAAAAATTTGTTCTTTATTCCATAGGTTAAAATCATAGGCATGATTACTTATCTCTAGATACAAAACACGTTAGGACTCTTTGATTTTAACCTATGGAATAAAGAAAAACATTTTATTCAACTTGGTGTGTCACAGGACTGGGTGCTCATTCAACTTTTTCCTCACTCTAGTAATGACAGACAGTCAGGTAATTTAGCTGAGCAGCCTGAGGCTCCTACGAGGAGTGTGAGTGGATTTAGATCCCGTGTTCTAATTGCTCAGAGTAGGGACTAAGTGTACAGACCTAGGGATGTAGTAATTCCACTTAGGGTAAAGGCTGAAAGCTGGGTGTACCTTCATTGCTGGTGTACATTTTCTCTTCCCTGCAGGGGCTTATACTGACCATTGGTGCTATGAGTATATGTCTATCCACTGTTGCTCTATGTTCCTGCTTGATCTTTATGTACACTCCTTTGTGGATTACTCTGTTCAATAAACACGTTCTCTGGTTAAGTACATGAACCACTGGTGCCCAATTATTGTGCACTGTACATAGTTACAGTTTTACTACACCCTGCCTCCACAGGCTTAACCCTGAGAATTAAGATCTCATCCGGAGCAAAGTATTAAGGTAAAGCTCATATTTAGAGAACGGTGCCACTCAATTACTATAGTGTTCCATGTGCAATGTACTGTACATAGTGTAATTTAGCAACAACAACTGTACCATAGAAATCATGACAGAATCCCTTAAAGTTTACTAAAACCTGAAAGTAGATTTTTACAGTTTAAGGAAATTAGAGGTCTGACATATTTGTCAGAGTGAAAGTGAGAGTTCATCCTGATAACTACACCTTCTACAAATTCCCCTCTTGCAAGATGTGATGAACTCGAATGCCCCTCTCTGCTAAATATTTATGCCCCCAAACCTCATCTCTTCCTTCAACTATTCATTGAGTCTCTATAGACATAAACAAGTTGTTGATAATTCAGAGCAAATGAGCCGTTGGTGTGCTAAGCCCAAATTTAAGTCATTTAATTTATATAAACATAATGAATGTTCAAGAAATGCTTACCATGTGCGTTTGTACTTTTCTGAGCCAAATAATGCCTTTAAGTTCTATACTTTCATTCTTTATTTTTAGTTGTTTGTTTGAAGGGTATTGTACTACAACTACGTGTATAGATATAATAAAAATAGCAGTATCATTTGGAATGAGGAATGACATAACGTTTCCTTTAAGTTTGTGCCATTATAGTCTGTAAATTCTGTATGTTGTAAGAAGAAAGTCTGTTGTTGAGCAAGGGTTCTCCTTTGTTCTTCAGAGGGTATCTCCTGCTAGCAATGCCTCCTGCTACCATTTGCCTTTGTAGCTCACGATGAACACAATATCGTATGTTGGAAGTTTGTTTTCTGCTTTACTGTTTCATTTCTTGCTTGAAGGACATTTTATTCCTGATTTATTATGATGTGCCTAGATAAAGTGAAGCCGGCGGGGTTATTTAATGTGTTTTAGCATTTGCTTTAAGCATTTGTTATCTTGGTCATATTTGCTCTACAAACTGTATCCCTCGCTTCTGCCGAACCCAAACAACAGATTTACATCTTGATAATATACGAAGAAAATGTTCTAAGAACGAAGCTTGTCTTCAGCATCCTTGCTGTTACCGGGTCTGATTTGTTCATCAGGGGTTTAGAAGGCCATCTCCTGCTGGCAACACCATCTGTTCAAAAGGTGAAAGCAAAATGTATGTTTCTGCCTCTGGGATTTAAAGAGCCATTTGGCTAATTATGTTTTACTGTATGTCACATCAGCTAATACCTGCAATGTGTACAGTATGAAATCAGCAGAACTAACGGCAGTGATTGTAACTGCAGATCTTTAACTTGCTGTAGCAAAACATTAGCGTGACGAGTAGCTAGGAAATTAAGTTTGTAAAGCCAAACTCAATTGTGACATTTACTTCTTCTGATATAAGGCAGAAACTCTGTAATGTATACATTTACTGATACGCTACTCTATACAAAATGAAAAATTATTTTATGGTGTTGTTTAAAAAAAATTTCACTATATATATATATATATATATATATATATATAACAAAAAAGGGAAAGTTGTACCCACCACTAAATGTATCAATTTAGAGCACCGACGCTTGGGTGCATTCGTAATTGAGCCATCTAGATTTACAGGTATGGGACCTGTTATGCCGGATGCTTGGAACCTGGGGTTTTCTGGAGAATGTATATTTCTGTAATTTGAATCTTCATACCTTAAGTCTACTAGAAAATAATTTAAACATTAAATAAACCCAATAAGCCAGGTTTGCTTCCAATAAGAATTAATTATATCTTAGTTGGGATCAAGTACAAACTACGGTTTTATTATTACAGAGAAAAAGGAAATCATCTTTAAAAATTTGGATAAAGTGGAGTCTATGGGAGCTGGCCTTCCCATAAGAAAGCTTTCTGGATAACAGGTTTCCAGATATCAGATAACATACCTGTAATAGAAAGCAAGCTGATCAAGGGCAGGTACAGGTTGCCCATGAGTTTTAAGAGCTGAATTTGATTCTTTCCTTCAATATTACTATATACACAGGTAGGCCACAATCCACCAAGAACTAGAGCCCTTAGTGGGTTATAAAGAAGATACCAGAGGGAAATTTCCAAAGGTAAATTGCCCTCCCAGTCCTGCAGGACTTGTTAAAAGAGTAGGACTTCAGTAAAGAGGCTGCGGCATTTGGTAGAAGAGGTTCTGCTGAACTTAATGGCATTATGCCTTCTTCTTCTAACCAAAACCAATGGACTTCAGGATGTGGTTGTGATTTACTGGGTTATCAGAGGTTGACAGCTTGTGTAGGTGTAAAGTGGTGAGATGATGAAAACATAATCGCATAGTGGGTTAAATTCTATACTGGTTACTAGTTTAATCTTGGTAGCTATAACTGTGTATTGCAGTCTGTCTCATACTAAGTGCAGAATGTCTACCCCTGGTTTCATCCACTGAGAAGCCACTGCGGAACTTTGCCTAAATCAACAAGCCAATGGCACTTATTCAAGGAACCCCAATCTTTTATAGGTCCAACATTACCTTTCATGATATTCATTTTGGGGATGTTCTTTGATATAGTTGTAATTTGGGGCAAATGAGAACCTCTCTCACCTTTGCTGTAAGGGATGGCAGACAGTGGTGTACAGTTACATGCCCTTTAATTATATACATTTCATCTGATGTTCAGTTGGGTGCAGAGTTTCCCATTAGCCACTTAACACCTTTAAGTGCAACTTCCAAAAGCAATGTTTTGCTCATCAGGCCAAGGCTAGAGTTATATACAGGACTCCCTTGCATCAGAGCACATTTTGACTTGCTCAGAAACAACTCATGCACCAAAGTAGAAACTGAAATCCTGTGATTAGGATCTGGCAAGGCTAGTGTTGAAGGAGAAACAAACCCTTTACCAAAAAAGACCACTACCCCCAACCCACGTAGACCCCCTTCCCTCCTCCCCCCCAGCCTAGTTTTTACTTACCTCTCGTTGCAGAGTCACAGCATCGGAGTTCACAGCAGCCATCTTCCAGGTCTCTGTGTCTTTTTACGGCGCTTTAGCAATTTCTGTCCATTTCGGCGCATGCACAGTTGTCGCAAACAAGTAATTTGCTCCAACTGCACATACGCCGCTTCGCTGGTCTCCATCTCAGCTTACTGAAGACCCGGAAGATGGCTGAGTTGAACTCCGATGCTGTGACTCTGCACCGAGGAGTAAGTAAAATGTTGGAGGCATTTTCCCGGGGGGCAGCAAGGCTGTGGGGGAGGCGAGTCTACGTGGGGTGGGGGGTAGGGTTTTTTTGGTAAAGGATTTGTTTCTCCTTTAAGCTGGCCATACATCATCATCATTTATTTATATAGCACCGACAAGATATACTATAAGATCCGCTCAGCGACATTGTGAACCAAACCCAGAGCATGTTGTGACTTGCACCTCACAACTCATGCACCGAAGTAGGCACAGTTAAGTAGAGCACTTAAATGATCATAAATCTGTTTCCATTAGTCAAATGAGGGTCAGGAAAAACTCAGGCTGCACCCAACTCTTACCCACAAAATGTTGCCATTGTAGGACTTGTACCAGAGGCGTAACTACAGTATAGAGGAAGCAGACCCCATAGTCTCATGTTAAGTTACGTGGAACCCCCCCACCCCCAGCTGATTTGTTACATTCAGCTGGGAAAGGAGGATAAAAGCTGACAGGAGACTTCAACATGGAGCGGCTCACTGTACTAATTATGCCACTGACTTACCCGCATCTTCTTGTTCTATATGCTACTCCTGCATCTACCTTTGGTTCCATGTAAAAAGATCTTTAGGAGAAAAAGGTGCTTCCCAACTCTGACCCACACTCAACTCAAACCCACAACGCTCGCCCCAATTTTAAGCCTCAACCCGCCCAACCCACTGATTTTGGGTCAACCCACACAGCACAAGTTCCCATGTTATTTTCTAATGTCTCAGCTAGCAATGGTAAACAAGCCCTATTGTGCGTAACTCGTGAAAGAATCACCAGTGATGGAACTTCTGAAGGTGCATGGAGTGACTGTACCAGTTGATGCGGGATCAACAAGATTGGAAGCCCCAAAAGACAGCATTATTGGTAAGGAGGCTGGAAATGCATAAGGTTTTAGTTATTTATCACAAAACACCATCTGAAAATTTATGGGAAGAACATTAAACCACTGTTACCTTGTTTCATCAGATTAGAATGATAAAGTTCACAGAAATTAAAAACATGTCAGTGATTAAGCATATAGTGGTATATCTGTATAATATCACACTTGAAACCAATTAATTCTGCTGTTTTAGGCAAAGGGCTTCTGACAGGCAGTTGCAAATGCAAACTTATGTCACAGCACAGCAAATCAGAAGACAAGGGTAAATTCTAAAAATATAAATTTGCTTAATCTGACGCCTACAGTGTCAGTCAGTTGTGCTGTATGTTGATGCAGGCTGGGCTAACGCATTAGCAGGCTATAATTTCATCAAAGCGGTGTAACTTTGAATACTGTTATATTCTTTGTGACAGTTGCAATGTTCTTTGTAGCATTTATAAAAATGCCATTGTCTAATACATTTGTAATGCAAAGAAGCATAAGGTTGATGTAAGTTATTTGATTTTGCAATGTAACATTGGGGTTTAGTTTGGGTTTAATTCACCTTCTCTGATCAGTTGTTGCTGCCTAACTAAATCGGTGCTTTACTTGAGTTGGATGCTGAAGAGCAGATTTGCTTTGGGGTGCATAGTATTGCAGCAAATGTCTACTAGAGACTACATGATCAAGTTTAGCATGGGAGAAGAACTGCTGACTTCACCTCTGGAGCTGTGACCATGCCGTAGTCCCACCACTGAGAGTAGGCTTTCAATTGGATAGTAGTGCAGCACACTTTACTTGTACAAGTTTTCATTGGCTGACACAGGATATGGTATGTAAATATCTTAGCAAAGTGTATGTTACACCGTTCCCAGGGACACTCTCAAGGACTTAGGTTGCTTAGTTTCTTTTTAGTTCTGTGATACTAGGGTTGCCACTTTTTCTGGAAAAAAATACCGGCCTTCCTATATATTTATCTTTTTTCCCTATTAATAACATTGGGATCAGCCATCATTTTTACCGGCCAGGCCAGGTAAAATACCGGCCAGGTGGCAACCCTACATGATACGGTACCAAAGAACTGGAGGAAAGCTGATGTAATTTCAGTGTTTAAAAATGGGTTACTCAACCAGGCAATTAAAAGCTTGCAAGTCTGACATTTGTAGCTATTGGAAATTTTATTAGGAGACCACCTTAAAGATTATGTCCTGAAATATGGTATTCAGAAATAATTAACATGGCTTTATGGAAGACAAACTTACAGGTATTTCATTTTATAATGTAAGAACTAGGACAATGGGGTGGCAGTAGATGTGATCTACTGGCACATTTTAAAAGCTATTGATATGGTACTGCATAAATGTTTCCCTGGAAGGTGAAGTTATGTATTAGGGTAGGGACACACTGGGCGATTTGGGGAGTTTTAGTCGCCTGGCGACTAATCGCCGCGACTTTTCTCCCCGAATGCCTCCCCTCGCTCTGCGCCTGGCTAAAATGAAAAATCGCCTGCGCTAATCACACGCGGCGATTCGTTTTCCGAAATCGCCCGACGTTGCCTCACGAGGAAACTTCTGGGCAACTTCGGAAAACTAATCGCCGCGTGTGATTAGCGCAGGCGATTTTTCATTTTAGCCAGGCGCAGAGCGAGGGGAGGCATTCGGGGAGAAAAGTCACGGCGATTAGTCGCCAGGCGACTAAAACTCCCCAAATCGCCCAGTGTGTCCCTACCCTTAAACAGCATTTAGATTCACAGGAGGAGAGGGTAATTCCTCCACTTTACAAAATAATGGCATATGCAGTACTGATAAAGAATGTTGAATGCTAATAAGCATGGCTTTTTGAAGCACAGGTCATGTCAAATTATCATTATTATTATTAACACGTATTTTTAGAGCGCCAACATATTGTGCAGCATTGTCAAACAAATGTAATTTCTCATTACAATGACATTAGTAATTAACTTGTGTACAGAGGGTGGTTGTCAATTGTACATTCTCTACCTAGAATGGGGTGCCACAGGGTTTGGCATTTGGTCCATTTTTATTTATTTTTTACTTTTTTTACTTAGATTTTACTTTTATTTAATTTGAATGACTTTGGGGAGGGCATTTTAAGCAATGTATCTGTATTTGCCAATGACCAATTATGTGGCATCATTAAAGGGAAATCTGGACAAACTGCCAATCTGGTAACAAATAATCCAACTTTCTTCACCCAAGATGATTTTAGCATTAGTGCAGGAAGGTAATTACAGACTCATATGGGGTTTCAGCATTTAACAATCATAGGAAGCTCATTATATATGTCCACAAATATAAAGTTCGCAAGGATCGACCCAGACTGCAGGTTAACTGCTCAAGCTTTAGTGTTTATTGTTTAACACAACATGTTTCGAGTCTCGTGAGACTCTTTGTCAAGTGTATAACAATATGTGGGAAAGGCATATAAATTAGTGTTCTACAGGAAGTGACATAATGAGGTAAGTACACGCCCTCAAACGAAAAAAAAAGGGGGAAAACAAAACATTTTTTTGGAAACAATATTTGAAAAACAGTTTTCTGCAACATAAGTCCAGTCCATAATCAATAAAGTTCATTTTCAAAAAGAAGAAATTGTGTTTTTCTTTCAATCTATGTTCGTAAGTTGGTTACTGGTGTCACCAAGGTGCTGTAAAAAGATGCTGTGAAGGAATAAAACTTTCAACCAATGGGCTAAAATCTAGTAGTGCCTATTACGGCCTACTTGCCCAATCTGTTTCTAGAAAAGATAGACATACTGACTCAGGGGCCGATTCACTAAGCTCGAGTGAAGGATTCGAATGAAAAAAATTCGAATTTCGAAGTATTTTTTTGGTACTTCGACCATCGAATTGGTTAAATTCGTTCGAATACGAACGAAATCGAACGAAAAATCGTTCGACTATTCGACCATTCGATAGTCGAAGTACTTTCCTTTTAAAAAAAACTTCGACCCCCTACTTCGGCAGGTAAAACCTACAGAAGTCAATGTTAGCCTATGGGGAAGGTCCCCATAGGTTTGCTAACCTTTTTTTGATCGAAGGATTTTCCTTCGATCGTTGGATTAAAATCCTTCGAATCGTTCGATTCGAAGGATTTAATCGTTCGATCGAACGAAAAATCGTTCGATCGGACGAACGAACGTTTAGCGCTAAATCCTTCGACTTCGATATTCGAAGTCGAAGGATTTCAATTCGAGGGTCGAATTTCGAAGTATTTTTTACTTCGAAATTCGACCCTTAGTGAATCTGCCCCTCAGAGTACACTAGGACTTAAACGTAATTCTACATGGAAAAATTAACATATTCACTATACGTTACCATAAGTGGAAATTCTGAAAGGCAAGAGGTCAGAATCTGGAAGAGAAGTTAAGCATAATATTAGTATTAACACACGAATCACAGGAAACTTTTCACACTATATATATATTTCTCATTATATATGTCCTCACTCCTCTTAGCTGCTGTATACAAGCTGAAAAATGGGGGAGTGCTCAATTATGTAAATACGTCACTTTATTAACTCTTTTAGCCATGATTCCTTCCCTGGTGCCCTGTGATGATGTGTTTCACCAATTAGGCTTCATCGGGGGCGTGACCACTTTTCCATTTCCTATTCATTATAGGTGGCCAGTAGTGAAGAGCAAATCATTTCGTCAGGGCTTGCAAATTAAACGAGTGTTTGCGTAAGTGCGCCCAATGTGCGATGTTGTTGTGACGGAAAATAGCATTGACAGTAACTTAAATTTTGCAATTAGCAAAACTATTTTGCGAATATTTTCTTCGCCACCAAAGTTGTGGTGTAATTCAAACGCAGAGTGTGCACATAAATATTTGCAATTTTTGATGTATTTGAAAAGCTGTTCTAGACATTCGCATTGTGAAAAAAAATCGCACTTCTGTTTGCATACTCTTATTCAGCTTTATAACTGTAACCATGTGCAAGGCAAATATATTTACCGTGCGAACCAATCTGCCCTGAGCGAAGTTTATAAATGAGCCCCATTGAATTCAATGTGTTTGACAAA
This sequence comes from Xenopus laevis, assembly GCF_017654675.1. Lineage (NCBI taxonomy): Eukaryota > Metazoa > Chordata > Amphibia > Anura > Pipidae > Xenopus > Xenopus laevis. The sequence goes on from NC_054373.1 coordinate 174,876,591, forward strand.
TTTTTAGCCTTTTCGCAAATTTTTCCGATCATCACTAGGGGCTAGTGATGGGCGAATTTGCGCCGTTTCGCTTCGCCGAAAAATTCGCGAATTTCGCGCGAAATTCGCGAAACAGCGAAAAATTCGCGAAACGGCGCCGGCGTCTCGTTTTCGACGCCGGCGCCCGTTTTTCGACGCCTGCGCCCGTTTTTGACGCCGGCGTCCGTTTTTTCGAAAAAAAAATTTGACGCCGGCGAATTTTTTCGGCGAATTTTCGCGGGCGTTTCGCGAATTTATTCGCTGGACGCGAATCGCGCAAATTCGCCGCGAATTCGCGCCTGGCGAATAAATTCGCCCATCACTACTAGGGGCCAGTCCAGTCCCTCTGAGTATGTGCAACTAAACCTAACAGTTCTTATGTATATCCAAAATAGACAGCAGCACTCCCATATCACAGTATCAAGCTGACCAGGTGGTCCGAAACGTTGCAGTGTCAGATGTAATTCTGAAATAAAGGCGGTTTTACTGTGATATGGGAGTGCTGCTGTCTATTTTGGATTTTGCCTGAAGGATGTGAAGGTGAACACATTCATTGGCGTGCTCCCCTCAAAGTAAGCTCCTACAAATTTAAATGCTGGATGATTGTCTATAAATTCTTATGTATATGCCAGGGGCATGGCCTTACAACTTCCTGGTTACTGATCCCATCCCGTCTTTTCGCAGATAATCAAGGTATATGCCACGGTAAGACATTATACTTAATTATACCCTAGGATTAAGTATCTGTTGAGATGCGAAATGAGTAAGGTCATGCCTTCATAGAACCAAATAATTGTAACACCTATTTGGGCCATACGGGGTTAATTCACCAGCTAGTGCACTAGAGCATGGGTTACACGCAGGGCCAGAACTAGGGGTAGGCAGAGTAGGCACGTGCCTAGGGCGCAAAGCTGGGGGGGCGCCAGGCACGTACCTGCTCTGTCGCCTACCCCGTCTCCGGTCCCGTCTCTCTCAGACTGCCGAGTGTAAATGTGCCTCTGCGCATGCGCGAACAACATTTCGTGCATGCGCGCTGTAGCGAAGCTTTGCGCATGCACGCTGGAGCGCAGTTTCGCGCACACTGAGCCGGCACCATGCCCGCCAGGTTGCCTAGGGCGCCTGGCGGGGTTGGCCCGGCTCTGGTTACACGTGACTCTAACACTTCAGGTTAGGGCCTTCGCTATATGGAAGATTAAAGGTGTGGTGTAGTGTAGCTACAACTCCCACAGGCTACTGTGCAATAACTAAAGACTTGGGCGCCAGGAGGTTCTTAATAAAACAGGAACAAGGTTTATTACTATGCACGAGGCGAGTGACATCAGGTTTGTACTCACGCAGGAGTTGAGGCAACAGCATATAGAGAGGTCACACAGATCTGCAGGCAGCTCTCCTAGAGTAGACACAGGCATTTCATGAGGAAGAGCCTCCATTAGGCATTTGCAGAATTCACACACATTCCCTCCTGGAAGTTGTCAGGAAAGCAGCTTCTACCCTACAGTCCCTCTTCACTGAGGTCCCTGACTGGAGGCAACACACAGAGCCTCTGGGAAGCTACTCCCTTACTGCAAATCCTTGTTGGAGCTTCAGCTGCTCTTTCTCTCTATCCTATCTGCCTTTCTCTCTTGAGAGACTATGACAAGTCTGCCCTAGTATATCTGTTCCTCATTCACGGGGGTTTCCTGGTCCCCGACTTGGACACATGCCTTCTTCTGGGCCTTCTGTACTCAGTCCCCCTGAGCTCACCCAGCTGGATCAGCATCCAGAGGTGAAAGAGGAAGAGGCCACTCCTTACACTCACTATAGTGCAGTGTAGCAGGAAGCTGTCACACCTCTCCTGGCAGATCACTCTAAGAAAAAGGTGGGGCCTTATAGCTGCAGGGCAGATTAACCCGTAGGGGCCCCTACATAAATACACTTGATTTTTATTACGTCTGTATGGAGGAATGGTCCTTTGAGTGCCTACTCAACTACATAACGGTTTGGATCTGCTCCCTTAGCTGAAGGTTCAGGGCAGTACACTTGAACCTCCTCCTATATTTGGTGAGTTTACTCTGTGACCTCTTTCCATTTTTGAACTTTATTAAAATGGGCATTTTTGGGAATTTAAAATGGGAGAGGGCCATTCTTCCCCTTTACAAAGCACTGGCAAGATCTCATCTAGAATATGCTGTGTGGTCTCCAGTGCTTTAAAAGGAGAAGAAAGTCTCAATTATGAAGAAAGTCCAAATGGGGGTTGTTTACAATGGAGCAGTGGGGATATAACAATCTCTGTTAAAGTTGTAGATCTTTTTGGTTTTGCGTTTTTAAGTTTTTCTTTATTTTAGGGAGTTAGAGAGGACTGTATAGATAGGAGAGATTACGCTATACATGCTTTTAAGTTAATGGAACCTTTCTTTACTTTGTAAGCTTTGCTCTGGATTCTTTCTAGAAACAATTACTACCAAATAATGAGATTAGTTTACACAGCTGGTCTACCTGAAAGCAATTTCAAATGATATAAGCCCAGCAGGGGTTTTGCACCTGATGACTCCTTCAAAGTGGTGATTTAGTTCCCTTTTTTCAGAGGAGGGATTCTCGGCGTACTCAGCATTCTGACTTAGGGACTCTATTATGTTGAAAGGAAACTGCCTCAACCACCAAAAAAAGGTTTACTTTTATTAAGCAAGAGCAGCATTAACAATGTAACATGAGCTTGTAGAAGTTATAGCTTAGCCTTTTGAAATCACAAGACTGGTCTATGCAGCTCCTGTTACTGAAATTTCCATTGTCCTATATGTTGAATAGCTTTATTTTAAATAGCAAACTGATGGAGTGTAGCAATGAGATAAGGGTGGTCTACCGCATTGAAAGTTAATGGTAGATGGAGGAGACTGAGCAGGTTAGAGGTCCTGGGATACGGCAAATTATGGTAATTAGTTATTTAGGAGAGTTGTTCCAGGAGCAGCTTGAGAGCCTAGCTGCAAAGCTCCAGCAGATAAGGAAAATTACTACACAAGAGCACACAACTATTTTATAAATATGAGAGGAGGATATCCTGTAAACGATGCTTAGTGATGTCATCAGTTAAAATCTTAGGGGCTTAGTGATGTCATTTCTGTCACATGACACAATGAAACTTGTGTATTATAATAAATAAAGTAACCCCCTGTTGCAAAATATGAGGATATTAGAAGTCACCTTGGAGTCCCGTGGCCTTCAGCCTCATGTTTTTATGTGGTCATGTAACTCCTCTGTAACTTATAATATCCTTATATTTTACAAGAGGGGGTACTTTATTCATTATATTATAAACACTTCATTGGGTTAAGATGGTGACTGGTAAACTAAAACTGTTCAAGATGTTTCATGAAATTAACACAACTTTGTAAGCAACTCTCAGGCTGACATTGAATGAGGATAGACTCCTAGACACACAACAGCTGTCTTAATAGACATTGAACTATCACTGGAGATACTTCATGTCCCTAATAGCTCATTTGTAAGTTGGACTATAGTGATCTGAATACAGCCCTGTGCTAACTGCAGTGTTCTACACCACCTATTTAGGGGGTTATTTACAGTATTAAAGTCTGAATGCCAAAAACTCAAAAGAATTCTTTTTTTTTACTATAAAATACACATTTTTAGTGAAAAAAAAACTAGAATTTCTCAGAATTTATTAGGTCCAGACAGGGTCAGACTGGGGGGCCCGGGACCAACTCGGGTTAATGGTCCAGGACCCCCCTCTGGTACCCAATGTGTCGGTGCATGCGTTTGTGCTTGTGCACACAATGCTGCGTTTGTGTGCATGCACGAAATGCTGCGTATGTATGCATGCGCTCAGCGCCAAGTACACACGCACTGTTTTTGCCGTGACTTTCAGACTAAGGGAGGTTGCGGCATTAAGAAGCGGATATGGTGCGGATATGGATGTGGATCTGGGCTGGCGGGGCCCATCGGGTTTTTTCCCGCTGTCCCGTTGGCCCAGTCCAATCCTGTAGCCAGAGGATGGAAAAAAATCAAAATATGAAAATTTGGCATCTCAGAGGTTGTATATAAGTCAATGGGAGAAGTCCTGAAGATATCCTAATGTGCTCTGGGTTCATGCAAAAATCTGAAGAGTTCGTGTTTTTCGGGAATTAATCCGAAAAAATCTGAATTTTAGGGTGGAGAATCCAAAGAAATTGGACAACTGGAATTTTTTCCCACACTGCATTTTTTGGAGAAAATGTATTGATTAATAAGGGGAAATAACCTGTGCAGATTTGGTCGGAGTATATTTCAGAAAATAATGAGATAATTTCGGATTTTGATAAATAATCCCCATGGGGTGTAGGACTGGCCTTTATTGGAAGAGTAATTTATGGTGAGATTTAAGGTGCACACGTATTTGCAGTCATAGGTATTTTTATAGCTTGGCTAAAAGACTGATCCATATGTGATCGTTATCAGCTAAGCGGGTCATTTTATAACTGTCATAATTCCCTTGTACATTGTTAATTTGAATGGTGGCTTCCAAGTGAGGCATCACATTAACAGATACCAACATTTCCTTGGCTAGAGCTGCAGTTGAAAGTTGCATTTTGTTTATCTGTTAACAATTTTTATATCAGCCATAATAAATAGATTTTTTAGGTACAATAAAATTGGAGCGAGGGAAACATAAAGGAGCATAAAACTCATCATCATAAAGAACCTTCTTCAATATGAGGAATTTCAACGCTATTTGAATAACTGCTTCTGTTGTGGGGGTTTTTTGTATTCCAACACAAAAGTCAAAGAATACAGGTTTCAGGCTTCACCTGGTGATTGTTGGTTGTGTTATGCTAATTGAAATTGTAAACCTCTGTCTTATAAAATATAGATATATTCGCATTTATTGTCCTACCTCGGATTTCCAGTGACGGGAATAATGAGCAGGTTGGACAAGAAGACTGTTTCTCAGGAGAGCGGCAATATTGAAAGATCTCAAAAAAGACGTTCTTCTCGGTGTGCGGCTTGTTCCCTAGTGCCAAAGACATTTGATGATCATATATTTATAATTCTACTTCATTTTGTGTTGATTTTCTCAATATACTGTAAAGTACCAGTTAGCTATTGAACTCATTTTTAAACAGTACACAATGTACATTCAGGCAAATATTTTTAAATAGAGCTTTGAACATTCCATTTACAGATCAAGTAGACATACGTGAAGGATCTAGCACTCACAGTCCCACCCATATTGTGCTGTGTATATTGTGTTAACCAGTCCATCTTTACACCACTGCTGGCTAAAGGTGGCCATAGACGCACAGATCCTATCATACAAATCGAGGATTCGTACAATTTTCGGATCATGTGTGGAGAGTGCCGACATCTTTCGTCTGGCGGAGATCGGTCGTTTTGTCGATCGGACAGGTTTGATTTTGACCCGACCAATCCCGCCGGAGCCCATTGCACATCGTAATCGGATCGTTCGGCCATACGTTCAGATTACCCCCGATATAGCCATGCTCGTTAATGGCATATCGGGGAAAGATCCGCTCATTTGGCGATGCCGCCAAACGAGCGGATCTTTGCGTCTATGGCCACCTTTAGGGTCAGGCCAGAATCCCAACTTTATCTTGTTTATATAATACCTTTAGACTGTGTCAACATTACCATCAGCTGAGCAGCATCAACTTATCAGATTCCAGTTCTGTCCATCAGTAGGATTTAAGATGATGGGCTATTTTATGTTCTTAAGGTGGCCATAGACATTACAATTATGATATTTCCTAGAAATAATCTTTCCAAGAAAGATCGTTCCCTTCAAAACACACGTATAGAGCTGAATGGTCAGATATACAGACAGAAACCTGTATCTGACGATTCAGCACTAACAATGGCTGATGTTCGGGTGCCTTCAAAGGAGCCTGATAAAAATTCAAATCACTTTACAACAATTAAAGGGCATGTAAAGGCAAAAAATTAAATCCAATTTTTACTTTCTTTAATGAAAAAGAAACCTATCTCCAATATACTTTAATTAAAAAATGTGTAACTTTTTTATAAGAAACCTGACTGTATGCAGTGAAATTCTCCCTTCATTTACTGCTGTGGATAGGAATTGTCAGACGGTCCCTAACTGCTGAGCAGGGAAACAATCATACTTATGAACAGCAGGGGGAGCCCCCACCTTACTTCACAGCCATGCAGAACTCAAGCAGATTTGTTTATGATGATCCCTAAGCAGCCCAGACCACACTGATCATGTGCACAGTCTTAAGGTGGCCATACACGGATAGATCCGCTCGTTTGGCGATGTCGCCAAACGAGCGGATCTCCCTCCGATATGCCCACCTTGAGGTGGGCAATATCGGGCTGATCCGATCGTGGGCCCTAGGGCCCAACGATCGGATCCTAGCGTTCGCCAAACGGGCGGTCGGATCGCGGGACCGCATCAACGAACAGATGCGGCCGCGATCCGACGGGATTTTTAATCCCATCCGATCGAGATCTGGCCGACTTTCGGCCAGATCTCGATCGGGGAAGCCCGTCGGGGGCCCCCATACACGGGCCAATAAGCTGCCGACACGGTCTGTCGGCAGCTTTTATCGGCCCGTGTATGGCCACCTTTAGTCTTGCAAAGATGTATAACAAAGTTACAAGATGGTGACCCCCTGTAGCCAACTTTGAAAGCATAAATTATTTGTTTGATTAGGCTTGTGGTGCAGTAAGTTCATGTTTATATTTAGCATACAAAATACAGCATTTCTAGCCTTATTCTATTTTAGACTTTACATGCCCTTTAAGGCAGTTATTTCTCTAGGGTCTCAAGGAGTTGCCAGAGGGAATCAAACAAGGGTCTCTAGCATGAGATTCCACATCAAAGCTTGATCATTTAATCTCTAGGCCAACCCAGACTGACATTTATCATGAGAGTGGCCTTGAATGAACAAAGTGGTAGATGAAAAAAAATGATAACTACTTATGAACAAAATTCGCAAATGGCGAAAAAATTCACGAAACTCATTGAAGTCAATGGGCGTCAAAAACTTTTTTTCATGCAACAATTTTTTGACGAGCAACAATTTTTTTTCGATCCAAATGCATTAATGTCAATGGGCATTTTTTCCTTAAGGCAACTTTAAGTCGAAATGAACTGCACAGCGGATTTTTGGCGCAAATCTAACCATGGCAAATATTTTCGCTCATCACTAATGATAACCAAGAGGATGTTCTTTCTCGATGTGTATAGCCGTACTTACTTGCAATTTCCATTTGCTTTAAGTTATTTTTTCTGGTTACTAGGTTGCCTAAGAGACTAAATTATGTGTATGATGTATTTTGCTATTTTTAATTCATTGAGTGTTCTATGTATATAAAACATTTAGTGCTCTATGTATATAAAAGATATTGGCGTTAAATAGACTTCTTTATCGTTATTTGGGTGTATAAATATGGCACCGGCCACCTTTGAGGTAGGCTATGGTGTACCAATATGGCACTCGTTACCTTATGGATGGGTGTGACCTCAGTTTGCACTTATGTATGCTTTACTGTGATTGGCTTTTCTGCCTAGCAATAAGATTCGTTTATTGGATAATTGAAAATGTTCTTTGATTGGTGCACATTTGTTTAAATACTGTGTGTAGAGCTCTGTATGTATAGCCTATGACTGAGGGGCAGATTTATCATGGGTTGAATTGAAAATTAGAATTTTCGAGTTTTTTTTATGGCCAAAACTGTCAAATTCGACTAGGGAATAGTTAAAATTCAGTTTGATTTTTTTTAAAATTCGAATTAGATTTTTGACATTTATCATACACTGGTTCTTTAAGAACTCAAATTCGACTATTCGCAACCTTAAACCTGCTGTTTTAACCTATAAAGGACATTCTGGGATCAATTTGGAGTTGTTGGCGGCCTTCTTGACATTTTCACCCGAGTACCCGAGTACCCAAAAATTAGATTTTTTTTAAAATACATTTCGGTTGGTAGAATTTGAGTTCATGGGAGTTCACGGGAGTTCAAAATAACTCAAATGAACTCGAAATTCAACCTTTGATAAATCTGCTCCTAAGTGTTTGTAACACGAAACATGTAAGGCTGTGTATCTTTTACTACTTGGATTTATCTGCCTGGTGGAAGAATGCCTTTATTTTGAGTGCCTGCTCCACAAGTTTTTCGGCTCATCTGAAGTTATACCAGACACACTTCGTCACGTACCACAGCATGAAAGATTATCAATAGATCTTAAATATACAATTGAGCTTTGGGGAGTGATAACGAAGCTAAGAAACAACATCAATAACTCTTTGTAGGACTTTATAAACACTTTTTTTCATAGAAGCAAAAGAATCTTCTACATAATACTCCTTCTCATACCATTCACAGTATAGTAACATTTTCAAGGACGTTTTGGAGTACAGCTCACACCCATAGATGAAATGACGCCAGTTAAATTCAGTGAATTTCAGGAACCTTTTTCCGTTCCTTGCCAGCATTAAGTCCATAGAGCTTTATTATTATATAGAAGCAGAAATGCAGATGCAGTTGCTCTCCAAAGATTAGACATTTTCCAACAAAGCGTAAAACTTTCATAATAAAGCTAAGCATTGCATTGTAATTCACATTGTGTTATATCCATTTTTTTTTTATCTCAGTATATGCACCCATTGCAAAACTTATGTTCTAGCTATTCTGTCTGTTTTACTTTAGAAATAGCTACAGCATTAAAGCCTTAGCGTATATTGTGACCCCTTTCATTGTTTTATAATGTATGCTAATCCTGGCTTGCGACTGTCAGCAGCCTTCTATACACAACAGCTCTGTAATTCCTAGGCTGATACTGCTCCGTCTCACAGCAGGAAGGCACTGCGTGATTAATTAGCTTCCAGCTCCGTTGTCATTTTCATGTAGAATGTCCCACCTTGCCTTTATGTTCTCTTAACAAGAGGAAAGTACAATGTGCCATAGTTATAAGTGTGATGTGACTTCAATTCAGTTTTACCAAAACAGACAAAATAATAGGGAAGAACTTACTGCTTGCTATAACATTCCTACGTTTCTTCTCTGCAGCAACTCATTAATTAAAAGTGTGGCACAGTGGCTGGGAAAACACTAGGGACGGTATATATCTCTCAGAATGCTTTATGAGACCCAGCTTAAGAGCATTACAGGTGATGTGAGTGATGTCAGTGACAAGCAGTGACGTTTTTCTGAAGCAAACTGAGTTTGTGTGGAAAACTGTGGCAAAAGTCTGTATAAACTGATGTATGAACTAACTACCCGAAGTGGAGCTAAACCCGAGCTGCAAAGAGTAGAAACTGTGCAGCCAGTCTGCCAGTGAACGGGTATATTCTGGTTAATGAACAAAATCTGTAAGTTACTGTTACTTTTGATGGACGAATTTCTCCCGTTTTGCTTTGCCGAAAAATTTCTCGCATGAGTAACATGGTAAAGGTATGGTTCCATTATCAGGAAACCTGTTGTCCCGAAAGCTTAGAATTATGGAATGGCCGTCTCCCATAGACTCAATTTTATCCAAATAATCCAATGTTTTTAAAATGTTTTCCTTTTTATCTGTAATTATAAAACAGTACCTTGTATTTGATCTAAACTAATTAATCCTTACTGGAAGCAAAACCAGACTATTGGGGTTTTTTAATGTTTAAATGATTTTCTAAAAGAAATAAGGTATGAAAATCCAAACTATGGAAAGGTCTTTTATTCGGAAAACCCCAGGTCCCAAGCCTTCTGAATAACAGCTCCCATACCTGTAATTTAGGTTAAAAAGCCACATGTTCATCACGTTCAACCATCTTGTTCAACATAAAATTGCTTAACTGTTGCCTAATTGTCTAGGGAAAACAGATATGTACCTGGATCAACCTTGCACTAAGCAACCTTATATTTTCTCACTTGCTAAAAAGGCACCCAACGACTCCTTGAGTGACAGTAAAAATCACTTTAGGGAGAGAATTCCACAACTTCACAGCCCTCCCTGTAGAAAATGCTATTTTGCCATCTGGAAGGACATAATGGCGAACAAAGCATCTGAGAGCAAATATTCTTTAGTATAAACATTCTCAGCTTGGCCAGTTCCTCATAACTGCGACTTTCCATACCCTTCTTAGTTGCCCTTCTTAGGACTTAACCAGATTCATTGATATCCTGGTTGAGCACTGGAAACCAAAACTGCACAGCATTTTCTAGATAGGGTCTTACCAGTCTAAGGTGGACATACATGGGCAGATCTGCTCATTTGGAGAGGTTGCAAAACAAGTGGATATTGCACAGATTTGTCCACCTTAAGTCGGCGATATTGGGCTGATCTGATCATGGGCCCTAGGGCCCAACAATCAGATCACAAGGCCGGGGATTCAGGCAGTGGGACCAATGCAATCCTTGATCTGACAGGAATTTAAAGACTGCCTGATAGACATCTGGTCAATTTTTGACCATATATCGACAGTGGAAGCTTGTTGGAGGGCCCCATACACTGGCCAATATGCTAACTTTGTCTGTTGGCAACTTTTCTCGACGCATGTATGGCCACCTTAAATATGATTAAACTGCCCTGCTCCATTTTGACAGATGGAGTATTTTTTAGGATTCTCACCAAAAAAACCCCAAAAACTTCTTGTAAACTAAATTTTGTTGCAGAATTGTTCAACATGGAATCAGTGCTTTGGGAAGACCTTGTGCTGAAACTTATTGGCAAATTTCCCACTATACCCATTTTGCTCGATGGACTACCATTTTCTGATCTGGAAAAAACTCTCCTGCTCTTTAGAGCAATATCAAGCTAAAAATAAGAAGAGTATGGTCTATGCCTATTTTATGAGTTGGTCTCCTTTAAGAACTTTCCACAGTGATTCTCATAGGGGTAAATCAGGTTATGGTCACCTTGCAGATCCCAATGAGTTACTTTTTAAAAGCTTGAAGCATGAGCAAATGTTGAATTTCCATGTTTCAGACCTTTTGGATTTAGTCTCCCCTTTTTTGCCCCAGCTTGTTCATGACTTACCCCATAATTCATAATATGTCTACTAATAAATACAATTAACATAATGGACATCCTGTTATACTTCCAAGAAAATTTTGGACATAATAATGTTGACTTACACTTTACTCTAACAAGTTGGGATCCTAGGTGTGAAGCATTCACCCCGACAATGGGGTAAATTTATCAAAGAGTGAAGTTCCGCCACTAGAGTGAAATTCCGCAGCTTTCAATTAATTTCTATGGGATTTTGAAAGACGTATTTATCAATGGGTGAAAGTGAAAGTTCACCCTTTGATAAATACGCCTATAAAAATCCCATAGAAATGAATGGAGAGTGGCGGAATTTCACTTTAGTGGGGAACTTCACTATTAACTTCACTCTTTGATAAATATAACCCTTTAAATCTAACATATCTGGTTGGGCTAAGCAATCTCCTTTCACAAAACCCAGTTTAAAATTCCCTTTTCTGACAGAGTGTGGGGTAGAGCAATTTTTCCCGTCTCATACAGACAAAAATAGAAAGAAGAAATAAATATCAATCATCTCTCAAGCTACAGATTTACTGCACATGCTTCAAAAAATGTGCCCCCTAATTTTAATTGGTTTTGAGTTATCTTCCTGAGGTTTTGCAATTCATTTCTCCTGTATAACAATTTGTATATGTGCGGCATAAATCAAATCTGCATAGAGATTACGCTGACTCTTACTCGCAATATTTTTCTTATTGAAGGGAAAGGCAATGTACAGTAGCCGGCACTGAAGAAGCACCAAGAGGCATTTATAAACTAGGAAATAATTAATGGAGAGTCCAGAAGCTGACATTCAGCGAGATTAATTGAGAGATATTGGGAAAGACGAATGCTATTGTTTGCCTGTGAGCAGCCTTGTTGGTACACATGAAGAGATATAATAAATAATCGGGCTACTGTCACAACTAGAAACACAATTTTATGGTTTTTAAATGTCACCTCTGGTGTTAGATGCGCTGTTAAGACATCTTCGCTTTGCTTTAGATTTTCCTGGGTTAGGAAGTTTGTGAGATGGAGAGAGATTTATATTATGGTTTAATTAAATCACCACTTTCTCATAGAACAACTAAAGTTTAGTTCCCTTGGGCACTATTTTACTGGGCAAACTTATAACTCATGGCAGCCAATCGGAAATTAGTAATGATCAGTCTAGTGAAAGTAGAAGAATGATAACAAACCTGTAATAACTTACCCTGGTGGGGGTTGGAAGTTAAGGCCGTACTGGATTGGGCTCAGCCACTTTCTTTACGTACAATTCAAAGATTTCTTAGGCTTTACTAATTATTATCGTCAATTCATTATAAACTTTTCTTTGGTGGTGTCTCCAATCACGGATCTAACCAAAAAGGTTATCCAAGATCCAAGTATGTGGCCTCCCGAGGCTATTCAAGCTTTTGAATTTCTTAAAAAAGAATTTGTGTCTGCCCCCATTCTCCGTCACCCTGATACCACTCTTTCTTTTATTGTAGAGGTTGATGCCTCAGACGTTGGGATAGGGGCGGTCCTTTCTCAAAGGCATCCGATAAACAACAAGGTGCATCCATGTTCATTCTTCTCTAGGAAATTTTCACCTGCCGAAGCCAATTATGGAAATAGAGTATTGTTGGCTATCAAATGGGCCTTTGAGGAATGACGACACTTGTTGGAGGGGGCTAAACATACTATAATGGTCTTTATTGACCACAAGAATCTGTTATACATCGAGTCTGCCAAACGGTTGAATCCTAGGCAGGCTAGATGGGCTTTATTTTTTACCCGGTTTAATTTCTCTCTCACTTACAGGCCTGGTTCCAAAAACACTAAGGCTGATGCACTCTCTAGGAGTTTTGAGTCTAACCTGTGTGAACCTAGTGAGTGTGTTCCCATCATTCCAGGTGAGTTTATTGTGGCAGCTCTGGGATCAAACTTTGCCACACTATTGTCTTCAGTTCAATCTTCTGCCCATGTAGATACCCCCTCCTGGAGGGTATTTGTACCTGAGGGCTTAAGCCTTAAGGCAACAGGTTCTGGGTGAGGCTCATAATTCAAAAATCCTGGTATCTTTAAAACTGTGTCTTTATTGTCTTGTGATGTTTGGTGGCCTTCATTAAAACAAGATGTCAAAAATTTTATTAATTCTTTTTTAAAATATTTAATTATTTTCATATTTCCCTTTTGAAACCAGCCTCACAGGTTCGTCCTCAGTCCTTTCCTCCCCCAGTATTTGTAGAAGGTCAGCCCGAATCTGTAGTCCAAGAACTCCTTGACTCTCGCCTTGTGCGGGGTAAATTGCAATATCTTGTACAGTGGAAGGGTTACGGCCCTGAGGAGAATTCTTGGGCCTCTTTGTGACATTAGGGCCGATCGTCTCAGGAACCAATTCCATCTCAAGTTTCCTGAGAGACCTGGGGGTCCGGTGGCCCCTCCTCGAGGGGGGTAATAACTTACCCTTGTGGGGGTCAGCGGGGACGCCCGCTGCGCCGTTCCTCTGCTACAGTGCCGATTCCTATGGGCGCGCACGTCCCTTCTTAAAGGCGCAGTGACGCTGGCGCATGATGTCAGCTCGTATGCCGCCAAATTCAAACCGGATTTAAAGGAGCTTCAGTGCTGTGTTCTTTGCCCATTATAGGTTTCCTCATTGTGAGTTCCTGGGAGCTAATCTGTATCTTGCTTTGTGATCTGATTTGTGTTTTGACCCCTGCCTGATCTCCTAGTTTGACCCTTGCCTGCCTGACGCCACTTGTACTCTGCCTGCACCGACCCGGCCTGATCTGACTACACTTTCTGTCTACGCCTTGTACCGTGACCTTCTGCCCAAAAGACTTTGCACTACCATTGTGCTCCTTTGCTCGTTCAGAACCCCTCGCTTGGCACCTCTCTAAATAAGACCTGGCGGCATCCGATTAGCCAAGGAATTCTCCCGAGGTGAAAGGCGGCTGTTAAAGGTGGAAGCAAAAGCCCAGAACAGGATGCTTAGCATTGGTTCTGAATTTAGGGTACCGACCGTAACAAAACCTCTGGTTGGTTAATATGAGTTATAGACTTGGTGAAATCCTAGGCATCCTTACTTCTACACAGTTGGGTTTATATTTGTGCCCCCAAAGATCTCCGTATTAGTGGTCACTAATGAGAAGAAGGCTGTTCTTCAATGGCTTTGGTTTTTTTTACATCATGGATATGTTCTTGGGACTGCTGGGGCTGTTGTGACTTTTATGGTGTAGTTTTTATTCTTAAATTACTCACTGCAAATAATTCACTATACCATCTCAAATTTAATTCCTGAACAAATAAGTGTATTTTTTTTAGTTGTAACATTGGTGTGTAGGCACCATCTCAGGTAATTTTGACTGTTCATCTGCTTTCAGAAAGAGCCAGTGCTGCACTATGGAACTGCTTTCTGATAGGCTATTGTTTCTCCTACTCATTGTAACTGAAGGCGTTACAGTGGGATTTTTACTATTGAGTGTTGTTCTTATATCTTCCAGGGAGCTGTTATCTTGTGTTAGGGAGCTGCTATCTGGTTACCTTCCCATTGTTCTGTTGTTATCATTCAAATTGTTATTATTCAAAGTACAGCAGTAAAATGTGACTGAAGTTTATCAGAGCATAAGTCACATGACTGGGGGCACCTGGGAAACTGGCAATATGTCTAGCCCAATGTCATATTTCAAAATTAAATATAAAAAATGAGTTTGCTCTTTTGAAAAACGAATTTCAGTGCAGAATTCTGCTGGAGCAGCACTATTAACTGATGTGTTTTGAAAAAAACATGTTTTCCTATGAAAGTATTTCTTTAAAAAGGCTGAATATAAGTTTGGTATAGCTAGAATGACTCTGAGCCTTAGACTAGTATGGCCGTGCACTTTGAAGAAGCATGGCTTTGGGTTAAAAGTCAGCATGGACTTTAGAGTTATCATGATTGTGATATTAGAGCTAATATTGCTCAGGTTTAGAAGTTAAAGGGATACTGTCATTGGGAAAAAAAAAATTTTTCAAAATGAATCAGCTCAAAAGAGCAAACAGATTTTGTTATATTCAATTTTGAAATCTGATATGGGGCTAGACATATTGTTAATTTCCCAGCTGCCCCAAGTCATGTGACTTGTGCTCTGATAAACTTCAATCACTCTTTACTGCTGTACTGCAAGTTAGAGTAATATCACCCCCTCCCTTTTCCCCCCCAGCATCCAAACAAAAGAACAATGGGAAGGTAACCAGATAGCAGCTCCCTAACACAAGATAACAGCTGCCTGGTAGATCTAAGAACAACACTAAATAGTAAAAAACAATGTCCCACTGAGACACATTCAGTTACATTGAGAAGGAAAAACAGCAGCCTGCCAGAAAGCATTTCTCTCCTAAAGTGCAGGCACAAGTCACATGACCAGGGGCAGCTGGGAAATTGACAAAATGTCTAGCCCCATGTCAGATTTCAAAATTGAATATAAAAAAATCTGTTTGCTCTTTTGAGAAATGGATTTCAGTGCAGAATTCTGCTGGAGTAGCACTATTAACTGATGCGTTTTGAAAAAAACATGTTTTCCGATGACAGGATCCCTTTAACATGAAATAAGTTTTTGGGGCATACTAATAGCCTTTACAAAGAAGGTACAATAATCTTTAAGGGCCTGGTAAGACTAGTAACATTTGCACTAGTTCAGTCACCCAAATGTCTTCATTCTAAGTAATCTAGGTCAGTAAAATGTAATCGCTCATTGGTTGCTCTGAGTTACTGAATCGGGGTCAAATGTTAGCACATTACCATCTATACCTATTTCTCCCAGTGACATTACCTGATAGAGGACTGGTTACTTGTGTGTCATCTTTCTTCAAAAAACATTCTTCTTCTGCAATCTGCTGAATTCTTCTCGGAGCCCCGACATAAAAGAAGTGCCTCCCTTTTGGTGAGAATCGACTAATGAGAGAATGGAGCCGGCTCTGCCTTTTGATTCTTGAAAAAATGTGTCATCACTTGTAAAACTAACCTGAGAATATGTCAAAAAAGTTGAAACATTGCTTTTTTTTTAATGCTAAATCATAAACTATATCCAAGTTGTCTAAAAAAAAGTTTAAGGCTTTTTTTAAGGTTTAAGTTCTGCATTGTTTGCCTCTATAGTTAGTCTTCTGCACCCATATAGCTTCTGTTGTGGCACTAGGGGGTGCGTCTTTAGAGAGCCTTGATATATATATGTATAGTGATGGCTTTGGATGTCACTGTTAAGAATGCTGCTACTTTTGACCTTATGTACAGAAGTGAATGAAATAATGAAGTGTTATAGCAAGAGAGCGCCATCGATGTTCCATGTTGTCATTGTTCTCTATAAGGAGTAGGCAGGAAGGGAACAACCTCTTTGACCTAAACGCTATACTTCTTTAAAGTAGAACTAAAGTCTAATTAAAAAAAGTAGCTAGAAATGTTGTACATGATGTTTTGGGCTTCTGTACCAGCCCAAGGCAACCACAGCCCTTTAGCAGTAAAGATCTGTGTCTCCAAAGATGCCCCAGTAGCTTCCCATCTTCTTTTCTGCTGATTCGCTGCACATGCTCTGTGCTGCTGTCACTTACTGAGCTTAGGGACCCACTCACAATATACAGTACACATAGAATAGAAATGTCACAATATAAGGCTGATTAGTAATTAATACACATAATTACTACATGGCAGCACAGAAACCAGTGCAATTAGCATCAGAATTTAATAATCAGCAAACCTGTAGCATCAGCTTATATTACAGGGGAAGCTCATTTTCTGCTGGATAATTAGTGACAAGCCCTAAGCTTAGCTTCTCAACAGCCAATCAGAGCCCACTGAGCATGTGAGTGTCACAGACACTTTCCAAGATGGTGACCCCCTCTGACAAGTTTGAAGTCCTGGATCATTGCTGCTATTGACAAGCTGAAATTTTAGGGTTTAGTTCTCCTTTAAAGAGAAAGAGTGACTTCTCAGATTATCAGAAATAGTAACTTAACTGCTTATGTAATTTAGGTTACTTTCATAATGTGCTTAAGGACTATATAGAAAGATAAAGCTTGAGGAACCTTTCTCATCAACAAAGAAAACATGAAAGAGTAGCACCTTGATGTTGGGAGAACATGTTGTTCAGTCAGTGAAGGGCATGAGTTGGAAGTGTGTGGTACCTGAAATCACAACTGTCGGACTCTACTGTACCTGCAGCTACAATGGGACATATAGTATTGTGCTGCACTGTGTGAGGACCGGTGCACCATGTTAGCCTTTGTTTTAGCCTTGCTTTTGTGTAATCTGGTGTACAAACCACAACAAAAACAAAAACAAAAAGTTTCTAAATCCAAAAAACGCTGGCGTCTTTTCCTTTTTTCAGAGTGATAGGCTGCAAAAAAATTTTTTTTTGGGTAACCGAGTTCCCTCATATATTTTCTAACATATGGAACATAAACTATGCAGTGGGCTCATGTGTAGGGCATTATAATAACTCTATTTTCTTTATTAAGATTCCCTGGACTTGTGTAATATAATGTATTTGCTGCAACATATACGTCCATTCAACTTTAAATTTCCAGAAGTATGCAAATTAGCCTGAACTCTATTGAACTCTAGCGCATCTTCGCTTTGATTTGCTCGCATTGCCTGAAGTAATGCTATCGCCCTGGACGCAACTTTGCATTTTAGTAAATTAACGCTGTCTGAGCGAATTTTCGCCTGGCGAAGTGTTGTGGTGTCTGTGAAGCCGTCGCTGGTTAATTTTCGACAATTAGTAAATTTATTCCTATGTTTCCAGTAATTGGCATCATTCTTAAGTAAAAAGCTCAGGCCAGGTGCACTTGGGTCTCAAAAAATATCACATTACCAACTTGCTGCTCTTTATACTAAAGCTGGTGTTTGAGTAATGGAGCGCTGCCAAGGACTCTGAGCTGTTACAGTTGGATCAGACTGAAACCCAAGTGAGTTGAAGTCTAAGAAATTAGGTAAGTCTAACACGGTCCTTTTGAAGCTGAGCTGAACTTTTTTGCTTTTAGGCATTGTGTGAGTTATGTGATGTTAAGATAAAGTTTGCTCCATCTGTTGGGTCAAAATAGTGCAACAGACACACAAATTTGAAGTTGTGTGTTGGCTCAATTCTTTATGTCCACAAGGGACTAGGGTACTACTGTGGTTGGCATCCCCCCCCCCCCGCCTCTTATAATGTATTAAATACACCAGAGACCAGGGGTGATTCCTAAACATGATCAACCTTCACAGTTCTAAATGTATTAAAGGAGTGAAAGCTTACTGCTGTTTAGTGATGGGCAAATTTGTCCCGTTTCGCTGAAAAGTTTGTGAATTTACCACGAAATTGCGAAAAATTCATGAAACGCATTGAAGTCAAAGGGCATCAAAATTATTTTGACACACGGAAATTTCGAGGGCCGCGACAATTGTTATACGTGTGCCTATTTTGGCCAAATGCATTACAGTCGATGGGCGTCCGAATAATTTTGAGGTGCGACGATGTTTATGCGCACGCTTATTGTGATGCACGCCCAAATTTTTCCGACACGCCAGATTTTTTCTGCAGTTTCGTGAATTTATTCGCCGGTGGCAAAAGGCAGAAATTCGCCGCAAATCCGCACCTGGCGAATTTCTTCACCCATGACTACTGCTGTTTGGTTTAATTCCGTATACTCCCTCTATAGGCATTTATAAAAATACAATAATTTTTTTAGTACAGGACAGTAACCGAAAGCCTTAAATTTGACATACTCACTAGCTGGCGGGTCACTAGTTGGAGAGGCAGCTATGGGCTCCAGGGTCGGACTGGGGGGCCCGGGGCCCACCGGGACTACAGTCCAGGGCCCCCCTACAGGCCCCCCCATCCCCCTACTGTGTGCGCCGTGTGGAGCTGTGCACCACCCCCTTGGCGCGTATGCACACACGGCGCCCCCGGTGCATATGCACACAAGGCACTCCATCGGCGCACAAGGCGCCCCATCGGAGCAACAGGAGAGGGGGTCTTGCTCATCCCCCGCCTGCTTCCTGCTGTAAAATCAATTTCATTATTGATTAGTAAATAATCTGATATATCAATATTTATTACAAAAACAAGGGAAAAATATAAGAATAAAAGAATATCTGGTTGCTTTGAATCTGCATATAATCTTCATTGTCCATTGCAATAAATTAAGCATTAGGTTATTTTGGGGGCATTTCTATTACATTTTATAAATCAACCTGTTGAGTGTTGGTTTCTGGCAGCTGCTGCTCTTCCTGCTTTAGCTTGTGGGGTGACTTTGGTTGCCAACGAGACAAACAACAAGGACAGGGTGGAGCAGTCGTCTTCGATCGTAGTCTTTTGGTGTTTCCCCAGCGGAGCAGCAATTAGTCAAATTCTTCTGTGTGTTAGACTTTCAGCCAATTATCTGGCTCTTCTCTCTGCAGCCGGCTGTCTCATGTGGTTTACGCTTCATATTCACAGATCATCCGCTCCCTGGGAAAATGCACTGTAGATAAACATAATATGTCATCTTACTGTCGATGCTGAATAATGATTTTTCCTTCCACAAATCCAATGGCTTAAAAATCTAAATGAAGATGCGCTCTGGGAAATTTGGAGATAGAAGAAACACAGTGTCAGACTGGGCCAGCGGGATACCCGGAAAAAACCCGGTGGGCCCCGGGCTCTTGTGGGCCCGCCGGGCCAGATCCGATTCTTAGTGGCAAAGTAAAAATTTTGCGCATGCACACAAAAACTCCGGGCGCGCACTCATGTGATAGCGTGCGCACACACAGAAACCCGGCACTGCACGCATATGCAGAAGCACACCGGAGCGGGGGCCGGAGGGGGCCCTGGGGCAGTAGCCATGGTGGGCCCTAAGCCCCCAGTCTGACCCAGAAGAAACAGGAAGGCGATCGCTCCATGGTGCTCCATGTGCATTTTATACTAACATATGGGGCCTCAAAACCTATGGTGAAGGCTACAGTTACACCCCTCAGTATTGTTTTAAAGGGATTCTGTCATGATTTTTATGATTTAATTTTTATTTCTAAATTACACTGTTTACATTGCAAATAATTCACTCTACTATTTAACATGTTATTCTTGAACCAACAAATGTATTTTTTTTTTTCAGGTGTCATAATGGTGTGGAGGCCGCAATCTCTGTGCATTGTGCCTGATCCTGAGCTTTGAGAAGGATGGAACTGCTTTGAGACAGCTTTTGTTTTTCCCCTTCTCATTGTATTATAGTATAGCGCTATAATAAATTGAGTGGCACCGTCTCTACTAAAAGCTTACCCTAATATATATTTGTGCTCTGGATGAGACCTTTCTCTCAGGGTTGAAGCCCTTGCAACGGTCTGGAGGCAGGGTTTAGTGGAACTGTTACAAAGTGCTATGCAAAAAAATTGGGCGCCAGAGGATCTCTATGCTTAAACAGTTTATGCTTAACTTAGTTTATTCAACAGAGTAATCCACATAGAAGTTCACAGAAATCATCATGAACATAGAGCACAGAAGATAGCATAGTCTCACAAGCACCAATGAACAGCTCAGTCCCTGCAGGCAACGGAACATGTACAGCAGCAAATGAAGGTACCCCCAGCTTTCAGCCTTTTCCCTAAGTGGAACCCAGGGGAATTTGTTTATCCCAAGTCTGTACACTTAGTCCATACTTCTGGGCAATTAGTACCTGGGATCTTAATCCCTCTGACTCTCCTCGTCGGAGCCTTAGGCTGCTCAACTATATAACCTATCTATCACTCCTAGAGTGACCTATTACAGAATATAGCTTATCCTTTACTAGGCTTTATGTACCTAGGTTCCACTACCCATTCCCTTCCTGCCTGCTTGGTAAGGGCTAAAGCAATGGACCTCGAGCACATCGTTACCCAGACCTTTATACTATAGCACAGTGCCATCTACTGTACACTGTGAGAACAACAAGGGCTTCTCTTAAGGCAGAACACTTAATCAGGCCCCCCATTAGGACCCATTTAGGCATCTATAACACTGAGGATTTGCCTGCCAATATTAATTAGGGTGGCTAATTGAACAGATCCCTACAATAGCATAGCATGGGTCGTGTTAGCAAGAAAAAACACAGGGGTTTTCCTGCTTTAGTATTATTCTCATGTCTCATTCAGCGGAGGTGTCAGGAAGCTGCTATCTGGTTAGCTGCCCATTGTTCTGTTCATAGGCTGCTGGGGGGAAGGGAGGGGTGATATCACTCCAAGTTGCAGTACAGCAGTAAAGAGTGACTGAACTTTTTTAGAGCACAAATCACATGACCTGAGGGCTCCTGGGAAACTGACAATATGTCTAGCCCCCTGCCAAATTTCAAAATGAAATATAATAAAATGAGTTTGCTCTTTTGAAAAACAGATTTCAGTACAGAAGTCCGCTGGAGCATCACTATTAACTGATGTGTTTTGAAAAATGTTTTCCCGCGACAGTATCCCTTTAAGGGAATAACAAAAGAAGTGTGGAGGCTTTTCTATTATCCTCCATGAAATATTAGCATGGCGTTTGATACATTAATGCTGAATCACAAAGGGAAACCACATCAAAGCCTCCATAACAATATGCTTGTTTATTCCCTCTATTATTTTATTGCATCTCTCTGTATTCTCTATTAAGAAATACTTAAGAGATAATATACAATCTAATCAAAGGTTTACAAACCTATAACTTCCCCTAGAACAAGGTGTATATAGAGAATTGCTAAGACTAGAAGCATTAATGGTTTTCTATTACCTGCTCAACCAAAACCTTAGGGGTGTGGAGAAAAGGGGCTCTAACAAATGTTTTGGTCATAGGGGTTTCAGCCACGAGGAAGACTAGAGAACTTGCTTTAATGTAGGGAGAGGCTGGCATTTGTTTAGCGTGTGGAATAGGGTTGTCACCTGGCCAGTATTTTAAAATGATACTTGATCCCAATGTTATTAATAGGGAAAAAATATATAGAAAATATATAGGAAGGCCGGTATTTTTTCCCAAAAAAGCTGGCAACCTAGTGTGGAATATTCTGAAACAATCAAGTTTCTCTTCACTATCCCTCTCTCAGCATCTGTTTCTCTTCATTCTGTCTTCATGCAGCAGTTGGGTGTCAGATATTCATTGACAGTTAGATCCAATATATCTTATAGGGGGGCTCCTTTCCTAGCAGATGTATTAGAGCTCACTCAAATAACTGATTCCAGTACAAACAAAATCTAACAAAATAACTGCCTTTTTACCAGTAGGTCTTTCCAGCTGACACAAGGGCACCATTCCGATTAGAAGAAAAGAGGTTCCACCTAAATATTGGGAAGGGGTTTGTGTTACAGTGAGAGCTGTGAAGATGTGGAATTGTCTCCCTGAATCAGTGGTACAGGCTGATACATTAGATAGCTTTAAGAAGGGGTTAGATGGTGTTTAGCAAGTGAGGGAATACACGGTTATGGGAGATAGCTCATAGTACAAGTTGATCCAGGGACTGGTCCCCTTTTGGAGTCAGAATGGGACCCAATGACCTGCCTAGGAAAGCAGGGACTTGAGGGTGCTAGGAGAGGGCCACTCC
Source organism: Xenopus laevis (assembly GCF_017654675.1). Taxonomy (NCBI): domain Eukaryota; kingdom Metazoa; phylum Chordata; class Amphibia; order Anura; family Pipidae; genus Xenopus; species Xenopus laevis. The sequence continues at coordinate 174,899,086 of NC_054373.1, forward strand.
CCACCCTCTTTTGGTAAGGTGTGCTGTGATTGGCTGGCCGTTCCCGGGTATAGGAGAGGAGGCTGAGCTACGCTTAGTACTCACCATTCGGTTCCAGGTCGCAGAAGCAGAAGGACGCAGCATCCCGCCCACCCACCCCGTCAGATGTGTGTGTTTATTGTCGCAGTTGGCGGAGGGTACCTTGACAAGGACCCCCAGGGGAAGTGAAAATGGGGTATTTCACAGCAAGTGGAAGTAGCCTGGTTGGCCGGGTCCTCATGGGAAGGTAGGCAGACCGGTTTAGGGCCCGGGAAAATGGAGCAGGAACCCACCTTGGCTCTTACGGCACAGTCACCCCTCTTCCCCCCCCACCCCCTCTTTTTCCCCGAGGGGGCGGGGGCAATAATAATAATAATATAAAGGTTGTTAAAAGGTTATAAAAATGTTATACATGTTAAGTGTTATGATCACTTTCTTTAATAAACAACTGCGGCCATCTCTTTCCAAACCAGTGGTGTGTGTATTATCCTTGGGTTAGGAGGTATGAGGTTGGGTCAAAGGGGAGGGGCGCAGACTCGACGCTGCACCTGTCAAGGAATTTCCCCCCCCTCTGAGGCAAATTGGAGAGGCTTCAGATGGGTGTTTTGCCTTCCTCTGGATCAACTGGCAGTTAGGCAGATATATAAAAAAAAAGGTTGAACTTGATGGACATGTGTCTTTTTTCAACCTTACTTACTATGTAACTATGTAACAAATCCTGCATGTAGAGAGACATGTCTGGTGAGTTTAATAGAGTGAGCTCTAATACCGTACATCTTCTAGGCAAAAGGATCCCCCTATAAGATATATTGGATCTAACTGTCATTGAATATCTGACACCCAACTGCTGCATGAAGAATGAAGAGAAACAGATGCTGGGAGAGAAATAGTGAAGATAAACTTGATTATTTCAGAAACAGTACAGAATTTTTAATTGATTATTTTACAAAGTTTCTTATTTCAGCATGTTGAAGCTTATATTAAATTTGAATTTTCGCAATAGTTCCCCTTTAATGGTTACCAATTATAGTTTTACAGGGTGACTTAATTTTCCCCTTTTAAATACTGGATTATCTCCAATTCACTAGCCCATAGATAAGCCTGTCCTGTACAACTGACAGCTAAAGATTAAATGCCATCACTTGCTTGTGGTATAAATTTAGCAGCCACGTGGACTCTCAGACCCTTCAGATTAGATTAAAGAAAAGTAAAGACCAAGCTTCTTAAAGGAGAAGGAAAGCTACAGAAGCAGTTTATTGCCAATAGATTAGCCACAATAGTGCAAGCTATAAAATTATATTTATTCTGTAGAACGCTTTACCATACCTGAGTAAACAGCTCTAGAAGCTCTCTCTGTTTGTTTAGGATAGCAGCTGCCATATTAGCCTGGTGTGACATCACTTCCTGCCTGAGTCTCTCCCTGCTCACTCATAGCTCTGAGCTCAGATTATAGCAGGGATGAGGGAGAGAGGAGCAAACTGAGCATGCCCAAGCCCAAGCCCTGGAGGTTTAGGCTGAAAACAGGAAGTCTGATACAGAAGCCCATGAGTACACAATAGAAGGAAAGAAATGTGGTGTTTCTTTTGACAGAGGACTCAGAGCAGCATTACTTTGAGGGTTTACTGGTTTATTTATATAGACCTTTCTGATAAATCTTACTTAATTGTAACCTTTCCTTCTCCTTTAATAAACAGCCACAAAGTGAGCAAGGCCCAGGACGAGGGCTGTGTTACTTTTATCCGTGGAAATAAAGCCCCATAAACTTGACTGAGAGGCATTTTATTTAAATGGAACCTTTTACTGAAATCGTTTCTTTCCTACAGTAGAATGCATTCAGCTGTTCTTTAAAGAATATAAGCCTTGGGTCAGTTATTTGGGCAGGAATAAAAAGAGCTGTTATTAATGGGGCATTTCTATTAGAAAACAGATTACAGCTCACTCGGTAAAATCTAGAGAAAACCGCCTGCAGAATGTCAGAAACGCAAGCGTCAGCTCTTTTTTTATGTTTCTTAAAATACACATTATAATGCAAAGGTGCAAGATGTACAGTAGGTGTAAATGATCAGAGCCCCGAACAACACGATGGGATGAGCTTCGGACTTATTACAAAATTGCCTTCAGACAGTCCTCGTTTCCATTTGTGTGAAGAATAACAGCGGGAGGTATATTCGCTCCTGTCTTTCATTTTACATACTGACGATTCAACTTCATGGTTCTTAATCCAATTTTCTTCCTATGGATCTGCCGGCTAAGAAACTTCTTTTGGAAATAGCTTGGTCAGTTATTATGGGAGTGTTAGGCCAATAATAGGAGGTGGTGATTGGTTTACTTTTCTGAACTGATTCTGATGAACAAGTTTGCCCATGATTCAGTGGGTATTTATATGGTATCCAAGCAGATGCCGCCAGTGGGGGGCAGTTCGGGGGGACCCCAAACCATGGGTTCAACTTTCACTAGAGAATAGTGATCCCCCCCCAGCCCCTCTCCTACCTGAGAGCTCGCAATTGCTGTGGCCACAAGTGCCCAGGAGGGAAGGCGGGTTCCTTTGATTGGCAAGCCCCTACGAAGATTTTTTTTGCAGGGAGTTACGCCGCAGATGGTATCAATAAATAAATGCAAATTGGATGCCAGATCTGTTGTTTCAAGGCATCATTGGTCAGACTCTTTCTAAGAGGGGTGGGGTCCATGGTCATGGAGTCAGGTTGGAATGCAGGGACGATATAAATAATTTTATTTGGAAATGTCTGTAGGTCTGTAAGACCCCTTATATTACTCAATGTGCTCATTCATTTCTTTTACTAAGATATTGTGAGAAATACGTGCAAGATTTACCTGCTCATGTAACCTACAATAACAATCAACAGCCAGGGCTGAACTGGTTTGTTGGGACACCAGGATGAACCCTGGTGGGCCCCATCCCTCACAGGCCCCACCACATCAGGCCCATGATCTTTGCCTTTTGGTTTGCATCAGGGTAGGGGGCCTCCATGGCTGAGTGATGGGCCCTTTATGTGACAGACCTAGTGGTCCCCAGATACCCCAGTGTGACACTTGGCTTGGAGGAAAGTTTTGGTTGTATAAAAACCAGATGTACTGCCAAACAGAAACTCCTGTAGACTGCCAATCCATATAGGGGCGACCAAATAGCCAATCACAGCCATATTTTGCACCAACCACATTTTTTATGCTTGTGTTGCTCCCCATAGTCACGTACAGCTCCCTAAATTCAGAACAAGTGCTAAACTCCCAGTCACGGCTCAATCTTCTGCCTGTAGCAGCCACCTTTGGCCTCGGGAGGAGCCCTCAGCTACTCATATGCCGCCAGGTCTTAACTTGAAAAGAGCAAAGCAAGCGATCTGAACAAGCAAAGGGGCACATTCGTTACCAAGGATAGGACGGAAGGCAACACCAGCTTCTTAAGGATTAAATGATAAAGCGTAGTCAGGCTGGCCGCAGTCAGTACAAGCAGAGTTCAAGAATAGTCCGGCAGGCAAAGGTCAGACAGGAAGTGATCAAAAAGTTGTGTTTCTTTCCAAGTCATAGGATAGAGTGGTTCCAGTAATTAGGAAAGGTGATTTAGAAAAGTCCCTCTTGAGAAAAGAAGCTTTTTGGATTTTTACTTTAGATATGGTTACACCTAGGGGTCTCAATAGGAAATGGGAACTTATGGTAACTGTTTCATTGATTAAGTGGTTAATATATATTCTTAATGATCAATTGATGGGTTCATGTATATATTTTGATATATCGGTCTCAACAATGTAGTAACTTTCTTTTGAATTACTATATACATTACATTTTCTATTCTTTAATATATTATATTTTTGCTCCCACTTGATGTCTACTATTAATTTATAATGTATATTATCTATGCCAGTCTGCTATTATGCCTTTATTTCGTTACCATGTTATACCTCGTAATTGCATTTACATCATATTACAATTTTTGGCATGTTATATGTTTTTAAACAAGACCCAATAAAAGTGGATTTTGACTAACAATCCTTGTGACACATACCCTGTGACAGATCTGGTGGCTTCTGATTGTGTTCCTATACGGCTGCCCACGTGACCAGAGTGGAATGGCTTTACCGGACGGCGGGAAATGATTTTCTCACCCTCCTACATTCGGCGTTCCGATTCGCGTTTTCTCTCTCAAAGGAAGGGATGAAAAAAACAGATATACACAGACAGAAATCACACTCGGGAACTAATCAAATAGGCCTAACAACGGGCTAAACGGACAACGAGCCCCTTTAAATATTCGAATTTTCATGCCAAAGACGTGACGTCATGCGCACGGCACATAAATGCCGTAAGTGTGCGCCACGCACTGAGTTAACAAACTCAAAGATTACGTTTCTCTCTTTCCTTATTTTGAAAATAAATGTGCCTTCAAAACCAAACCAATTTAAGTCTTAATTATAGAAAAAGTGTATTCAGATTGTCCCATCTCTAGTGGGCTGAATATATTCTACCTGTAGCACTGATTTAACTCAGCAGAACTGGCTTTATAGAAAGAAAATGGGAAATTGAGTTCCAGGTGCCAATTTCAAGATAATAAGCACATCAAATTCCCTGAAGCTTTTCCAATTAGATAAAGCTCCATTACTATGGAATGCCACTTTCTTTTAAACTTTCTAGTTTCCCTTGCGATGTGTCGGGTGTGTGAAGCCGTATTTTAAGCCTCTTTTAAAAATGACTAAAAAAACTGAAGGGAATACTTTGTTATAGAAAATATCTTTATCTTAAAGGGTAAGCCTTTTCTTTTGCTGTTATAGGTTTTAGCGCACTGACTGCATATTCCAAAAATCTGTCATTACCATAATATCCATGTAAGAGCTACTGCTGCTGGTCTATTGCTGTCTGCAGCAGCAAAACGTAGCCCTGCAAGTGGCATAGCCATCTTTGAACCAAAATAGCTCCCAAAAAATTATAGAGACCATGGGGTATATTTATCAAAGAGCGAAGTTAATAGTGAAGTTCCGCCACTAGAGTGAAATTCCGCCACTCTCCATTCATTTCTATGGGATTTTTATAGGCGTATTTATCAAAGGGTGAACTTTAACTTTCACCCATTGATAAATACGCCTTTCAAAATCCCATAGAAATGAATTGAGAGCTGCGGAATTTCACTTTAGTGGCGGAACTTGACACTTTGATAAATTTACCCCCATGTTTTAATCAGTTGGACAAGCATAACCGTACGGGGGTTATTTACTAAAATCTGAATTTATCTCATATTTCAGCACTGCGCAATATGTTGGTGCCCTAAAAATACATGTTCATAATAATATTTAGTAAAAAAAAACCAACCAAACTCTCATGTTTGATTTGACCATATCCATTAATAAAATAACCTAAATTAATCAGTAAAAACTCGATAAAATCAAGCGAATCACTTGTATTTTTCGGGCTGAAAAAGACAGATTTTCCAGCTAAACCCAGTGCAGACCACAAAAACTACAAATTGATATAGGTGCCTCTCCCATTGGCTTTCCCAGAACCCAAACCGATCTGAGACGGTGGATTTTCAGATTTGGGCTTATTGCAGCATAAATCTCGAAAAATTCTTTTTCAATAAAAATTTGAGGTTTTGCCCCCAAAAAGCCCGACCAGATAAATTTGAGGTTTAGTAAATATCCCCCAAAGTGTGAGCAAATCAAACTTTTTGTCTGGTGGGACTGACCCTTGCACCATATTCCTTTCATGTGGCATGCTAGAACTATTCACAAAGCCACATGCTAATTAATAGCCTGTAGCGAGTGGCAATGCAACCAATAAACCTGCACTGATGAACTGGGCTCTATTGCACTTATGGATGCCAGGGAACCATGGAATTACTGGAACAATGGACCTGACAGTAATTAAATGGTTTTTGCATCCATAGCCTTAACCGATGCACCAAGTGATGTTGACTCTAATGTCACTATTGAGGCAGCACACTGGAAGTGACACTATTTACACAATGGTCACTGCATTGTCCACATTGCAGTAGATTCTACTTAATGATTGCCCAATATTACACTTAAATTCTGTTGGAAAAAATATCTCTTTTTGATAATAAACTATGGTGATTTACTTATAGCAGGGATCCCCAACCTTTAGAACCCGTGAGCAACATTCAGAAGTAAAAGGAGTTGGGGAGCAACACAAGCATGAAAGATGTTCCTGGGGTGCCAAATAAGGGCTGTGGTTGGCCATTTGGTAGCCCCTATGTGGATTGTCAACCTACATTGAGGCTCTGTTTGGTAGTACATCTGGTTTTTATACGACCAAAACTTGCTTCCAAGCCTGGAATTCAAAAATAAGAACCAGTTTGAGGCCAATGGGAGCAACATCCAAGGGGTTGGAGAGCAACATGTTACTCACGAGCCACTGGTTGGGGATCACTGACTTATAGGAATTGTTCATTGCAGATCGTAATGCATTCATAAATGAACCCTTTTGTCTTTTTTCCATAATAAATACAACACGGTACTGCAAATTCTACATTTCTGATTCACATTGCACGGCCTCACAAGAAGGGAACACAGGTACAGTACTGTATGGCTGAATAGAGGAGGTTGAATTAAGACAGTGGTAGCAAGTGGGGCAAGGGTTTGGTGGGGGGATCAGCAAGGAAGGGCACCAGAGCAAATTCTGCACTAGGACCCATTAGTATCTTCTGCTGAAAAATGAATATCTCTGTTCATTGTTATTATTATTGCAGGGACCCTAAGAATTTAACTGTGCCTTATAAGGACTGCCTGGGCAGATGCCAGGCTCAGTTAGGTGAAGCTCAGGGGTGTAACTATAGAGGAAGCAGACCCTGCGGCTGCAGGGGGGCCCAGGAGGTATAGGGGCCCCACGAGGAGGCCCTAATTCATATACATTTTCAATAAATAATGGAGAAACAAGTCAACGTCTAAACATTTTGGGGGCCTGAAAAATAATTTGCTGTGGGGCCCAGTAATATCTAGTTACGCCACTGGTGAAGCTTTAATCCTGTAATAGTCACTCTAGGAGTGAAAGCCATGATTAGGATAGTTAGCCGAGCAGCCAGAGGCTCCAACAATGAGTTTAGTTGGGTTGGTACCCTGCAGTGACAAGGCAGGAGATTGGCCAGGGAACTTGATACCATTGTGAGATTGCCAATCCCGGGTGGTACTGCGTCTGGAGAGGATAGAATGCTATTTGTATTAAGCTGTATGGGATATAACCAACTAAAAAGGTGTTTGGACTGTTATGGTACTATTTGATTCACAAACTGCTACTGTATATCCAGGAAGTATCTGCTTGTGTTTCTATAAAGAAATTTGTTTTGAAGATTTGTAATATTGTCTTTATTAGTTTTTCCAACATGTAAAACAATTTGCAGATTTAAGCCTGTCATTTGATATTACAACTAAAAAAAACACACTTGCTGGTTCAGGAATGAAATTTTATATTGTAGAGTGAATTATTTGCAGTGTAAACAGTGTAATTTAGAAATACATCATAAAAATCAGGACATGATGCCTTTAAGCTTTCCAGTCCACTTTTTGTGTGTTGGAAACTGTTTTTCCTGAGATAAGAGAAGACATTGCTTTGTTTGCAGCATAAGGAATGTGAATGGTTATATCCGGGAAGGGGATTTGTGTCTGGGAGTGGCAGAGATCCAATTTTACCCCTTAGACACCAAATATGAATGCTGGACAACTGGAGTAATCAACTAGTGATCAATTAACAGGAAAAATGACCTGTGTATAAATAATTATACTATGATTGTTTGTTTTGTGCTGCTCGTCTTGCCTGTCTTTGTCTGAAGCTGCCCATCAAAAATTATACAGGTATGGGATCATTATCTGAAAACCCATTATCCAGAAAGCTCTGAATTATGGGAATGCCATCCCATATAGACTCCATTTTAATCAAATAATTCAAAATGATTTCCTTTTTCTGAAATAATACAACAGTGTCTTATACCTGATCCCAAATGATATATAATCAATCCTTATTGGAAGCAAAACAATCCTATTGGGTTTAATTAACGTTTAAATGATTTTTAGTATAGAGGTCCAGATTACAGAAAGATCCCAGGTTCTGAGGATTATGGATAATAGGTCCCATACCTGTACTATGTCTACTGTATCTTCCCTGTCTAAGTCTAAAGCTTGCCATTAAAGGGCCTGACTCCATAGCTATTAGCTTATGGGACAAATTAACTGCCTGTCTGACCAATATTAGGCCAAGGATCCTGCATTTGATCTTATTATGATTTGATCTCCAACAAAATGATTTAATCTTAATTTGGACCAACACATGAACTGGGGCAAACAAGGTCGCCATCAGGGGGGCACAGGGGCTACAAGTGTACCGGGCGACAACCTGAAGGGGGGCCGGCAATGCTGAACTTTTTGAAAGAGCCTTAACAGCGCCAAAGCCACGCCGCCCCCTTCCGAAGTCCCAAACAGCCAAAATGCGGAAGGGTCGAAAAACCAAACAGCCAAAGGCCCAAAGTGCCGAAGAGATCTGAAGTGCAAAAAAAACCTAAATTGAAGTCCTGAAGCGGCGAAAAGACCCATATTCACGAAAACAGCCGGAATTGAAGTCACGAAGAGGCAAAAAGACCCGAAGACACGAAAACAGCCGGAATTGAAGTCACGAAGAGGCGAAAAGACCCGAAGACACGAAAACAGCCGGAATTGAAGTCACGAAGAGGCAAAAAGACCTGAAGACACGAAAACAGCCGGAATTGAAGTCACGAAGAGGCGAAAAGACCCGAAGACACAAAAACAGCTGAAATTGAAGTCCTGAAGCAGCAAAAGACCCGAAGTCACGAAAACAGACGAAATTGAAGTCCTGAAGTGGCAAAAGACCCAAAGTCACGAAAACAGACGAAATTGAAGTCCTGAAGTAGCAAAAGACCCGAAGTCACGAAAACAGACGAAATTGAAATCCTGAAGTGGAAAAAGACCCGAAGTCACGAAAACAGCCGAAATTGAAGTCCTGAAACGGCAAAAGACCCAAAGTCACAAAAACAGCCGAAATTGAAGTCCTGAAGTGGTGAAAAGACCCAAAGTCACGAAAACAGCCGAAATTGAAGTCCTGAAACGGCAAAAGACTTCCAAAGTCACGAAAACAGCTGAAATTTAAGTCCTGAAGCGGTGAAAAGACCCGAAGTCACAAAAACAGCCAAAATTGAAGTCCTGAAGTGGCGAAAAGAGCCAAAGTCACGAAAACAGCCTAAATTGAAGTCCTGAAGCGGCAAAAGACCCGAAGTCACGGAAACAACTGAAATTGAAGTCCTGAAGCTGCAAAAAGACCGAAGTCGCGAAAACAGCCAAAGTTGAAGTTCTGTAGTCGGGAAAAGACCCAAAGTCACGAAAACCGATGAAATTGAAGTCCTGAAGTGGCGAAAAGACCCAAAGTCACAAAAGGAGGCAAAGTTGAAGTCCCGAAGCCATGAGTTCATTTCTACTGAACACCAATGTGTGCGTGTTTTTTTTTTAATCCCCTGGCCTCCAATGTATTATGTTAATATGCTATAAACCCCTGCCACCAATGATTTTTTTTAAAATATTCTTTTAACTTGTAAGGAGGGCCTTGGCGCCAATGTTTTTTTAAAAAATATTCTTTGGGGCCCCAATTTTTTTTAACTTGTAAGGGGGCCCTGGCGCCAATGTTTTTTAAAAAATGTTTTTTAGAGCGCAACTTTTTTTACTTGTAGGGGCCCTGGCACCAATGCTTTTTTTTTTAAAAAAAAACTTTTATAGGGGGCCCTGGCGCCAATGTTTTTTTTACTTATAGGGGGGCCCTGGTCCCCAATAGCTTTTTTTAACTTGTGTATGTGGGGGCTACCTTTTTTAGCGCTGATGTCTGTGTGGTCTTTTAACTATGATGTGAAAATTTTGTTGTATGGGGCCCTGTGATTTCTAACGGAGGTCCTGGGGGAAATATCCAAGGCCGGGACTTCTTGTTGCCCCCATTTCCCCTTCAGCCTCCTTCCTTTATGTGTGCACTCGCATGCACAAAACTTATCTCATCGGCATGCCGCCCCTAAAATTCTGCTGCCCTAGGCCTTTCCACAAATCTGGGCCTGCAAATATCTGTTTGCTTGCCAAACAGTTAAATCTATAAGCATACGGCTAGCTGTATCAGCACTTAATAAAACACAAAAATTACCACTGTTTCAATAATAATTATAATAATAAATATCCAGTCTCTCTCTCTGTCTCTCTCTAACTCTCAATAGTGTCATTGTCTTCTTTAGTTGTGATAAAGTGACTCTGTTTGCCTTTGCCATCAGGAATAGTTTGGGTACTGCTATAGACTGTTATAAATGACATTGCTTTCAGCAAGATATAGTTCTGTGCTACCCGTACAGGAGGTGTCTGATCTCTGTAGTATCATTTATTTCAGAATAAGATTGTATGTCTTTTTTTATTTTTTTTACCCTCTAAGACTATTGAGTAGAGATTCAGGTCACTGAGTGTCAGAAATGCTGTTTTCTAGCCTGACCCACATATAAAGTGTACTTTCACTGTGAGGAAGTAGAAGAAAGAAACCACAAAGAAACAGTACTGAATACATATAAAGAACAATGGCAAAGGTAAATCGGACTCTGTAATCTCCCCGGCTTTCTATAGAGAGAGTGAGTATTCTGGTGCAGCTCTTTGTGTTGATGAGCAGTGCGAGAAATTCAGAACTGGATTATTAAAAAAGTCAGCAAAAAACGATATAACATTTTACACATATAGTGGACCCAATGAGTTAATTGCCTTTACTGCTTAGGAAGTTCTGGCTCTACTACCCTTCTTGGTCAAGGTATCTTCAGCTAATGTCCATAAGTTATATAATGGGAGGGAGCACATGGCTTTTCCTGTTTGGTCACCATCTAGAGGAGTGGATGATTTATTTAGCCTCAACCAAGAACCAGGAGCGGATGTCCTGTTTGGTCTCCACCTAGAACCAGGAGACAATATCCTGCTTGGTCTCCACCTAGAACCAGGAACGAATGCCCTGCTTGACCTCCACCTAGAACCAGGAGTGGATGTCCTGTTCAGTCACCAACAACAACCAGGAGTGGGTGTACTGTTTGGTCTCCACCTAGAACCAGGAGTGGATGTCCTGTCTGGTCTCCACCTAGAACCAGGAGACATTGTCCTGCTTGGTCTCCATCTAGAACCAAGAGTGGGTGCCCTGTTTAGTCTCCACCTAGAACCAGGAGTGGATGTCCTTCTTGGTCTCCAGCAAGAACCAGGAGTGGCTGTCCTTCTTGGTCTCCACCTAGAACCAGGGGTGGATTTCCAGGGATAAGCAAATCCAAAAAGTGTCCAAACTTTGATACATGGGCCTCATGTATCAGCATATTCCACCAGCAAATCTATCCTTGTTTCTATGCTGAAAACCAAGAAGGAAATCCACTCCTGGTTCTAGGTGGAGACCAGCAGGACATCCACTCCTGGTTCTAGGTAGAGACCAAAGAGGACATTTTTAGAACACAATGTGGAACAAGGTAAAGGCAGCGGACAGTAGTGTCTGCCATAGCACTAATAGGGGTTGTGAGCTAGACAAGCAAACTCCATGTCTTCAGGGTGACACCAGCCTAAGTCAAGGATAGAAAAGAGACTCCTTCACAGGTTCTATCTCCTGAGCAGATGGGTGTCTGAGCCATTGTATATTGTGTAATGTTTCTTATGTCACTCATTCTTTCTTGTGCTTCCTCTATTATTATACCCAGTAGGTATTACTGCCAGAGAATGAGCTTCTTCAATTAGTAGTGCAGTGTTTCTTATTACTATGATATTATCCTTTAAATTCAGAGTGTGGAACGGGGTTTTTGTCCCATCATGTTATATACCTTCCAAGTTTCTCAGTGCCCAATTTCAGCCTTAACCATTGCCACACCTGTGCTCATGCCCTTGTCTTAGGGACGTTGGTGGCCATACTGTGCCTGATCTTTAAGGTCTCCAATGGATCACCTTTCAAGCTCAACAGATGGATACTGCTGGAATGTACATACATGATGATGGCCGAATAAACATGTTCTTCAGTGTTCCTCTCCTTTACAGTTATTTGAGTATCTATGTAATACTATATTGTGCTTATGCATAATGCATGGACCCAAGAGTCCAAGGGTATAGCAATTTATTAATATACATCACAGGCATGTGTAGTCCCATTTTGATATCACTGACCTTTTAGTTACTGTATAAAAAGCAGATTTTTAGTACTAGCAGAATATATCTCAAAGTATAGCCCCAGAAGGGATCCTGACTCATACATCATCGCTACTGTAGAAATTATCTTTATCACTGCACTTTTTCCTTTCCCTTTCTTTTTATCTGTTTTGTTTTACTTTCATAACAAGCATTTCCATAAGATAATCTATAAATCCCCCTTTATATCGTGTACCAAAGCTTGGATGTAGAGTAACCCCCTTGTGACCAACAGTAGTAGACAAGGAATCTTGTTGAAGAGGATTTTGGAATCCAGTCCGGCAGGGTAGGATGGCGAGGCTTTGAGAAAGCCGACTGTTCCAGCTATACGTGCTACACTTTAATTGCACATTTTGCCACCGCTGAAATTTCTGTTATGGCTCAGCAGGTCTTGGTGGAATATGTCTGAATTGATAACATTCTCCCGTCACTTGCCAAAGGAAGAAAAAATCCTTTGTAATTGTTTTAATGTGATACGGTATTGAACTGAATACTAAACATGCCTTTAAATGCTTGACTGTCCGCCCTTGTACTTTGTCATTTTCTTTCATATTTTTCTAAATTTCCTATAAATAACTACAGGCTCTATGCAAAATGAAGAGTTTGGGGTGATTCAAGATAAGAACCCCTTGTCCCCAAGTGCAGAAGCTGAGCAGCTTTGGTGCATTTTGGGTTATCCCATCATTCCATTAAGTGGGAATGTAGGTCGTAAGGGAACATTCAAATGAAGTACAGGCAGTCCCTGGGTTATGTACGAGATAGGGACTGTAACTCTGTCATGATTTTTATGATGTAGTTTTTATTTCTAAATTACACTGTTTACACTGCAAATAATTCACTCTACAATATAAAATTTCATTCCTAACCCAACAAGTATATTTTTTTTAGTTGTAATATTGGTGTGTAGGTGCATCTACCAGCACTTTAGGATGGAACTGCTTTCTGACAGGCTGTTGTTTCTCCTACTCAATGTAACTGAATGTGTCTCAGTGGGACCTGGATTTTACTATTGAGTGCTGTTCTTAGATCTACCAGGCAGCTGTTATCTTGTGTTAGGGAGCTGCTATCTGGTTACCTTCCCATTGTTCTGTTAGGCTGAAGGAGGGGGGAGGTTGATATCACTCCAACTTACAGTACAGCAGTAAAGAGCGACTAAAGTTTATCAGAGCACAAGTCACATGACTGGAGGCAGCTGGGAAACTGACAATATGTCTAAACCATGTCAGATTTCAAAATGAAATATAAAAAAAATCTGTTTGCTCTTTTGAGAAACAGATTTCAGTGCAGAATTCTGCTGGAGCAGCACTATTAACTGATGCGCTTTGAAAAAAAACAACAACAACATTTTTTCCCATGACAGACGGAATAAGAAATAGAAAGAATTAAGAGTAATGGTGGCCATACATGGAGAGATCCGCTCGTTTGGCGATGTCGCCAAACGAGCGGTTCTCTCCCCGATATGCCCCGATATCTCCCCGATATGCCCACCCTAGGGCCCAACGATCGGATCCTAACAAATGGTAATGGGCATGTGTATGGCCACCTTAATGGCAATAGGAGCAAAGAGAATAAGCCAGAAGCTGAACAAACAAGGTTTTGTGTCGGTGCCATTATTGAAATGTTTTAATTAGTCTCAGCCTGAACACAATAGGCCTGTTTGTTTGACATCAGTGGTAGGAAAGCTTTGGACGAAGGTAATAAGGGATTTGATACATGAATAGATTGCAAATCACAAAACTATAAGATGGTGCCAGTGTGGTTCTGTGCGCAACAGATCTTGCCAGACAAGTTTTATTGCCTTCGAAGAGGAGATGAGCACCTACGTAGACTCCGAGGTGGCAGTGGATGTGATCTATTTAGACTTTGCTGAAGCATTTGATTAGTAGCACTCAAAAGGTTACTGATTTAAGGGACAGTAACACCAAAAAATACAAGTGTTTTAAAGTTAATTAATATGTAGAGTTCTGTTGCCCTGCCATTAGTATAGACTGTGGGGAATCTTTTTTTTTTCCATAAAAAGGATCATCGCAGCAGAGGCCACCCCTTTAGACTAGAGGAAAAGAACTTTCATTTGAAGCAGTGTAGGGGGTTCTTCACAGTGTGGAAAGTGAAGTTGGGGAATGATGTTGTGATGGTTGATTCTGTTACTGCCTTTAAAGGAACAGTATCACCAAAAAAAATGAAAGTGTTTTAAAGGAATGCCAATATAACTTACTGTTTCCCTGCACTGGTACAAAAAATGGCTTCAAAAACAAAACTATAATTTATATAAAAAAGCTTCTGTGTAGCCATGGGGCAGTCATTCAAGCACAGGATACACAGTAAGTAACAGATACACTCTGTAGCATACTATGGGATTCTTCAAAATGTATCTGTTGCCTATCCTATGCTTTTTCTCCTTCTTTGGTTTTGAATAGCTGCCCCCATGGCTACACAGTTCCTTCTTTATATAAACTATAGTAGTATTTCTGAAGCAAACATGCCAGTTTTACCAGTGCAGGACAATAATACATTATATTTTCATCATTTTTAAAGAGTCTCATTGTTGGTGTTACTGTTCCTTTAATAGTGGCTTGGATGATTTCCTGAACAAGCATTATATCCAAGGCTAAAGTTATCCAAAGGCCTACAGTTCATTTTGTACAGATATGTGTATATGGGGAGGCCTATTTATCAAATTTCAAATTTGTGTAGTTTTAGAGTTTTTTTCCAACCACGACTAACTTTTTAAAAAAAAAAAACAAAAAACACAAACGTCTTTATTTATGAAACTATATGCATATAAAAACCATGAACAAGTAAAATGGCAGAATGAAGAATAGGAAAACCTTGACATTTTTTGTCACTCCAAATTGCTCTTTCACCTACCAAAAACTTTGAAGAATTCTAAAACCTCAAAGAATCGAAATATTTTAACGTTTGCTAAGGACAACTCCCATTGACTTCTACGTGACCTTGACAGCTTTTAGATTATGTTTTAGATTAGGGTTTTTTGTGGTTTTTACGAGACTTTTGTGTTTTAAAACCATTTTCAACCTTTTTTAGCTAAAAAGTGTGAAAAAAATGGAAACGTTAATACTGTAGGTCTGTATATTTATGAGTGTATGTAGATGTACTGGGGGATTACTTATATGAAAACTTGAAAAGCTATGGCAAGCCCTGGAAGGATTGCAACTGTAATTGCAGCAAAAGTGTTACCATATACAGTGGTGTGAAAAACTATTTGCCCCCTTCCTGATTTCTTATTCTTTTGCATGTTTGTCACACAAAATGTTTCTGATCATCAAACACATTTAACTATTAGTCAAAAATAACACAAGTAAACACAAAATGCAGTTTTTAAATGAGGGTTTTCATTATTTAGGGAGAAAAGAAATCCAAACTTGTGTGAAAAAGTAATTGCCCCCTGAACCTAATAACTGGTTGGGCCACCCTTAGCAGCAATAACTGCAATCAAGCGTTTGCGATAACTTGCAACGAGTCTTTTACAGCGCTCTGGAGGAATTTTGGCCCACTCATCTTTGCAGAATTGTTGTAATTCAGCTTTATTTGAGGGTTTTCTAGCATGAACCGCCTTTTTAAGGTCATGCCACAACATCTCAATAGGATTCAGGTTAGGACTTTGACTAGGCCACTCCAAAGTCTTCATTTTGTTTTTCTTCAGCCATTCAGAGGTGGATTTGCTGGTGTGTTTTGGCTCATTGTCCTGCTGCAGCACCCAAGATCGCTTCAGCTTGAGTTGACGAACAGATGGCCGGACATTCTCCTTCAGGATTTTTTGGTAGACAGTAGAATTCATAGTTCCATCTATCACAGCAAGTCTTCCAGGTCCTGAAGCAGCAAAACAACCCCAGACCATCACACTACCACCACCATATTTTACTGTTGGTATGATGTTCTTTTTCTGAAATGCTGTGTTACTTTTATGCCAGATGTAACGGGACGCGCACCTTCCAAAAAGTTCAACTTTTGTCTCGTCGGTCCACAAGGTATTTTCCCAAAAGTCTTGGCAATCATTGAGATGTTTTTTTAGCAAAATTGAGACGAGCCTTAATGTTCTTTTTGCTTAAAAGTGGTTTGCGCCTAGGAAATCTGCCATGCAGGCCGTTTTTGCCCAGTCTCTTTCTTATGGTGGAGTCGTGAACACTGACCTTAATTGAGGCAAGTGAGGCCTGCAGTTCTTTAGATGTTGTCCTGGGGTCTTTTGTGGCCTCTCGGATGAGTTGTCTCTGCGCTCTTGGGGTAATTTTGGTCGGCCGGCCACTCCTGGGAAGGTTCACCACTGTTCCATGTTTTTGCCATTTGTGGATAATGGCTCTCACTGTGGTTCGCTGGAGTCCCAAAGCTTTAGAAATGGCTTTATAACCTTTGAAATTGAACTCAGGTGTGATAAACCACAGTTAAGTTATTTTTTAACAAGGGGGGCAATCACTTTTTCACACAGGCCCATGTAGATTTGTAAGGTAGAAACTGTGTAGATTTGCGCTCTGCCTTACTTCCTTCTCAGTTGTATGCATCAATCCTCTCACAGAGATGTACCAATCATCCCAGGATATCCACTAAAAGTTGAAAAAGAGGAGAGCACTCATACGCAGATT
The DNA here is from genome assembly GCF_017654675.1 of Xenopus laevis. Lineage (NCBI taxonomy): Eukaryota > Metazoa > Chordata > Amphibia > Anura > Pipidae > Xenopus > Xenopus laevis. The sequence continues at coordinate 174,915,884 of NC_054373.1, forward strand.
AACCGCTTGTGATTATTTATTATTCATGCTGCTTTACACGGCATGTTTCGGGCAGGTGTTGCCCTTTCTCAAGTGTAAACATACAGGTACACAGTGAACCTTATAAACACACCCCTCACACCCATGTGATCTTCAACATCCAATCTTGGATAATTAGATACAATTAAAGGTAAAAATCTAAAAAACATTTTCCATAAAAAACTTTTAAAAGATACTTTTCTCCATGTCTTTTACTTGTGGGTTAATGTCCAATCTTATTCATAAGTGCTGTTCTGTGCAATGTTGCCAAAGAATGATACAATTAGTATCAGCTGTGCAAAAATTCAGTTTCAAAGTGTCCATTGTGCATATGTCATTCAATAAATACATAATATGATACAATCCACACGAAAACAACACCTGTTAAAAATACAGATACATAGTATCAAAACAACTGATAATATTCTCCATTTTAATTTATTACCTTTAAAAACTTTAAAATCTAATAGAAAACCACTTGAGACTATAACAAGTTACTTAGAACATTAGATTCTTACCCTACTTCTGCCGTTAATGTAGTATTTTGTTCCCTTTAAATTTTCTAGTTTCAAGGTCTGCAAAGTAAAAGATTCCATTAAGCAAATTTACAAAAACGGTTTTAAACTCCAAAAATCATTTAAACCGTCTGGGTGGAGTGTACCTAATTTTTTGATCCATCTCCCTTCAGTTTGTAACAATCTGTTAATTCTATTGTCTCCCCGTTTATCTATAGCTGCTTCATCAAGGACACACCAACGCAGTTGCATCGAATTGTGTTTACAAATAAAAAAATGTTTGGAGATAGAAGTATCTGTCTGTGTGTTTTCCTTGTAATTTTTAATGTTCCTTTTATGCTCTTGAATTCTCATTTTTACTTCCCTTGAGGTTTGGCCTACATACCCTAAACCGCAAGGGCATTTCAACAAGTAAACCACGTGAGTAGATTTACATGTTGCGTACACGTTTAGGTTAATTTCATATCCCTTACTAGGGTGATTAATCTTAGAGCCTTTTATTATAGACGAGCAACAATTGCAGCTCAGACAGGGATAGGTACCTTTCTTTTTCCTGCCTTGGAAAAGTGACTTCTTTTGGCGTGTGTCCGATGGGCAAAGTATATCTTTGAGACTACGACCTCTTTTGTAACAAAAACGAGGCTGCTCAGTAAATAGATGGCCAAATTGTCTATCTGCCTGTATTAAAGGCCAGTATTTTTTAATAATATTCTCCATTTTATTACTATTAGAGTTAAACGTAGAAACAAATGTTATTTTCTGATTACTACAATCTTTCTTTTTTTGGCATAGTAATTCACTGCGAGGGATAGTGTCAACCTCTTTCATGGCATTATTTATGGTATTAGACTCATATCCTCTTTCTTTAAATCGTTTAGTTAAACTTAATTTTACTTCATTGCAGTTTTTAATTTGTAGTTTTTTTTCTCCCTTAATAACGTAAACCTTCATTTAAAAACTGCATTTTGTGTTCAATTATGTTATCTTTGACTAATAGTTAACGGTTTTTGATGAGCAGAAACATTTAAGTGTGACAAACATGCAAAAGAATAAGAAATCAGGAAGGGGGCAAATAGTTTTTCACACCACTGTATTGAATTAAGGGGGTGAATACTTAAAAAAAGTATTGTTTAAAGGGCATGTAAAGGCAAAAAATAAAATTCCATTTTTACTTTCTTTAATGAAAAAGAAACCTATCTCCAATATACTTTAATTAAAAAATGTGTACAGTTTTTATAAGAAACCTGACTGTATGCATTGAAATTCTCCCTTCATTTACTGCTGTGGATAGGAATTGTCAGACAGTCCCTAACTGCTGAGCAGGGAAACAATCATACTTATGAACAGCAGGGGGAGCCCCCGCCTTAATTCCCAGCCATGCAGAACTAACGCAACTTTGTTTATGACGATCTCTAAGCAGCCCAGACCAGACTGACATGTGCACAGTCTTAGTCTTGCAAAGATGTTTAACAAAGTTACAAGATGGTGACCCACTGTAGCCAATTTTGAAAGCATAAATCATTTGTTTGATTAGGCTTGTGGTGCAGTAAGTTCATGTTTATATTTAGTATACAAAATACAGCATTTCTAGCCTTATTCTATTTTAGACTTTACATGCCCTTTAATTAACTTTAGCATCACAATAAAAACTTTTTTTTACCTTTAAAGTGTTCGGTTGTTTTGTAAATCAAATAGGGTCCATTAAAGCAACTTTGCTGTTTGTTTTTTTAGATATTTGTTTTTCTGTACCTCAAAGCTGGAATTTATAATGCATTTTTGTTGCTAGGGTCAGTGACCCCAGCTAGATTGTGAAATTAGATTTTTATAGTAGTTGTTATTACTATTATTGCTAATCTTTTGTCCAGGGTTTCTCTCCTGAATTTATCTTCTGACATTTGAAGGCAGCAGATGTGTAAATGCCAAGAGGGGGGGAGCACATCACAACAACACTTTAATTCAACAAAACAAACCAAACAGCAACTGGAGATGTTCCTACAATATTTTTATCTGCATCAGTAAATACTATTCTCATGTACTAAGTGCAGTACTAGAGGAATACAATGGGTAGAGTGACCTGTTAAAGGACCAGTAATAACTAATAGTTAGTGATGGGCGAATCTGTGCAGTTTCACTTCGTTGAAAAATTTGCGAATTTACCTAGAAATTGCGTAACGGTGAAAAATTTATGAAACGCATTAAAGTCAATTGGGAGTCAAAATAATTTTGATGTGCGTAAATTTTTATACGTGCGACTATTTGGTCCAAATGCATTAAAGTCAATGGTCGTCCGAATAATTTTAACGTGCAACGCTTTTTATGCGTGCGACAATTTGTTTATTTTTTAAATAATAAGTTTCACAAATTAATTTGCTTGCGGCGAAACATGGAAATTTGTCGCAAATTCGTGTCTGGTAACATTTTTTAGCCCATCACTACTAATAGTTATTTGAATTGACACACCGGTAATTTTTATCCTGTACATTTTCAAACCTGCCCAGTAGATATCTGGCTGATTTTTGTAATTGAAGTCGCAAAGAGAAAATACAATTCGCACCAATAAGAATAAAAATCCACATCTCGCAATGTAATATTGTTCCTTAAACTGTTTTTGCTTTGCGAATTTTAATTGCGCACTCTTAAGAAGTTCTTGAAGGTGTCGTAATCGTTTGGAGCAAATATAACGACTTTTACAGGAAGAAGTTTTATTACATTTGCTGCACATTGGCGCAAGCAATAAAACTCGCAAACGGTCTTCCACTGTCGGAAGTGGTCGCTAAAAAGTTTCGGGGTTCGCAAAAGCTATATTAAATTCGCACAAAGCAAAATTTAGGCATAACTTTTTGCATTGCAAATAGGTTTTCTGTTACTGACTTTTATTACATTCCCTGGTAAGTCTGTTTCTAAAGGTGGCTATAATATAGGCAAATCCGCTAGTTTGAAGAGGTCCCCAATTGAGCATAACTTGCCCCTAATTCTTGCCCAGGGTTGGACAGAGCCGGCAGGACACCAGGAAAAAACCCGGTGGGCCGGCCCATTACCTGATCCCCTGATCTTCTGCCCCCCCCAAGAAAAACAATCATTTGCGGCACTAGCGCATGAATTTTGGTACCCGGTGGACCCCAATGCACCAGCCCGACCCTGTTCTTGCCCTTGGGCCCGATGATCAGATCACAACAAGGGGAATGCAGGTGATCAGTGCATGGACCTCATTAACAAATTGGCTCTCGATCCGATGTGATTTTCTTCACCTGCCCAATTTTCGTCAGGTATCAGTCAGGGAAGCCCGTCAGAGGGCCCCAATTCACTTATTATCCACAGAAAACCCCCAAGTTACAGACCCTGAGAGACAAGAGGTCACTAAAATGTGGATGGTTGGAGTCACGCACAGATCAGATGAGCTGGGATATTCTTAATTTTCATACTTTTGGAAAATCAGATTTTGGGAGTTATAATTACCCCACCCCCCACTCCAGAGACGTCCTAAGTCGTTCCTGTACATGGCTACCTTGGGGGTTGCTGCCATCTACTGACCAATTAAAATATATACAAAATATACTTCGCTTCTACATTCATCCTTATTCATGTACTGCTCCCCAAAGCCCTAAAAATAAACAACAGGTTTGTACATATAAATAAATCCCAGTATTCGGAATTGCTAAATGTAAATACTAAGGGGCAGATTTACAAACAGGTTGAATATTGTTCTCTATACAACTTACACTGGGGAGACACACAGCAGATAAAATAATACACTCATCCCATATGTGGCTGGACATTCCAGTGAGCTTTGTTTTTTTAAAACAGAGTGAGAGGGTGATACCCCCAAAAGACCCCACACATAAGCACAAGCAAAACAATGTAGTACAGGTATGAGACCTGTTATCCAGAAAGCTCTGGACATGGGGCTTTCTGGATAACAGATCTTTCCGTAATTTGGATCTTCATACCTTAAGTCTACAAGAAAATCATGTAAACATTAAATAAACCCAATAGGCTGGTTTTGCTTCCAATAAGGATTAATTATATCTTAGTTGGGATCAAGTACAAGCTACTGTTTTATTATTACACAGAAAAAGTAAATAATTTTTTAAAAGTTGGATTATTTGATTATAATGGAGTCTATGGGAGACGGCCTTTCCATAATTCAGAGCTTTCTGGATAACGGGTTTCTGGATAACAGATCCAATATCTGTATATGTTGTACTGTGTCCAGTAGCAGGTTGGACATTTTTAATCCCACAAGTGACTCTTACTCAATGCTTTCCAACCCAGCCTCAACTCCTCTTCCATTCTATAATATGCACCTTCAGCGACCCCCTCTAATAACATTATTGATGGGCAGGATCAGCCACCAAAAGCGAGGGGTCCTGCTTGAAGTTTGGCCCAGCAGTTTAACCTAGCAGTGGTGCCAAAGGTAAAGTCTCAATTCCAATTCAATTGGTCTTTGTTTTTTTCTTTTTTTATTGTTTTTTTTTTTGCTTTCTTCTGATTCTTTCCAGCTTTCAAATGGGGATCACTGACCCCTTCTAAAAAAAACAAATTCTCTGTAAGGCAACAAATGTATTGTTATTGCTACTTTTTATTACTCATCTTTATATTCAGGCCTCTCCTATTCATATTCCAGTCTCTTATTCATATCAATGCTAGATTGCTAGGTTAAGTTAGACCCTAGCAACCAGATAGCTGAAAATGCAAACTGGAGAGCTGCTGAATAAAAAGTTAAATAATTCAAAAACCATAAATAATTAAAAAACGAAAACCAATTGCAAATTGTCTCAGAATATCACTCTATGTCATACTAAAAGTTACTTTAAAGGTGAATGACCCCTTTAATTAGAGTGATAAACTCAAGAATTTCGGATATAACTTTGGCACTAATTAGAAGTGTATTGACATGAAAAAGACACATTTAAAAAAATTGAAAAATAAAAGAACTGCATGACAACTCCTATAGAGGAAGCTAGAGAAATAAATATGTTGCCATGCTCTGTAGATCTGAATTACTCCACAAGATGGGGATAAAGTTCTAGAAATCTTTCTCAGCCCAAAGTCCTTACTATAAATTCAAATATGGAGCTGCTGCTCAAACGGGGAAAAAAATCATAAATATGTCCAAAATCATAAAAATATTATATTGCTATATAATACACAAAAGCCATGAATATCTTGTAAATTATATCCTTATAAACGGTGAGTTCTGATGTCATCAGTTATAAACGGTGAGTTCTGATGTCATTTCTGTCACATGACTCGCTGAAATTTGTGTATTATAATAAATAAAGTACCCCCAGTTGCAAAATATGAGGATATTAGAAGTTACCTCGGAGTTTCATGACCTTTATAAAAACACTCGGCCTTCGGCCTCGTGTTTTTATATGGTCATGAAACTCCTCAGTAACTTATAATATCCTTATAATTTACAAGAGGGGGTACTTTATTCACTATATTATATGTGTTGCGCTATAGTAAACTGACTTTACTGTGGTCAGTTTAAACTACTATCAGTGTGTGGATATACCTCATATGAGCCCCTCTCTCTCTCTCAGGGGTAAGCCCTCGCAGGGGGGTGGAAGCAGGGTGTAGTGCAACTGTAACCAGGTGCAATAGCACAATGATGGGCGCCAGTAGTTCTTTAACTCTTAAAAAATGAACTGTCTTTATTAACATAGCACATAGCACATATTAGATATCCACAATGGAGCTTAGAACAATCAGACAGCATAAAGGTAGCATATACTCACAGAACCAGTATAGGCTGAATCCCTGCAGGCCAGGGAATATACAGCAGAGAGAGTTGCAGCTTGTGAGGGGTATTGCCCAGTTTTCAGGATCTCTTGCAGTGGCAGTCTAGGGGAATTCCTATCATCCCTAGTCTCAACACTTTAGTCCCTACTCCGGGTCAGTAATACCCTGGGATCTTAATCCCACTAATATCCTCGTCGGAGCCTTGAGCTGCTCAACTATATATCCTCTCTATCACTCCTAGAGTGATCTATAAAAGTGTATGCTGTCTAATTACTAGGGCCAATGCGCCTAGGGTCGACATATACCCATTCCCTTCCAGCCTGCTTGGTTGGGCTAAAGTAATGGACCCAGACCTCATGGTTCCCAAGACCTTTATTCTCTGACACAGTGCCATCTGGTGTACACTGTGAGAACTACAGGAGTTACATAAGCACAAGGTCCCCATAAGGATCCACTTAGGCATTCATATTACTAGGGATGTGTAAGGGTGTCTAAATTTTCACATCCCTACATTTGTATACTATAAAATCATGTTCATTCTGAGCTATTTTGCTTTAAATAAACAAGTACAGGTATGGGATCCGTTATCTGGAAACCCATTATCCAGAAAGCTCTGAATTACGGAAGGGCCATCTCCCATAGACTCCATTTTATCCAAATAATCCAAATTTTTACAAATGATTTCCTTTTTCCCTGTAATAATAAAACAGTAGCTTGTACTTGATCCCAACTAAGATATAATTAATCCTTATTGGAGGCAAAACCAGCCTATTGGGTTTATTTAATGTTTACATGATTTTCTAGTAGATTTAAGGTTTGAAGATCCAAATTACGTTAACTGGAAAACCCCAGGACACAAGCATTCTGTATAATGGATCCCATACTTGTAATATGCACACATTATACACAGGTGTGAGGTAGAAGCAAAGTGCCATGGGTGCACCTATATCTGATACATTTGGCTCCTGTTAGATGATTGCCGATACATGATCCCCCATTGCTGGGTTAGCAAGTGACCCCCCCCCATAAATGCTGTCGTCATGGGAAGGCTCAATTCTGATTGGCTGCACACACCAGTAGTCTGATCCAGTGATTTCTATATCCATACGCTACACTCACTATTGCCTGGGGTTCCACCTAAAGCCTCTCACACACACAATGCAGGTCCTCACAGTGACCTAATAAACTACCATACCCCAAAAATCATCATAAACTAGAAATGGTCACTAGTTGCAATCAAATGATGTTAATATTTATACTGAGTACAAATCAAAATAAAAAATAATGTGTTGCCTTACGGAGAGTTTGTTATTTTGATGGGGTCAATGACCCCCGTCGGAAAGTTGGAAAGAGTCAGAAGAAGAAGCCAAATAATTCAAAAACTATAAAGAAGAAAAAATGAAGGCCAGTTAAAAAGTTGCTTAGAATTAGCCAGTCTATAACATACTAAACATTTACTTAAAGGGGAACTACCCCTTTAATACATTTGTAGCTGATTTAATTTTATTTTAGAATTACATTTTTTCTAATCTAAATATAGAGGATTTGGCAGCTAAAATATAGAGAATTATGCAGCTGCTTATTTTAGTCTGGCACTGAGAAATACATTGGGGCTCATTTATCAACACTGGGCAAATTTGCCCATGGGCAGTTACCTATAGCAACCAATCAGTGATTAGCTTTTTGAAACCAGCTGCAAGTAGAACAATGAATGCAGCAATCTGATTGGTTGCCATGGGTTACTGCTCATGGGCAAATTTGCCCAGTGTTGATAAATGACCCCCATTGTGTGTTAGCATTAGATGCCAAGACTAATATTTGAACTTAGTTTCTCTGTTTTGTTATTCTGGATTTGACCTTTAATCTTCACTGAAAAAATTGCTTGTGCATTGAGTTCTTATTTGATAAGAAATTGACTGTATGATTATTCATTCAAATAGGGTAAGAGCCTAACTCAGTCCCTGCTATTTCCCCATCTCCCCATGAATGAAAGAATGAATGAAAGAATGAATGAAGGAATGAAAGAATGAATAAATAACTGCACTAGCACTTCATCTGCTCAATAAACACCTAGGGGGTTATCCGAATGCCAAAACCTCAAGAAATTTGAGGTTTTTTTTACAATAAAATCCGAATTTTTAGTGGAAAAAAACCTAAAATATGTCACGTTTATTATATCCCAAGGCTGATAAAAGTCTGAATCCAAAAATACTCCATCCTCAAGCTGTTGGGGTCAATGACAAGGTCCCATTTCAAATTGGAATATATTATGGTCTGCGCTGAGTTTTGGCCGAAAATCTGAAAAGTTTGGAGGTTTCGAGTGATTTCACGAAAAAAACAAAATAGAGCTTTTCCGACATAAAACCCGAAAAATTCATGTGTTTTTTGCAAAAACACAAATTTTTTGAGTTTTTTTTCTAAACCGGTTTTATTGAGTTTTTTTCAATTATAAATACGGTCAAATCGTGGATTCTAGTTTGGTTAAAAAATGTTATTACTTTAAAAATACAAAAAAAATCAGATTTTGATAAATAACCGTGGTGTTTAAAGGGTAAGTAAACCTTTAAAATAATTGAATGTAAAATTGTTGAGAGTGCTATTCTAAGAATGTTTGCAATGTACATTCATTATATATTTATTTTTAATTCCAAGATATTAAAGGATACATGTACTGTTAATATGAATGAATTTTGTTAAAACAGCTCCACCTGCTGGTCATTTTCCCACCAGTCTGACCACCAAGTAGTCAAGGAAGTTGTCCGGAGAATGAAAGAGGCTGTTCTGATGTTCTTCTGCTTAGGAAAAAAATTAGAAACTTTTCTCAAATCTTTCCTAAGCAGAAGAACATCAGAGCAGCCTCTTTCGTTCTCCGGACAACTTCCTTGACTACTTGGTGGTCAGACTGGGGGGAAAATGACCAGCAGGTGGAGCTGTTTTAACAAAATTCATTCATATTAACAGTACATGTATCCTTTAATATCTTGGAATTAAAAATAAATAAATAATGAATGTACATTGCAATCATTCTTAGAATAGCACTCTTGTCAATTTTACATTCAATTATTTTAAAGGTTTACTTATCCTTTAAGGGCATTTAAAGGGAATTTAAGGGCTACTAAAGCCTGAAGAAACCAGGATTAGATCAGAAATGGGCTTGAAAATGGGTGTTACAAAACCCTGTAGAATTTGCAGCTTATTTTTCCTGGCCTTTGAATCAGGGCCAGTAAAGTACACAGAGAGCTACCTTGTATTTAGAATTCATTAATTTAAATGCAATTATCATTATTCCAGATAAACACCGCCGACACAACGAAGCAGGGTGCATTCAGATTCAGAAACATTTCACAAAGGAATCATTTTCTGTACTAAATGCAAACTATTCCGCGTGTGGATAAATAAGTCAGTTTAATGGAGGTGCATGCCCAGGAAGGAATTAATGAAAATAGGCAGATTATTTGCATTGATTCCGTTTCTGCAAATCACTCAATCTTTTTTGATTAGGATTTGCAAGTCTTAAATGCCCAGAGGTGACTCCAATGTTCTCGGGGGAAAATGACAGTTAAGGACAGAGAATGGCGCCCATGTAATAGAGCTACTTACCAGTAAAAATGGAACTTATCATAACAGAGAACAGGGCAAAACATTGGCTTTGCCAAATGAGCTGTACGCAAATACAGGCATGTTCTAGAAATAAAAACCAAAGCAACCAATCAGATGTTTCGTTTCCATTAGACTAACAAATGTATACCAGTAAAAGCTGACTGCTGATATATACAGTAACATATACAGTAACTTATGTGACTAGGGCAGTCATTACTCATGTTTGGGCACCACCCTCCAGTGCATTAAAGGACAAAATAGCCTATATAATATGCTTAATTCATTGCATTGCTCCCCTCCTAAACAGACCCCTTGTATAGTTCCGCCACTGCATTCATGAAAGTAACTTATTCCCACCAAACATCCACCAGACCTTTTTCTTTAAGCTGGTTTTGTAGAGTATTGAGATTAATGGTAGGTGCTGGGTTGAGAGATCTGTCTACAACATAAATTGTTTTAAAGAATAGTATTGACAATTATTCTGTATTGGCTGGTACCTTGGAGTTCCTTGAAAGTTTTCTGGTAGATTTTGGCTTTTAATTCACTGGAGTAAACTGACTTTGTAGATCACTATTATACAGACAAATACAAGAGGTCCTCAACACTCAACCCCCATATCAATATATTAAGAACCTTGAGACATTTTGTGCCTTATACTACTAAAAATGCCTTTTAAACAAAACAGGGATTGTTTGTCCATATATTGCAATATATTTAAGCTGGCCAACTACGTCAAAGTCATCCCATATCTGGCCAGTCCTACACTCAATTTTCATCTGATTCACTAATAATTCTACTGCTTCATTATACACAGGGGCTAAGTTTTACCTGCAACTTACTAGCTGCTTTCAAGGTTCAAACTATCAAACTTGGTTGCCCTTTTATTGGCCACCACTGTGATCACCTGACTATAGCTGGGAAGGGTGGGATCTACAACATGGAGCCGGTCACTACTTCTGTATAACTATAACAAACATGGGAAAGTTGTGCTCACCACAGATTCACTAAAAGGTGAATTGTCGCACGATTCGCTCCACTTCGCCAGACGCAAATTCGTTACCACTACGCTAAAAAGTTGCATCTTGGGAGCTGAAAGCTGGCAGCTTTTCGCTAGTGATACTTCTTCAGTGTGAGCATTTCATAGCAAAGATTTGTTAGCGTTCGTTTGTGCCTAGAGAAAAGTCGCTAGTAATCTTACGCTTAGGTCAATTTGAATAGGGTGGGTACATTAAAGTTGAATGGATGTCTTTATGAAAGATGTTGGTGCAGATGCTTGAAGTTACTACTTTTAATCACAAATGTCCAAGGAACCTTAATAAAGACAAAACAGTTAATATTATGCCTTACACATGAGCCCACTGTAAAATGAATACTCCCCATATGAAAAATGTAAAATCAAACTCCATATGTTCTCAAATGTCTGGGGAAAAATGTTAAGCCAAAAAATGTTTGTTAGGACTTTTGCCGGCTAAAAAAAGTCGCCAGCGTTTTTGCATTTTCAGCAGAGAGGATATGGTGTAACTGAAATCAGATTGAGGAAGATCTAGCTTAAAGGAGAAGGAAACCCTTTTGGCGCAAAATCCCTCCCCCAGTAGGCCCTCCTCCATCCCTGGCCTACCTCCCCCCCTGTGCAAATGCCCCTAAGTTGCTACCTACCCCTCGGCGCAGGTCCTCTCCCGTGGAATTTGCAGGCGCCAACTTCTCCCGTGCGGTCTTCTTCCTGGATTTCCCGGCGCATGCGTAGTAGGAGCATTTGCCGGTTGGAATCTACTGTGCATGCGCCGAAAGTCACGAATTTACAGAAAAAAGAAATCGTGACTTTCAGCACATGCGAAGTAGAGATGAACCGGCAAATGCTCCTACTGCGCATGCACCGCCAAACGCTGGGGAATCCAGGAAGAGGACTGCACAGGAGAAGATGGCGCCTGTGAACTCCACGAGAGAGGACCTTGCCGAGGGGTAAGTAGCAACTTAGGGGCATTTGCCGGGGGGGTGAGTCAGGCCGGGGTGGAGGCGGGCCAGGTTGGCGTACAGGGGGAAGTGTTTTTGCAGTTCGCCTGGTCTGAGGTGGCGAAGTCAACTCTGGCGAAAGAGCTAATGGTCAGTGAAATCCGCACTTTGCTGAATTTGTGGATCAACTACCATTCGCCTGAGTGAAAAGTCGCCTGGCGATAGAGTGCGAATGAACACTAGTGACGTTCCCGTTCGATAGCGAATTGTTGTCTGTGCCTGTAAAAGAATGGCGATGTCCCTGCGGATTGGATTTCTAGCGAAATTACGGTAGCGATGACCACTTCACCCGTTAGTGAATGCCTTAGTACAGTATATTGATAAATGGTAAAGTGCAGAGCACCTTTTTGCAGCCCCACCTAATGTGTTTAAAAATTAGTGGTGAGCACAACTTTCCCATTTTCACCAATTACTATAATGTAATGACCTTCAGGATTAAGATATTTATATCCTAGTGAAAAAATTTGAAAATTTTTGTGGTCTTTCCCTTTCTTTGAGTGTCTGAGTTGGCCATGGATGCATCTTAGAAAAATATTTTGGAATGTTATGTTTAGGAAAAATGGGTTTCTTCAGTGTCGGACTGGTACAACAGGGGCCCTCCCAAAAACCTTAGACCAGGGGCCACTCTCCTACTATTATTCTTCATGTCCTCAATCAACCTGTCACGACCGGCACCCAATACCAGAACAAATGCCAAGCATCCTGGTCTCGGCTCGGCTTTACCAGTAGTGTGACCACCGTTGGGCTTCGGGAGGAGCCCTCAGCTTACTTCGGTGCCACCTGGACTTAACGTGGGGTACAAGGCGAGATGTTCTGTCTGGCAAAGGGGCACGGCTGTTAGCAAAGTCTTTTGGGCCGAAGGTCACAGTACAAAAGGATTAGGCAGAAGGATGGTCAGACAGGCTGGGTCGAGGCAGGTGGATATCAGAATTGTCAGGCAGGCAAGGGTCAAACCGGGTTGTCAATCAAGGGTTTAAGCTGGAAGAGTTGTGGTAGGCAGGCAAAGGTCAGGATACAGAATGCAGAGTAGTCAGGGAACATGCAGGAGTCAAAACCAGATAATCAAGACAAAACAGGTACAGGATCAAATGCACAAGACACAGGAACCACTAGAAACAAAGTTCTATCACGGGCAACCATTGCTATGCTGGGCAGCTATTTATATGTTTGAAATTCGCGCCTTTGTAGTGACGCCAGCGCGCCTGCACCTTTAAATAGGAAGGAGGCGCGCCGCGCAAGCCCTAGAGAGCTGGCGCCAGCGCGAACACGCTGGCGCGGCCTAAGATGGCTGCGAGGGAGACTGACCATGCGGCGAGCGTCCCCACCGATGGCGCGTATTGTTACACAACCTCCATTCTCCTAGTCTGTTTTCTTTACATACTATAATCAAGTATTCCATCTATTTAGCATCTTTGTTTTCATAGAAATAGGGAATTGCCATGAAATAGGCCAAAAGTTTAGCAGCATGAGGGCCCACTGACACCTTGGCCCACCAGGAGTTTTCCTGGTATCCCTGAGGGCCAGTCCGACACTGGGTTTCTTGTAAACCCATACTGGATTCCCAACTGGATTCCCACCTGTGCCTCCAATTTAAGCCGACACTTTGGCGTGTGGGGCTAGTATAGGACAAATTCTGTGTTACAAGCGTAATATCTATGTTGTTCCACATTAAGCAGCTCCTGGTTACACATAGAAGAGACATATGTTGTATATTAGGAAATAACCAAGAACACTTGATCCATTTTCCCAGATGATCCTTGTGTCTCAATGTACCCGGCAGTTGTCATGTTCATTATGATTTTAAATGTCTATTTGAATAGTTACAAAGGAACAGAGAAGAATGGGGGTGGAGAGGACCATTATATGTTTCTTATAAAAAGATGCTTCAATTATTGACACCAGGAACATTACCGAATACAAAAGATACAGACAATAGCAGGAAATATAGGGGAAGAGAGCAACAGAAAAACAGGGAAAACAAAAGCCGAAACAATGAGATTATCCTTCAAGGAAAACAATAATCTAGCGACTATAATTATATATTTATTATTTAATATTAAAGGCTTTGTGCTAGAATTGTTTTCCAGTTGTTTAGTTGATTTGTAGAAAAAAAAAATAATGGCCTACACATAATAATTATTCATTAAAACATACATAATCCCCAGCAGAAAGGGCCTTCTGGGACTGCTACACAGACTTGTTTATATAAGGAGATATAATGGCACATGTACATCTGCAAGACCACAAGCAGGGCTGTTATTGGAAATCACGGAGCCCTGTACAACAACATTTTTGGGGCCCCCTGGGCCCCGCCCACACTCATGCCCAAGCCCCACCCCATATCCCGCCCACTCCACATCACGGTTAAAAGACCACACAGACATCAGCCCTAAAAAAGTAACCCCCCCACACACACAAGTTATAAAAAGCTATTGATGGTCAGGGCCCCTTGTAAGTTAAAAAAAACTGAGGCCCCAAAAAAAATTAAAAAAAAAAAAACAGTGGTGGCAGAGGCCCCCTTACAAGTTAAAAAAAATTGGGGCCCCAAAAACATTTTTCAAAAATTTGTTTTTAAAATTTAAAAAAACAAAACAAAACATTGGTGGCAGGGCTGCCATCAGGGGGGGACAGAGGGGACAAGTGTCTGAAGGGGGGCCCGGCAGTGCTGCATTTTTGAAAGCGCCCGACCCCCCTTACGAGCGCTCGAGCCATGCGGCCGTTTCACAGGTTGCTGAATGCGGAAGTGCCGAAAAGCCAAACAGCCGAAGCCCTGAAGTGGCGAAAAGACCCGAAGTCACGAAAACAGCCGAAATTAAAGTCCTGAAGCGGCGAAAAGACCCAAAGTCACGAAGGAGGCGAAAGGGGGCCCCCCCATACAAGTTAAAAAAAATTGGGGCCCCAACATTGGTGGCAGGGGCCTATAGAATATTAAAAAAAACAAACAAACTGGTGTTCAGTAGAATTGAACTCAAGGCTTCAGGACTTCAACTTCGCCTCCTTCGTGACTTTGGGTCTTTTCGCCGCTTCAGGACTTTAATTTCGGCTGTTTTCGTGACTTTGGGTCTTTTCGCCACTTCAGGACTTCGGCTGTTTGGCTTTTCAGCACTTCCGCATTCAGCAACCTGCGAAACGGCCGCACGGCTCGGGCGCTTGTAAGGGGGGCCTGGCTCTTTCAAAAATGCAGCACTGCCGGGCTCCCCTTCAGACACTTGTCCCCCCTGTTTTGCTGCTCCCTGAAGCTGCAGGTCTGGGGCTAGTGCACCTGGACCACGTGATCTGCTTGGTGAGATATTTAAATAAATTTTCTGGAGCACCTTCTTTTCCTTTGTTGTAAGAAGTATTACGTGAACACGCACAAGACCAAAGGGTCAATGTTAACTCAGTAAGTAGGTCCTACAAAAACCCTAAAGGGCAACTTTATTAAAATATCAAAAATATTCTTCATTTTCCATGGTGAATATTCACACTTCAAATGCTGCAGAGTTTCTTACACTGGGCAAGGTTTTTGAAGACTTTAATGGTAAAGCAGCTTTAGAATTCTCAAGTAAGTTCAGTGATAGGCTTCCATTCAAACAAGCTCTGATGGTTCCATTGGTTTGAATGGATCTCGACAGCTTTGAGGCCCAAATATTTTCAATGGGAAAAAAACCAATAAATATCTAAAATAAAAAGCTTTATGAGAAGACAGATTTGTCCGCTTACCCTTATGTATCTATGTCTATTGAAGGATCTCTGATCATGTTTAGTAAAACTGAACTGAGAACTGGATTACCAAGGGTCTACCTTGAATCTACGCAAGGATTTTCACTTATTGGTACAATGAGGGTGCATTGTGGGAGGCTAAGGAGTGTGTGCTTTTAAACAACGTTGAAATTAAAGATTTTCTGTGCAGTAACCCAAGAAGCACAACTTACTTGCTACCTCTTTTTTTAAAAAAAAGTTTTAATGGTTATTTATGATTTTGGTTTAGGATTTTATACTGGGTGTTTACAACAAAACAAGACAATGCCCGGACTAACTTTATGCCGATTTTCTTACAACTCTTCCTTGAAGCAGGAACTTCTAGATACCAAATGCGCCAGCTACCAAGCATGCTACGCTCCAGGCAGAAGAAAATCCAACCCATTCCATCGTCACTGCATATTTACCATGGCTGGAAGCTATGGAGGTAAAGTATATTATCGTAATATATCAATAGAAAATACTGTACATGTACCAAAATAAATATTTGAAGTAACATGCCTTGAGTGATACATTATTCAGATCCGGAAGTTTCTTGAAAGTCAGTAGGCCCATGTTATGACACCAGGTCCATGCCAGGATCATAGACTTTCTGATTTGCTTTTGTATTCCCTTAGAGAGGTTCAAGAGGAAAACAATTAATAAAAGACCATCCTTTTCTGTAGGCAGGCTATCTAATTTAAGGTGCCTGAACTGTGTATCTATAGGTGTTTATACAGTATATAGTTAGAAATGGACAATATCCAAGGTTTGTCCTCCAACTTCTTCTACTGTGTAGGATGCAATAGTTATCCACTAGTCTCCATGTATGGGGCCTGAATATAGTAAACAGATGGGGTAATACAAAGAAGTTGATGAATGCCACAGGCAAGTCGGGGTTCAGTCACCTCCTTCATTACAGCCATGTCATCCCTACAGAGTGGTGGTAGTACCTTTAAACAGCACATCTAAATTCTACACTTGGGTTTTCAAATACAAACCAAAGCCTGCAACCATCACCTAATTTTATCTGGCAAAGTATTAAAACATAGATATACTTAAGTGAAGTCTTACTCTTATTTGGACAGTGGGTTTCACTCTTCTGAAGGGCAGATGGAACACAGACATAAGCACTGCGACGAAAATACACCTGCAGATAACATATATCCAAGTTTTCAAATAAAAATAGTACAACAAATGTGTAATAACACCCAGAGATTTTATACAGATAGTGCTTGTTCTTTCAAGACCAATGGTTTTCAGACTTCATTCAAGCTTAAAGGTCAAGTCCTTCTATAGAAAGTGGTCAAACTCCTTGAGTATCCTTGAGTCCCCTGAGGTTCCTCATCACTATCCCTGCACCCCCTGTGTAGTTGTACTTGTAGTTCTTCTTTTAACCTGGAAGAGAGTGGATGTTTATCAAGATCTGGAGTAGAAAGGCTTAGTGAAGTGAAGTCAAAGACTGAATAGGGGACCATGTGGGAATAATCCTTCTCCCTCTGCTTCACAGTTATGTCCAGCATACAGCGCATGAGCTTTTCCCAAAATGTCTCCCTATAGTGCCTGTAGGTTCCCACTACCCTGCTCATGAACACTCAATTTCCCTGGTGCACAATCGTCAGGCTCCTACCCCTAAAACTATCTCCTTGTTGGGGCCACAGACTGCTTGCTAATTAGTCATAGAAAGGTAGTTGGCTCTCATAACTTGCCTAGTTCTAACAGGATACAGTCTCCCACTCCGGCTCTGAAGTCTGTCTGGCATGTGATTTTATCAGACCAAAGAGGAGTTCAAGACAAGGCTACCTCGTGAGGCAACTTCGCCACGAGTGCCATCCCGCTGGCGATTTTTCATCGGGAAGGTAGACTAATCTCCCTGAATCTGCCCATGTGTCCTTACGTTAAAGGTTGAAGAATACAGTAGCTCTATGGATTAATTTAGTTAGATAAGATACTTGTACTTGACACATTTCTAAAGATCAAGGCCTTATGAATAAGTAAAATGAGTAAAAGCTATAGATACCTGTCCAACAATAACATGTTGTGAGGTAACATCCATAAAGTTGAAAGTGTTTACAATAAATATCTCATAGTAAGATGGATTGGTTATAGTAGAATCAATGAGTACTCTGCTTGTTAGGTCATTTTTTGCCTGTAAATTGGCATCTAAAGAAACAGGTTTACATAAGAATCAGGTAAATACAGTATAATCATATCATTAAAGGGGTTGTTCACCTTCCAACACTTTTTTACAGTTCAGTTGGTTTCAGATCCCCGGAAATAATGACTTTTTCCAGTTAGTTTCTATGTGTGATAGTTTTTCTAATATTGAAGTGTAAATTTTCATTTTAAAGCAGCTCTGGGAGGAGGGGTCACCGACCCTGCAAACGGTTCTAAATTGATACATTTAGTTGATACATTTCTTATCTTTGTCCCTGCTGCCAGACTGAAATACCAGAGACACGAACTTTAAACGGTAAAGAATAAAACATGGAAAGTAAATGAAAAAAGTCTTTATTTCTGGTGAACAATCTGAAAACAGAAGCGTCAGTATGAGCAGATGTCCAGAGATGAGCAAATCTGTCTGCGAAACTCTGGAAAAATTGCCAAACGCACTGAAGTCAATGGCCGTCAAAATCATTTTGATTCAGGGAGAGAATTCCACATCTTCACAGCTCTCACTGTAACAAACCCCTTCTCAATATTTAGGCGGAACCTCTTTTCTTCTAATCGGAATGGGTGACCTTGTGTCAGCTGGAAAGACCTACTGGTAAATAAAGCATTAGAGAGATTATTATATGATCCCCTTATATATTTATACATAGTTATCATATCACCCCTTAAGCGCCTCTTCTCCAGCGTGAACATCCCCAATTTGGCCAGTCTTTCCTCATAGCTAAGATTTTTCATACCTTTTACCAGCTTAGTTGCCCTTCTCTGTAACCTCTCTAATACAATAATGTTCTGTTTGAGTGATGGAGACCAAAACTGTACGGCATATTCTAGATAGGGCCTTACCAGTGCTCTATACAGTGGAAGAATGACCCCCTCCTTCCTTGACTCTATGCCCCTTTTAATACAGCTCAAGACCTTATTTGCCCTTGATGCTGCTGACTGGCATTGCTTGCTACAGCCAAGTTTATTATCTACAAGGACTCCAAGATCCTTTTCCATAATGGATTTGCCTAGTGCAGTCCCATTAAGGGTATAAGTGGATATTATTACATCCCAGGTGCATGACTTTACATTTATCAACATTGAATCTCATTTGCCACTTAGCTGCCCAGATTGCCAGTTTGTCAAGATCCTGTTGCAAGTGCCACATCCTGGATGGAATTAATTGGGCTGGATAATTTTGTGTCATCTGCAAAAACTGATACATTACTTACAACACCCTCCCCTAAGTTATTATGCAGTGAATCAGCAGAAGAAAATATGGGGGGCAACTGGGGGCATCATTGAAGGCACAGATATTCCCTGCTAAAGGGCTATAGGGTATATAAGATGGAACAAACAAACGTGTAGCACTTCTAACCTTATTCAATGTTGAGATTTAGCTCTCCTTCAATAGATGACAATTCTCCTCAGCTATATTATATATATATATATATATATATATATTAGCATATTAAACTGGCTATAGATCAAAATAACAGGGCCACCAACTTGACATAACAATTACTCCCTAAGGCTAAACAGAAAGGTTGTAAAATATTCCCTTCCTGAAGCAGATATATTGTTTCCAGAAAGGGACGAATACCTTTTTGACAAATCATAAAATACAAGTAATTGTAATTGTTATGAATACATCTAGTACAGTATTAAAGCAAAGATGGCCGTATTCGAGCCAGGGAAGAAAATATTTTCCTTTTGCTGAGGCTAATTGGATAAAAATTCCACTTTTATTGCCTTGGGTAGAGCAGTTGAAATACTGCGTGTGAATGTAAGTTTGAAGCTGATAAACATACGTCTTTCTGCAACCTCAACAGATTCATTGCAATTATAATCCAGCATTTTACAATTTACACTAAGGGTACAAATACACGGACGATTTTGGATCGATCCGACATGCTGCGCAAAAACGCAGGCGTCAAATCGGATGCGACGGAAATACGGTAAGTGAATGCATTGTCGGATGAAGTCGCAGCATTGCATCTCGCTAAAAAACGCCCGTTTAGTCCTACCGTTATAGTTTTCACAGCGAAGAACACAAGATGCATTCTATTGGGCCACCAGTAGATGGCACAAAAACATTTGAAAAAAATGTTTCCTTGTTTATTATAAAATCTGTATCTATCAAAAAAAGATTGAATTTGTGAAAAAAACTCAATAACTTCAAATGAGATAAATCTTTTACAATTTGCTAAGGCTTTTAGATGTGAAAGTTTAATATTTGAGTTTTGCCTGCTTTTTTGCATCGTACACTTGGAGATGCCAAATGTTAGGCACCCCCAAGTGATTATATTGACTTACCTGAAACCCCGGGCAGGTGCTCCTATCAGCAGAAAACTTCACCGGCCCAGGGTTATACCAGTGACCACCACAGATCGATCCTTTCTCTTCCTCGCGCAGTAGAACGAAAAGCTGAACTTAAACGAAAAGTCGCCTATTTTGTTCTACTGCGCATGCATCTACCCCAGGAAGTTTGAAGAAAGAAGAAGATGGAAGAGAATCGCTCCGTGGTGGTCACTGGTATTACCAGGGGCCGGTGCAGTTTTCTGCTGATAGGAGCACCGGCCCGGGGTTTCAGGTAAGTCAATACAATCACTTGGGGGTGCCTAACATTTGGCACCTCCAAGTGTATGAAATTGTGTTTGAAATGTATTTTTTTTAGTGTAAAAAGTTTTATTAATGGGGGAAAAACACGAACATTGATAAATCAGCCCCTTGACCCCTAGTTACCAATTTTTTTTTGTATGGTTTTTACAATAAGGAACACAAATACATTTTAGGTCCGCATTCAGAACATACAGTAAGTGGCATATTGATGACAGTTATATATCCCTCTCTGCCCAATATTATGGCCATTTCTTTTTAGTGATGTGCGGGTTGAGAAAAACTTGACCTGCACCCACCCGACCCTGCCGGAGTCTTCCCCCTCCATTTATAGACCCAAGCCTCCCCACCCCACCAATGATGTCACAAAAGGGGTCGGCACTCTAAGGTCGCGGGTGGGGAGAGTGGGCAGAAGAGCTCAACCGACCCGCAAGAGGAGCAGCGAGTCCGGCCTGAACCTGCCCGACCACTGGGTATCGGCTGGCTCACACATCACTCTTTTCTCTTCTTCAGGGAGGGGGGACTATAGAGGGTAGGGGGAAGGGGTTTTTATTAGAAAGGAGTTTAGTTCTCCTTTAAGGACCATTTTGCTTGAAGGGGTTGTTCACCTTTGAGTTAATGTTTAGTATGACGAAGAGTGATATCCTGAGACAATGTGTAATTGGTTTTCATTATTTATTATTGAAGGGGTTTGAGTTATTTAGCTTTTTATTCAGCAGCTCTTCAATTTGCATTTTAAGTTATCTGTTAACTAGGGCCCAAATTCCCCTAGCAACCATGTATTGATTTGAATAAGAGACTGGGATATGAATAGGAGAGAGAGTCTGAATAGAAGGATCAGTAATAAAAAGTAGCAATAACAATACATTTGTAGCCTTACAGAGCATTTGTCTTTTAGGAGTTGACAGCGAGGCCCATTTGAAAGCTGCAAAGAGTCAGAAGAAAAAGACAAATAAATATAAAACTATGAAAAGGTGCTTAGAATTGGCCTTTGTATAACATAATGAAAGTGACCTTACTGGTGAACCACCCCTTTAAAGATCACTTTTTGCAAAACAGAGTTGCAGGGCTGCGAGTTTGCTGCTCAGTTTTAGTGAAAAGCATGAATATTGTTAAACAAGATGAATGCAAAGGTCAAGCAAATTGACATCTTACATTTAATACATGAAGATGACAGGGAGTAGTAGGACAGGATGAAAATCATGATGTCTTGCTTTCAGGCTGTACACAAACAAATCAATAAGAGAAGCAGGCTGGGTACCCAGTCATTGTTTGGTTACTCTGTAAATCCATAATACTTTCTCCTGAGAGGAACCACAAGGTTATGATTGAGAAAATCAAATCACCAGTACGTGAATTACTTTTATACTTGATGAACAGGTTAAAGCCTAAAGGTTTTCAGCGTGTTGTCCTTGTTTTAGACTGAACAAGAAATTTGTAGCTCAGGCACTCAAAAGACAATCTTCCACCAGGCAATAGAATTAAGTAAAGATATGTCAAATCATAGTTTATTTTGTACACTTAGTCATAGGCCTATGACTAAGGGGCAGATTTACTAAGGGTCGAAGTGAATGCGAGGGAATTTTCGAAGTAAAAAAATTCGAAATTCAAAGTAATTTTTTGGATACTTCAACCATCGAACAGGATACTATGACTTCGAATTTACTTTGACTTTGATTCGAAGTAAAAATCGTACGACTATTCGACAATCGAAGTACTGTCTCTTGAAAAAAAACTTCGACTTCCATACTTCGTCAAATTAAACCTGCCGAAGTGCTATGTTAGCCTATGGGGACCTTTTAGAGCAGTTTTCTAAGTATTTTGAGGTCGAAGGAAAATCCTTCGTTCGATCGCTAAAATCGTTCGATTAAACTATTTAAACAATTTTCATTTGATCGTTCGATTGCAAAATTCGGTAAAGAATCCTTCGACTTCGATATTCGAAGCATTTTAATTCGATGGTCAATTTCGAAGTATTTTTAAGTTCGAAATTCGACCCTTGATAAATATGCCCCTAAGTGTGTGTAACACAAAATGCGTAAGGTTACTATGATTTGACATAATAAATACATCTTTACTTAAAGGACCAGTAACATCAAATTTTTTTTTAAAACAAATTCGTTAGTATACAAGAAAAAAAAAACCCACATAGACAAATGAAACTTTGAAATCTCTAATTCTTTATTAAGAAATAACTTACCGAAACTCCACTTGCGCTCCTCTTTAGAAAAGGCGATCTGGCGATCCATCGTGCATCGCTCGATTTCTCTTCTCTGCCTTTCATATAGGAGATAGCCAGGGAGGAGAAATCAAGCTTTGCACGATGGATCATTGCCCCTTGATAAATCTGCCCTCTAAGTATTTTGAGGTCGAAGGAAAATCCTTTGTTCGATCGCTAAAATCGTTCGAATCGTTCGATTCGAACTATTTAATCTTACGATCAAACGATTTTCGTCCGATCGCCAAATTCGGTAAAAAATCCTTCGACTTCAATATTCAAAGTATTTTTTACTTCGAAATTCGACCCTTGATAAATCTGCCCCTAAGTGTGTGTAACACAAAATGCGTAAGGTTACTATGATTTCACATAATAAATACTTCTTTACTTAAAGGACCAGTAACATCAATTTTTTTAAAAAACAAATTTGTTAGTATACAACGAAAAAAAACCCACAAAGACAAATGAAACTTTGAAATTGCTAAGTCTTTATTAAGAAATAACTTACCGAAACTCCGCTTGCGATCCTCTTCAGAAAAGGCGATCTGGCGATCCATTGTGCGGCGCTCGATTTCTCCTCCCTGCCTTCCATATAGGAGATAGCCAGGGAGGAGAAATCGAGCTTCGTACGATGGATCATCGCCCTGTCGCCTTTTCTGAAGAGGAGCGTAAGCGGAGTTTCGGTAAGTTATTTCTTAATAAAGACTTAGCGATTTCAAAGTTTCATTTGTCTTTGTGGTTTTTTTTTTGGATTAACCCACGCTTGGAGGCCTCATTTGGAACTGGGGTCAGATCTGAACACAATTTAAAACACCAAATATCATCCCTTTAATAGTATGGTACCCTGTGTAAAATTGATGTTTGTTTTATCAGAAAGAAAACCATCACAGCTTACAAATGATGTTAAAGGGGAACTATCGTGAAAATTTCATATAAGTTTAAGCATACTGAAATAAACTTTCTAAATATAATCAGTTAAAAAATCTGTACTGTTTATGAAATAATCAAGTTTATCTTCACTATTCCTCTCTTAGCATCTGTTTCTCTTCATTCTGTCTTCATGCAGCAGTTGGGTGTCAGATATTCATTGACAGTTAGTTCCAGTATATCTTTTATGGAGGCTCTTTTTGTCTAGAAGATGTATTAGAGCTGCCTCTATTAAAATCACCAGACATCATGTCTCTCTACATGTAGGATTTGTGCAAAGGGCAGCTATTTTGTTAGATTTGGTTTGTACTGGAATCAGTTATTTGAATGAGCTCTAATATTTCTTCTAGGAAAGGAAGCCCCCCTATAAGATATATTGGATCTAACTGTCAATGAATATCTGACACCCAACTGAATGAGGATCAGTTGGAAAGTAATTACGTATACAGGTGAGTTGGGTAGGGTCTGGCCACACGGGCAGATTAGTCACCAGGCGAAAACTATCCTCTTTTTCACGGTGAATAATCTCCCCGATCTGCCTTCCCCTGCGTTCTGCAGACTAAAATGAAAATCGCCTGTGGGCAGGCACACGGAGCACTTAGTTTTCCGAAGTCGTCAGTAATTGCATCACGAGGAAACTTCGGAAAACTTTTCTCCGACTCCAATTTATAGCAGATGGAAACGTTTTATGCAGATTCCTCCCACTGGAGCTTACTATTAACTATAAACAATTCTGTGTAAAAAAAATGCCTTTTGGAGCCCAACTGCAGTTATGATACTCATACACAGTCAATTTTGTGCATCTCTCCTTAATAGTTATGTTTAAGTCAATCTCTTAATGGATTTTTGATACAGTCACTTTAACTGAAATGTCTGCTGCCAAAATGCTTTGTATTTAAAGGATAAAAACATAAAAGTGTGTCCTGGAAGTGCCAGTATACCTTTAAAAAGGGTATATTAAGTTCTACTTTTAAAAAGTGCTTATTGGGGGAAAATAGAAAAGTAAATAATTTTATCCTTCATAAATAGTTTCTGCTAACTCACAAAGCAATGAAAGCTCCTGTACGTGAATGCAAAGAAATCTTCAATGGCGGGCATAGGGGTGCTCACTCTCACTAGCTTGGTTGTCCACCCCCTTGCTCTACTGCGGCAGGCAGCATTGTTTAAAGGATAAGTAAACCTTTTAGAACAAGTGAATGTAAAATTGAAGAGAGTGCTATTCTAAGATTGTTTGCAATGTACATTCATTTTTTATTTTTAATTCCAGGATATTAAAGGATACATGTACTGTTAATATGAATGAATTTTTTTACAACAGCGCCATCTGCTGGTCATTTTCCCACCAGTCTGACCACCAAGTAGTCAAGGAAATTGTCAGGAGAAACCAAGAGGCTGCTCTGATGTTCTTCTGTTTAGCAACGATTTGAGAAAAAGTTTCTAATTTTTTTCCTAAGCAGAAGAACATCAGAGCAGCCTCTTTGTTGTCTTTCTCCTGACAACTTCCTTGACTACTTGGTGGTCAGACTGGTGGGAAACTGACCAGCAGGTGGCGCTGTTGTAACAAAATCCATTCATATTAACAGTCCATGTATCCTTTAATATCCTGGAATTAAAAATAAAAAATGAATGTACATTGCAAACAATCTTAAAATAGCACCCTCATCAGTTTTACATTCACTTATTTTAAAGGTTTACTTACCCTTAAAAGTGCAGAAGCTGCTTGGGAGGGGGACTACCACACTGTGGAATGGGTGCCCCTGCCCGCACAGGGTCTGCTGCATGGTAGCTATGTCACTACTCTGGTATCTTCACAGTATGTAAGATGTACTTTGCAATTTTGAGCATGTGGAAAACCAAACAGGATGTTGCTCTGCAGAACAGGAAGGGATACAAAAAATGGCTTCTATCAGAAAGCACTTGCATTGGGAAGATCGGAATAAGGCGATCCAAGCATTTCACAAAGCACAGATGTTTAATTACATGTTCAGCTGTGCCTAGTAAGGCCACCTTTCTTTAGCTGTAGCTATTCTTTATTTGAGGGTGTGATCCAATAATCACAGATTTGAAAGAGGTAGTGGTACACATCAGTCCGCACAGCAATTTCAAAAGCTTTATTTTTTAGATGTGGCTTAATTCCCCGAAGCAAGATGCAACTGCATTAGCAAGATATCTGCTCCCTGCTGAAGCAAGAAAGAAGCCACAGAAACGTTGTTCCACTTGCAGGCACTATGTAGAGGGGTCCACCCATCCACAGTGACGGCTTGTACATATGCAACGTACCCAATGAGCTCCCGTGTTATACTCAGATGCCCATTGTAAGCTGCTCTGTGGGGTGTAGTGGTAAGAAATAACTTACCGAAACTCCGCTTGTGCTTCTCTTCTTAAAAGGCGACAGGGCGACGATCCTTCGTGCGGCACTCGATTTCTCCTCCCTGGCTTTCTCCTATAAGGAATGATGGATCGCCTTTTCTGAAGAGGAGCGCAAGAAAGTTTAATTTCTCTTTCTGTTTTTTTTTCGTTGTATACTAGCGAATTTTTTTTAAAAAATTTTATGTTACTGGTCCTTTAACAAGGTTTGGATGGTTTGACTGTTTGAAGAGTGCTAAGCTGCAGAAAGACAGAGGGAAATGTTATGTTATGTAATGTATAATAAACAAGAGGGTACAATCAGGGCCGCCATTAGAAATCACGGGGGGCCCCGTACAACAAAATTTTTCGGGGCCCCCTGGGCCCTGCCCACCCCTGACATGAAAACCCTAGCTCACAAGCTGAACACAGAGCATGGAGGAGGGCTAAGAGGGGAGGGGCTGAGCTGAGGAGGGAGGGGCTGAGGGCTAAGGAGGGAGGATGGAGGGAGGGGCTGAGGGCTAAGGAGGGAGGATCGAGCGAGGGGGGAGTTTGCAACTCGGCAAGTATTTGCAGCACGGACAGATCTGTCACTGCAGCCTCTTAAATCAGTAAGTAGAGGCGAGTCTGTATTTCTTCCTTAGGAGACAGCATGCAGCCGGAGCGTCTGCTCTCCCCCTGTGAAAAATTTTCTGCGGACGCTTCTGCGGGCCCCCCCTTCAGGTCCGGGCCTGGTACAGTAGTACCCCCTGTGCCCCCCTGATGGCGGCCATGGGTACAATACCCAATTAAAGGGGTGGTTCACCTTTAAAGAAACAGTTCAGTGCAAAAATAAAAACTGGATAAATAGATAGGCAGTGCAAAATAAAAACTGTTTCTAATATAGTTAGTTAGTCAAAAGTGCAATGTATAAAGGCTGGAGTGACTGTATGTCTAACATAACAGAAGTGAACCCAATTTCCTGCTTTGCAGCTCTCTAACTCTGAGTTAGTCATTGATTTGAAGGGGGCCCACATGGGACATTACTGTTCAGTGAGTTTGCAATTGATCCTCAGCATTCAGCTCAGATTCAAAAGCAACAGTTATGACCCATGTGACCCCCCTCAAGTCAATGATTGTTTATTGCCTGGTAACCAGGGCCGTTCCTGCCATGAGGCAAGGTGAGCACCTTGCCTCAGGTGGCAGTGAACGGCCAGTTACAAGGCGCGGCAAAAAGCCGCCTCCTGTAACTTTAAGAGCCGAATTTCCGGTTTTTAAACCGGAAATTGGTCTCTGCTAGTGCAGAAGGCACAGTACGCGCTCATTGCACTAGTGATACCGCCCCTTTTGACCCGCTCCGATGCTAAACTTTTAAGCGCAGAGCGGGAGAGGAGGGCGGCATCGGGGTTGCTGCCTCAGACGCCAACAGCCCACGGATCGCCCCTGCTGGTAACCAATCAGTGGAAACCAAGAAAGCTGCAAAGCAGGAAGTAGTGTTCTGGCTATTATGTTAGACGTATATATGTTATAGAATGGCTACTTCTAAGCAACTTTTCAAATGCCTTCCTTTTTTCTTTTTCATAGTTTTTGAATTATTTGCCTTTTTCTTCTTAGTCGTTCCAGCTTTCTAATGTAGGCCACTAACTCCATTTAAAAAAAAGTGCTCTGTAAGGCTACAAATGTATTATTACTGCTTCTTTCTATAATATATCTTTCTATTCAGACCTCTCCTATTCATAGTCCAGTCTTTTATTCAAACCAATGCATGGTTGCTAGGGTCATTTGGACCCTAGCAACCAGATTGCTGAAATTGCAAACTGCAGAGCTGCTGATTAAAAAAACTCAACAAAAACAAACATAATAAAGAATTAAAACCAATTGCAAATTGTCTCAGAATATCACTCTCTACATCATACTAACAGTTAATTTAAAGATGAAAAATGCCAGTAACATAACTAATGAGGGTCGGCCCGGGTGCAGTTTTCTGTGCGCCTTTGAATTGGCACAAACGTCAGGAGGTCCCAGAGAGGGTGAAGGCAACCCCTGCAGTTGCCCTGAACGATGCCTTTACATATCAGATCATTTGTGTTACATGGGTTACAAAAAATGAATGCACCTCCTAGGGTAGAAATTTAACATTTTTACATTTTGCTTTAAGCTTTAATACCAACCCAAAGCGATCACAGCCCTTTAGCAGGATTTGTCTTTTCTGCTGATTCACTGCACATGCTCTGGGCTGCTGTCACTTACTGAGCTTAGGGACCCACTCACAATATAAAGCATAAATAAGTTTACCGACACTTGAAAGCTGGACCAACAAGATGGGGGAACTTTGGAGGCCTGGATCTTTACTGCTAAATCTCTGTGTTCAGTATATAACATAAAGCTCAGCATCTTAAATAAACAATCTTAGTTATATTCATTTGCAGCCTTTACTGGTGACTGGCAGTGTATTTAAATGAGAAGCAGTCTGGCAGAATAAGATAACAAGGAAGAAAAACAAAGTCAAGCAAGCACTCTCCGCAGCAATATAAACAGTACGTGTTTTCACTTTCAATGTAAGGAAAGTGAATAGCAGTGTCAGATATTGGCTGTACATGTAGTGCAAGCAGGGAAACTGTCTCCCAAAACTACTGCACCACGGAGGCTTTGTATTACACTGACAAATATGTATCCCCGGTGGATGAGAGGAGCGCCGAAGCACAACGGGAGGATGAATAGCTTTGGAAGCATTCCAAACTTTAACATATGCTTACAGAAGCAATGTAATGTTTCTGGAATATGAATAGGGCAGAGCCTGAATAGAAAGGTGAGTAATAAAATGTAGCAATAACAATACATTTGCAGCTTTATAGAGCATTTGTTTTTATTTATTTGAAAGCTGCAGTCATAAGAAGAAGGCAAATAATTCAAAAACTATATAAAAAAAAGTTCAATTAAATAGTTTCATACTCACATACTAAAAGTGAACTTAAAGGTGAAAGGCCCCTTTGAATGACATGAATACAAGCATTGAGGCTGCACCACCATCATCTTCCGGTCTTCCAGGCATTCTCCAACTGGTTTGGATGAGCACATGCACAGCACAGAATTTATTACGTAGATTTTCCTACTGTGCATTTGCCCTCCTAGAATAGTCAGTGGGTACAGCTGCAATAACAAAGATGGTGGTGTGGCCCTCAGCACCTGGGCTGGTGTGTGGTTTTTTTTGAAGAAGAGAGAGGTCATTTACAACTGCAAGCACATTTGCATTCGCACAAATTTCGAATTTTCGTTGGAGAAACAAAGAGCTAAGTATGTTTTCCCACCGGTGATTTACTGTATTGCTAGTGGGAAAGCATTTGCCCGCAGTAGATGAGATTTATTGCAGGCAACTTATCTCCTTGTCTGTCATCTATATACCTTAGATCAGTGATTCTCAACCAGTAGCTTATAACATGTAACATGTTGTTGAGTAACATGTTGCTCTCCAACCCCATGGATGTTGCTATCAGTGTCCTCAAAGCAGGAGCTTATTTTTGAATTCCAGGCTTGGAAGCAAGTTTTAATTGTATAAAAACTAAGTATAGTGGCAAGTACAGCCTCCTGTAGGCTGCCAGTCCACATGGGAGCTACTAAATAGCCAATCACAGCCCTTATTTGGCATCCCAAGGGACTTATTCATGCTTGTGTTGCTCGCCAACTCATTTTACATTTGAATGTGGCTCAGGGGTAAAAAAGGTTGGGGACCCCTGCCTAAGATGGTGTTCTACAAATGTCCTACTACGGAATGTTCCCAAATTCACACCTTGTGTCACCATCTTCTCTCTCATAACATTGTAATCTTTGAAGTGTGGGCACCACTTTCCATTGTATAAGTCCCATTTATAGTACCCACTGGGGCTGCGGTTGTATTTTATGGGTAATTCCCATTTGAAGATAAAGGCAATTGCATGTGCGGTCAGCCAGTTCTTCCTCGTATTATACATTTAGGGTAACATATGTTTTAGCTGAATAAAAAGCAAAGAACTCATTTCTAGAGGCGAGCCTCCCACTCCATTAATATGAATGCACAGAAATCCTATATTTCAGGAAGATCTAACATTGTCCTTGGCAGTAGTTAGGGGAGCCTGTAGTCACGCCACACAGTTACACAGCAGTAACAGATCATCAGTGAAATAAATCTGGGATGCTTGACTACAATGGGATTGTGTTGCCATTGTGTGCTTTTTAGCTTGTGGAATCCTTTACAGAAATGAGCAGATAGATTCAGCACACAGGTAAAGTAAATTAGCTCAGCTGTCATCAGGATCAGCAGAGGTTTCCCCAGGCTTAGAAATAATTGGAGAACCAATGCTCTGCAGTTTGGTTTATACTGCTAAATTACAGAACTGTTTCACTGTCCGTGCTGGCTTGTATGGATGGAGCATCAGAAGGGATGAGAGACACATGATAAACCTTCCAGGTGCTTGTGGCAGGTACTTGTAAGTGTACAACTACACAGGAGACTTTGATCAGATCTTACCAAATCTTACCACGCTACGATGCTACGAAATCCTCCTATAGCTAGAACGGATCATATAAAGTTGGATGGTGTAGTTTGTTCATGCATCTACATCTGACCGTCAATGTATTTCAATGGATCAGGCACTATCAGATTTTATCTCGTCGGATGAAGACCCGGTATTCAGCGTTTGGATGGAAAATTTACACATCAGATTTTTGCATCAGTCCCATTACATTCTGACCCATGCGACTGCATCGATGCGTTTTGTCGATCCATGCTACAAAATCTCACGTGGAGTTTAGCCTTAAAAGTTTCAGCAATGCACAGGACAGGGATTTTAACAAACTTTAAAGCATTAAATTAAAGCATTAGTTTTTTAAAATCATGCTCCTAATCCAAATTCATGAAAATTAGATTATGTCATATGTGAGTGCATTGAGGAACGTTTTTAGCTCATGAGACAAGTGGAATTGTCAGCAGTTATGCTGCTCGTTGTAAGACTAAAATGGAAATATTCTACCACTGGTACAGACGGACCGTGAACAGAAAACCAGCGGTAGGGAAAAACACGACTTGTTCTAGGAGGTATATTCACTTGGGGGTGTCAAATTATTAGGCATCTGCAAGTGATTCAAGTCACTTACTTTAGACCAGTGATCCCCAACCAGTAGCTCGTGAGCAACATGTTGCTCTCCAACCCCTTGGATGTTGCTCTCGGTGTCCTCAAAGCAGTTGCTTATTTTTGAATTTTCAGCTTGAAAGCTAATTTTAATTGCATAAAAACTAAGTATAGTGCCAGGGAGAGCCTCTTGTAGGCTGCCAGTCCACATAGGGGCTACCAAATAGCCAATCACAGCACTTATTTGGCACCCCAGGGGACTTTTTCATGCTTGTGTTGCTCCCCAACTCGTTTTACATTTGAATGTGGCTCACGGGTTAAAAAGGTTGGGGACCCCTGCTTTAGACCCTGGGCAGGTTCTCATTTTCTTAAAAACATGGAGTGTTGCAACATCCCCTGCACTTGTGTATTCTGCTGGGCACCAAAAGAGTGTGGCGGTATGATGCTGAGAAAAATGGCCTGGGTGATTTTGGAAGATGAAGCGTCCTGCTCCGGGTCCAAATTAAGGAACTACAATCATAGGGGTACCTAAAAACATCAATCACCATTAATTTTTAGCACATGAAGATAAACCGGCCTTTTTTAATGTGTGATACAGTTAATGGGGCAAATTCACTAACCACAGAAAATTCCCAAGCAATGGCTTCGCTCACAGTGCAACACTTCGCCAGGTGTAGATTCGGCAGGACAACACTAATTCACTAAAATCCGAAGTTGCGTCCAGGTCGCTGAATGCTGGTGAAATTGCGCTAGTGTTACTGCGCCAAGCGAAGTTGCGCTAGTATTGCCTTATTTGCATACAGCGGGAAGTTAAAGCTGAATGGACGTATATGTTGCAGCAAATACATTACACTACACAAGCCCGGGAAACCTTAATAAAATAAAGTTGTTAAATTGCCCTACACATGAGCCCTGTGTATAGTTTATGTGTCATATGTTAGGAAATGTAGGGGGGAAGCCGATTACCCCCCAAAAAATTACGCTTTTTTTCAGCCTATCGCTCTGTAAAAAAGAAAAGATGCTAGCGTTTTTTGGGACTTACAAAAATGTTCAACTATTTTTTTAGGAACTCCTATCTACTCTGCTGCACTTCACCTGGTCTGAGCTGGTGAAGGCAAGTCTGGCGCAGATGGTAACGTTCAGTAAAATCCGCATCTTAGTGAATTTGTGTAGTTACGTCAATTTGACAGAGCACAAATTTGGCAGGCGTTAGGGAGTGAAGTACCGCTAGAGTCTATCTCCTTCTCTAGCGAAGTTACGCCAGCGACCGTTATTAAATCGGCGAAGTACATAAATGACGCCACGCTGGCGAATTTTCACCCGCATTAGTCATTTCGCCCTTTAGTAAGTTTGCCCCCTTGTCTTCTTATGGTGATTCAAATTATAAGAATTCTGTAAATACAATGGGATTACACAGGGGACCCTGCAGACTGGAGACAAATGGTTCCAGGGCTTTATGTAGTCATCACACAATGGATTTTCCAGCTTTTCTGATTCATATAGGGACCTTGGGAAGGTCATTTTGGAACTATACACAACCAAGCAAGCCGTCAGGCGTGGCCAAAGCAGCACTCCATACTGGCCCTTGTATGGCCAGCTTTAAACCAGTGTTGGCCCACCTGAAGACCTCAATATGTTGTACAACTCTAGCCACTGGTGGAATGCTAGAAGTTTATCAAAATAAAAATTGTTGCAGTTTCACTCATAACTCTATGGCGCTTGTTGAAACATGTTAACGCCTTAATACTCTATTTTCTGTGCTGCCTAGAGAAGACAATAACATCAGTGGTTAGTGAATACAAATGCCACAATGCCCCACACTAAAACAGAGAAACGGAACAATTCATCATACCCTGCTATTCTCTGCGGCAAACAATATGAGCTCTTTAGGGATTCTGCTGTAGTTTCTTCTCCTGAGACTGGAACCACTCCTCATTCTTATCTTCATCCTCTTCCTCCTACTCTGCCGCCCAGAGGCTCTGAGTGCCAGTTGATATCAGATGGCGATGAGTCTCCAGGAGCTCAAGCTGATTAAAGTCCTCGGGAAAATCTGTGAATTTATCTCTCTCCACCTCTGGGCTCCCTCGGCAGGCGGCATTTATTTCATCCTGTGCTGCAGTAATAGCGTATAAGCCTTCGTCTTTCTGCTTGGTAAGACTCATCTGAAAAGCAGAATGGAACAGAATGTTGCTTGCCATGGGCCTCACATACACAAATAATTGACTTTCTGGAATGTCCCAGTTTAAGACGACTGCCAAGACTTGGGCTGCCTCAGGATTTGATAGATGTTGGCATGCAACACCCTATAATTATCCTAGAGCAAATTAGGAGAACCTGTCGTTTTAGACTGACAAGATCTTCTGCAGAATAATGAAGTAATGATACAGTAATAAACATTTCTTGTTGTGTGTGAAAAGCATAACCTGTGGCAAGAAAACACAACTGGAGTTTTATGAGAGTGACACATTTGCAATGAGGTAAAAGACCAGTGGTCTATGGTAAATGTCCTGAGGTGGCTCTTCTGCCTCCCCCTACCCCACATACTTAACTTTTCGGCACTCTGAAGGGGTGGGAGGAGGTGGATACATTAGTGATGAGAACACTGTTGAGCTTCCTGCACTAGAAGAGGGGGATTTCTGTTTCAGTAATGAGAAATGTGGGTCTTTAAGTTACCATCATGGCATTTTGCTGCCTCTGGCAACTTGTGGCACACTGACAACGGAGGCATGGTTTTCACCTTGTCTCATAGCAGGAACAGTGCAACTCTTTGGTCTAATTTGAAAACAATCTGTATCCCTATAAAGATCTACAATGGTCTATACCTCAATCCATACTTGAAGTATTTGGTGATAGCATCATGCCGCAAAGTTGCTTTTCATCAGCATGGAGTGGGTGTCTCATAAAAAGAGAGCATGGATGGTGCACAATACCTGTACTACAAGGAAACCAATTTTTCTGTTAAGAAACCTGAAGTTTGGGCAAAAGATCATCATTTCGCAGGACTAATAATCGAAAACAAAATGCAGTGCATTAGTCTCACTGATGTCAGAGAGTTGCAATGACTGTCAGCCCACAACTTGCCCAATCAACTTCAAAGCAACCAATTTGGATTGGCTAAACAGTGTGCACACAAACAAAAATCCACAATATGAAGAGATGACATATAACGTATATAACAGCTAACTACTACTGCGCACAGAACTATATAAGTGCTAAAACAGTACAATAATGTGTGCTTGCATCTCAATCAATAGGCTGGATATTTACAGTTGTGGTCCTGCATGTTGGACACAAGGTCTTCAGTATAAGGATCTTTGCTGTATTTGGTATACAGCTATTTGTCAGGTGAAGAATCCTAAATATACCATATTATAATTCCTTAACATTAAACTACTACCTCAGCAGGGATAGCTAACTGCTACTAAGTGTTCAGCAAACTTCTAGACTGGTAGTGGCCCCATGCCTTCTTACTCTTTTTTTTCCTGCTTTCTTTCTATACATCCTTCATCATTTATTACATCTGTAATAAAATAAATAAATTAAAAAAAACAAGGATTTTTGAATAAAAAGGGTTTGTTCTTAGAAATGATGCAAAAAAAAAAAAAAACCAAAACCGTTAATTGCATAAAATAAATATGAAATCTTATAAAGGAAAACCAATTATTCAATGAAAACAATTCTTTACTAATTCACTGTTTCACGAATTCTCTTATACCTTGTGACCTAACTTATCTTTATTCGATGTTCATGGCAAAAGCATTGCACTGGGATTTGTTAATATTTAAATACGTTTTAGAAGATTTTTAGCATTCTGCTCCTTATCCAGAATAATATATATATATATATTTCTATCCAAAGCACTCCATTCTTTACATAGTCTTCAAAAAGATACTGCCTTCAAGAAGAAGATAGGTGTTTATGGTAGTTTACAAAACGTATTTGGTGCCAGGTAAAAGATCCCACACATTCATTTTCTGGTCCTTCACATAACCCTGTTATCATTGGAAGACTAATCTCTGAAATAATGAAAATGCATGGGGAACTGAAATATTCTCTGAATCTCCGCATGCTATAATAGTTTCCAGCAAATTAAGTTTTCTAACCGAATTACACTAATGCTTTATTGTGATCTTGCGTGTCTATTTTGCAGTGTTTCGCACACAGGAGCTAATACCAAGATGAAGTCAAACATTAGCGGCCATGAACCCAGCAGTCCACATACATATCCATAATTAGGAGTATGCCTTTATCAATGATTTGCTTCCGGGCATCTGGTCCCTTTAGCCAAACTATCTCCTGAGTCGTCTACTTTCCTGATAAATTATTTATCACCAGGAATATTTTGTTTTCTGATACATTTCTGCAGGTTAAAGTGGAACTATCACGAAAAAGAAAATTTAATAGAAGCTTCATCATACTAAAATAAGATCTTTTAGAGGGGTTCCTTTTTTCTCAACGATGTAGCAGAGCTCATTCTTTTAAAATCAACTCTCTCTCTCTCTACATGCAGAATTTTTGCCAAAGACAGTTATTTTGTTAGGTTTTGATTGTACAGCAATCAGTTATTTGAGTGAGCTCTAATACATCTGCTAGGAAAAGGAGTATCCCCTAACACAGGGATCCCCAACCTTTTGAACCCATGAGCAACATTCAGAATTAAAGGAGTTGGGGAGCAACACGAGCATGAAAATTGTTCCCGGGGTGCCAAATAAGGAACCAAACATAATGAGGAAATGATAGCTTTTAAAAGGGGTAAATTATTCAAACACTTCCAAAACTGGAGACTTTGGTCTGATTATATAAAAAAGAACAAAAATAAAAATGTGATACAAAACACCTCCTAACCTATAATGTTTGGCCTTTACAATGTTTTGTTTTTAAAATTTTCTGATAGAAACTATCTCTAAAATATAAAAAATCATATCTGGAAACCGCATAAAAATGTACCATTGTTAAAAAAAATAAATAAAAATGTTTTTTTTTTTTTTTTTACAATTACTTCGGGGCACATTTAATAAGTTCGATTGAAGGATTAGAATAAAAAATATTTAGAAGTTTTTTTTTGGCTACTTCGACCATCGAATTGGCTACTTTGACCTTCGAAACGAACGATTCGAACTAAAAATCGTTCGAATATTCGACCATTCGATAGTCGAAGTACTGTCTCTTTAAAAAAAACTTCGACCACCTAAAACCTACCGAGCATCAATGTTAGCCTATGGGGAAGGTCCCCATAGGCTTTCTAGCCAATTTGGGATAGAAGGAAAATCGTTCCATCGATGTATTAAATTCCTTCGAATCTTTCGATTCGAAGGAATTAATTGTTCGAACGAACGGTTATTCCCTCGATCAAACGAATAGCGCTAAATCCTTTGACTTCGATATTCGAAGTATTTAACTTCGACCATTATTAAATATGCCCCTTAGTGTGTAATATGTAAAAATTATTATGTTTATGTTAATATTCTATACTTTACCCCCTTATCCACATGCCTTCTTTATTCTGTACCCATCCCAATACCCTTCTTTTTGAAAAATGAGAGAAAATGAAACATTGAATTGAAAAACAAAATAAGGACTGTGATTGGCCATTTAGTAGCCCCTAAATGGATTGACAACCTACATTGAGGCTCTGTTTGGCAGTACATCTGGTTTTTATACAACCAAAACTTTCCTCCAAGCCTGGAATTCAAAAATAACCACCTGCTTTGAGGCCACTGGGAGCAACATCCAAGGGGTTAGAGAGCAGCTTGTTGCTCACAAGCTACTGGTTGGGGATCACTGCCCTAACAGATATACTGAATCTTTCAATGAAAATCTGACAGCGAACTCCTGAATGGCAGAATGAAGAGAAACAGATGCGGAGAGAGGGATAGTAAAGATATTATTTCAGAAATGGTACAGAATTTCTAATTTATTATATTTAGAAAGTTTCTTATTTCAGTGTGATTTAGCTAATGTTAAATTTTCATGATAGTTCTCCTTTTACATATTTAAACCTAATGCTATTGGATGTATTTTGTGGTGTGAAATGCATTATAGCATGTGTTTACATATGTATATTATTTGGCCCAACTTACCAGAGTTGGCAAATGAATGGGTTAAGTTTCTGAGGATGATGCAGTTGTTCGGGGCACCAAAGTCCCAGGCTCATTTATATGCTGATCCTCACCTACACTGGCTGTGCTTCAACACACAGAGGGGAAGCTTTAACATATAGACTATTCTATAAAAAAAACCTTTAAAGTGGAAACACCACTATTATAACACAATATGCTCGATAGTTTTTTCAGAAATTAATGGTTTAAGAGTATGTGCCCTCAAGCAAACCGTTTTTCCTACTGCAAATGAAATTACAAATTGAATAATTGTTTTTATTGTATTTTATCTGTATAGCCCTGATATATTTATACGCTGCATTAAAAATGCTCATCATTTTCCCTGGTTACCTTCTGTAATTCCTGACTATAACCGTCACTTCCATTTTCCCAAAATGGATCACAAACCGTTGAGAAATTTTATATATATATATATATATATATATATATATATATATGTATATATATATATAATATACACATATACAAACATATATGAACACACACATTATATATATATATATATATATATATATATATATATATATATATATATATATATATATATATATATATATATATATATAAATATAAATTTCCCAGTGTAGTATGGGAATCAAACAAACAGATTTCACATAGATTTTGTGTTCATTTTTCAGTAAAATCATTTCCCTAATAGACAAAGCATACGGTGGAATTTGGGAAATGTTTTGATAAATGAGCAAAATTGTTCTGGCAAAGAGTTGTGAACATCTACCAGAATCACATGAAAAGTTTATGTTTAAAATTGAAACTGCTGGGAAAAAAAATATGTTAGGAATTTCAATCAATCTCCCCCCTCCATAATATATTCCCCACATTGGATGCTGCATAAATCAACAATGCAAGCAAAACATTACAGTTGAACTAACCGGGTTGATATGGATGTGTGTGTATGTATATAGATGATAGACACACACACTATATAGTGTGATAGCAGATTTATCAAAATACATTTTTTGAAACCTCAAAAATTTCAAATGTTGACTTCTACTTGTCAGCTTTCCGTTTTTTCCAATAGAAAAATCTAGAATTTCAAATTTATGCCGCATAAAAACTCAAATATGAATGGAGATAAACCTGTCTTATAGTGTTAGACCTTTGGCGCAGCCCATATGTATGACACAGACTAACATGTACATCATTATATGTTACATACTGGATCAGAAAGACCATGAAGTAATTGAAAGACCAATATTTAATTTTGGGATAGAATGACAAATCTCTGCCAAGCTGTCCGAAATGTGTTATCATCATCATTTATTTATATAGCACCGACAAGATACGCAGTGCTTTACCTTGGTTATAACAAACAGGGAATAAATGGTGGATAACAAACAAGGGTTTACAGAGTACAATAGGATTATAGGGCCCTACAAATTAGAGTTTACAAACTAAAGGTTAGGCTACAATTGAGACATTAGGATTTTAGAAATAATTTTGTGATTAACGATACAGCAATGATTGATTAATTTAGGTACATTGAATAAGCTTCTTTAAACAGGTGGGTCTTTAAGGAGCATTTGAAAGTTTGGAAAGAAGGAGAAAGTCTAACAGCTTGTGGCAGAGAATTCCAGAGAAAAGCAGAAGCTCGAGAGAAGTCTTATAGACGAAAATGGGCAGAAGTGAGGCGAAGGTCAAAAGCAGAGTGAAGGTTGTGTGAAGGAGTGTATTTGGAGATCAGAGATGAAATATAGGGAGGGGCTTCACTGTTAAGGGCCTTAAATTAAGTGTGAGTAGTTTTAATTTGATTCTGGAGGAGATTGGGAGGGATATGCATATGGGAGCAGCTGATGTTGAGCGGTGAGATAGATGAATGAGTCTAGCAGCTGCATTTAGAACAGATTGGAGTTGTGAAAGGTGACTTGTTGGAATACCTGTGAGGAGTAGGTTGCAGTAATCAAGGCAGGAGATGATGAGAGACTGAATAAGTGTTTTGGTTGATTCTGAACTGAGATATGGTCGTATTCGGGCAATGTTGCGCAGCTGAATACGACAAGATTTTGCAAGTGTGTGGTGAAAAAGACAGACGCGAGTCTAAGATAACTCCTAGGCAGCGTGTCTGTGTGGTGGAATGAAAGGTGGTGTTGTTTACCGTCATATCTGGGAAAGTAGAAATCACATTGGCAACTGGGAAAGTAGAAACCTAATTGTCAAAACATTGTTTGGAAGCGAAACATTCATTGGCCACAGTAAAATCTATGGTATTTAATCATGCGATACACCTACTATGGGGAGGGGGGGGCAATAGGCCACATGGTATGCTGGAGAGGTAATTTACCCCTAATGGCCTTTAACAGATTAGTTATGCAAGTCATTATTAAAGGATTCTGTTCAGAGTGGCTTTTGACCATCTGTTTTAAGGCAGATATTTGAAAAAATATTTGATCATTTATATGATGCTGGACAGGAGGGTCTAAGCAACCCAAGACTCCTTGGAATGTTTCCATTTGGTAGGTATGATCAATAATTAGCACGTTTAGTTATTCACTGTGATTTTTTTTAAAAAAAAGTTTTGTAATATGGGGGGGTTAATGTGTTTTCACATACAGTAATTAGGATTTTATTGGGATATGTGATTTGTTGGTGCAAAATTTTTCAATGACGATGATAGTATTCCAACCAAAGGGTTGATGCTGTGAGTTTTCAGTTCAGTAAGTGAGATTCTTTTATGGTTATCTTTATAAAGATAATTTTGCACTCTGGTTAAGCTGGCGTAGTAGTAACGCACTACCAAACAAATTTATAGCCCAGATGCATCCAGTGAAATGTGTATCCATGTAATAATATTTGGAGCATTCATGGGAATTATAAATAAGTGAAATCATTTATTGGTGTTTATCAATGTTTCGGTCCCAGCAAGAGTACTGTCTTGTGAAAAGTCTTCTCGCTGAGCACAAAACCTTGATAACTACTAATAAGTAGCTTCACTCGTGCGCGCACACACACACAGGGAGTACTTCTCCCCTTATTACACATTATATACTTCTGAAGAGAGCATATCTGAAAACCAGCTTGAAAGTGGAACAGTGTATGATTTGCTTCTTTGCTTTCCTAGTGTAGATTATTATCTATAGCGCAATGACTAATAAACTACTGTTTTCATATATTTTAAACCAAGTGGGGCCTATAAACTGTTGCAGCATAAATAAGAAATATAGTGCACACTATGGGGCCCATTTACTTTGCTGGAGTGAAGGAATAGAATAAAAAAAACTTCGAATTTCGAATGATTTTTTTGGCTACTTCGACCTCGAATCGAACGATTCGAACTAAAAATCGTTCGACTATTCGATAATCGAAGTACTGTCTCTTTAAAAAAAACTTTGACCCCCTACTTCGCCACCTAAAACCTACCGAAGTGCAAAGTTAGCCTATGGGAAAGGTCCCCATAGGCTTTATAATGTTTTTTAGGTCGAAGAAAAATCGTTCGATCAATGGATTAAAATCCTTTGAATTGAACGAAGGATTTAATCGTTCGATCGAACTATTTGCGGTAAATCCTTCGACTTCGATATTCGAAGGATTTCAATTCGGCAGTCGAATATCGAGGGTTAATTAACCCTCGATATTCGACCCTATGTAAATCTGCCCCTATATGTTTAAGAGTTATGGCTTTTTTTAATACAAATAAGAATTTCCAGAAACTTGATTTATTAAAAAAAAGAAACTTGACAAAAATTCCCATCCAAAAGCTCGCATGTTCATGTAGAAGTCAATGGAGGTTTGACCTCATGAGTTGTGCTAAATATATGAAAGGTCACCTGGGGCTGGCTTCAGTTATTACCGTATATACCCGAGTATAAGCCGAGTTTTTCAGCATCCAAAATGTGCTGAAAAAGTCTACCTCGGCTTATACCCGACCCGAGTAGCTGAGATTGCAGTCACTTTTAATCATTCCTATACCAACAGTTCACTTGGGGAGAGACTGCAATATCCCACAATGCCCTCTGTTGGTTAAATGAAAGAATAACAGTGCGCCCTCTGTTGGTTATATGAAAGAATAACAGTGACTGCAATATCACACAGCGCCATCTGTTGGTTGTATGAAAGAATAACAGTGACTGTAATATCACACAGCGCCATCTGTTGGTTATATGAAAGAATAACAGTGACTGCAATATCACACAGCGCCATCCGTTGGTTGTATGAAAGAATAACAGTGCGCCCTCTGTTGGTTATATGAAAGATTAACAGTGACTGCAATATCACACAGCGCCCTCTGTTGGTTATATTAAAGTATAACAGTGACTGCAATATCACACAGCACCCTCTGTTGGTTATATGAAAGAATAACAGTGACTGCAATATCACACAGCACCCTCTGTTGGTTATATGAAAGAATAACAGTGACTGCAATATCACACAGCACCCTCTGTTGGTTATACGAAAGATTAACAGTGATGGCAATATCAAACAGCACCCTCTGCACATGGTAGTGGGACAGTGGGACAATGCACACAGTAATCCGTTTGGCAATTCTCTGTCACCATCAGCTTTGCAAAGAAGTCCGGTTGATCTCTGGGGGGGTCGCTTTGGCAGAATGTGCGCTGCTGGGAGACAGGGCTGTAGTTGTGTCTAGGCTTATACTAGAGTCAATAAGTTTTCCCAGTTTTCGTAGGTAAAATTAGGTACCTCGGCTTATACTCGGGTCGGCTTATACTTGAGTATATACGGTATACACCAGCAACTATGCAACACACATTCCTAGTCTGAAATGGCTATTGTGCTGCTGTTTTGTGTGACCAATATACTAAAACTATATTAAAGGTTGATACATGTCACTTTATCAAAACAATACAAACAAAAACTCACAATATACAACTAAAGGATCACATGACATGGCAACACTGGTTGGTAACCGAGGTAGAATTATCAAGTGACTCAATAAAATTGGAACAATTATTTCCTTGGTTGAACAAATATTTAGATTTTTGGGTATTCTTGATGTATAACATCTACATTTTTGGAGAACTTACAAACATTGCACAAAGGCTGCGTCCTGTAGAAACCAATCAGCAACTCATTCTCATCAGTCTACTACAAGATAGAAAATGAAAAAAAAAATTGATTGGTTGCAACAGGCAACTGCACTGGTGCAATTTAATACACATTTTAGTAGATTAGTACTAAATAAGTACCAACGAAAATAAAAGGACACTCTGTTTTGAAGTTTACTGATTTTTGAGTCTACAAATCATAAAGATAAACTGTCAAAGATTTAATGGAATATTTACAAGAATATTTATATTTACTGGAGAG
Organism: Xenopus laevis; assembly: GCF_017654675.1. Taxonomy (NCBI): domain Eukaryota; kingdom Metazoa; phylum Chordata; class Amphibia; order Anura; family Pipidae; genus Xenopus; species Xenopus laevis. Next base: position 174,958,239 of record NC_054373.1, read on the forward strand.
AAAGTTTTTGGAAAATAACCCTTAAATGTTGTCTTTCCTCAATAAGTATTACAGTGCGCATATTTATGTTTCTTGTATAAGATATATGCTTCCAATTTTGGAAATTATACACTCTACTGGTGACGATTGGCCGTTAGAATAGATTAGTACTTATTGTGATACTTGTGACTGTCTTTCATGCTGATATTTTCTCTCAAGTGCTTAAGTACAGTTTCTTAAAGGGCACCTATCACAGCCAAAATCAAACATATATTAACAATCTGACCAGTACAACATGTTTAATCAAACTATATATATAGTTTTTTTTTAAAAACTGCAGGTTTTAAAAAATCCCTTACTTGTGAAATGAGTTCTTTCACTGAGGGAGGCCATACTGAGACTATAACAGAGACTATAATATGCAAATTTCAGGAGCATGCTCAGATTGTAAAACTGCTTTGAGTATTCTACCCAGAATGCCTTGTTTTAGTAAACCCCTCCACTAGAAGTATCAGGAGATTTCCCTATCTTGTTCCCTGCTGGTGATGTTATTATGCAAATGAAGGGCACGCACTAACTTGCAGCAGGTGGCAGCACTACTGAACAGCAGCTAACACACAGGTTTGGCTGATTTGAAAATAGCTTAGAAGGGTTGATAAGCAACAAGGAATTTCAACTGAGCATGTGCGAGATTTCAGAGCTGCAGTTGGCTGGGAAGATAAAGGTAGGAGGAACCAGTGAAATCCAAGATGCCTGCCTCAGGTAGAACTGCAGTGGAGATAGGGGAGATCTTGCAGAAGGTATAGTGAGCTGATGATTTACATTATACAAACAATTTAAAACTGTTTTAAAAATCGGATTTCTTGAACTTTCACATAGTGTATTTACTTAGGAAATGATTTTAGTGATGATTGGTGCCCTTTAATCAGATAATCTACATTCGCGAGAGATGATGTTCAGTCACATAACTTCTCTCACATCTTTTTGTCGGCAATGTTCCTTGGCAATTTTGAGATTTATTCATAAGAGAATGTCTCCACTCATTATGCTCAAGCAGTCATTCAATAGCTTAAACAGATGGTTCTCTACACCTTGTCTGTAAATGGGCGTTACCACCCTGCCCATTTCCTGCATAGGTAAAACGGTTTGGTAGCTTTTTCCACTGGCTGGCAAGTCAGATTTTGATGGAGTCATTGGCTGCTCTCTACCCACACTGTGGTTGTTTGAAAGGATTGCCAATATGGTTCTTGCATAAGCCGAGTCCATTTTATAGGAGTAACTCTTAGACCTATATTTCAAGGACATGCTACGATATACCTCGAATTGTGGGGTATGACTGATCTTGGTGATGTGTCGCAAATCTCTAAGAAGTGCTGGGTCACTTACAATTTTCTCAAGGGCTCTATGTGCTGGATGGCTTAGCTTTATCCATTTGACTTCTTTTCTCTTTTGTGGAGTTAACGTTCTATGCATACATCTTTTGTAATGTTTTAATCTTGGGAAATTGTGTACATCAGCAATATGGAACAAAACGGATTGCCACTTATCAACGAGTACATCTGGATTTTGCCTACTTGTCTGCACACACCACCAAAGATGATTCTGAATAGGGGTTATCCACCAAGTAAGATCTTGGCACTTGGGATGTCTACTTGCTGCAGTGATTTTTTTGGCAACACTTTTGCACAAATGCCAAGCATCAAACTGATGCTTTATGTTTTTGTACTTTGTGGCCATCAATTGACGGATGGGAACATGTCTGTCTGTAGCCACCATCTGCACGGCAACTTTTTTGGAAAGCACCTCGTCAAAGCACTTCTGAAAAGCCTCTTTTTCCATTGTCACTGGTTTCTGACCAGCTTCCAACGGTACAATTTTAAAATTTACAATTTTTTGTGTGGGGATGCTCATTAAGGAATAAATGCAGTAATTTGCAGAGTTCCTGGGGCTGTCAAACTGTCTATCTCCTGCGAGGACAACTGCATCCTGCCCAATTTCATTAAAAATTTCATGCTGTTCTTTTTTCCAGTTATAGGCAATTGCTGGGAAAATACATTTGTTCTGGTGCTCGTGAAATGTTGTATGGGAAATTGCCTGTACCCCAAAAAGGTTGTACATTTCTTTGACTTTCTGGAATGACGATCCACTTAGCATAATAGATGAAGACATTAATATATCGCCCACTGCAATGTCTGAGGTCACTGGCTGAGAATTCCAGTTAAGGGACTTGTGATTATTATGGCACAATAACTTTATATTAACCATAGAACCATCTATATGTTTTTGTATTTCTGCGATTGGTGCTTCACACTTTTCGCCCTCATTGTGCTGACAAGGAATAAGCCTGAGTAATTTATCCAAACAGCTTTCGAAAATGATAAATTTTCTGTCAGTGATATAATCGGTTTTGTTGGGTTGGTTGTGGTCATTTGATTTCAGAGCGGATCCTATAGCATCCTGTGACATGTCAGCACACATGTACCCAAGATGGGCTAAAGCTGGGTCGTTTGGAACTTTAGTAGTCGAGAATGAAGTTGCTAGTTCCACCTCAGTCATCTCTTTTTCTTGAATTGGAGGTGTGTCAGGTATATGACCGCTTGTAGATTTTTGTGTTTGAATAGTTATGATGCATGGTTTTGTGGGTGTTGACAAGCTGATAGAATACAGGTGATCCTTTTCAACTCGCCACAACTTTGCAGGCTCTGAATATTCACTAGTCTGCCACTGGATTGGCTTTGAGGGTGTTGAGAAGTTGGTAGGATACAGTTGATCCTTTTCAATTCTCCAAAACTCAGCATGATCTGAATCTTCATTTGTTTGGCATTGCATGTGCATCACCTCAAAAGGTAGCTCACTTTGCGTATATGTGGAGTGCATGAATGAGAAGGGAATGGTGTTCATTCCAGTAGTTCTCTTCAGAAATCCAGGATCAGTCTGAGTGCCAATGGTTCTTGCTCGAGAGACTATACGGACTATACTGGAAGTTGATGGGACCCCGTTCTTGTCATTTCCCCTCTTTCTTTTTTGTGGAGGGGGTCCTGTGATGCTGTGAAGCTGGATTAAAGGGTGAAGGTTGCTAAAAATAGTGGGAACAGCATCTTTTTTAAGAAGTTTACGAGGACCTTTCTGCACATACTGATCTTCAGCAAAGTGACGTGAACATACCCGATATGCATCTGTTTTTTTAGCTATTAAAATCTTTTCTGCAAATACTTCATAGTCACCATAGTCCTCTCCAGTTTGTAATAACCACTGTTTTATTTTTTCAATATTTGCTGGAAATGGATGAAGGATTACAGTTGGATATAGTTCTTTCTGTCCAGTCCTGTGTGGACATTTGTTCACTATACATTTTGGCATTTTCCAGTGATCTGTTATATTAAAAAAAAGAAAATGGAAAGGGATTGTTACAGAATTTGTAAAATCATTAACAATCTAAGATTTTTCAAGCTATAGCTAACAGGTTTGGTGAATGAGACTTTAAAATTGCTTATTTGTCCTGAGAACAAGATAAAAGGATGGCCCTCAGGTGCCTATTTAAAGAAAAAAAATCTTTAAAAAAATTTCACCCAGCCCTCCTCTGGAGCTAAATCCAGCTGCAGATACTTCAGCCAATCAGAAGCACCCAGAGGTGTCTTGCGTCTGCGCAAGATTTGTCCCGCACATGTGGTGATCAGAGAAGGGCCAGCGCATAGGTCAGCATCAGTTGTAAATAATCTGTGTAGTGCAAAAATCCAAATTCTTTTTTTAATTAAAGCGTTCATAGCTGTTGTAAACTCGTTTAAAAATCTCAGCTGTCGGTGAAATATTGTCTGCCCCTCTTCTATGCCTTAGGCATAGAGGCTGGGCAAGCGATTACTTTCAGTTTTCTTTCAACACTTCCTACATGTCACTGCATGGGGATAGACATCAGGTCCCCCATTCTGGTGCACAAACAAGATTCTGAGATGATGCAAGGATTGCCTTAATAACAGTGTCCACAAAATGGCTGCTGCCTGCTATAATTACAAGTTCCCAGACTGATGGAAACAAGACTCAAATAATTTATACAGTGTAATTAAAGTTCATTTTGCTTGACTAACATGATAAAATAGAATTTGGAATATTTTTTTTAAGTGACGGGTCCCCTTTAATCAGTAAGCATCATTACCTTTTGCTCTTCTGAAACCTTTAAGCCAACTCAAACATGGTAAGAACATAAATCCTACTCAGGTTAGAATGAACCTTGCACATAGAGTGTTGGCTCCGCTGCATATTTATTTAGGCCGAGAGAAGCGGATCCGCTCTGTGTCCCAGCCCCATTCATCTGAACTATTTCCATTTGCGTGCAGTCACATTTTCATAATGAAATGTAAACCTAATTATCTATCAGACATGTTTTAAAGGGATACTGTCATGGGGAAAAAACATTTTTTTCAAAATGAATCAGTTAATAGTGCTGCCCCAACAGAATTCTGCACTAAAATCCATTTCTCAAAAGAGCAAACAGATTTATTTATATTCAATTTTGAAATCTGACATGGGGCTAGACATTTTGTCAATTTCCCAGCTGCCCCTGGTCATGTGACTTGTGCCTGCACTTAAGAAGAGAAATGCTTTCTGGCAGGCTGCTGTTTTTCCTTCTCAATGTAACTGAATGTGTCTTAGTGGGACATGGGTTTTTACTATTGAGTGTTGTTCTTAGATCTACCAGGCAGCTGTTATCTTGTGTTAGGGAGCTGCTATCTAGTTACCTTCCCATTGTTCTTTTGTTTGGCTGCTGGGGGGTGGAAAGGGAGGGGGTGATATCACTCCAACTTGCAGTACAGCAGTAAAGAGTGATTGAAGTTTATCAGAGCACAAGTCACATGACTTGGGGCAGCTGGGAAATTGACAATATGTCTAGCCCCATGTCAGATTTCAAAATTGAATATAAAAAAATCTGTTTGATCTTTCGAGAAATGGATTTCAGTGCAGAGTTCTGCTGGAGCAGCACTATTAACTGATTCATTTTGAAAACATTTTTTTTCCCCATGACAGTATCCCTTTAAGTAAACATTTCAACTGATTTAAATCATTGCTACTGAAAGCAGAATCTCCTTCCCTTAAAATTTCCTCTGCTTCTTGCCGACTGCTCATCCTATTGGAGCACTATATTGGTACTCAGTTCTGTGACAGCCAGTACTCCAACTCCAACAATATCTTATATGTTCCCTGATTAAAATAAGTGAAAAGGTGAATTTATCCTTATGATTTATCCTACTTTAAGTCTGCAGAAAGTAAAGCAGGGGAAGGAATAGTGAAGGACAGACAGATACTACTTTCAATGACAAACAGCCAACTTTCAAATCATTAATTTACTCAAACTGATTTAGAGCACCTCTTCCCCAGACCTCAGCCTCTCCCTGCACATTAGCTATATGGCAATAAGAGATTGGAGGCATCATTTACTAAACAAGTAACAAATGCATAAACAATCACTGCACAAAGGCATGTTTTTGTAAACACTATACTATAGCCTCTCTCAGAACTCCGGCTTCCAAACCAAAATTTTATAAAGAGGCCCACATAACACAGAGACCCCTAATATACCCATCACAGTTACCTGTTTCTTCAAAAAGTATGAATACATGTCATTTTCTAGGGAAGGAGGGACTAAACACTGATGTTACAAATTGTAACAACTTCTCCACAGCTTACAGACAGCATGCAGGAACTACATAACCCACAATGCATTGCACTGTAATGTTCCGCTCCTTATTGAAATCACGTGTGCAGGGAATTGTGGGGTTTGGAGGATGCAGGCTGAGGACAGATGGCTGCTGATACAAAGTAACAGTAGTCAGTGAGCTTAGCAAAGTAGTCAGACAGATCAGCAGGAGAGTGGGGGCTAGGCGTAGGGAACTGTTCCAAACATTAAAAATCATGAAAAGTCTTCATATATTTTAATTGATGTATATTGCAAAGTTGCTTGAAATTATGTTTACTTTTCAAAAAGCAGACCGTGTACACTGTAAACCAGTATGCCACACCAGTGTATACATCAAAGTAGGCACAAACTGGTGCAGAACAGTCGTGTACTTAAATGCAAGCAGAAGTGTTTTGACTGTAAACAGCGGGCAAACGTACTTTGACTATAAGCTCTATGGGACAGGGGACTTCCTATTGTCTCTCTCACCACATGGTACTTAAAGGCAAAAAAATAAAATCCCATTTTTACTTTCTATAATGAAAAAGAAACCTATCTCCAATATACTTTAATTAAAAAATGTGTACCGTTTTTATAAGAAATCTGACTGTATGTAGTGAAATTCTCCCTTCATTTACTGCTGTGGATAGGAATTGTCAGATGGTCCCTAACTGCTCTGCAGGGAAACAATCATACTTATGTACAGCAGGGGGAGCCCCCGCCTTACTTCCCAGCCATGCAGAACTCAACTCAGCAGCTTTGTTTATGACGATCCCTAAGCAGCCCAGACCACACTGAGCATGTGCACAGTCTTAGTCTTGCAAAGATGTTTAACAAAGTTACAAGATGGTGACCCCCTGTAGCCAACTTTGAAAGCATAAATTATTTGTTTGATTAGGCTTGTGGTGCAGTAAGTTCATGTTTATATTTAGTATACAAAATACAGCATTTCTAGCCTTATTCTATTTTAGACTTTACATGCCCTTTAAGCTCTACACTAGATTGATTGTATTCATCATTTTACTTGTGCTCCCTGTGTGTACTTTTAAAGAATGTAAGACTGTACAGCACTGTGTCTCCTTCGAGTGCTTAACATTTGGCACCCCAAGTGCTGCAAGGCTTTCCTTCTCCTTTAATCAAAGAGCTTACAATCTATAAGACCCTGATTTGCCAGTAGGCCCTTGTGAATGCTCTCTAAGCAGTCTCTGACATAATTAGCAGCAGAACATATGATGGCAGCCAAAAAGGTGACCACAGACATGGCCCTTCCATCCCAGTAACTAGTTTCCTGGCCCACTGGCAGCATAACACTAAATTATTTTTCCCGCCCTGGCACGGACTTAGGTCCACCCACTAGACTCCCACACTGGCACAGAGTTAGATCCCCATATCCTCACACACAGCGACCACCTCACCTTTAACACGGCAGCCTATGGGCAGGTACCAAAGCGCCTGCTAAAAGCCACAGACGACTACCTCTCCCACAATGCTTTGCTCTGATAGAACGCTTCCTGCTTCCGCTATTGTGAGAGACCGGGCAAAGCGCGGGTTATACGAAGCCGTGTTTTACTTAAACAAATCACAATCCTTTAAATCGCTTATGGCACGGGAAGACATGACTGTGCCATTCTGATGCAAAACGTGATTTTTTTATACGGCTTAAGGCCATTGAGTGTGGGCTAGCGAGCGCAATGCATTCTGGGGGTTGTAGTCTTGTCCGGCTACCAGCATGTTACCCTTTCACCCGGGACTTTTCAGGCTGCTTGTGAGGTGAAGAGAGAGAAGTGGGTGAGTTTGCACTGTTTTAGTTCTTATTGTAACTAATGTGAATAAAGGACTCGGCTGGCAGTGGTATCTAGGTCTCTATAAGCAGCAACGGAGCCCCTGAGACTTGCAGAGATGACAGGAATAGTTACACCCCCCCCTGATTGTATGTGTATTATATGGAGAAGTTGAAAACATCGTATGTAACATATAAATATATATATATTGTATTTAAAATAATACAGGCAATGTGTGTTCACACAGTAAACAGTGCAAATAGTGTCTTAGAAAGCAGCTAACATAGGTGCAAATGTGCACCATTCCAGCAACCCATAGCAACCAGTGCAAATGTGCACCATTCCAGCAACCCATAGCAACCAGTGCAAATGTGCATCATTCCAGCAACCCATAGCAACCAGTGCAAATGTGCACCCAGGGCTGCCATCAGAAATCACGGGACCCCGCACAGCAATATTTTCTGGGCCCCCTTCACCACCCCTCCCTTACCCATCAGGCCAAACAAGACACAAGCGTTAAAACATTAAGTGCCCCCCTACAATTTAAAAAAAAAAAGAACTTTGGTGCCCAGACCCCCCCCTATAAATGTTGGTGGTCAGGCCCCCTACAAATTAAAGAAAAAAAAATGGTGGCCAAGGACCCCCTACAAGTTATTAAAAAAAAAAAAAAAAAAGCATTAGTGGCCAGGGCCCCTATAAGTTATTTAAAAAAAGTACATATGGTCAGGGCCCCTACAAGTTATTAAATCCCCATGCGGCTTTACCGCGACTTACACTTCTTGGCGAATCAGAGCACAGGAAGCAAGAAGTAGTCATCGGTGCTCCAGACTGCCAAAGTCTGCAGCTCACTGGTGGCAGGGGCCCAGCTCTGCAAGTAAGTGCAGCACGGCCAGGCCCCCCCTTAACTCCCCAAACCATCTGGGCCCGGAACAGCAGTCACCCCTATCCCCCCCTGATGTGACCCTGTGTGCACCATTCCAGCAACCAATCAACACTGGTCTGTCAAGTGCAATTAGAAATCAGGAGACTGATTGTTTGATATCAGTTACTAGATTAGTGTAAGTGAGATGTCGAAGCTTTACTTGTCCAGTTAATGACATACAGTCAAGTCTATCTACCTGGAGGCCCCTGGGCTTTTATGAGATCATAATATAATTTACCCTTCCTGATTTGTGGTACATCATTTGGCCAAAAGTATCCATGGGCACCTGTCTGTCCAACTGCTCATTCCCAAACTAATGGGGTTATTTACTAAACTCCGAATGGAAAAATCACAAAAAATCTGTGATCTTTTTTTTTTTCAAAAAAAAAAAATACGCGTAAAAAACCCAGGCAGATTTGATCGGAGTTTGTAGCAGAAAATGTTGGGATACAATTGGACATTGATAAATAACCCCCTAAGGGTACTAATGTGAAGTTGGTCCTCCCTTAGCTGCTATAATAGTGTCTGCTCTTCTGGGAAGGATTCCACTAGATCAGTGACCCCCAACCAATGTCTCATGAGCAACATGTTTCCCACCAACCTCTTGCTCCCAGTCACCTTAGACCAAGTACTTAGTTTTGACTTCCTGGCTTGGAGACAAGTTTTGATTGTATAAAAACCATTTGTACTACCAAATATAGTCCACATAGGGGCTAACTAATAGCCAGTCACAACCCTTATTTGGAACCCCCAGTAATTTTTTTATGCATGTGTTTCTCCCCAACTCTTTTTACATTTGAAAGTGGCTCACTGGTAAGAAAGGTTGGAGAACCCTGCTCTAGATTAATGGTCCCCAACCAGTGGCTAGTGAGTAACATGTTGCTCTCCAACCCCTTGGATATTACTCTTAGTGACCTCAAGGCAGGTGATTATTTTTCAATTCCTGTCTTGGAGGCAAGTTTTGGTTGCATAAAAAACAGATGTACTGCCAAACAGAGTCTCCTTTAGGCTGCCAGTCCATATAGGGGCTACTTATTTAGCACCCCGTGGGATTTTATTTGTGCTTGTGTTGTTCCGCAGATCTTTCTACGTTTGAATGTGGCTTATGGGTAAAAAAGGTTGAGGACCCCCTGCTCTAGATTTGGAACATTGTTGGCGAGGTTTATTTTCATTCAGCTGTAGTAGCATTAATGAGGTTAGGCGCTAGTATTGCCTCCTGGCCGCTAAATCGCCAGCTAGGACCAGAACCAGTATTAAAAAATCACCGGCAATGTACTTGCTGGTAAGTTTAAAATTCCCTATAAATCCCTCTCTTCTATTATTCTATCCACTGCCAATCTCCACTTCTACCCACAGGCCTGCCAGTATCCCTGCCCATATAGCCTATGACTAAGTGTCTTTGACACAAAATGCGTCAGGCATGAGTAGTTTATACCAATAAAGATTTATATTTTTACTCCACTTTCGTCTAATCCCTGCGTGACCTTTTAAGTGTCTTGCTCCAACATTTTTGCTTTCTTATATACGGTTTGTCCGCTCCCCTGAGCTGAGGGCCTGGGCCACCTACTCAATTTGATGAGTTATTCTACTGGTGAAGTTCTTGCTTAACCACATATGTTTGTCTTGCAATATCCCTGCCCAGTCAGCCCATTTACCCTTACATTTTCCAGCCACATCCACCAACCCACCTGTTTTCGTGCCCCATGCATCATAGGCCCACCCCCAAGTGGCATCACAGACTGCCCCTTGACCCAAAGGCCAGTATAAAGGACAACTCAATTGGGTGCTGATGTTGGGGATGAGATCTGGCCCATATCAGCATCCCATTAAATCTCATAGGGGTTCAGTTGGGTCGAGATCAGGCCTCTATGCAAGTTCTTCCTCTCGCATCTCAGCAAACCCATTCTGTATGCACCTGGCTTTGTGCATGTGGCTATTACTGTGCTGAAACAGGGAATGTGGTAGAAATATTTTACGTTATAGCTTTATGGATTGCTTTAACAGCATTCACAGGACTTAGCCCAAACCATGAAAGACACCAGGCAATTATTCCTTCTCCACCAAGTTTCCCGTTGGCATTATGCTTTCAGACCAATAGTGTTCTGGCATCTGCCAAACCAAGACTTTCCCGTCAGATTGCTATATAGTGAAATTCGATTTATTACTCCAGAATGTGTATATACACTATAGCAGTGATCTTTACCACTCCAGCCCACTACTGGCAATTCACTAACTTTAGACTTTTTTTTTTGCCTCTTATCACCCATAAAATAGTTTTAGTGTTGACAGTGGTTCCAAAAGACAGTGGATCTCAGAAGAGAGTGTTCTAACTGAGGACATAATTTTAGACAAAACGTCTTTGTATGTGAGTATATGGGTGGGTGATATGCGAGTCCAGATTTTTAGGACCCTCACAGACCTTAACTTGTCCCCACCCCCACTTGGCCTGACCCGGTTCGGCTCCACCAATTAAAGACCCGCGCGCCCTGCAGTGATGTCACAAAAGGGGCGGGGCAGGAGGAAATCTTTAAATGGAGGAGCTACAAGCCGGCAGTGTTATGTCGCGGTCGAGGAGAGAGGAAGGAACTGCTCAACCTGAACCCGACCCGAAGATTTTATGCAGCAGCTGGCCTGACCCGCGGATTTCGGGCCATCCTGCACATCACTAGGCTACATTGCACCATTGCAGTTGCCCATAGCAACCCGTCAGCTCTTTGCTGTCATTTTCTAACTGGCAGGAGATCAAAACTAAATGTGCATTGATTGCTATGGCCAGCTGTACTTGTACAATTTAGGAGCTATGTTTGTAAATGATCATCTACAACCCCCATAAAGTAAGTAAGTAACAAAAGGCAGTAAGTTTGCCCAGGAGCAGTAACCCATAGCAACAAATAAGATGCTTGAATTTAAACAGGTGACCAGTAAATGTTACCTGCTGATTTGTTGCTATGGTTGCCATTTAAGATGGAAAAAAAGAGAAAGGGCACAGGTTACACAGCAGATAACCAATAAAACACCATTATATTTGACTGGGCTTATGTGCTATGTAACCTGTTCCTTTTCTCCTTTTTTTCTAGCTTGATTGGGTGCCCTGTGGCTAAACAGCAGCTTGTTTATATAAACTATACTAGTTTTTCTGAAGCAAACACACAGCTTTTACCAGTGCACACTAACAGCATATTATATGTTAATTACTTGAAAAAGCTTTATTTTTTGGTGTTACTGTTCCTTTAATATACAAATGTATTTCCCATGTTGATTGAAAGAAGTACACAACATACAAGACATTTTATCACTGTCAAAGCTCAAAAACATAAACCACATCCTTTGGGAATTCTAAACCAAACTCAAAGTTGAACTACATAAACCAAAAACAATTGGAAAAGAACACTAGATTAGCTGTTAAATATCATATACTCCTTCACAGCAGCTCTTATATCTGATTTGATTATCTTTAGTGTTTTAAATTTATTAGGAGTTGTGGTTTTTGCCGACTCCAAATACCCAAAATTGCTTCTGGCTCTGATGGCCACAGCTCTGGATAAAATGCCTTGCATGTTTTGTCCTTTCAATCAACATGGGAAATACATTATAGTGGGATTCGGGGGTTATCCCAAACTGAGCAGTCAGTCAGAGTCGGAAGATTTATGTACTGACTCCACAGCCCTGCCTGTAAGGGTCAGGGCACACGCTCAGATTTGGGGAGATTAGTCGCCCGGCGACAAATCTCCTCTTCTTTGGGGCGACTAATCTCCCGAACTGCCTGAAAACGAAGTGCTCCCAGTGCCATCCCGCCTCCAATATACATTCTAGCCGGCGGGATGGCACTCGGAGAGCTTCGTTTTCCGAAGTCGCTCGAAGTGCAACTTAGTTGCCCCGAAGAAGAGGAGATTTGCCTGCCGGGTGAGTAATCTCCCCGAATCTGAGCGTGTGCCCTGAAACCTAACGCTATGAAAGAAGCTAGGGTGAAAAAGGGAAAGTAAAATGTATTCACCTCTTAAAGGATAAGGAAATGTGGTATTTACTTGGGGGTGCCAAAAGCTAGGCACTCCTAAATAATTGTATTTACTTACCCGACCCTGGGCCTGTGCTCCTATCACCAGAAAACTGCACTGGTCCAAGGTTATTTCTGTGAGCACCACGGAGATCGGCTTACAGCTTCTTCTTTCTTTGTCCGGGTGCGAATGCGCAGTAGTGCGAAAAGCCAAACTTTAACAAAGAATTCGGCTTTCATTCTACTGCGCATGCGTCTGCCCGGGAATTTGAAGAAAGTAGGAGCTGGAAGGCAGGTCACAGACACCGGGGGCTAATGAAGTAAGTGCACAAAGCCAACCCATTCTGTTAAAGGATCAGTAACAAAAAAAAATTTTATTAAAAAAAAAACACAAAGACATATTAAACTTTAAAATCGCTAAGTCTTTATTAAGAAATAACTTACTGAAACTCTGCTTGCGCTCCTCTTCAGAAAAGGCTAAACAGTGACGATCCATCATGCGGCGCTCAATTTCTCATACAAGGAAAGCAGCGAGGAGAAATCGAGCGCCGCACGATGGATCGCCTTTTCTGAAGAGGAGCGCAAGCGGAGTTTCGTTAAGTTATTTTTTAATGAAGACTTAGCGATTTAAAAGTTTAATATGTCTTTGTTTTTTTTTTTTTCATTCTACACTAATGAATCTTTTAATGAAAAAAATTGATGTTACTGGTCCTTTAAAGAGTTGGCAATTGAGCACATAACCCTACTGTGAGTGTGCAGCTAACAAATCAGTTTGTAAACTCCTCATTGCTTTTTTTTTTGTATATTCTTTATTTTTATGCAACGCAAATTGTCGGTATGGCATTTAAGAAACAATACAATGAAAGGATGATAAAAGTCAGTAATATACAAATGAGGTGATATGTCTTCGTATACGTTTTTCTGTTAATGACATTTATGGAAAAAAGAATCACAGCCAAGCCTGTATGTCCGTATTATTTTGATCAGTCCAGAATGTACTCCTAAATATGTAATAGCAGGTATTCCTGTCAGAACTGTGCTCCCTGGCCCCTTTTTGGTTCCTGTTTTTGTATGGGCGATGGACCCTGGCCACCATTTTTTTTTACCTTCTGGGGAGGGCCTGGCCACAATTTTATATTTAAGTGAATGTTTGAGGGGGCCCTGGCCACCAATATATTTTTTTATGGAGGCCCTTACCACCAATATTACTTTTATGGGGGGCCCCGGCCACCAATGTTTTTTTTTTTTTATCATGAAAGGCCATAGCCACCATTTTTTATGGACCACAATTTTTTCTTTTCTTGTGTAGTGGACACTGGCCACCAATATAAGTTTTTAACAAATGATTATTATTTTGTACATTAGAAATGTTAAAGGTAAGTGCAATTTAGATTAGTGTAGGTACCTGCTTAAAGAGTGCTGGTTAATAATCCTTTGGCCAAAACTATTTGCTGTTTTTGTGCTCATGTCTTTGTTGCCTTTTTACTGTGGTGTGGGTGGATGTGTGGTTGTGGGCGGAGTTTGTAGTATAGTGGGCAGGGCCCAGAAGGTTTTTTTCGTACGGGGCCCCGTGATTTCTGATGGCGGCTCTGCTTGGGGGTGCTTAACTTTTGGCACCCCCAAGTAAATACAGTAGGACCCCCATTTTATGTTTTTCAGGGAACCGGGAAAGAATTATGGTAAATCTGTAAAAACTGTTTCTTTAAGTACTGAAAGAATATAAGCACGAGTCGTTTTACTTTCAGATACAATATTAAGTATGTTAATAACAAGGGTTAAGCATTGTAGAGTTAATGTTACACTATGGGGGGCATGTGCAAAACTCTCTGTCAGTCACATACACAACCTAAAGCAATAAGTGATTTTTGCAGGACTGTATAAGGCAGGGGTCCCCAACTTTTATATTTCCTAAGGAACGGGGGGTCGGGGAAGGGTCGGCGTCCAGTGTGGGTGCGCCGGCATCCAATTTGATGCGCCAGCGTTAATTGTTCGTCGGCCCAGTTCATGGACTGTTTGCGGCCCGACGGTTGGGGACCCCTTGTATAAGGGGCCGACTAATTGGAATTGAACATTTACAGGCAGAGCCATGGCAAAATATACATCTGGTTAGTATCTTAAACCTCTTTATTTCACAAATAATAACATTCATAGAGGGGAAAAAAAGCAGTTTTTGGGTGTAAATCCAGGAAAGCGTTACTTAAAATCATGGGAAATGCACCAATTGAAATGCATTATAAATTAGTGGGACCCAAATAAAAAATGTAAAATGCAGGAAAACTTTAAATCAGGGGACTTAAAATCGAGGTTTCACTGTATGCCTTTCCTTCTCCTTTAATATTTACAACATAGAGTTAAAGGGACTAGGTACACTGTACATATCAAAGTGCACAGATCATAAGTCTTTACTATTGGTTCTCGGTTCCTAGGCCACTATAATAAATGGGTAGAAGCATGAAATGTAGAGTGGATTTGTGATGAATGCAAGTTATTTGTATAATGTGATTGATGCCAATGTCCAACCAGTCAAAAATTAAATCTACTTTTATTTATTGATTCATACTGTATGTTTGGGTGTCAAATAAAGAGCAGCTTTCCTATGCAACTGGTGTATCATTTCCCCTTAGTTTCATTCCTGCATCACAAAGATAAGAGATTCCTGGAGCATTAATCTTTTTCTTCCCCATTTAAGTATAGACAGTTTATTGTCCACTCCTCTTCCTTATATTAATGTTGTTCTGCGTCTTATTTTAGATTGGTGAGATACAATAACGGGCAATGTTCATTGTTCTTCATATTTCAGTTCCTCGGTTCAGCAATCAAGCAACAGCGTAACTCAGCCGGCAGATATGAGTTCTTCTAGTAGCTCTCTGTAAGTAACCAGCTGCTGTGTTCTCTCTGAAATTAAGTTTATTTACCTTTAAGTGAGAAGAAACAGCTAAAATTAAGTAAGCTTTATCAGAAAGGTCTATATAAATACACCAGTAAACCGTCAAAGAAATGCTGCTCTCAGTCGTTTGTCAAAAGAAACACCACATTTCTTTCCTTTTATTGTGTACTCATGGGCTTCTGTATCAGACTTCCTGTTTTCAGTTTAAACCTCCAGGGCTAGGGCTTGAGCATGCTCAGTTTGCTCCCCTCTCCCACCCCCTTCCCTTTCCCCCTCCCGGCTGTAATCTGAGCCAAGAGCTATGAGGGAGCAGGGATAGATAGGCAGAAAGTGATGTCACACCAAGTTAATATGGCAGCTGCTATCCTAAACAAACAGAGAGAGCTTCTAGAGCTGTTTACTCAGGTAAAGCATTCTACAGAATAAATATAGTGTTATAGCTTGCACTGTTGTGGCTAATCTATTGGCAATAAATTGCCTTGGTAACATTACTTCTCCTTTAATAATAAAATAAGTCTATATTCTTTGCATTTGCCATTTTCAAAGAATTTTGATGTTTACTGTGTTGTTAGTTTTTTTTTTTTTTTTTTAGTTCATGCTCCATCTAGTAGCAAAATCTATTGATATTGATTGAGGTATGGGATCTGTTATCCGGAAACCCGTTATCCAGAAAGCTCCAAATTATGGAAAGGCCGTCTCCCATAGACTCCACTATAATCAAATAATCCAAAATTTAAAAATGATTTCCTTTTTCTGTGTAATAATAAAAGCAAAACCAGCGTATTAGGTTTATTTAATGTTTACATGATTTTTTAGTAGACCTAAAAAAAAGTAGAGCGTATTTCACTCGATTTTGTCAAAGCTTTTCCCGTACCAACTTTTTCGAGCTGATTATTTGATAAACGAGTAAAATATGTGGACGGGAGTTAGGCTGAGTTTGTTTTTTAAAAAAAAAAAAATTGATTATTCCATGTTTTAGTAAATGTGCCCTTAATAGGGCAAAAAATAATATTGAAAATAAAGTCACATGTATAATAACTTTTTTATGAAATCCAAACAAAGGCAGTATGTGGTGCAAGCGAAGGTTTCATTTATAGAGAGGGCGTCTCAGTGCACCACTGATTTGTTTTTCATTGTACGTGTATGAAGCAGGAAGTAGACTGTGACCTTAGTTTCAATTTCAAAAATTTGCCCTGATTAGCCCAAGAAACAAGAATTGTTCACCTTTGAGTTAACTTTTAGGGGCCCATTTACTTAGCTTGAGTGAAGGAATAGAATAAAAAAAACTTCGAATTTCGATCGATGGATTAAAATCCTTCGAACCGAACGAATCGAATTAATCGTTCAATTGATCGAACGGATTACGGTAAATCCTTCGACTTCGATATTCGAAGTCGAAGGATTTCAATTTGGCAGTCGAATATCGAGGGTTAATTAACCCTCGATATTCGACCATAAGTAAATCTGCCCCTTAGTATGATGCAGACAGTGATATTCTGAGACAATTTGCAATTGGTTTTCATTTACTATTATTTGTGGTTTTTGAGTTATTTATATTTTATTATTTGTTTTTTAAGCTATTTAGCTTTTTATCCAAGAACTCTCCAGTTTGCAATTTCAGCAGTCTGGTTGCTAGGGTCCATATTACCCTAGCAACCAAGCATTGATTTGAATAAGAGACTAGAATATGAATAGGAGAGGCCTGAATAGAAAGAGGAGCCTTAAAAAGTAGCAATAACAATACATTTGTAGCCTTACAGAGCATTAGATTTTAGATGTGGTCAGTGACCCCCATTTGAATGCTGGAAAGAGTCAGAAGAGGGTAAACCATTCAAAAATTATAAAAAATACATAATGACGACGAATTAAAAAGATGATTAAAATTGACTATTAGAAAGGCTGGAGAAGGCAAATAATTAAAAACAATACAAAATAAACAATGAAGACCAATTGAAAAGTTACTTAGAATTAGCCATTCTATAACATACTAAAAATGAACTTAAAGGTGAACCACCCCTTTAAGTTATTTGATTATAGAAAAAATAATCTGTTAAAAAAACACATTGTCCAGATTGCGATTTCCTATCCTGGGTTTAAACTCAGGTTGAGACGTAGACATTATTGCTATGATCTCCTGAATCGGAGGAAAGCACTGCATTTCCACCTTAAAATGTACTCCATCTATATTACTGGAAATGGGATGGAATCTAGAGTTTATTCTCCATCACTGCTGCCCAGTTGGCATAGGGTAGAGTTTAAAATGGGGAGGATTCGAGAGACCTTAATTTTTTGGTATCCCCAGCATTCTTGCACAGTGATGTGGGACCCAAAGAATCTGTACAATAGTTATATTATTTTTATTTCCCATTGTCAAAAGGTTAAACTGAAGGTTCCTCAGAGGAATAAGTCATTTAGTTATAAAAACCTTTGGTATATCCCTGTGGTGAGTACAGTAAATATAACATAAACCTTTTGCCTTGATGTTTACTTCCCCTTTAAAGTAGAAGGAAAGCTATGGAGGCATTTTATTGTCAATAGATTAGCTGCAATAGTGCAAGCTAGAATGCTATATTTGTTCTGTAGAATGTTTTACCATACCTGAGTAAAAAGCTCTAGAAGCTCTCTGTTTAGTATAGCAGCTTGGTGTGACATTACTTCCTGCCTGAGTCTCTCTCTGCTCACTTATAGCTCTGGACTCAGATTACAGCAGAGAAGGGAGGGGGAGGAAGAGGAGCAAACTGAGCATGCTCACGCCCAGGGCAAGGAGGTTTAAGCTGAAAACAGGAAGTCTGATACAGAAGCCCATGTGTACACAATAGAAGGAAAGAAATGCTGTGTTTCTTTTGACTCAGAGCAGCATTACTTTGAGGGTTTCTGATGAGGCTTACCGTATATACTCAAGTATAAGCCGTCCCGAGTATAAGCCAAGGTACCTAATTTTACCTCCAAAAACTGGGAAAGCTTATTGACTCGAGTATAAGCCGACGGTGAAAAATGCAGCAGCTTCTTGTAAGTTTCAATCAAAAAATTGAGGGTTTCTGCTCCCATTGGAGGTGCCAGCGTCTCGTTTTTGGATGCCAGCGACCATTCTTGGATGCCGGCGAATATTTTTGGAGACTATTCTTGGACGTCGGCAACTATTCTTGGATGTCGGGGACTATTCTTGGATGTCGGCGACTATTCTTAGGCGCCGGCGACTTTTCTTAGACGCCGGCGACCGTTTTGGCGCTTGACCCGAGTATAAGCCGAGGTAGAGTTTTTCAACATATTTTGGGGGCTGAAAAACTCGGCTTATACTCAAGTATATACTAGTTTTAACCTTTCGTTATGACTGGCTTTTGCTAAATACTGTATGTATATTATAATAGAAAAAGAACTTTGCAATGTGACTTTTTTTCTGCCAGCTTTGATCTACGCGGCGATTAATTAATCTCCTATTTTCTCTTCTTTGTTGTCGCACAGGGATGATGAGGATACCTTTAAGATCCTGGTTGCTACTGACATTCACTTGGGCTTTATGGAGAAAGATGCTGTGCGGGGAAATGACAGCTTTGTGGCTTTTGATGAAATCCTCCGACTCGCTCAAGACAATGAAGTGAGTAGCTTGTACGCCTAATAGCCTCTCACATGAAAGGAATTGCCAATGGATCTCTCCGGTCTGCTTTCTTCTTTACATAATTAAATCAAATTGCCGGAAAGCTATTGAGAGAATATTATAGTTCACGGGAAGTGTTCAGCATCTTTTACATAGGTTGTAACTTAAAGGGGTGGTTCACCTTTAAGGTAACTTTTATTATGTTATAGAACGACCAATTCTAAGCAACTTTTCAATTGGTTTTCAATATTTATTATATTATTCTGACTCTGCAGCTTTCAAATGAGTGTCGCTGACTCCCTTCTTAAAAGCAAATTCTCTGTAATGCTACAAATGTATTGTTGTTACTTTTTATTACTGATCCTTCTATTCAGGCCTCTCCTATTCATATTCCAGTCTCTTATTCAAATCAATGCATGGTTGCTAGGGTAATTCGGACCCTTGTTACCAGGTTGCTCAAGATGCAAACCGGAGAGCTGCTGAATACAAAGCTAAATAACTCAAAACCCACAAATAATAAAAAATAAAAACCAATTGCAAATAGTCTCAGAATATCACTATCTACATCATACTAAAAGTTATCTCAAAGGTGAACAACCTCTTTAACAAACACGGCAGCAGTGTCTCTGAGCATACAATCTGCCAAGGCATGCTGTAGGCCAGCACTAATTCAACAACAGTATAAAAAAGAAAAAATAGTAAGTTTTGGTCATATTTCAAATCTACTGAATCAGGCAAATGATGTGCACAATAAATAATTTTAATAAATGAAAAAACAGAACAATCAAAATGAAGGCTATAGGTATGACATCCATTATCTGGAATTACAGGGAGGCCACATCCCATAGACTTCATTTTAATCACATAATTCTTTTTTTTTTTTTATTATTATTTCCTTTTTTCTCTGTAATAATAAAACAGTACCTTTTGCAGGCATGAGGCCTGTTATGCAGAAGGCTCGGGTCCTCATACCTTAAAGGGGTTGTTCACCTTCCAAACACTTGTTTCAGTTCTGTTGTTTTCAGATTGTTCTCCAGAAATAAAGATGTTTTTCAATTTCTTTCTATTTCTTACTGTTTTTCCAAAATCTAAGTTTAAAGTTGAATGTCCCAGTCTCGGTGTTTGAGTCTGGCAGCTCAGTAATTCAGGTGCAGACTCTAAACTGTTACAATTTTGCAACAATTAGTTGATACATTCCTTAGCAGTATCTCTGGAGTATCAGTAATAGTGATGGGCGAATTTATTCGCCAGGCGCGAATTTGCGCGATTCGCCAGCGTCAAAAACGGGCGCCGGCGTCAAAAACGAGACGCCGGCGCCGTTTCGCGAATTTTTCGCCGTTTCGCGAAATTCGCGCGAAATTCGTGTATCAATTCTAACAGCTGCCAGAAATTCTGCTCAGCAACGACAAAGTTAATAAATGTAGCAACTACAGTAATTGTATACATTTAGAACAGTTTACAGGGTCGACGACCCCCCTTCCCAAAACTGCTTTAGAAGGTGAAAAATGACACTTTAAACTTCAGTATTAGAAAAACGGTCACTCACACATAGAGGATAGAAAGTAATTGGAAAAAGTTGTTATTTCTGGTGATCTATCTGAAAACAACTAGTTTGAAGGTGAACCACCCATTTAAGTTTTGAGACTAATTTCTTATAGGGGGTTCACCCCTTTCTTAGGGTTTTTTTTTCTTTTGAGTTATTCCTATCAAATTCACTCACATTTAGGTCAATTTTATCAAGAGCCAATTAACCTGCGTGTATGTTCTCTGGAGTGTAGGAAGAAACCAGTGCAAGGATGGATTTGAACCCAGAACCCTAGCTCTGCAAGGCAGCAACACTAACCACCACACCGCTTTATGTCACTCTATGTTACAAGCCTCACACAGTTATGAGATGCCCCTTTTCAATTCAGCCACATTTTCATGGTTTTTATATTTCTTTAATTTAAGTCGCTCGGTTTTTAAACTTTTTGAGTGTGTTATTGAGTTGGAAAAGAGAGATAAAATTGCTGTGATGTAAATGTTTAGCACTTCTAATTGTAATTTGGATTGGTTCCAGATGCAATTAGTGTGTCCTGTCTGATTGCCATATGTGGCTTTTGGCTTCAGTTGCAGGATTCAAGATCTCCGTGGTATATCTGACAACAGGGCACTTGCATTTTTCACCCTTTGTTTTTTGAAAAGGAAATTAGAAACAGTTCGGAAAAATAAAGTCTATATCGACTCCACTCCGATGCACGCCACATTTTGACTAAATTGACAATTGGGGGTCAGTTAAAAGGGTCGCAAATACAGGTATAATATCGGTTATCTGGAAACCCGTTATCCAGAAAGCCAAATAATCAATTTTTTTACAAAATGATTACCTTTTTCTTTGTAATAATAAAACAGTAGTTTTTACTTGATCCCAACTAAGATATAATTAATCCTTATTGGAAGTGGAACCAGTCTATTGGGTTAATTTAATGTTTACATGATTTTCTAGTAGACTTAATGTATGAAGATCCAAATTACAAAAAGATCAATTATCCAGAAAGCCCCAGGTCCCAAACATTCTGCATAATAGGCCCCATACCTGTACTACTATTTTGTAGTACAGGTATGGGATTCGTTATCAGAAATCCGGTTATCCAGAAAGCACTGGATTATGGAAAGCCCAACTCCCATTTTATCTAAATAATCCAAATTTTCAAAATGATTTCTTTTTTCTCTGTAATAACAAAACAGTACCTTATACTTGATCCCAAATAAGATATAATTAATCCTTATTGGAGGCAAAACCAGCCTATTGTGTTTATTTAATGTTTACATGATTTTCTAGTAGACTTATAGTATGAAGATCCAAATTACAGAAAAATCTGTTATTTGAAAACCCCAAGGTCCTGAGCATTCTGGATAACGGGTTCCATACCTGTATTATTTATTTTTCCTGAAAGCATTTTAGTTGATATTTCCTTTAAGCAAGATGCAATTATGGCTCATACCATTTTATATTCAGTTTTATTCAAGTGATTTTAACCTGCAAATGTATTCAGGGAGTCTAGTCATCTCCTTGAAGGATTACTCTGTGCTATGGTAATGACTAATGCAGCACATAAACTATTGAAACGTATGAGGATGGGGCTTTTTATACAGGGTTTGGAAGTGAGAAAGGGCAGGGTAATATGACAGGTCTTAAAAATATATAAAATCTTTTTAAATACTTTAAGAAACTTTTCAGGATGATGTCATTTTTCATAAGAATAAGAAAGCTAGATAAGGTAGAGGGGGAGTCACTGAAAGGAGAACTAAAGCATAAAAATGAATAGGGCTAAACATGCCATGTTTTATATACTGAACATATTGCACTGGCCTAAAGTTTCAGCTTGTCAATGATCCAGGATTTCAAACTTGTCACAGGGGGTCACCATCTTGGAAAGTGTCTGTGACACTCACATGCTCAGTGGGCTCTGATTGGCTGTTGAGAAGCTAAGCTTAGGGCTCGTCACTAATTATCCAGCAGAAAATGAGCTTCCCTGGCTTTAATATAAGCTGATGCTACAGGTTTGCTGATTATTAAATTCTGATGCTAATTGCACTGGTTTCTGTGCTGCCATGTAGTAATTATCTGTATTAATTACTAATAAGCCTTATATTGTGACATTTCTATTCTATGTGTACTGTATATTGTGAGTGGGTCCCTAAGCTCAGTAAGTGACAGCAGCACAGAGCATGTGCAGTGAATCAGCAGAAAAGAAGATGGGGAGCTACTGGGGCATCTTTGGAGACACAGATCTTTACTGCTAAAGGGCTGTGGTTGCCTTGGGCTGGTGCAGAAGCACAAAACATAATGTACAACATTTTTACCGCTGATAATTTGCGACGGCCCCTAAGCTTAGCTTCTCAATAGCTGAATGTCTTCCCCCAAGGCTTTTTTTTATATACAGAATGAATGATCATCCTAATACAATTGGCCAAGTACAGAGCATGTGACACTGGCATGTGACACTACAAGGAAAGGGGAAGTGGCACTGTGGAAATGACACGCACAGCGCATTACGTACATGTGGACCAGCGGAATTGTAGGGAAACAAGAAAAACCAGAACTGCATGTTGGAAAAAGGAAACAGGCTGGAAAAGCACATAACCATCTGCGTGTGGTTTCATTGGCGTATTTACGCTCAAGCTCTTATTATTAAAGGGCACGTATACATTATCACAATTCATCAAACCATAAAAAATTATGTAAAATAGAAGAAATAGTATTTATTTGAATAACTTTTTGGTCAAAACGTCTGTATTAGCTTGAAAACTGTGCTCAGCCCACCCCCTTTGCAAGCTTTCTGTTCAGCAGTCTCCAGTATCAGGCTCTAGAGCCACCAGCACATTCAGCCATATTACATTCATTATGATCCGATAAATGGGCCCTAGGGCCCACGATTGGATCAGCCCGATCTGGGAGAGATCCGCTCATTTGGGCGAAATCGCCAAACGAGCGGATCTCTGTGTGTATGTGGATGAATTACAGCCCACAGCCTTTCCGTTAAACGGTCACACGAATGAGTCGCAGATTCTTTTCACTTCCTCTTCCATCTATGCACCATCCATGGGGCATCGAGAGAGGAGTTTTCTGACCTACCAAATCAAACCAAAAAAACGGTATCCAAGGATATAAGTTTGGATCGTCAGCTAGGTATTTGATTCTCTGGGGACAGGGGTGTTTTGTATCTGCTGATGCTCTGCCATATGAGAGTGGTCATATAGTTCCTTGTCATAAATGCTCCGCCATATATGTCACCAAACATCATGACATTTTTTATTATAGGTTTAGCTTTTTATGTTCTTTCTATTTTTGGTTCCTTCAAGAAAAACAAATTTCTTGGCTCTCACCTCCTTGTACAAAGCCCTGGGCGTAATAACAGCACAGGCACTGCAGTGATAGGGCAGCTGTCATCATAGTGTGTGGAACTGATGCACATTATTGTTGACATGTTTGCTGTGTTTATATTCAACAGTGTACTGTTTCATTTCAGAGAAAAATTCCCTAAGATATACAATTAGGTCCATAAATATTTGGACAGAGAATTTTTTTTGTAATGTTCTGTACATTAATTCAGTGGGTTGAACAAAAAGATTGCATAAAAACGTGAGGAACTAAAGCCTTTTTTTTAACACAATCACTTCATTTCAGGGGCTCAAAAGTAATTGGACCAAGCGTTCAAAAGTAATTAGACAATTGACTTTAAATTTCACGGGCAGGTTTGGGCAATTCCTTTGTTATGTCATTATTAATGAAGCAGATGAAAGCGCTGGAGTTGATTTGAGGGGGGGGTGCTTGTATGTGGAAAATTGCAGACAATATGTGGTCAAAGGAGCTTTCTGTATAACGGATCCCATAGTTGTACTAAGTTAGCAGGGTTCCAGTTATTAGTCTACTGTATATCTGGTTGGTGGGCCCTGCCAATAAGTAAAATGGAGGCCCAATAGTAAAAAAACATGCGCTTACACACACTCCCATGCCACAGATCCAATTGGCTTCTCCTCAAGAAGCTAAAATTGCACAATCCATCCAAACCCCACCCTTTGTGCTAATGTCTGGCCTGTTTTGAAAGTTTGTATTGGTTTGGTTACAGCCCTTGTGTAAATTTGCCCTGTGCTAGTAAATGAGCCCTACTATGTTTTTCTTTTATTATGACTAAGGAAAAGATCAGAGATTTTTATGCAATTCATTTATGCTTTGCCATGTCCTTTCTTTCCGTACTTGCCGTACCCTCTGTTGTCATATTTGTTACTTTTCATGTCTCCTCTATCCTATACATTGTGTTGCATGCTCATCCTACTGCCATATCCTCATTTTTCATCTTTTCCTGCCATGTCCTCACATTCTTGCTGTCTTGCCCCATATCACCACTTCTCTTACTCACTCTCCTTCCATGTCCACCACTACTACTCACTTACTCACCGTGTACTTCTCATACTTTCCTGTGATATGCTCTCACTATCCATTCTTGCTGTCTTGCCATATCATCACTCGTCACTATCCTATATCTTTTCCTTCTATACCCACTATCCTGCGCTTGCTTTTCTTATTAGGTGTGCTGCAATGTTCTCCAGTCTGATGCCCCCTGTCCTTCCACTATTACTCTTCTTCTACCCACTTAGCCACTATGTCTTTGCTTCACATACTCTCTTTCTGAACAGGCCATACTTCTTATATTCACCATCCTTCCATAAATTCATTTTTACCCCCCTCCCATATTCTCACTTCTCATAACCTTGGCCCTACCATGCCCTTGGTTCTCATCCTCACTTCTACTCATTTATCATATTCTCACACACTTGGTTCTCATCCTCGCTTGTGTCTACTAATTTCTCATACTCTCTTACGCTTGGTTCTCATCCTCACTTGTCTCTTCTGATTTCTCATACGCTGTCTTGCTTTGTTGACTACACCGTATACTTGCATTCCTCAATGTAGGCATTTTTGTGCTTACTCCCTTTCTTTGGCTCACTATCTTTCCTTTTGGCCATGCTAATGCTCATTCATAATCTTATTTAATTGTACAGGTAGACTTCCTTCTTTTGGGTGGAGATCTTTTCCATGACAACAAACCCTCCAGAAGGACCCTCCACATTTGTTTAGAACAGTTGAGGAAGTATTGCATGGGCGATCGTCCAATTGAGTTTGAGGTTCTGAGTGACCAGTCTGTAAATTTTGGCTATAGCAAGTAAGTATCGATATACATTGAATATTTTGGGTAAATAAACACTACTTTCATTTTTCCATTCTTCTAATTTAATGTATCATATGTGATAGGGCATATTTAGTACAATGTACTTAGTTGAAGATGTAAGCACACATTATAGGAAGCCTTTGGAAGTCATCCAGTCAACTGATTTGAGTTTTCAGGCTGTGCTATGTGTGCAGCATGAGGCATGCGAATACCTTCTGTTTTTAGAAAGCATTATATTGTAAATACTGAGACCTGCACCAACAACAGAGACATTCTGTGGATGTACTATAAGGGGTATGCCATGCATTCCAAGGATTATTGCACATCATTCCAGAGCAAAATACACCTTTTTATACATTTGCTCTTTTTTGCCCAGAATACAACACAATACATTATACTTAATTAGCTTTAAAGGTACCTATTAATAAAAAAAGTCTGATTGGAGTGTAGTAGGTAATATAAGAGAATTTTAATGCAAATAGTCCTCCCTCTGGGGATCATATTTAGATTTGCAGAACAGTTTTAATAACTTGCAGAGAAGCAACTATGCTTATGAGTACTTGGTACATTACACTTTTCACACATTATTACTCTTTCATAGATTTCCTTGGGTGAATTACCAGGATAACAATCTGAATATTTCTCTGCCAGTCTTCAGTGTGCATGGAAACCACGATGACCCAACAGGGGTAAATTATCTTCATAAAACTGTTATGATGTTGATGATGAATTATTAACTCATTAGCTAGACTTCAGCATGCTTATATGGAGAAACTCTTAATGAGCAGCAAATGTGGGCAAGTTATAAAAAAAAGGTCTGTTTTCAACTTTTAATAAATTAGATCCCAAATGTCGTCATAACATAATCAGCAGAAGAATTTTGAAAGCCCTTAACTTCCATTGAGTCTGTTGCAAGATTGATATAAACCTATATAAATATATGGTAGCTAAAAGAATTCGATGTAAGCATTTGATGTACTGTTAAAGACCACGGTACATGCAGCTTGAAACATTTCATGCATCATCTATCTGAATATATTTTTTGCTTTTCCTTCCATTAACAGGCAGATGCTCTTTGCGCTTTGGATATTTTAAGCAGCGCTGGGCTCGTGAATCACTTTGGACGTGCTACATCTGTAGAAAAGATAGACATTAGCCCTGTATTGCTGCAGAAGGGCCACTCAAAGATCGCTCTGTATGGACTCGGTAAGGGACTATGGTAAATTAGTTCCATATTTGATAAGAAACGCGTTTAGTAAAGATGCTCTGTTCTGTCAGTGCTGATTGCTGCAGTTTGCCATCTTACCATTGAAGGTTCTGCCCATTCAGAAGTAAAATGTGCAGTATCTCGTTGCTAATTGCACTCATTATGAAGATTATCCTGCCTCTCATAATAGTCCAGTTGATTTGACTTATTACTAAAGATACACACTTTTAAGGGCAGATATAAGGTTGAATTTCGAATTTATGTGAATTTTTTTTATTCTAATAAATTCGAATATACTCAGAACTGGGAGGTTATTAAAAGGAGAAGCAAAGGCTAAAATTAATTAAGGTTTACCAGAAATTCACCAGTTAACCCTCAAAGTAATGCTGCTCTGAGTCCTCTGTGAAAGAAACCCAGCACGTCTTTCCTTCTATTATGTACACATGGAGTTCTGTATCAGACTTCCTGTTTTAAGCTTAAACCACCAGGGCTAGGGCTTGAGCATGCTCAGTTTGCGTCTCTCTCCCTTTTTCCCTTCCCTTCTTCCCTTCCTGCTGTAATCTGAGCCCAGAGCTATGAGTGAGCAGGGAGAGACTCCGGCAGGAATGTCACACCAAGCTAATATGGCAGCTGCTATCCCAAACAGAGAGAGCTTCTAAAGCGGTTTACTCAGGTAGGGTAAGAATAAATATAGTGTTATAGCTTGCACTATTGTGGCTAATCTATTGGCAATACTGCTTCGGTAGCTTTCCTTCTCTTTTAAGAAAAAATTTGAGCATCTTTTATTCAATCGAATAGTCACGACCCGAAAATTAGAATCGAGTTTTCCCTCTGAAAAAAACTCAAAGGCAATTAACATATTCAGATAGTTCAACAGACCTCTGTCATTGACTTGTAAATGAACTCGGCAGGTTTTAGGTGGCAAATATTCAAATTAAAACTGTTTCCATGGACTAGGTGTGATAAATCTCACATTCAAATTTACATTCAAATTGGGGGATTACAATTCAAATGTGTAAAATTTGAATTTACTATCTGCCCCATTATGTATCAGAATTTGCTTTTACTCTGTAGTACTTTCTACCTTGTGATTAAGTAACAATCCATATTGACGGCAATAAACTCCTGAGTTGTTGTCTGATATTGAAAAGTTTTTAAGTTGCTTTAAGACATGGCGATGAAAAAGGAGAAGCTTCTATCCGGAAACCGTCAAGCTCCAGCAATGCTGAATAATACGTTTCATATCTGTATAACGTCTAAATAATAGTTATCTATTATGCATGTTATCAAAAGGTTCACAAATTCACTCATTCCTTTAAAGGTGACCACATGCTTCTGGTCTTTATACTGACTGGCTTTGGCTCTTCTTATGCTTCATCCACAGTACACTATGCCCCCAAGCTCACACCGAGAGGAAAGCTTATGCAGAGGATTTCTGTTGAGTGTTTATTCAGGATTGAGATATGTTAAGGCTTTATATATACTTCATAGGAATGAGTAGCTACCCTAGTGTGAAGTGGTTTTAGTCAAATAAGTCAAAACATTAGAAATTCATTTCTGCAAACTTTTCTTTCTTACTTACACTGTAGCATTGAGGGAAACTTTTAGGGCAAGGCCAGATGTGGTGTTTTTACGTTGCGTTTTTAAAAAAGCTCCGTCGGGCGTAAATACGCATAAACCGCACTACCACTGAAACTAATAGGAAAACGCACTATTGCAATTCTCACAGTGCGCTTGCAAGCTGAAATCCGCCATGGGACGCCACTATTGATGTTTTTCAGCAGAAACGCCAATACGTCAAGAAATTACCAAATCGATTGACTCTATGGGATCTGCACGTTTGAAACCACACTTTATGTAAATACGCAGCATTTTTTCAATATGGCGTACAAATTCTTGGGAGATAAATGATGCATATATATGTTTTTACGGCGTATTAGGCCGGTGACATAATTACGTTGCGTATTGATGATCATTCCTGCTCATTTTGCATGTAAATACCTTTTCTATTTCTAGCCAGTGGAATTATGGGGAATGAGAACAATGAGAAGTGCTTGTTGGGAAAAGAAACCTACGTGCTGTAAAACGCATGTTTTTTTTTTTTTTTTGGAAAAAACTGCACCAGTCCAGAGGAAAAACGAGCGGCTATTTTTTTTACCCTTACTCAGGCCACCGACTGACACTCTGCATATATGCAGTAGAGTACAAATATGGGATCCGTTATCCAGAAACTCATCTAGAAAGCTGTGAATTATGGGAAGGCCAGCTCTCATAGACTCCATTATAATTAAATAATTCTAATTTTTAAAAATGATTTCCTTTTACTCTGTAATAATGAAACAGCAGCTTGTACCCAACAGTAGCTTGATCCCAACTAAGATATTATTAATCCTTATTGGAGGCAAAACAATCCTATTTGGTTGAATTAATTTTTAAATGTTTTTTTTAGACTAGAGATATGGAGATCCAAATTAAGGAAAGATACTTTATCTGGAAAACCCCAGGTTCTAAGCATTATGGATAACAGGTGCCATATCTGTATAATGCTACATCCCCTAGTAAAATATCCTTTCCTTGACCTTTAAATAAGTGATAGTGACACCCAGAGAGGGATGCACTGAATCCACTTTTTTGGATTCTGCTAAATACCAAAACCTCCACAAAGGATTTGGCAGGATCTAAACTTTAATTTGTATATGCAAATTAGTCATATACCTGGAAAAAAATGAAGTCTTACGTGTCCTTTCCTTGTCATGTGGTGTAAAGTCACATGATTTCAGATTTGCTTTGGCCAGGCATTTGGATTCGGCTGAATCTGGATCCTGACAAAAAAGGCTTGTATTCAGCCTAATCCTGAACCGTATTCCTAATGAAAATGAAATCAATACATAAGTAGGGATACATTGGAAGCACTCATGCACATAACAAATAGTGGTACATACAACAAATTCTGTGTGAAAACTTTCTCTCTTTATTAGAGGGGAAGTGGATCACCTAGAAGTGCTATTAAAGAAGAAAAGACCGATGTAACAGTATGGGACCTGTTATCCAGAATTCTCAGGACCCGGGGTTTTTAAGAATATGGGATCTCTCCGTAATTTAGATCTCCATACCTTAAATCTACTGAAAAATAACTTCAGCCTTAAATAAACCCAATAGGATTGTTTTACCTCCAGTAAGGATGAATTATATTTTATTTGGGCTCAAGTACAAGAGCGGAGAAAAAATAAATCATTTTTAAAAATGTAAGTTATATGCTTATAATACACAAAAGCCATGAATATCCTGTAAATTATATCCTTATAAACGGTGAGTAGTGATGTCATCAGTTATAAACGGTGAGTAGCGATGTCATTTGTGTCACATGACTCACTAAAATTTGTGTATTATAATAAATAAAGTACCCCCAGTTGTAAAATATGAGGATATTAGAAGTTACCTCGGAGTTCCATGACCTGTATAAAAACACTCGGCCTTCGGCCTCGTGTTTTTATATGGTCATGAAACTCCTCGGTAACTAATAATATCCTTATATTTTACAAGAGGGGGTACTTTATTCACTATATAATACACAACAGCCATGAATATCTTGTAAATTATATACTTATAAACTGTGAGTTCTGATGTCATCAGTTATAAACGGTGAGTTCTGATGTCATTTCTGTCACATGACTCACTGAAATTTGTGTATTATAATAAATAAAGTACCCCCAGTTGTAAAATATGAGGATATTAGAAGTTACCTCGGAGTTACATGACCTGTATAAAAACACTCGGCCTTCGGCCTCGTGTTTTTATATGGTCATGAAACTCCTCGGTAACTTATAATATCCTTATATTTTACAAGAGGGGGTACTTTATTCACTATATAATACACAAAAGCCACGAATATCTTGTAAATTATATCCGTATTAACGGCTCTAAGTGATGTCATCAGTTATAAACAGAGCTTAGTGATTTTTGTCACATGACTCACTAAAACTTGTGTATTATAATAAATAAAGTACTCCTTCTTGGAAAATAAGAGGATATTAGAAGTCACCTCAGAGTTCTATGACCTGGCCTTCAGCCTCGTGCTTTTATATGGTCATGGAACTCCTTGGTCACTTATAATATCCTTATATTTTACAAAAGGGGGTTCTTTATTTACTATATAATGGAGTCTGTGGGAGATGAACTTTCTATTTTTCGGAGATTTCTGGATGGGATAATGTATCCCATACTTGTACCAAGGTTTCATACAGAATTCAAGCAATTAGCAGAGTGCAGTTGATTGAGATAAAATAGAAGTGCAAAATATTTACTACTGGAGTAATACCACAATTGCCTTCCTCTTTGCATTTTTGTTTTTAATAATATTTCCTAGTTGGCTAGTAAAGGTGCTCCAGCATCACAGGCCAAAGGCTGATTTCTGGGCACAGGTGCTAGAATGGATGGAAAATTGAATTTGCCATATTGACGATATTCACAAGGTTCTTGCAACCATTTATGCTCCTTTACAACTTGTGCCAAGCACTATAGCATCTCTTCAGCCTGCTTTGAGGATTAATGGCAAGTGCACGCATAACCGCAGAGGAACCCTGAAATTGCCATAAACTTGGACCTACGGGATTAGCAGGGGTGGCAAAAAAACACTTTTGGTAACTTCAATGGCCACAATTCTGATGTTTAAATTGGAATTCTGGCACTTCTAGTGGAGAGAGCACTTTTGCTCTCTTGGCACTAGTCATGTGCCCCCCCCTTGACTCATCCAACAGAAAATAACGGGGGGGGGGGAGCAGGTGGCATCGGCTTAAATTGGCACTGATCTCTGAAATGCCCCGGGCAGTCAGAAGTTATTACAGTGTTTGGGTTGCAGTGTCCATTGCCAGTTATAGGAAAGTGTTTCCCACAAAGTGACAGCTGTGTTTTAAATTAGAAGGAACGGCTAAAATTAAGGAATCTTTATCAGAAAGGTGCATGTAAATACACTGAGCCCTCTGTCAAAAAAAACACAGCATTTCTTTCCTTCTATTGTGTACACATGGGCTTCTGTATCAGACTTCCTATTTTCAGCATAAACCTCCAGGGATAGGGCTTGAGCATGCTCAGTTTGCTCCTCTCTCCGCCCCCTTTCCATCCTCCTTCCCTCCGGTCTGTAATCTGAGTCCTGAGCTGTGAGTGAGCAGGGAGAGACTCAGGCAGGATGTCACACCAAGCTAATATGGCAGATGCTTTCCTAAACAAACGGAGAGAGCTTCTAGGTATAGTAAAGCATTCTACAGAATAAATATAGAATAAATATAGTGTTATAGCTTGCACTATTGTGGCTAATCTATTGGCAATAAACTGCTTCAGTAGCTTTCCATCGCCTTTAAGTATGGGGGGGGCAGCACAGGAGATTGAAAAATAAAACAAAGAAGAGCCATTTGGGGACAGGAGCATTTATTATAAAAAAAACAAAACAACAAAAAACATTGTCAGTCGTATTCATATCAGTATCACTTTCAGGATATTAAATTAGTAAGTGCAAGGATGATTGGAATTAGCCCTTTGAATGCATGAAGCCAGTTTATTACTTAAATACTAATTAAGGGGCATTTTACAGAAAATATGTGCAGCATGTAACAAGAAGAATCGCACAAAAGGTGGAGGTTGTGTGTAGAGGTGAAGCTCAATTATACAGCTTGTCTCAAAGAGCGGACTGTGGTTCCATTAGCCCCTAATGGGGTCGCCTAGGGATTTTTTTAAAAGATAAAACCACGATGGATGTTTTTGGTAAAACTATCTGCTAATTGCCTTTTTATTTTTTCTGCCATCGGATTCCTTGAATTTGCATAACATTTTACAAAGGAACTGTATAATAAAAGATTTCCATAATTCCATTAAATTAAACGAATGATACCAATCTATTGCAAAATGTCAAGTATATTTTGATATATGTAGCAAAGCACGACACCGTGCACTCAAGGCACCGTGTCCTAAAGAGAAGTGCCGAATCCCGGCTAAATTATTTCTTCAGTAACTATGTTTATTCATGCAAAAGTGAACTTGCCCTTTATTTCCATTGCTTTGAAAACTCACCATTTCATTTATTCGTCCTAAAAAATGTGTCCTTAGAATTAAATTTGATTGTCTGGCCTTAAAGGGCACCTATCACAGTCAAAATCAAACACATAATAACAATCTGACCAGTACAACATACACATGTTTAATCAAATTACATATATAGTTTTTTGAGAAAAACTGCAGCTTTTAAAAAATCCCTTACTTTGTCAAATGGGTTCTTTCACTGAGGGAGGCCATACTGAGACTATAACAGAGACTGTAATATGCAAATTTCAGGAGTATGCTCAGATTGTAACACTGCTTTGAGTATTCTACACAGAATGCTTTGTTTTAGTAAACTCCTACACTAGAAGTATCAGGAGATTTCCCTATCTTGTCCCCTGCTAGTGATGTTATTATGTAAATGAAGGGCACACACTAACTTCCAGCAGGTGGCAGCACTACTGAACAGCAGCTAACACAGAGGTTTGGCTGATTTGAAAATAGCTTAGAAGGTTGATAAGCAACAAGGAATTTCAACTGAACATGTGCTAGAATTCAGAGCTGCAGTTGGCTGGGAAGATATAGGTAGGAGGAGCCAGTGAATTCCAAGATGTCTGCCTCAGCTAGAACTGCAGTGGAGATAGGGGAGATCTTGCAGAAGGAATAGTGAGCTGATGATTTACATTATACAAACAATTCTAACTGTTTTAAAAATCGGATTTCTTGAACTTTCACATAGTGTATTTACTTAGGAAATTATTTTAGTTATGATAGGTGCCCTTTAAGTGCTTAAATTCATTCAAATTTCACAATTCCCCAAGCTTTCCTTTAGCTTTATGCTTATGTATTTACTTTTTATGCTTTCTTTACAGTTGTTGGTTGCTCATGTAACAGTGATGTTGTTCTCGGTTTAAAGGGGGCTGTTCACCTTTAATTTAACTTGTAGTAGTATGTAGAGAGTGATTTTCTGAGACAATTTGCAATTGGTTGTCATGTTTTATTATTTGTGTTTTTTGAGTTATTTAGCTTTTTATTCAGCAGCTCTCCAGTTTACAATGTTAGCAATCTGGTTGCCCGGGTCCAACTTATCTTAGCAACCACACAGTGATTTGTATAAGACACTGGAATATTACATAGTTACATAGTTAAATTGGGTTGAAAAAAGACAAAGTCCATCAAGTTCAACCCCTCCAAATGAAAACCCAGCATCCATACACACACCCCTCCCTACTTTTAATTAAATTCTATATACCCATACCTATACTAACTATAGAGCTTAGTATCACAATAGCCTTTGATATTATGTCTGTCAAAAAATCATCCAAGCCATTCTTATAGTCATTAACTGAATCAGCATCACAACATCACCCGGCAGTGCATTCCACAACCTCACTGTCCTGACTGTGAAGAACCCTCTACGTTGCTTCAAATGAAAGTTATTTTCTTCTTGTCTAAAGGGGTGGCCTCTGGTACGGTGATCCACTTTATGGGTAAAAAGGTCCCCTGCCATTTGTCTATAATGTCCTCTAATGTACTTGTAAAGTTTAATCATGTCCCCTCGCAAGAGATTTTTTTCCAGAGAAAACAACCCCAACCTTGACAGTCTCCCCTCATAATTTAAGTATTCCAACCCCCTAACCAATTTAGTTGCACTTAGTTTCTGCACTCTCTCCAGTTCATTTATATCCCTCTTAAGGACTGGAGTCCAAAACTGCACTGCATACTCCAGATGAGGCCTCACCAGGGACCTATAAAGAGGCAGAATTATGTTTTCATCCCTTGAGTTAATGCCCTTTTTATGCAAGACAGAACTTTATTTGCTTTAGTAGCCACAGAATGACACTGCCCAGAATTAGACAACGTGTTATCTACAAAAACCCCTAGATCCTACTCATGTAAGGAAACTCCCAACACACTGCCATTTAGTGTATAACTTGCATTTATATTATTTTTGCCAAAGTGCATAACCTGCATTTATCAACATTGAACCTCATTTTCCAGTTTGCTGCCCAGTTC
The DNA here is from genome assembly GCF_017654675.1 of Xenopus laevis. Classification (NCBI taxonomy): domain Eukaryota; kingdom Metazoa; phylum Chordata; class Amphibia; order Anura; family Pipidae; genus Xenopus; species Xenopus laevis. The sequence continues at coordinate 174,993,031 of NC_054373.1, forward strand.
TCCAACTTAGACAAATCACTGTGCAAAGTGGCAGCATCCTGCATGGAACCTATAGTTCTGCACAATTTAGTATCATCTGCAAAAATAGAAACAGTACTTTCAATGCCCACCTCCAGGTCATTAATAAACAAGTTTAAAAGCAAGGGACCTAGTACAGAGCCCTGCGGTACTCCACTAACAACACTGGTCCAATTAGAAAATGTTCCATTTACCACCACTCTTTGTAGTCTATCTTTTAGCCAGTTCTCTATCCAGGTACAAATACTATGTTCCAGGCCAACATTCCTGCTGAGTCTTCTAGCAGACTGCTGCATAGTAAGAAACAAATGGAAATGCCTTTTAGAAATATCTAACATTTTGCTGGAGGTTAGTGTGTCCCTTTTCTTTGGTTCTACAAACCAGTCAGTTCCCTGCTGCAAAAAGTCCTTATAATAAACTTAAATTCTTAAAACCAAAAATTTGGTTGCACTGATTTAAATCCAAGCGTGGGACAGTTTCGATCTTGTTAGATCTCATCAGTGCCAAGATATTGTTTCTGAAGTGTAGGAATTGGGCAGTAACCAAAAACAGAGGTTATAAGGATGGATAAGGGGGTTATTTATTAAAATCCAAATGTTAAAATCTCGAAAAGTTTCACTAGAAAACTCTTTTTAGAAGAAAAAAAATTCTTGATTTTTTAAATATTTATTATGCTCCAATGCTGCAAAAAGCCTGAATTTGAAAATCCATCTCAGTCTTGTTGCGGTCCTATACACGTCAAAGGGATAAGAATCTCAATTTGATGTTTTTTTGGTCTGTGCTGGGTTAAGCCTGAAAATCTAATTTTTTGGGCGGGTTTCGAGGCAAAAACTCAAGAGCGATATGGGAAAAAAAGCCCCAAAATTAGAGCGATTCCTATTTTTGCTTAATTTTGTCGAGTTTTTCCACGATCTGGTTAAATTTTGTTTTTTTTATTGATAAGCTAAAATCGGACATGGGAGTTTAGTTGTAATTTTTTTTTTTAATAAAATATGAGCTAAATTATGATTTTTATGCAATCTTCTTGTTCAACCCACTGAATTAAAGCTGAACGTCTGCAGTTCAACTGCATCTGACTTGTTTCATTTAAAATTCATTGTGGTAATGTACAGAACCAAAATTAGAAAAAAAAGTTGTCTCTGTCCAAAGATTTATGGACCTAACTGTATCTGCTTCTGTTTTGATTTAATATTTCTTATGAAAATTACAACACTGATTTGTAAGCAATCCGTTGCAATGCTACTGCGGTATGTCAGGGTTAGTGGATGAGTTATTTGTGCTGACTGTTCATGAGGCTGAGATTCAATTGAGCCACAGGTATCTTCAGGATCACACCCTGTAATACAAAGTAACCGTTGTGCTGTAGTTGCTGGACCCCCAGGGAACTCTGGGTATTTCATTATTTGCTGTTGTTTTCTCTGCATCTAGGTTAATGCAAACTGTCAGTTTATCACACCAGTGTGAGGCCATTGCACCTACTGTCAGTATCTATGTATTGATGTCACTTTGCTGTGTCTGCTTCCTTTAATGTCCATACTAATTGACGTCTTGCTTATTTATTGCAGGGTCCATACCTGATGAGCGACTGTATCGAATGTTTGTTAATAAACAAGTCATGATGCTGCGCCCTCGAGAGGATGAGTCCAGCTGGTTTAACTTGTTTGTTATCCATCAGAACAGGTATGGGAATGTTCTAGACGTCCATTGTAGGAGATAGTTTCTCTCTGCACATTGGTAGGGTCTAGAACAGGGATCATACATTATGGGAGTGCTCCAATAGATGAATTGGAGGGCAATTTTCAGTTTCTGTAGAAGTAGCTGCTCCTGCTGATGTGAATAATACAGGATACAGATACAAAAATACTTCATGTACATTGCTGAGCATTTTTAGGGAAACAGTAAGGGGGTTATTTACTAAAATGATAATTTAGCTCATATATTATTAAATAAAAATCACAACTAAACTCCCATGTCCGATTTTAGCTTATCAATAAAAAAAAACTCGATTTAACCGGATCGTGGAAAAACTCAACAAAATCGAGCAAAAACAGGAATCACTCTAATTTTTGGGGGTTTTTTCCCCTGAATTGCTCACGAGTTTTTGCCTGAAAACCCCAAAGATGTCAGGCTAAGCCCAGCACAGACCATGAAAGCATCAAATTGAGATTCTTCTCCCATTGACTTATATAGGACCTCGACAAGACTGAGATAGATCATCGAATACTGGCTTTTTGCAGCATCGGGGTATAATAAATATTTAAAAAATCAAGATTTTTTTTTTCTTCTAAAAGGAGTTTTCTAATGAAACCTTTCGAGATTTTAACATTTGAATTTTAATAAATAACCCCCTTATCCTTCAAAACAGGGTTATACCCTATGTTTGGTTACTGTCCAATTCCTACACTCCAGAAACAATATCTTGGCACTGATGAGATCTAACAAGATCGAAACTGTCCCACGCTTGGATTTCAATCAGTGCAACCGAATGTTTGGTTTTAAGAATTTAAGTTTATTATAAGAAGGTTTGTTTTTACTGCATTCATTGCATTGTGGAAAGGCATTTTTTTTGCTCCTTTTATCTCTCTATTTGGAAGATACATCAAAACCAGTGTTAGTGTTTCAAACTCCAGTGGCTGAGTCTTGCACCTTGGTTTTTGTAATTATGGGTGTCGCTCACTTGAGAGACTGTGGACTTTTTGCAGCAGGGAACTGACTGGTTTGTAGAACCAAAGGAAGGGGACACGCTCACCTCCAGCTTGTTTCTTGCTATGCAGCAGTCTGCTAGAAGACTCAGCAGGAAATAACGAGAACGTGTTAATTGATTCCCCACAGGCAGTTAATATCTCTCGTCTTAAATTTTACAAGACACCGAAGCACTGGAAATGGAAATGGAAATACTACAGCATTCAATTTAGCCTCATTTGTCTCTTTTAGGGGGCAACTAATGCCTACAATAAAAATTACTTGTATACATACATTCACAGGTGTATATTGTTTTATCATCATCTTATTATGATTAATTAAAGAGTGCCAGCAATTTCTGCAGCTCAATAAAATTGTATTGGAATAGATGAGAAGTGGGCTCTGGGGGTGGGCGAAGAAGCAGGAGATCAGGGGTTATTTGTTTTCTGTCTTTTTTTATGTGTATAATGCTTGATCTGGAAGCACACGACTTTGTTTTAGTTCAACAGTAGAATATGTTGGGGCTTTAAAGGGAACCTGACACCCTAAGAAATAATGCAAATCAATAGTTGAAGGGCTGGCACATACAGGACCACACTCCGTAGGTAGATGTAGTAAAAAAGTATTTATGTAAGCAAAAACATCACGAAAAAGGCCTAACGCGTTTCGTGCCTTAGGGGCACTTAGTCATAGGCTACAACTTAGTGCCCCTAAGGCACGAAACTCGTTAGGCCTTTTTGTAATGTTTTTTGCTTAAATAAATACTTTTTTACTACATCTACTTACGGAGTGTGGTCCGGTATGTGCCAGCCCTTCAACTATTGATTTGCATTATTTGCCTCCCTCAGCTGAGTGTCTGGGGCTTGAGCACCTGGACCCCTCTTCTTTTTGGGTAAGTCAAACCTAACTTACACTGCACTTCACACTGAATGCCTTCTTTCTCACAAACCCTAAGAAATAATTGTAAATTTTTTGCTTGGTTCAAGCCCAATTGGAGGACCAACCGTTTAAGGTCCTCCTCGCTTATACCATTGGTATTGACAGATGTGTGTGTACTAGGAGCAAACATGGCCCAACAGATTACATCCCGGAACAGTTTAAGGTCCCTCCTTGCTTTATACCAAGATTACAGATATTGAAATGAATTGACATATCAGCCACATATTCATGGTTCCAAGAATATTTAAAGGGCCGAATAAGATTTTACCTCCAAATCTCATTGTAACTTGACGATCTAGTTGAATTTTCAGGGGTATCTATAAGAGCAAATAGGTATTATCCTCAAATCTCAGCTGAGGTCCCATTGATGATGCTCAGCTAGACTTCAGTAAAAATATTGTTCTTTTGAGATCACCATTTTGTTTTTGGTATTGATAGATGTGGGGAGTAATATTTTTTTGAGTACCATGAACTATACCTTTATCTTGTACTAGGAGTAAACATGGCCCAACAAATTACATCCCGGAACAGTTTTTAGATGAGTTTTTGGATTTGGTTATTTGGGGTCACGAGCATGAGTGCAAAATCGCGCCAACAAGGAATGAACAGCAACTCTTCTACGTGTCCCAGCCTGGAAGTTCGGTGGCCACATCCCTTTCTCCAGGGGAGGCAGAAAAAAAGTAAGTTTGGGTCTAATGCTCTCTTTAATTTCAAAAAAGGACTACTAGGTTGTAAATGTCAATTCTTAAAGGGATTCTGTCATGATTTTTATGATGTAGTTTTTATTTCTAAATTACACCGTTTACAAATATTTCACTCTGCAATATAAAATTTCATTCCTGAACCAGCAAGTGTATTTTTTTTAATTGTAATATTGGTGTGTATGTGCATCTCAGGTCATTTTGCCTGGTCATGTGCTTTCAGAAAGAGCCAGCACTTTAGGATGGAACTTCTTTCTGACAGGCTGTTGTTTCTCCTACGCAATATAACTGAATGTGTCGCAGTGGGACCTGGATTTTTACTATTGAGTGTTGTTCTTAGATCTACCAGGCAGCTGTTATCTTGTCAGGGAGCTGCTATCTGGTTACCTTCCTATTTTTCTGTTGTTAGCCTGCTGGGGAGGGAGGAGATATCACTCGAACTTGCAGTACAGCAGTAAAGAGTGATTGAAGTTTATCAGAGCACAAGCCACATGACTGGACGACCTGGGTAACTGACAATATGTCTAGCCCCATGTTAGATTTCAAAATTAAATATAAAAAAACCTGTTTGTTCTTTTGAGAAATGGATTTCAGTGCAGAAGTCTGCTGGAGCAGCACTATTAACTGATGTGTTTTGTTTTTTTTAAAACAAAAAAAAATTTCCCATGACAGTATCCCTTTAGTAATATAATTCTTGACCTAACTCTCTAAATGTCGAGTGTAGCAGTAATCCTTTTATCTCCCTTTTGTGTAGGCTTGCAGGTCCTCACATAAGTCAGTTATTTTACTAAAGGCAGTTTTCAATGAGCTGCCTGGCTTTGAAACTGTTCAAGTGCTTCTAGGCTCTTTTATAATGCTGTATACGAAGCCTTTCCATATTGTAGAATACCTGTTATGGTAGTACCCATACGTTATAAACATGAATGCAATAACTATACAGTATATTTATTGAATGTCAATATAAACATTGATATGATAAAAAAATATTTACACAAAGGGGCACATTTACTAAGGGTGGAAGTGAATTTGGAATTTAAAAACTTCGAATTTTGAAGTAATTTTTTACAAAAGTTTTTCTCCAAAATGAATCAGTTAGTAGTGCTGCTCCAGCAGAATTCTGCAGTGAAATTCATTTCTCAAAAGAGCAAACAGATTTTTTTATATTCAATTTTGAAATCTGACATGGGGCTAGACATATTGTCAATTTCCCAGCTGCCCCAAGTCATGTGACTTGTGCTCTGATAAACTTCAATCACTCTTTACTGCTGTACTGCAAGTTGGAGTGATATCATCCCCCATCCTCCCCCCCCCCCCAGCAGCCAAACAAAAGAACAATGGGAAGGTAACCAGATAGCAGCTCCCTAACACAAGATAACAGCTGCCTGGTAGATCTAAAGGTGGCCATAGACTCAAAGATCCGCTCGTTTGGCGACATCGCCAAACGAGCGGATCTTTCCCCGATATACCACTAAACAGCATGACTTTATCGGGGGTAATTCGAACGTATGGCCGAACGATCGAATTACGATGCGCCAAGGGGCTCCGATGGGTCGGTCGGTTAAAAATCCAACCTTCCCGATCGATATCGTGGCCAGATATTGATCGGGAAGACCCGTCGGAAGCCCCCATACACGGGCAGATAAGCTGTCAAATCGGTCCAAACGACCGATATCGGCAGCTTTATCTGCCCGTGTATGGCCACCTTAAGAACAGCACTCAATAGTAAAAACCCATGTCCCACTGAGACACATTCAGTTACATTGAGAAGGAAAAACAGCAGCCTGCCAGAAAGCATTTCTCTCCTAAAGTGCAGGCATAAGTCACATGACTGGGGGCAGCTGGGAAATTGACAAAATGTCTAGCCCCATGTCAGATTTCAAAATTGAATATAAAAAAATCTGTTTGCTCTTTTGAGAAATGTATTTCAGTGCAGAATTCTGCTGGAGTAGCACTATTAACTGATGCGTTTTGAAAAAAACATGTTTTCCCATGACAGGATCTCTTTAAACCTGCCGAATTGCTATGTTAGCCTATAGGGACCTCCTAGAACCTATAGCCAACATTTGGCTACGTTTTTAGAAGTCGAAGTAAAATCGGTAGATCGATCAATTAAATCGTACGATCAAACAATTTTACTTCGTCTGAATATGGCAAAATTCGATAAAAAAACCTTTGACTTCGAATATCGAAGTAATGCAATTCGATGGTCGAATTTCAAAGTTTTTTACACTTCGAAATTGAGGGTACAGTAAGCTCAGTATATAATATATACGATAACCCTGCTTTTGAGTTTTCCCAGGGACTGCATAAAAATCTGGGAATACATAAAATGTAGGGAAAGATTCCACACCCGGGAAAACATACAACGCAGGTACCTAACAATGGGGTTCCACTGTGCAGCATTTCTAGCCATTTTCTTTCTAGGCTTTATTTCTCATTTCTCCCTTGGCTTATTTCCTTTTCATTTGAGCCATAAAGAATGTCTTGAGTTCCTCTGTGGCCCCAATGCTGGTTTGCTCTACACCTGTGTTTCTTTCATAGGCATGTGGGTTTATTGCGAATTAAAGGGAAAAAAATGAACATGCAGAAGATTCCCCTGCAGACAGTCCGCCAGTTCTTCATTGAAGACCTTGTCTTAAGTGACTACCCTGATATATTCAACCCAGACAATCCTAGAGTAACACAAGAGATAGAGACCTTTTGCATTGAGAAGGTACATTTTCCTCCCACCTTGTAAATCTCTTTTTCAACTGTTACATTGTTGGTAGGATTATATATTTTATACTATATAGGCACAATATTTCTGTATAATAATTTATTTGCCAGTTTGGCTTCAAACATAACTAAATCAATTATGCCATGAACCGAATGTGTTATTGGTTCTATCTGTGATCCAGGTTGTGCAAAACGAAAGCAGAAGCAGTTTATTGCCAATAGATTAGCCACAATATTGCAAGCTATAACACTGTAGAATGCTTTACCAAACCTTAGTAAACAGCTCTAGAAGCTCTCTGTTTGTTTAGGATAACAGCTGCCATATTAGCTTGCTGTGACATCACTTCTTGCCTGAGTCTCTCCCTGCTCACTCATAGCTCTGGGCTCAGATTACAGCAGGGAGGGGGGAGGGAGGAGTTAAAGAGGATCAAACTGAGCATGCTCAAGCCCTGCCATGGAGGTTTATTCTGAAAACAGTAAGTCTAATACGAAGCCCATGTGTACACAATAGAAGGAAATAAATGATGTGATTCTTTTGAGGACTCAGAGCAGCATTACTTTGAGGGTTTACTGGTGTATTTATAGACCTTTCTGATAAAGCTTAATTCATTTTAGCCTTTCCTTCTCCTTTAAAGAACTGGCGCTTCAGGCATGAAATTCACTACGGGCAAATGCAACTCTAAATAATTTAGTTGTAAAATAATGAGAGGTAGCATATCCTTTGAATCTCTGACTAAAGAACCAGTGTTCATTCAATAATTAATTTATCTCTTCCAGGTAGAAGCAATGCTCGACACTGCTGAGAGGGAACGCCTGGGAAATCCGCGGCAGCCAGATAAACCATTGATAAGACTGCGAGTAAGACTGCGCTACGTCCATTTTTAATTAGTTAGAAATGTTAAACAAAGAATCTTTTTGGAATTATTAATTCATTATTAATTTTATCTTTGGTTGAAACAGGCATACAAGGATTATTCATATTACACAGAGAACATTTTCTGTTCTTTTTTTTTTTTTATTACACATATGCCTCATAATTACTACTATTTATGAAGCCCGAAATAGTCAGGTACATAATTGGTACTATTGATGAAGCCCAAAAATAGTCAGGTACATAATTGGTACTATTGATGAAGCCCAAAAATAGTCAGGTACATAATTGGTACTATTGATGAAGCCCAAAAATAGTCAGGTACATAATTGGTACTATTGATGAAGCCCAAAAATAGTCAAGGTACATAATTGGTACTATTTATGAAGCCCAAAATAGTCAGGTACATAATTGGTTCTATTGATGAGACCCACGCCAAAGTACAGATCAGGTCAGATTTTTGCTTTTGTTTCTAACTTAAATCTAATTGCTGATTGGTTGCTGTGGCAACATCACCACTCAATTTTTTACACAGCATGATAAATAGGTACTGTTGTACCAGGCCTAAAGGGGGCCCGGTTGTGCTCCACTTTTCGAAATAGCCGGGTCCCCTTGACAGCGTTGAAGTCGTGCCGAACCACTAAAGAGCGGAACCCACGAAAAGACCCAAAGTTGAAGTTCTGAAGCCGGGGAAAGGCCGCAAAGCCACAAAAGGAGCCAAAGTTGAAGCCGCGAAAAGACCCCAAGCCAAGAAAAGAGCCAAAGTTGAAGTCCTGAAGCCGTGAAAAGATCCAAAGCCACGAAAGGAGTGAAGTTGAAGTCCTGAAGCTGTGAAAAGACCAAAGCCACGAAAGGAGCTGAAGTTGAAGTCCTGAAGCTGTGAAAAGACCCAATGCCCCGGAAACACCTGAAGTTGAAGTCCTGAAGCCACGGAAAGACCCAAAGCCATGAAGGGAGCTGAAGTTGACGTCCTTAAGCCGTGAAAAGACCAAAAGCCACGAAAGGAGCCGAAGTTGAAGTCTGAAGCCGCTAAAAGACCCAAAGCCACGAAAGGAGCCGAAGTTGAAGTCCTGAAGACGCGAAAATACTAGAAGTCACGAAAGGAGCCGAAGTTGAAGTCTGAAGCCGTGAAAAGACCCAAAGCCACGAGAGGAGCTAAGTTGAAGTCCTTCAGCCTCAAAAAGACCCGAAGCCATTAAAGAAGCTGAAGTTGAAGCCCCGAAGCTACAAATGGAGCCAAAGCTAAAGACACGAGTTCTACTGAACACCGATGTGTTTTGTTTTAATTTTATTAAACCCCTGTCCACCAATGTATTATTTTAATACTCCATAGGCCCCTGGCCACCAATGTTTTTTTTAAAAAATATTTTCTGGGGCCCCAATGATTCTTTTTAACTCATAAGGGGGGGCCATCAATGTTTTTTTTTAAAAAAACGTTTGAGGGCGTATTTTTTAAAAATGTTTTTTTAAAAACTTTTGTGGGTAGCCCTGTCACCATTGTTTTTTTATTTTAACTTATAAGGGGGCCCTGACCATCAATGACTTTCTATAATGTGTGTGTGGCCAAGTCGATAGTTGTGTTGGTCAAGATGTAAATGTAGAATACAGATACACCCAACGTTTCCAGTAAATGCCTGCTCCATTCCCATTGAATGTCACGCTATAGCCGACTTGAGGATTCTGGACAATAACTGAGGATCTGAGCAACTTCTGGTTGAAATTGCAGGAGCAAGGACAAGTGATTTAGTCTTATCTGTAAAAAGGGTTATACAACCAGCAGCTCAACATCAGCTTCCAGGGTAACTGAGAGTTATAATTGGACTGCACTTCCTACTACCAAAGATATGGAACGTGATTTTATTAGTGCTTCCCTCGGGCTAGGTTTACCTTCGGATGTTGGCTTCCAAGCCTCTTCCTGTGCTGGAGATTAAAATATCCTTCATGCTGAGCTTGGTGTAAATGATGTGAAGCTCTCATAGGCTGCAGGGCCTATCAGAATAAATAGGAGGTGATTTTAGTCAAAATGGGTGCACCTGTAGTTGCCTAAACATGTTGATGAATGCAGGGGGTAAACATGGTGATGTAAATTTTACAGTTATGGGACATGTTATCCAGAATGCTCGGGACCTGGGGTTTTCTGGATTAGGGATCTTTCTGTAATTTGGATCTCCATACCTTGTCTACTGAAACATTAATTAAACCCAATAGAATTGTTTTGCATTCTATAAGGATTAATCATATATTAGTTGGGAAGATGTACAAGGGACTGTTTCATTCCTTCAAGGAAAAAGGAAATCTTTTTTTAAAATCTAAATTATTTGATTATAATGGAGTCTATGGGAGATGGCCTTTTCGTAATTCAGAGCTTTTTGGATAACGGGTTTCTGGATACCGGATCCTATACCTGTACTCACAAACCACAGGATTACAGAAAGATACATACCTGAGATTGCCAAAAAGACAGAAGAAGAATGTCTTGCCTTTTAAGAGTGCATTGCTTAACTCTTCGATCAGTTATGAAACTCTAATCATCAATACATTATATGGATGCACCGTATCCGGTTTGGGACTCAACCAAATCTAAGCCTTTTTCAGAAGGAAAAGTGCCTGGCCAGCTAAATCCAAATCATTAAAATTATGTAGGTTCAGTAATTTGCGTATACAAATGAAAATTCGACAAAATTCTTTGTGTAAGATTGAGTATTCATCTGATTCCCAAAAAGCGGATTCAGCTTATCCCTATTACATGACCACCCCATATCACTACATTGCATAAGTGCTACGTTTTCTATCCAGAAAGTTTTCTGAAAAAAATGTGCAACTTGATCCAGCCGCACATCAATACTGAGCAAACTTTGTTCCTTTAATTGTATTATCATATGACCTAATGGTTAGTATAGAAATTTTGGGGAATGTTTATGGGTTTCCTATAACATTTACAAAGAAGGAAACGTTGTGCTCACCACTAATTTTTAACACCATTAGGCGGGGGTGCAATGAGACTCTGACCACAAAATACATACAGACAAATACAAGAGTCCTCTGCACTCAACCCATTATCAATATATTTAAGACCGAGACATTTTATGAATACTGCTACAGAAAAATGCCTTACCCTTTAAAAAAAACAGGGATTGTTTGTCCATATATTGCAATATATTTAAGCTGGCCAACTACGTCAAAGTCATCCCATATCTGGCCAGTCCTACGCTCAATTTTCACCTGATTCATTAAGAATTCAATTGCTTAATTATACATTTTACAAAGGGACTAAGTTTTACCTGCAACTTACTAGCTGCTCAAAGTAAACCTCCCAAACTTGGCTGCCCTTTTATTAGACACCAGTGGGATCACCTGACTATAGCTGGGAAGGGTGGGGGCTATAACATTCCTAAACATTTAGCATTTGATATACTGTAAGCATCATCTTGATTTAGGTGTAACCTTGTTTTAGTCATTTAAAATTATTTAAAATAATATGTATCACCTTCTCAATCCATGACTGGTATCAAATAATTTTAAATATATGTCTTTAAGTTGAAGACTATTTTTCACCCTTAGCATCCCTTTTGTTTTTATGCATTGGATATCCTAGGGCATGAAACGGAAAAGCAAAACACACCACTGTCTCCAACACAAAATCTCTCCCAAGATCTCTGCTCCTTTCCATCTCACATTATTGTAAATGATGTGAACTGATGATTCCATTGTGATTTACCAGTTGCAATTAGCTGAGCCTTATACCCTGATAATGACTGCGGACTCATACCCTGTACTGGTATGGCACCTGTTATCCAGAATGCTCGGGGACCTGGTGTTTTCTGGAAAATGGGTCTTTCCAGAGTCTACTAAAGTCTATTATTTAATCATGTAAACATTAAATAAACCCAATAGGCTCGTTTTGCTTCCAATAAGGATTAATTATATCTTAGTTGGGATCAAGTACAAGCTACTGTTTTATTATTACACAGAAAAAGGAAATAATTTTTAAAAATTTGGATTATTTGGATAAAATGGAGTCTATGGGAGTTGTACTTTCGATAATTCGGAGCTTTCTGGATAACTGGTTTCCGTATAAATTATCCAACTGCAAGTAGACTCTGACTCGGTTGCTTGCTAGCTTTAAGGAAAGTGGATGTATTTTCTTTTGGCCTTAGATATATATACTGAGCTTCCAAACACAAAGTGACAGCTCAGCAACATGAGGATGCCTTAAGGGACCAGACGTAGCATTTAAATGCTTCAAACTGACCCAGATGCTGACATATCTATAGCTTTCCCAGCGAGAATGTGCTGCAAACTGTGCATAGCCAGTACTTCTTCCTCTTCCTTTGTGCCTGATCATAACCGAAACATCAGACCAATCAATACTAATAAAGAGACTCTTTGGCAAAATTTACTTTTCTCATTTTGTCTAGTTCAGCTCTGTTATATCAAATTGAGGGTAAAAACATGCTAATAAGGTTCATTGACTTTGTGTGTTTTTCAAAAAGAATCTTAAAGGGGTTGTCCACCTTTAAATAGTATGATGTAGAGAGTGACAAAATCATTTTTCATTATTTGCAGATTTTGCTTTTTTATTTTTTAGCTTTTTATTCAGCAGCTCTCCACTTTGCAATTTCAGTTATCCAAATGACCCTAGCAACCATGCATTGATTTGAATTAGAGACTAGAATATGAAAAGGAGAGGTCTGAATAGAAAGATGAGTAATATAAGCAAGAACAATACATTTGTAGCCTTACAGGGTTTTTAGATGGGGTCAGTGACCCTAATTTGAAAGCTGAAAAGAGTCAGAAGAAGATGGAAAATAATTAAAAACAATAACAAGTAAATAATGAAGACCAATTGAAAAGTTGCTTATAATTGCCATTCTATAACATATTAAAAGTAAACAATAAAGGTGAACCACCCCATCAATGACTAGCTTCACTGGGGTGATAGATTATGAAAGATTTAACACTGTAGGGGTCTGATCATTGCCCCAGATACAAGTTCCAGAGCCAGTTGCACCCCTTAAGGCTGATGTACTTACCTGCTGTGTCTGCGGCAATAGCTTCTGTAGTTTATGTTGTGCACTTTGCAATGGTACAAGATGTGAATGTATATATTATATACATACACAGTGCCGCCATTAGAAATCACCGGGCCCTGTAGAACAATATTTTCTGGGACCCGCCGACCCCACACCATAGTTAAAAGACCACACACACACAAAGTTACCCCTTGATGGTTAGGAAAGATGTGAGAAAAGTTTCTAATTTTTTATATGTATGTATATATATGTGTATATATATATATATATATATATATATATATATATATATATATAGCACATATAGTGTATGTAACGGTTTACTTATCCTTTAAGGCCATTTTACTGGCCAGTATTACAAATATCATATTTATATAGACAAAGTCAACTTGTCAACAGTTACTTGCAATTTTTTTATGCCGATGGGCTGCACAGACCAGTGCTGGATGTGTGATTAGTTTTCTATGTCCTCCAGGTAGAAATTCTTTATCTAACCATCTATTCTGCCATCCCCATTATATTCATTATTTTCATTTGTCCTTTTTTTCTCGCCCCTTTTCAGGTAGATTACACAGGTGGTTTTGAGCCTTTCAACACTCTTAGGTTCAGTCAGAAATTCGTTGATCGGACTGCCAACCCCAAGGACATTATCCACTTCTTCAGACATAAAGAGCAAAAGGACAAGAAAGGTACATACTCGTGGCTGTATTCCATAGGTTTTATCTGTTTTGTCTCTGTTTAGTCAGTTTTTTTCCATAATGAAAGAAAATATAATTCTAGCAACTTTCCAATATGCATTCATTTAAATGGGTTGAAAGTTGTTTATAAATATAATTGCAGTCAGAAGTAAAATCAGTTTATCATTTTTTTTTATTCTTAGACTCTGACTCTAAAAGGGGATGTTCACCTTTAAATGAATTTGTAGTATGATGTAGATGTTGATATTCTGAGTATAAATTCGCGAAACGGGTGCAAAAATTCTCTGGTGAAAATTCGCCGGCATCAAAAAAAAATGGACGCCGGCGTCCATTTTTTTTGGACGCCGACACATTTTCACCCATCACTAGCCCTGAATAGAAAGATGAACAATAAAAAGTAGCAATAACAATACACGTGTAGCCTTACAGGGCATTTGTTTTTTAGAGTATGTCAATGACCCCCCATTTGAAAGCTGCAAAGAGTCAGAAAAAGAAGGCAAATAATTAAAAAGTTATAAGAAAAAGAAAAAAAATAAGACCAACTGAAAAGTTGCTTAGAGTTAGCCATTCTATAACATAAATAAAAATTAACTTAAATGTGAACCACCCTTTTAAATCAATGTATCAGGTATCCATTTTTTCTCCTCTGTAAAGCTGGCATTAAACGCAAAGATAAAGTCGTACGAGTTTCGGACCGCGTGTGGATCGTCCTCAACATTTTTCGTGACAGCCGTTTAGTCAATAAGACAGGTTACATAGTTAGTTACATAGTTAAATCAGGTTGAAAAAAGACAAAGTCCATCAAGTTCAACCCCTCCAAATGAAAACCCAGCATCCATATACACACCCCTCCCTACTTTTACATAAATTATATACAGTATACCCATATCTATAGTAACTAGTATCACAATAGCCTTTGATATTATGTCTGTCCAAGAAATCATCCAAGTCCCTCTTATAGTCATTAACTGAATCAGCATCACAACATCACCCGGCAGTGCATTCCACAACATCACTGTCCTGACTGTGAAGAACCCCCTACGTTGCTTCAAATGAAAGTTCTTTTCTTCTAGTCTAAAGGGGTGGCCTCTGGTATGGTGATCCACTTTATGGGTAAAAAGGTCCCCTGCTATTTGTCTATAATGTCCTGTACTTGTAAAGTGTAATCATGTCCCCTCGCATGCGCCTTTTTTCCAGAGAAAACAACCTCAATCTTGATAGTCTCTCCTTATAATTTAAGTCTTCCCTCCCTCTAACCAGTTTAGTTGCACTTAGTCTCTGCACTCTCTCCAGCTCATTTATATCCCTCTTAAGGACTGGAGTCCAAAACTGCACTGCATACTCCAGATGAGGCCTCACCAGGGACCTATAAAGAGACATAATTATGTTTTCATCCCTTGAGTTGAGTTGCCTTTTTTCATTCTGTAGCCACAGAATGACACTGCCCAGAATTAGACAACTTGTTGTTATCTACAAAAACCCCTAGATCCTTCTCATTTAAGGAAACTCCCAACACACTGCCATTTAGTGTATAACTTGCATTTATATTATTTTTGCCAAAGTGCATAACCTGCATTTATCAACATTGAACCTCATTTTCCAGTTTTCTGCCCAGTTTCCCAACTTAGACAAATCACTGTGCAAAGTGGCAGCATCCTGCATGGAACCTATAGTTCTGCACAATTTAGTATCATCTGCAAAAATAGAAACAGTATTTTCAATGCCCCCCTCCAGGTCATTAATAAACAAGTTGAAAAGCAAGGGACCTAGTACAGAGCCCTGCGGTACTCCACTAACAACACTGGTCCAATTAGAAAATGTTCCATTTACCACCACTCTTTGTAGTCTATCTTTTAGCCAGTTCTCTATCCAGGTACAAATACTATGTTCCAGGCCAACATTCCTTAATTTAACCAGTAACCTTCTGTGTGACACTGCATCAAATACTTTAGCAAAGTCTGAGTAAATCACATCCACTGCCATCACAGAATCAAGGTCCCTGTATACTGTACCTTCTCATAAAAATAAATTAAACTAGTCTGGGAAGATTTATTACGCATAAAACCATGCTGGCACAAACTCATAATATTATGATTTGCTATGAAGTCCAGTATCTTATCCTTTATTAACCATTCGAAAAGCTTTCAGCTTTTATTTTTAGTTTTCATCAGCCAGCTAACCCCCTCTGATATTAAAGGTCCCATCCCTTCCTGCTTCATTTTTTTACAAAGGTAAAATCTGCACGTTTATGGGCATCTTTAATCCGCTGGCTTTAACTTTAATCTTTTTTTAGGAGACAATTGGAAATGAATGTGCTAAAACTCAAACCACTGTAAATGTTACCCTTTTAGGCTTTGGACTGGGCCGAATTTCCAATAATCATGTTAAACTCAGTATCAAGGTTGATCTTTATGGCTGGAATTCTTTGTCTCCTTTTCTCAAAGGCATTATTATTATTTTTGCAACATAAGGTCATTACAACTTCTAAATTATAATAAATGAGACACATCCAGTTTGTTAAAATCTATTGTGTAAAATACTGGGAAAGGTACATCCTTTGCAGATCAACAATGGAGGCATGAAACCTGTTATTTGTACTTTTGTTATTT
Organism: Xenopus laevis; assembly: GCF_017654675.1. Taxonomy (NCBI): domain Eukaryota; kingdom Metazoa; phylum Chordata; class Amphibia; order Anura; family Pipidae; genus Xenopus; species Xenopus laevis. The sequence continues at coordinate 175,009,297 of NC_054373.1, forward strand.
GTATGCTTGGCCAAATACAAATACCGCGATTGAAAAAAGATTTGGCCAAATACCACATTTAATTGACATATGCAGATATAAGTACAGTCGGCAAGCCTCTAACATCAGGCTAGGCTGGGGCTGGGCCAGATAATATTGTAACCATACTCAGAACCAAGGGCTCCAGTAATAACAGAATAGAAGTAGTGAAAACAGACACGCTGTCTTAACTGTTCTATGATCACCATGTTCATCCTTCACCAGGAATGTATTCATTTGGTTTTTTTAGAAGCTAGCTGTTTGCCTTTTTTGATATCTAAGCATCACTATTAGCCTTTAATTAAAATAGTCTATGGGAGATGGCCTTCCCGTAATTCGGAGCATTCTAGATAATGGGTTTCTGGATAATGAATCCCATACCTGTATTTAAACCGTAAAACATACATGACTAAAATGCCATAAAGTTTTGTGTTCTTAATTACAGACAGTATCACAATTAATTTTGGGAAAATTGACAGCAAGCCTCTGTTGGAGGGCACAACGCTAAGGGTGGAAGACCTGGTGAAAGAATACTTTAAAACAGCAGAGAAGGTAAATCAGTTTTCCATCATTACCTGAAAGCTGGCACTTATTTCTTGTGCAGATATTACTATACTAGACATTAAGCCCGTTAAATTAACGGCGCTAGAACATATGTAGTCAAACATCTATAAAAACAGAATTGTTCTAGTCTAAAAAAAATTCGCCAGAGACGGTCCGTGGGGCACATGCGCAGTAGCGCAATCCCACGGACACAGGGACTGGACGCAGAGACACTTCAACTTTATTATATAGGATAACATGGGGATGTTAAGGTAGTTCACAGTACGGGTATGAGAGGTTTGTCAAACATTCCATAGTGTATGAGGCAGGCCCCAGTAGAACAGCCTAGTTATTATCCATTCTGCACATTGTGCATGACTGCCAGTGTATGTCTCACATGGGATGTTACTATGCAGAGCTGCATTTCGGATTGACCACATTCGCTTCATTTACTGGCACTGAACAATGAAAGTGATTCGGACTGATAGAGTACGTCTCTATATAGCATTTATCTCTCCACCTCGTAGCGCTCTCCGGACACGGACCTCCTGTCTACTGTATCTCTCAGTAGCTTCAGTTCACAAAGCCCAGCCACACTTGACCGCAGTAAATGTCGGAGTCGCCCTCGGTCACCTCCGGAGCTCAGCATGTCACTAATCGGCCGGCTAAGTGCTGATTGAAAACCCGCAATCTGAGCACAGGGCCCGGAGCAAAAAGAACACCAATCACAGCTCTCGAAAGCCGCAAGCGCCCGCCTCTCGACCAATCACATGCTGAAACCATGCGGAAAAGAAGCCTAGAAACCCCGCCCTGTAACTAACGGAAAGCTTTTCAGAAGCTGCACGAGTCTGCCTCGTGGCCAATAGACATGTGGCTCATCTGCATGACTGTGCGCCACAGCCAATCAAGATACGTCTAATCTGCATCCCACACATGCGCAGTAGCGCAATCCCACGGACACAGGGACTTTATTATTACTATATAACTATTGAATTATGGAAGCAGTTTCCATCATTCTTATTGCTAATTATAAAAATGCTGAACTGACCCAACATTATGGTCAGTTAGTATGGCTACTGAGAAATGATCCTCAAGAATTTGAAGTATTCTTGGATTACAATTATGTTGGAACGCATATGCCCGAGGGCATCTTTCCGCCCCTTCGAGATCGGAGGAAGCGGAAATGACATCATATGCCCTAGACTCGCCATTGAGGACATGAAACATCCATGGGTATAAAACCTACTTGGACAGTAAGACTCATTCTGCCTTTTTCTTTTTGATTATTTATTATTTGTGCTCCTGAAGAAGACCACTATGGTCGAAACGCGTTGGGCTCACCTATTTTTGTAATTTTTTTTTTTTTGTAATAAATATTATTTGCTTTTTTGAAATTTGAGTGTGCAATCAGTCCTTGTCTTTTTGTATATGTTTGGCGACCCTCATGGGGAGTCCCCTATGGATTAGCACCTTATATCTTATTTTAATGGTCTGCACCTTCTTACTTTATTTTTTCACAAGAATTTGTTGAATAATCAGCAAGGGCAACAATTAGCAAAATTGCTCAGCTTGCTGATTTTTAATAGGACCATTGTCTAAGACCGCGTCGGGCTTCAGATCTAATTAAAATTCATCCGATCCACGAGGTGCAGCTGTGTGTGAGCACAAATTTCCCATCCATGATATTTGTCTGCCCCTTTTGACAAATTCCTAACAGACGAACATTATTGGGCTGGATGATTTCAGTCTAGGGTGTGTACCGGACATTTGTCAATGTCATAAAGTGTAATACTGTGATCAGGGTGTTGAGCACTAAGGCATTTTATGGTGTTGTACATGTCTATACTATAAAGAAGAAATAAATCCATAAAGGGGTTTGTTACAGTGAGAGGTGTGAAGATGTGGAATTCTCTCCCTGAATCAGTGGTACAGGCTGATACATTAGATTGCTTTCATGGGGACCTGTCACCCTAAGAAATAATTCCAAATTCTTTATTATCATGTAAGCTGAGCAAAATAAACTTTACTTACATTATGGGGCAGATTTACATAAGGTCGAATATCGAGGGTTAATTTAATCCATCGAACAAATGTTTTTTCTTCAACCAAAAAATTGGCAAGAAGCCTATGGGGACCTTCCCCATAGGCTAATATTGCATCTCGGTAGGTTAAATGGTAAGTAAATGGGCCCCTATATGTATTATTTAAATTTTGTTTCCTTCAGTCGTAGAATTACACTATCACAGCCAGCAAGCAGGAGCCATTTTGTGGACACTGTTATTAAGATAAATATTGTATCACCCCAAAATCTTGTGTATGCACCAGAATGGGGAACACATTGCCCATGCGCAGTGCTCTGCACAATTATAGAGCCTGAGGAGGGAAGGGGCAATATGAGAAGTGCAGTGACATGTAGGAAGTGCTGAATTGAAAATGAAAGTTATTGACTGCCCCACCTCTATGCCTCAGGCATAGAGGCGGGACATATCATATTTGATTGACAGCTCAAATATTTAAATACCTTTATAACAGGTTTGGATGTTTTAATGAAAAAAATAATTTGTGTTTCATGTATTTCAATTTGCAAAGGACTTTCATTGTGCAGCTTTTTATGTGTAGGTGACAGGTCCACTTTAAGAAGGGGTTTTATGGTGTTTAGCAAGTGAGGGAATACAGGGATATGGGAGATAGCTCATAGTACAAGTTGATCCAGGGACTGGTCCCATTGCCATCTTGGAATCAGGAAGGAATTTTTTCCCTTCCTGGAGAGGCTGCCAAGGGTTTTCCCCAGCTATGCAGGTTATATACAGACTTAAGAGGTCGAACTTGATGGACGTGAGTCTTTTTTGCAACCTAACTTACTATGTTAGTGATCAACTGAAGTCAGAATGAATCCTATTAACTCATGTTTTTTTTTTCTATGCACCCAGAATGTTCAGCTGTCTCTTCTAACAGAGAGAGGGATGGGAGAAGCGGTTCAGGAGTTTGTGGACAAAGAGGAGAAGGACGCCCTCGAGGAACTGGTGAAATTCCAACTAGAGAAGACGCAGAGATTTCTCAAAGAGCGCCACATCGATGCTGAGGAGGAGAAGATAGATGAAGAGGTGAGAGCTCGTCATTCTTAACAAGGTTGACCATTGAGTTAATGACTCAGGGATAAAGTATATTTAGTGCAGGGTCCTCAGCTGCTATTGAATCCTTTGATTTGACAGCTACTGATAACTGCAGTGATTTCTTGCGGCGTCAGCCCCTTAATCCTTGGCCTGATTGCTGGTACTCAGCAACGGACTGGGGTTTTATGTCGCAGGGATATAAACTACTGAATTTCTTGCATGTGGAGATGGATTGTGGGAATCTAAGGGGTTATATGTTGTTTTAGTTGAATGATGCACCAGAATGTATTGATCGAGTCATGTTTTGATCCATTGAGAAATCCACTTGGACTGTTGAAAATATATATATTTCCTTCTTTTGTGACTGAGGTGGCCAACCCTTAATTGCTATCACTTCTCATCCTTGGCTGTTTCTCATACTGTTAAGCTTATCTTCTGTAACAAGCTTGTTTGCCATTTTGGTGAAACCAGTGCAAGTATATGGGGCCACTGCTCTAAATCAATACAGGTATGGGACCTGTTATCCAGAATTCTTGGGACCTGGAGTTTTCCTGGTAATGAATCTTTTTGTAATTTGGATCTTCATACCTTAAGTCTACTAGAAAATCATGTAAACATTAAATTAACCCAATAGTCTGGTTTTGCCTCCAATAAGGATTAATTATATCTTAGTTTGGATCAAGTACAAGCTACTGTTTTATTATTACAGAAAAAAGGAAATCATTTTTAAATATTTATATAAAATGGAGACAACCTCTCTTGTAATTCAGGGTTTTCCGGGTTTCCGGATAATGTAATGAGGCTCCTCTTAAGATGTACTCAATGGCCTTCTGAATTCCGTAATTCAGAGCTTTCTGGATAACGGGTTCCCGGTTTAATGGATGTAGGGATGCACCGAATCCAGGATTTGGTTTGGTATTCTGCCTTTTTCAGCAGAATTCGAATTCGGCCGAATTCTTCTGCCTGGCCGAACCAAATCCGAAACCTAATTTGCATATGTAAATTAGGAGTGGGGAGGGAAATCACATCACAAAACAAGGAAGAAAAAAAGGTTTTCTCCTTCCCACCCCTAATTTGCATATGCAAATTAGGATCCAGTTCGGTATTTGGCCGATTCGCAAATGATTTGGGGGGTCGGTCAAATCCAAAATACTGGATTCGGTGCATCCCTCAATGGATCCCATACATATAATGAGGCTCTTCATCAAGATGTACTCAATGGCCTTTCCGTAATTCGGAGCTTTCTGGGTAACGGGTTTCCGGTTAACGGATCCCATACCTATAATGAGACTTGTCTTTTTTTCAGCTTCTGCAAACACTGGCAAAATAGTTCAAGCCAAGTGATTTGTGTGTGTGTGTGGGGTGGAAAGATCAGATCTGTGTGTCCGTGGGGTTGCCAGAAACTGAAGAATGGAGCTGCCGTGGGCAAATTTGCCCATGGGCAGTTACCCATAGCAACCATTCCGTGATTAGCTTTTTAAAGCTAGCTGCAAGTAGAACAATGAATACAACAATCTGATTGGTTGCCATGGGTTATTGACCATGGCCAAATTTGCCCAGTGTTGATAAACGACCCCCACTGTTTACCGAGTTTCACATGGTCATTTTATTAGTGGCCCGAGGGCCATATACATGGGTCGGCATTATTCAGCACGTTGTTATTCAGCACATAAAAAGTTATCTATCTGTTTTTTTATTCAGTAGGCCAAACAAGCAGATGTGTGTGTTTTACATACCCAATTAAATACCAATTAAAGAACTCTTGCAACTTTTTAGGTGCGGAAATTCAGAGAGACAAGAAAGACTAACACAAATGAGGAAGATGAAGAAGTTCGAGAGGTAAGTAACTTTATTGTGATTTGAGACTTTCTAAACTGACAGACGTGTTTCTTCTATACGCCTTGTGTTTAATGGCATGACCACGACTAAAACAACACTAATTTATCAAAATGTGAGTTTAGAACTTAATAAATAAAAAATCACTCACGTTCTATTCCTTCTATGGCATTTTTAGAATTGTATTTATCAATGGGTGAGAGTTAGAACGTGCATGAGTTTTTATTTATTGCGTTCTAAACTCACATTTTGCTAAATCTGCCCCTAAGGGGGTTTCTTATAATGGGATGAATTTTAGTTATTTTAGACCTCGAATGAACTCACAACTCGAATGGTTTCTAATTAACAACCCAAAAACTCTAATTGATAGATTTTTCTGCAGGAAAAAACTGGAATTGATCGAGTTTTAGAGCAAAACCCTCAGAAAAAAGCATGTTTTTTTCAAAACACATCAGTTAATAGTGCTGCTCCAGCAGAATTCTGCACTGAAATCCATTTCTCAAAAGAGCAGACAGATGTTTTTATATTCAGTATAAGTAGGAGAAATAACAGCCTGTCAAAAAGTAGTTCCATCCTAAAGCACAAGTCACATGACTGGGGCAGCTGGGAAACGGACAATATTACTAGCCTCATGTCAGATTTCAAAACTGAATATAAAAAAATCTGTTTGCTCTTTTGAGAATTGATTTTCAGCACTATTAACTGATGCATTTTGAAAAAAAAAAAAACATGTTTTCCCATGACCGTATCCCTTTAACATCTTCAAATGGTTCAAGGGGCTTCTTTCATTGACCGTGACAGGTTTTAGATGGTGTTTTTTCAGATCCAAGCTATTTCCAGGGTCGAGGTATAATAAATCTCGAAAAAAAAATTTCTTATCAGAAAAATAGATCTTTTTGCCTCAAAAATAACCTAGAAAACTTGAAATTTTTGTGCAAAACACTTCCAACTCAAAAGTAATAAATCTGCCCCTAATTATTTTTATTATGTTTAAGCCTTCATGGTAGTAATGCATGGTATACAGGTATGGGACCTGTTATCCAGATTACTCGGGTCCTGGGACTTTCTGGATAATGGGTCTTTCCGTAATTTGGATTTTCATACCTTAAATCTACTAGAAAATCATGTAAATATTAAATAAACCCAATAGGCTGGTTTTGCTTCCAATAAGGATTAATTATATCTTAGTTGGGATCAAGTACAAGCTACTGTTTTATTATTACACAGAAAAAGAAAATAATTTTTAAAAACGTTGATTATAATGGAATCTATGGGAGATGGCCTTTCCATATTTCAGAGCTTTCTGGATAAGGGGTTTTCCGGATAACGGATCCCATACCTGTATTTTCTTTACACGATTTCCTGCATATGCTCAGCATGGACAAGAGGGGGTTCATTTATTAAGCACCAACTTTTTCTGTAAAAGTCCTATTTCTTATCACTAAAGACAGCGTGACCTTAGGCCAATCAAGAGTTACGCTACTTAATTCTAATTGAGCCGACCCACCCACCAAGCAGTGAGAGACCCACTAATTAATACTCAAAAGAAGGTGACAGACTTTTAGGGGGTTATTTATCAAAGTCCGAATTTATCTCAACAATTCCAGGCACAAACACTGATCTATTTTTTCTGATTTTTCGACATATTTATTATTCGATTTTCTCAAAAATATGCTTTGCGGGAAAAAAAATGATTTTCACGATTTTTTCTGATTTTTCACCTGAAAACTCAGATTTCTTATGCTTTTTGCCTTCGGGGTATTGCACGAAACACAGCGCATATCATAAAAATCATTGGGACTTCTCCCATTGAATTATGCGCAACCTCGACAGGTCTGAGATGCCGGATTTTCTGATTCTGACTTTTCCATCCACGGGGTATAAATTCCGAAATATTTGTGATTGTTTAAAAGTCCGATTTTATACTAACAAATCACAATTTTTGGGGGATTTTTTCATTCAGAGTTTAGTAAATAACCCTCTTAGTATCTGATGGCATTGCATGTTGTAATTGTGTTTCATACATGTACAGGTATAGAACCTATTATCCAGAATGCTGGGGATCTGGGGTTTTCCACATTACAGATCTTTCTGTAATTTGGATCTTCATACCTTGTCTACTAGAAAATCATGTAAACATTAAATTAACCCAATAGGCTGGTTTTGCTTCCAATTAGGATTAATTATATCTTAGTTGGGATCAAGTACAAGCTACTGTTTTATTATTACACAGAAAAAGGAATTTAATTTTTAAAAATTAATTTTTCTTGGATAAAATGTGGAGACCACCTTTCCGTAATTCAGAGCTTTCTGGGTAACGGGTTTCTGGATAACGGATCCCATATCTGTGTGTGTATATAAGCGTTTGAATACGAAAGCTTTAATGTATTATATAAGTTTATCTGCTTTTTTGTATTAAAACTTTATAGAAGTGTAAGTGATTAAAAGAAAGCAAAACGTTTTAAGGCTCAACTTTTAGTCCACAAAATAATATCTAAAGAGCAATCTCGAGAACATAATCCACAACAGACTTCCATTTGTGAAAAGACTTTGTTAGGCAATTTAAAATTACTCTCGGCCGCGGAAGCAGAGAGCACAAATAGGAGAGATGTAATTGCACCTTTTTCACATAAGTGCCTTGACGGAGGAAGTTTGGCAGAACATTAGTGGTCTTAAAACTGCTCTTGAAAAAGTTTCATTTGTTGGCATTGAGAGAAGATATTCAATGGCAGCAAACAGATTAGTGTTAACTTTTCTACATTAACTCTTAAAGGAACCGTTCAGTATAAAAATAAATAGATAGGCTGTGCAAAATAGAAAATGTTTCTAATATAGTTATTTAGCCAAAAATGTAATGTATAAAGGCTAGAGTAACCGAATGTGTAACATAATAGCCAGAACACTACTTCCTCCTTTGCAGCTCTCTTGCTTTCCACTGATTGGTTACCAGACAGTAACCAATTAGTGACTATAAGGGAGGCCACGTGGGACATAACTGTTCAGTGAGTTTGCAATTGATCCTCCGCATTCAGCTCAGATTCAAAATCAACAGTTATGGCCCATGTGCCCTCCCCTCAAGTCTCTGATTGGTTACTGCCTGGTAACCAATCAGTGGAAACCAAAAGAGCTGAAAAGCAGGAAGTAGTGTTCTGGCTATTATGTTACACATCCAGTCACTCCAGCCTTTATACATTACATTTTTGGCTAACTAACTATATTAGAAACATTTTTTATTTTGCACAGCCTATCTTTTTACACTCTTTTTATTTTTATTCTGAAGAATTCCTTTAATACGCCTGGAGATGCACTACATTCTATGGGCCCCGTTCCCTCCCAGATCTTTCATCCTACATTATCTTACTTCAAGATTTTTTTTTGTTTCATAGAGCTTCAGCTGGAGACCAGGCAGAAGTATTTATATTTCATAATAAATTCGGTAGCGTGCCCCTTATATATTGAGAATTTCATGAAATAATAATGTCTGTTATGATTTGGGGAGGTTAGGTAGTATTCTTGAAATAAAAATGTAAAAGTAGCACTAATCCATATCTTATTCTTGTGTAAGAGAAACCGTTGCAATACTTCAATTTTTATCTTTTCAAGATGGGTGGGGTGTCAGGGGTCAGAACAAAAATCATCACAGTAGACTAAGAGCTATAGGGCAAAATAAAAGAGGGGTGGTGGCTTTCCCCTTCTTCTTTGTCAGGGGTCCCCAACTTTTTTTTTACGCATGAGCCACACTAAAACATAAAAAGCACTCAGGAGCAATACAAGCATGCATGGGGCTGTGATTGGCTATTTCTTAGCCTGTATGTGGCTGGCAGCCTACAGGAGACTCTGTTTGGCAGTACACCTGTTTTATATGCAACCAAAACTTGCCTCCAAGCCTAAAATTTAAAAATAATCATCTACTTTGAAGCCACTGGGAGCAACATACAAGGGTGCTCACGAACCACTGGCTGGGGATCACTGATCTATGTTATGCTGATCCAACAAGTGCAAAGTTATTTAATATTTTATCCAGCCAATCCACATAACAGTCAGTAGGATATTCGTGCAGTTTGGATGGAAATGGGAATAGCCCAACTACTTTGATCCAGCTAGGGTTGTCACCTGTCCGTTTTTGACGCAGAAAGCCCGGTTTTTTAAAGTGCTGTGCGGGTAAAAACTGGCCGCCCGTTTTTCCAAATTAGGAAAACCTGGACAGGATTCCCAATGATTGACGCAGCGATCGGCTAATCACCATAGCGTCATAGCCCCGCCCCTGATGTCACTAACCCCCCCCCCCCCCACAGTGTAACAGACCCACCCCCATTGCATCACAGCCCCACTCTCTGCCCTGTTTCAGCCAGGCCAAAAGGGGGCAACCCTAGATCCAGCACTACAGGGGACATTGGGGCCCCTTCACTTCCAGGTTGGCACAAAGGATATGCTAAATTGGTTTCTCGTAAAGCAGTTTGTTTGGCCAGTCATCTTTGGTTCAGTTACATTTAGGGATGCAACGAATGCAGGTTTCGGTTCTTGCCGAACAGAATCCAAATTTACATATGTAAATTAGGGACAGGAAGGGGAATCGCGTGACTTTTAGTCACGAAACAAGGAAGTAAAAAAATGTTTTAAACTTTTTTCTTTCCCATCCCTAATTTGCATATGTAAATTAGAATTCAGTTCTGCTTTCATAAATCCCAAATAGTGGATTCTGTGCATCTCTAGCTGCATTAGCATTGATCGACCAGCCCAGTTGTGTTAGGAATTGCACATATCCTACAACCCAGCTGAATAGCGACAGAATTGCAAGAAAGGTCTGCTTTTGTTTTAATGTTGGAGTCACAAATGAAACATGATAAAGCTTGCTCTGCTGTAAATCATAAAGGTTGTAGAAGGTACTGTGTTGCAGAGATCTGATTTCCATCCCGCCAGTGATTTACATTCTAACCAGCGGGAAGGCAGTTTGAGGAGATTAGTCGCCCGAAGAAGAAGCGATTTGTCACTGGGCGCCTTTTCTCCCGAAATAGCAGCTTGTCTCTGCCCTCAAAGGGGTTGTTCACCTTCGAGTTAAAGGGATACTGTCATGGGGGAAAAAATTTTTTCAAAATGAATCAGTTAATAGTGCTGCTCCAGCAGAATTCTGCACTGAAATCCATTTCACAAAAGACAGAAAAACTGATTTTTTTATATTCAATTTTGAAATCTGACATGGGGCTAGACATTTTGTCAATTTCCCAGCTGCCCCTGGTCATGTGACTTGTGCCTGCACTTTAGGAGAGAAATGCTTTCTGGCAGGCTGCTGTTTTTCCTTCTCAATGTAACTGAATGTGTCTCAGTGAGACGTGGGTTTTTACTATTGAGTGTTGTTCTTAGATCTACCAGGCAGCTGTTATCTTGTGTTAGGGAGCTGCTATCTGGTTACCTTCCCATTGTTCTTTTGTTTGGCTCCTGGCGGGAAAAAAGGGAGGGGTTGATATCACTCCAACTTGCAGTACAGCAGTAAAGAGTGATTGAAGTTTATCAGAGCACAAGTCACATGACTTGGGGCAGATGGGAAATTGACAATATGTCGAACCCCATGTCAGATTTCAAAATTGAATATAAAAAAAATGGTTTGCTCTTTTGAGAAATGGATTTCAGTGCAGAATTCTGCTGGAACAGCACTATTAACTGATTCATTTTGAAAACATTTTTTTTTCTAATGACAGTATCCCTTTAACTTTTAGTATGATGTAGAGAGTGATATTCTGAGACAATTTGCAATTGATTTTCATTTTTTATTAATTCTGTTTTTTGATGTGAATAGGAGAGGCCTGGAAGAAAGATGACTAATAGAATTTGTTTTTAGATGGGGTCAGTGACCCCCGTTTAAAAGCTGGACTATACTATACTATAAACTATATAAAAAAAAAAGACCAATTGATAAAGTTGCTTAGAATTGGCCATTCTATAACATTAACTAAAAGTTAACTTAAAGATGAACCACCCCATTAATGTTAGTGCTTTTATACATAACTCAAACAACTTCAAATATCATTTTTAATTATTATTTTGGGGTGCATTTGTTATGTTATTTGTATAATTGTGTATGTCCTTTATAGCAGGTGTTATTACAATAACATCAGAAGCTGTTTCAGGTTCCAGTCGATTGAAACCTTATGAGAAAGAAATTGTATGTACAGGAACATGCCAGTAAAGCATTTGTGTGTCCTCCCAGGCTATTCAACGGGCCAGAACCCACAGATCACAGGCGCCAGATGTTGAAATGAGTGATGAGGATGATGATGCACTACTGAGAAAGGTGTCACTGTCTGATGATGAAGATGTTAGAGCATCAATGCCAGCACGTGGCAGGGGAAGAGGCCGTGCCCGGGGAGGCAGAGGACAGAGTACAACCACAAGGGGAACTTCAAGACGGGGAAGAGGTTTGTAACTGTCCTATACATGCTACAGGAACACTGAAAAGAAATAGTGTCTGAATTGTAAGGGGGTTATTTATAGGGATGCACCAAATCCACTATATTAAATTCAGCCGAACCCCTGAATCTTTCGCAAAAGATTCAGAAACATTTTTTACTTTCTTGTTTTGTGACAAAAACTCACGAGATTTCCCTCCCTGACCCTAATTTGCATTTGCAAATTAGGATTCGGTTAGGCCGGGCAAGAAGGATTTGTCCAAATCCTGCTGAAAAAGGCGGAATCCTTGCTGAATCCTGAACTGAATCCTGGATTCGGTGCTTCCCTAGTTATGTATTAAAATTCAAGTGTTAAAATCTCAAACAAATTGAGGAAATTAATGTTAAAGGCTTACTTATCCTTTAAAGGGGATGTTCACCTTCCAAACACTATTTTCAGTTCACTTGTTTTTAGATTGTTCACCATAAACAATGACTTTTTTTCCAATTACTTTCCATTTTTTATTTTTTACCATTCTATTAAAATTTAAGTTTAAATTTAATGTTCATGTCTTTGGTGTCTCAGTCTGGCAGCTCAGAGATCAGATTCTGAACTGTTACAATTTGCTACATTTAGTTGCTTCAGTTTACGGAACGCATTTTTAGACATCATCAGGAGAAGACACGCTCCTGCATGCGCTCTCGAAATTCCTCAGCCCTCCCTCCTTTGGTCCTCAGCCCTCCCACCTCAGCTCTCAGCCCAAGCCAGTCTGATAGCTGAGGAGGGAGGGCTGAGGATGGAGGGATTTTGTAATGAGGGCTGAGAATTGAGGTTTGAGGAGGGAGGTCTGGGGACCGAGGAGGGAGGGCTGATGAATGAGCCACGAGTGGGGACAGGGTCGGACTGGCCCGGCGGGAAACCGGGAAAAAACCTGGTGGGCCCCGACCCTTCATGGGCCCCCACCGGGCCAGACCCCCCCCCCCTGATCATTGTATTAAAAAAAAACGGAGCGTAGCGCTAAATGCGTGGGGAGATTGCTACAGCAAATGTGGGCTGCACTGAAGTGTGGCTGCAATTTCTTCGGATAAATTAGTAGAATAAGAGACAAGTCTGCTTACTTCTTCTTTACGAGAGCACATGCAGGAGTGTGTGTTCTCCTGATGATGTCCTAAAATGCATTCCGTAACAATTAGTTGATACATTTCTCAGCAGTAGCTCTGGAATATTAGCAACTATTGTATCAATTCTAACAGTTGCCTTTAATGAGACAGGGATTCTGTTCAGCAGGGACAGAGATAACAAATGTATCATCTAAATGTATCAATTTAAACGGTGAAAGAGTCGGCGACCCCCCCCCCCTTCCCAGAGCTGCTATGGACGGTGAAAAATGTAAACTTTACACTTCAATATTAGCACAACCGTCACAAATAGAAAATAGAAATTAATTGGAAAAAGTCTTTATTTCTGGTGATCTATGTGAAGCCAACTAAATGGGAAAAAAAGTGTTTGAAGGTGAGCAACCCCTTTAATAAATATAAATGTTGATAAAGATCTTTCACTGTGCCCATTACCCCCTGCTTCGCTTCACACTGTGTATAACGTCCCCAATAAGCAACTAGAACTGCTTATAAAAAAGGGTTGCTCTGCAATCTTCCTGCACTCATGTGGAATGTACACGAATCAAATGCCACAGGCCAAGTACTTTGGTTGTTTATTAGAAAACACTTTGCTGGTATTCCTGCCTTCCTGCTGGGTCTATTCCAGCTGGGAAATGAAAAGTGAAACGTAGAACTAAAAAGTACAATCAATTTGCAATAGCTGCTGGGCAATGTGGAATTTCGTAGCATCTATATTGCTGTTTTCCACCCACCAATGTAATTTGTTGATAATGAAGTGCCCTATGCTACATTTCACCAATTATTTAGTGCCTTTCATTAGTAAGACATCAATAGCGAGCACATGAAAATAAATCTTATAGGTACAAAAGCAAACTGCGTACTAGATATATATACTGCAGATACACACAACATCTGCAAAGTACCATCCCATGAATTATAAAGAAACCTGCTTTTTACACTTTCTTTATACAAAATTGATTATTGAAGAGTAAATGTAAAAGTCTTGACGTGTACCAGCTCATGTGAAGATTGAGGCCATGCAGCATCTAAAGAAAAGAGGGTAAGAACTAGAAACCTGAAAGAAATAAGTAGGGATGCACCGAATCCACTGTTTTGGATTCGGTCGAACCCCCGAATACCAAACCGAATCTGAACCCTAATTTGCAAATGCAAATTAGGGGTGGGAAGGGGAAAATTTTTTTACTTCCTTGTTTTGTGACAAAAAGTCAAGTGATTTCCCTCACCACCCCTAATTTGCATATGCAAATTCGGATTCGGTTCGGCCGGGCAGAAGGATTCGGCCGGGCAGAAGGATTCGGCCGAATCCTGCTGAAAAAGACCAAATCCCGAACCGAATCCTGGATTTGGTGCATCCTTAGAAATAGGCCTTGTTTAAACACTCATCAGTCAGAAAGGAAAGAATCTTATTGATGTCTGGTTATATCAGATTTGATAATGAAAGGGTCAGCTGTGTATCCATGACACCTACTATTTACAATATAAAAATCCCCTAACTTATAGAAACACTTAGGGGGTTATTTACTAAAATCAGAATTTATAAATCCGTAAAAATCCAAATTTATATTTATAAAAAAAAATTACGACCAAACACCCATGCACGATTTTAACTTATTTAATAATAAATAAGAACTTGATTTAATCCGATTACGGCTAAACTCGATAAAATCAAGCGAAACAGAATCACTCAAATTGTGGTTTTTTTTCCCCAAATTACTCAAATTTATGGAGTTTTTGCCCGAAAACCCAGAAAAAGTCGGATTTTTGGGCCTAACCCTTTTCTGCCCACAAAAACTTCAAATTGAGATAGGTGCCTCTTCCACTGACTACAGGACCAAGACAAGTCTGAGATGGTGGATTTTTGGATTCTGGCTTTTTGCAGCATCGGGTATAATACATCTTGAAAAATTCTAGATTTTTTTAGTTAAAAAATAGAAACCTTTCTCAAATCTTTCCTAAGCAGAAGAAAATCAGAGCAGCCTCTTTGTTTCTCCTGACGACGTCCTTGACTACTTGGTGGTCAGACTGGTGGGAAAATGACCAGCAGGTGGCGAAGTTGTAACAAAGTTCAATGATATTAACAGTACATGTATCCTTTAATATCTTTGAATTAAAAAAAAAATTAATGTATATTGCAAAGGTTCTTAGAATAGCAGTCTCATCAATTTTACATTCACCTATTTTAAAGGTTTACTTATCCTTTAAAGGGTGTTTCACCTTGCAGTTAACTTTTTTAGTATGTTACAGAATGGCTAATTCTAAGCAGCTTTTCAATTGGCCTTCATTTTTTCTTGTTTTTGATTTATTTGCCTTCTGGCACTTTCCAGCTTACAAATGGCGGGTCACTGACCCCATTTAAAAAGCAAATGCTCTGTAAGGCTACACAATTATTGTTATTGCTACTTTTAATTTTAATAATCTTTATATTCAGACTCTCTTATTCATATTCCAGTCTCTTATTCAAATTGATGCATGGTTGCTAGGGTGATTTGAACCCTAGCAACCAGACTGCTGACATTGTAGCTGCAGAGCTGCTGAATAAAAAGCTAAATAACTCAAAAACCATAATTGAAAATGAAAACCAAATGCAAATTATCTCAGACGTCTCTAGAGATCACACTAATGGTTAAATTAGGGCAACAACACCTTTAATATAGAAAGGCTTTATAGCAGTAAAGCAAAGTGTGACTCTGCTGAATAATAAAGACATATTGTAGAAGTATGTCAATAAAGCATCTTTAAAACAAATTAGCAGTTAGAGATATTATTGAAAGTATGTAGAACAGGGCTGTCCAACTGGCGGCCCGCGACCCCCCCCCCCCCTTATATGGCCCTCCACATCAAAGTCTGCCTGCTGGGTCTGCTTACCATATGTAAGATTTAAAAGGTATCACTACAGAGATGAATTGGCCCCTGCATTGTTTAAACCTCAAATTAACACTGTAATCCCCTGTATTGTTCACACCTGTGATCCCCCTGTATTGTTCACACTTGTGACACCTCTATTGTTTATATCCTAAAGGCCTTTACTGTTCTACCTGAGACCCAGACTGAAACTGCCCATATTGTTCACCTGTTCACACTTTATTCAAAATGTTAATGGGGCACCAGCACTGTGTCACTGTATGTAGTACATATTAGACTGGTCCTGATTCCTGTCTCCTGCTCTGTTCTGCCTTCCCTATGGGTATTTGTTCTGGGGGTTTGTTAGCATTTGAAAATTATTGTTAGTGGCCCCTAAGGTGTTTAATCATATGCTGGGGTACTGTATTATACACAGGGGAGGAGGAGGCATATGGATTTACGGGTATGTCTTAATATGACTTAGCTATTTTCACATATGAGGCATATCCCTGCCGGTGCCGGGTCAAGGTAGTTTGGCTCCCTAGGCAAGAGCTTCAGTCTGTGCCCCCTGTCCTGCATTACCATTTCCCTCCTTACCATGATGGTTTTTAAATAAAGAAAGCAAGAAAATGTTTTCATTTATATAACTGCCCCCTGTACCAGCAAGTCCAGCAGCCATCCATAATACAGCCCTCCTGCAGCCATCATATTGCCCCCAACCTTTACCTGTGCCAACAGCAGCCAAAAATGAAATCAGATCACATCATATTGCCCCCAAGTATTTATGTACCTGTACCACTGCCCTGCCCAGCAGCAACAACAAACATATGGCCACCAAATCTGTACCTGGCTGTGCCAGCAGGAAGCTTCACACTTTACAGTAATAGAAAGAATGTCTTCAGTTCAATGCAACTGTGCAAGTCTGAGAGCAGCGAGAGCGAGCCACACCAAGCAGCCCCCCAGCTCTCTGCCTCTCTATGTCATCACATCAGTGACATCATTGACGCATGTACGCAAGTCACGATGCACCGCACAGAAGGAGCTATTACTTGCCGGCAAGAGGGAGAAGGTGAAGGAGATGGATTCCACCCAACTGGGTGACCATGATTACTGAAACAGATTATTAAATAAACGCTTGACAAAAACGAAAAAGTTAAAAACTGAAAAAAATCCCCTTAAAAGTGTGCCCCTCAATGATGACGCCCTAGACAGCTGCCTACTTTGCCTACCCCTAGTTCCAGCCCTGATCCCTGCAGTGAGCACCAACCATTTGGTTTTTTTGGTGTGCTATTAATGTGAATATGGTCTTGCGGTAACCTGGGTGTGGTTTAAAGTGGGTGTGGTCTAAAAACAGGGAGTGGCCGTTATGGGCCCTCCACCATGTAGATTAGAAAAATTCCGGCCCTCGGTACCATAGAAGTTGGACAGCACTGATGTAGAACATACCTAATAACCAGGTCACAATATACAATTACAGGTATGGGATCCGTTATCCAGAAACGTATTATCCAGAAAGTTTAGAATTATGGAAAGGCCGCCTCCCATAGACTCCATTATAATCAAATAATCCGAGTTTTTAAAAATGATTTCCTTTTTCTCAGTAATAATAAAACAGTAGTTTGTACTTGATCCCAACTAAGATATAATTAATCCTTATTGGAAACAAAATCAGCCTATTGGGCTTATTTAATGTTTACATGATTTTCTAGTAGAATTAATAAATAAAAAAGTGTTGGAAGGTGAACAACCACTTTAATAAGTGGCACACACTTAGTGCTATGACGATCCAAATTATGGAAAGATTCATTACCGGAAAACCCCAGGTCCCGAGAATTCTGGATAACAGGTCCCATACCTGTAGTGTTTTATTATTACAGAGAAAAAGGAAATCATTTTTAAAAATGTGATTATTTGATTACAATGGAGTCTGAGAGGCGCCTTTCCATAATTTAAAGGTTTCTGGATAATGGGTTTCCGGATCCTATGCTTATAAAATATAAATGCAATGGATTGTCTAGTACATACAGGGACCACTCCATTCTAAGGGCCCTTGCTTGCTACAGGTTTGGGATCTGTTATCCAGAAACCCGTTATCCAGAAAGCTCCGAATTACGGAATGTCTGTCTCCCATAGACATTTTATCTAAATAATTAAAAAAAAATTTAAATTATTTTCTTTTTCTCTGTAATAATAAAACAGTACCTTGTACTTGATCCAAACTAAGTTATAATTAATCCTTATTGGAACCAGCCTATTGGTTATATATGCTTACATTATTTTCTAGTAGACTTAAGGTATGAAGATCTAAATTACAGAAAGATCTGTTATCTGGAAAACCCCAGGACCCAAGTATTCTGAATAACCGGTCCCATACCTGTGTTGCCTTATCAGTCATGCTAAACAGCACATACATCTATTGGCCTTCAACCTCCTTCAGTATCCAGAAAATCTCTGGATAAATGAAATCAGTCCCTTGAATGACAATTATAATGTAAAGGGGGCACAGAAAGTTGGCCAGAGAAGACCGCCACTGCTCTAATCACTTTTTTTGTTCTCCTTTGATGAGATATGAGAAATTATTTGTTAAAGGACAAGGAAAGTGAAACTAAAGAAGTAGCTAGAAATGTTGTACATGATGTTTTGTGCTTCTGTACCAGCCCAAGGCTGAGATCTGTGTCTCCAAAGATGCCCCAGTAGCTCCCCATTTTCTTTTCTGCTGATTCACTGCACATGCTCTGTGCTGCTGTCACTTACTGAGCTTAGGGACCCACTCACAATATACAGTACACATAGAATAGAAATGTCACAATATAAGGCTGATTAGCAATTAGCATCAGAATTTAATAATCAGCCCTGTAGCATCAGCTTATATTACAGACCAACCTCATTTTCTGCTGGATAATTAGTGACGAGCCCAAAGCTTAGCTTCTCAACAGCTGCTCAGAGCCCACTGAGCATGTGAGTGTCACAGACACTTTCCAAGATGTTGACCCCCTGTGACAAGTTTGAAGTCCTGGATCATTGCTGCTATTGACAAGCTGAAACTTTAGGCTGGTGCAATAAGTTCACTATATAAAACATGGTATTTTTAGCCCTATTAATTTTTAGGATTTAGTTCTGCTTTAAATAGGACCCAAGGCATGCTTCATCGAGCCTTGAAATTGTTCAACATTTACTCTGTGTTCCTTGTTTGCAGGCAGTGCAAGCGCTGATCAGCCCTCTAGTGGAAGAGCAACAAAAGCTACTGGAAAAAACATGTCCATCTTAGATGGTAAGTCAATATTCTGCTTTTCTTATTCCCTAGAAATCCATCCTGCAATACCTTGGACCAGATTGAACCCATAGACCTATTAAGATCAGAATCAGACCTGCCGGGTTCTTTTGCACATAATGCACAGACTATTAGTAAATCCTTTAAAGACTTTATAGCTGAAAAGCATCATGTACCACCTATTGTGCCTCGTATTTACCGTATATACTCGAGTATAAGCCGTTCCGAGTATAAGCCGAGGTACCTAATTTTACCTCCAAAAACTGGGAAAGCTTATTGACTCGAGTATAAGCCTAGGGTGAGAAAGGCAGCAGCTTCTGGTAAGTTTCAATAAAAAAATTGAGGGTTTCTGCTCCCATTGGAGGTGCCAGCGTCTAGTTTTTGGATGCCGGCGACCATTCTTGGACGCCGGCGAATATTCTTGGGGACTATTCTTGGACGCTGGCGACTATTCTTAGGTGCCGGCGACTATTCTTAGACGCCGGCGACTATTCTTAGACGCCGGCAACCGTTTTTGCGCTTGACCCGAGTATAAGCCGAGGTAGAGTTTTTCAGCATATTTTGGGGGCTGAAAAACTCGGCTTATACTCGAGTATATATGGTACTTGAATAGAAAACACCTTTATAATGCCTCCGAGAGCTAGGCTGCTAGGGTCCCAATTCCCCTAGCAACCATGCATTGATTGGAATAAGAGACTGGAATATGAATAGGAGAGGGCTGAAAAGAAGGATCAGTAATACAAAGTAGCAATAACTATATATTTGTAGCCTTACAGAGCATTTGTTTTTCAGAAGGGGTCAGCAACGCCCATTTGAAAGCTGAAAAAAAAGAGTCAGAAGAAAAAAAATAATGAAAACTAATTGAAAAGTTGCTTAGACTTGACCGTTCTATAACATTTCAAAAGTTACTTTAAAGGTGAACCACCCCATTAATATTTAAATGATTTTCTAGTTAGTAGTACAGAAAGATCCAATATGCAGAAAACCCCAGGACCCAAGCATTCAGGATAACAGGTCCCATACCTGTACTATAATATACTTACACCCAGTACTATAATATAAAAAATTAGAACATTTTAGGCAACACCCCTGATAGGTATGGGATCCGTTATCCGGAAACCTGTTATCCAGAAAGTTCCGAATACGGAAAGGCTGTCTCCTGCAGACTCCATTTTAATCAAATAATCCACATCTATTAAAATGATTTCCTTTTTCTCTGTAATAATAAAACAGTCGCTTGTACTTGATCCCAACTAACAAATAATTAATCCTTATTGGAGGCAAAACCAGCCTAATGGGTTTATTTCATGTTTACATGATTTTCTAGTAGACTAAAGGTATGAAGATCTAAATTACGGAAAGATCTGTAATCCAGAAAAACCTCAGGTCCCGAACATTCTTGATAACAGCTCCCATACTTGTACTGCCAAGATGCCTTGAACCCTCTCCACTTTCCACACCCCTTTTGGGGCCAGAAATATTTGACTATCATCATGTCGTTGACATGTATGCAAAATATATGGATGTTATTACTCCTATGCTTTTTTCTTTGATGTTCCCTGTATCTGGGTTTACATTATTCCCTATGTCAGTTTCCTCTCAGCTGTTCTTTGGCAGGACAGGACTGTTGTACTGCTCAAATATTCCTTTTGTTTGATATGAATCATCATACATAATAATAGTGTCTGTGTGCTTGCTGGAGTATTGCAATCCTTATTGAATCTAATTATTTTTTCCAATGTAATTATACGGAAAAAAGGCCAAATCTAAAAAAAGGTTGAGTCCCTGTTACAAGGACTTTAGAAGATGTGCGGGAGATTTGTTTAATAAGAATATATTCTAGTTGAGCGGCTGCAATATATATTTGGAGTCTGCTTTTACAGAGGCAATGTTGGCTACAGAAATGCTCTGTTGTGTCTGGTACTTAAAAGGAAATCGGTCATGATTTTTATGATGTAGTTTTTATTTCTAAATTACACTGTTTACACTGCAAAAAATTCACTTTACCATATAAAATTTCATTCCTGAACCAGCAAGTGTATTTTTTTTAGTTGTAATATTGTTGTGTAGCTGCATCTCAGGTCATTTTGCCTGGTTTCAGAAAGAGCCAGCACTTTAGGATGGAACTGCTTTCTGACAGGCTGTTGTTTCTCCTACTCAATGTAACTGAATCAGTCTCAGTGGGACCTGGATTTTATTATTGAGTGTTGTTCTTAGATCTACCAGGCAGCTGTTATCTTGTGTTAGGGAGCTGCTATCTGGTTACCTTCCCATTGTTCTGTTGTTAGGCTGCTGGGGGGAAAAGGGTAGGGATGATATCATTCCAATTTAGGGCAGAGACACATGCTGGGAAATTAGTCGCCCAGCGACAAATCGATTCTTCTTTGGGCGACTAATCTCCCCAAACTGCCTCCCGCCAGCCAGAATTTAAACCCCCACAGGATGGCAATTGGTGCGCTTCATTTTCTGAAGTTGCCTCACGAGGAAACTCTTATCGAATTCAGAAAACAAAGCTCTCCAAGTGCCATCCCGCCGGCTAGAATGTAAATCGCCGGTGGGATGGCACTCGGATCACTTCAGCTTTCCGAAGTTTACTCATGAGGCAACTTCGGGCGACTTCGGAAAACAAAGCTTCAGGGTGGCACTCAGACTGCTTCGCTTTCCGAAGTCGCCTGAAATTTCCTCGTTAGGCAACTTTGGGTGACTTTGTAAAACGAAACGCTCAGAGTGCCATCCCGCCGGGGATTTACATTCTAGCCTGCGGCAGTGGGGGGGATTTTGTCACCCGAAGAAGTGATTTGTTGATGGACAACTAATCTCCCAAAATAGCAGCGTGTGTCTCTGCCCTTACAGTACAGCAGTAAAGAGTGACTGAAGTTTTTAACAGCACAAGTCACATGACTGGGGGCAGCTGGGAAACTGACAATATGTCTAGCCCCATGTTAGATGGGGCTAGTTGTTTAATTGCAAAGGCCGTTTCTTATCATGAAGGAGAAAAATAAAAATAAAAAAAATAATTATATATTCATCCTTCAATATTCAATTAAGAAATATAGAAAGGGAAAATGTTAAATAATGACATGAACACCCTTTTAATTCTCTTTATTTGTATTAAACCAGAAGCCACATTCTGGATATTTTGTGACCCAGACAAAATACAGTGTTACTTCCGGCCACATTTATATTTTGTCAACGTGATAAAATGTCCGGAAAGTGGCTTTGAGTTAAGTACAGGTATGGGATCCGTTATCCGGAAACCTGTTATCCAGAAAGTTCCGAAATACGGACAGGCTGCCTCCCGTAGACTGCATTTTATCCAAATAATCCATATTTTTAAAAATGATTTCCTTTTTCTCTGTAATAATAAAACAGTAGCTTGTACTTGATCCCAACTAAGATATAATAAATCCTTATTGGAAACAAAACCAGCCTATTGGTTTTATTTAATGTTTACATGATTTTCTAGTAGACTTAAGGTATGAAGATACGAATTACGGAGAGATCCATTTTCTGGAAAACCCCAGGTCCAAAGCATTAACCAGTAATTCATTATTTAGAACAATCCTCAAAGGAGAATATTGTAACAATATTCCCTTCAATAGAACTCGTACGAAGAAAGTTCCCCCAGAGATCCTCTTCTTCTTCGGGGGTACTCCTCTTTAATGGAGAACTAAAGCCTAACTAAAGAAGTAGCTAGAAATGTTGTTCATTATGTTTTGGACTTCTGTACCAGCCCAAGGCAACCACAGCCCTTTAGCAGTAAAGATCTGTGTCTCCAAAGATGCCCCAGTAGCTCCCCATTTTCTTTTCTGCTGATTCACTGCACATGCTCTGTGCTGCTGTCACTTACTGAGCTTAGGGACCCACTCACAATATACAGTAAACATAGAATAGAAATGTCACAATATAAGGCTGATTAGTAATTAATACAGATAATTACTACATGGCAGCACAGAAACCAGTGCAATTAGCATCAGAATTTAATAATCAGCAAACCTGTAGCATCAGCTTATATTACAGGGGAAGCTCATTTTCTGCTGGGTAATTAGTGACGAGCCCTAAGCTTAGCTTCCCAACAGCTTCTCAGAGCCCACTGAGCATGTGAGTGTCACAGACACTTTTCAAGATGGTGACCCCCCTGTGACAAGTTTGAAGTCCTGGATCATTGCTGCTATTGACAAGCTGAAACTTTGGGCTGGTGCAATAAGTTCAGCATATAAAATATGGTATTTTTACCCATATATATTTTAGGGTTGAAGGAGAACTCAAGTGGTAATCTATCTAGTCCCTAAAACCTATACACTGGTTCCCTTTCTTGGCGTCAGTCCCACTGGAGATCTAACCTGTTCTAACACTCGTTGGAGCTAAGAGCTGCTCATCTAATTAGCCCTGAACCTGGCTATCTCTCCTGGAGACATGTGACAGGATATAGCTGCCCCTTACTAAATCCTGCACTAATAATATACTCCACGTCTGACTCCCATCCACTTAGGGGAGTCTCTGGCAAAAAGCCCCCAGAAGCACATGGCTTTCCGTTTAATATTATAGCTCACTGCCACCTTATGGCTAAACCAGGGAAAGCTAAGGGTCATGCTTTGACTCAGGAATAGAATTACTCTCTCCATAGACTAAGGAGACCTTCTGTGGCCAAACCTTAGGGAATTGCACAGTAAATGAGGACACTATTTCTCAGTCCCATACATACAGTGTGCAAAAAAAAAAAAAGAAAACGTTTTTCTCTTTTAAAATATTAATATTCATAATTTTTCGAGAATTTAGCTGAAAAATATATTTATTTCTGGTGTCATTAATTCACTTTTTGTGCTTGAATGCCTTTAATTAAGTAAAGAAGGAGATTTTGTTTAGCAGACTACTTTCTGCAAAGCTCAGGATGCTGATAATCTCATTTCATGGTTCCATCCACTTCTGAAAGTGTCGCCCCGTGCATACGCTAAATGCAAATAGCAATATTAATTACCAGGATTAAACAGACATGGCCAGTGTTATTAACCAGGGCAAGTCATGTCTGATTCAGCTAGCTCTAGCCAGAGGCTACTTACAGTTTATCATTGATGCAGGGACATTATTGCCTGAAGGTTTATTGCATAATGAGAAAGCTCAATGCAGTCAAGCTCCTGTGTGACAATGTTGAGCATAGGCTAGCAATATACAGGTATGGGATCCATTATCCGGAAACCAGTTATCCAGAAAGCTCTGAATTAAAGAAAGGCCGTCTCCCATAGACTCCATTATAATCAATTAAACCAAGTTTTTAAAAATGATTTCCTTTTTCTGTGTAAAAATATAACAGTAACTTGTACTTGATCCCAACTAAGATATAATTAATCCTTATTGGAAGCAAAATCAGCCTATTGGGTTTATTTAATGTTTACATGATTTTCTAGTAGACTTAAGGTATGAAGATCCAAATTATGGAACGATCTGTTACCCGGAAAACCCCAGGTCCCAAGCATTCTGGATAACAGGTCCCATACCTGTATATCAGAAGTGCTCATAAAATGCTGCTTGCCAGAATGCTCAGGACCTGGGAGTTTTCGGATAATGGATCTTACCGTAATGTGGATCTTCATATCTTACGTCTACTAGAAAATCATGTAAACGTGTAATAAACCCAATAGGCTGGTTTTGCCTCAAATAAGGATTAATTATATCTTAGTTGGGATCAAGTACAAGGTACTGTTTTATTATTACAGAGAAAAAGGAAATTATTCTTAAAATTATTTGATTAAAATTGAATTTGTGGGAGATGGTCGTCCCATAATTGTGAGCTATCTGGATAATGGGTTTCTGGATAACGGATCCCATTCCAGTATGTATTTGTGCACAGATATATATATATATATATATATATATATATATATATATATATATATATATATATATATATATATATATATATATATATATATATATACATATATATATATATATACATATATATAGTGAATAAAGTACCCCCTCTTGTAAAATATAAGGATATTATAAGTTACCGAGGAGTTTCATGACCCTATAAAAACACGAGGCTGAAGGCCGAGTGTTTTTATACAGGTCATGGAACTCCGAGGTAACCTATAATATCCTCATATTTTACAACTGGGGGTACTTTATTTATTATAATACACAAATTTTAGTGAGTCATGTGACAGAAATTACATCACTACTCACCGTTTATAACTGATGACATCACTACTCACCGTTTATAAGGATATAATTTACAAGATATTCATGGCTTTTGTGTATTATATATATATATACATATATATATATATATATATATATATATATATATATATATATATATATATATATATATATATATATATACACACATATGTGTGTGTGTGTTAAATGTTTTTTCGTTTTTGGTGTTCTTCATTTTTTTTGCTTCCAATAAGGATTAATTATATCTTAGTTGGGATGAATTACAAGCTCCTGTTTTATTATTGCAGAGAAAAAGGAAATCATTTTTCAAAAGATTGGTTTATTAGAATAAAATGGAGTCTATAGGAGACAGCCTTTCTGTAATTCGGAGCTTTCTGGATAATGAGTTTCCAAATAACGGATCCCATACCTGTACTGTTTTTCTATTACAGAGAAAAAGAAAATCAGTTATAAAAATTATTTGATTAAAATGAAGTCTATGGGAGATGGCCTTTCTGTAATTTGGAGCTTTCTGGACAATGGGTTTCCAGATAACAGATCCCATACCTATATTGTTTTATTATCACAGAAAAAAAGAAAATCACTGATAAAAATCTGAATTATTTCATTAAAATGGAGTCTATGGGAGAATGCCTTTCCATAATTCGGAGCTTTCTGGACAATGGGTTTCCAGATAACAGATCCCATACCTGTACTGTTTTATTACTACAGAGAAAAAGTAAATCAATGATAAAAATCTGAATTATTTGATTAAAATGGAGTCTATGGGAGATTGCCTTTCTGTAATTCGGAGCTTTCTGGACAATGGGTTTCCAGATAACGGATCCTGTACCTATACTGTTTTATTACTACAGAGAAAAAGTAAATCAATTATAAAAATCTGAATTATTTGATTAAAATGGAGTCTATGGGAGACATCCTTCCCATAAATAGGGTAACAGAAAACAGACTCCTGTGCTTATATCCTTTCAGTACTTGAAGAAAAAGTTACTTTAACTCCCTGATTTTACATTTTCCCGGATTTTACATCATTTATTACTGGTCCCCTAAAAAACTTTAAATGGGGGTTCTACTATATAATAAAAACATTTTTTTTTTATTATACACAGCCTGTCTATTTACCCAGTTTGTATTTTTACACTGAACTGCTCCTTTAAATTGAGATTCTCTGCTAAACTATAAAAAAAATTGTCAAATCCTGCTGATATCTTGGGAAGGCAAAAACGATGAGTAAAATGAATGAACCGGTGGTCGTTGTTTCCGTCAGTACAGAACAATGGATTTTACCTTATAATGGAGAACATATCAAACTGTGGTTCCGTCCCTTTGATAGACGAAATGATACATAAATTGGCAACCAAAATAAAACCTTAGCATTACGGAAGCACATGTATATGTAACATGTATAGATGCGATGGCTTCATGAAACTGATTGCTCTGATAAAAGTCATCAGGAAACGGATATTAAAGGACACAGTGATGCATTTCCCTTCTGCACCAATATCCTCCCAGTGATTCTTCTTCAGATAAATATGGAAGGAGAGCAAATTGTAATGTGACTAATAGTCTCTCTCTTAGGCTGTGCTAATTGAGTTTCAAATCTCAGAAATAAACAAATTGTCAAGTAAGTTGTAACTTTGTTGTTTCTTCGGGGATCAAATGTATCTGCTCCATTCGATTGGCATAAAAATATACAGGTATAGGACCTGTTATCCAGAATGCTCAGGACCTGGGATTTCCGGATAATGGATCCTTCTGTCATTTGGATCTTCATACCTTAAGTCTACTAGAAAATCATGTAAACATTAAATAAACCCAATAGGTTAATTTTGCCTTCAATAAGGATTAATTGTATCTTAGTTGGGATCAAGTGCAAGCTACTGTTTTATTATTAGAGAAAAAGGAAATAATTTTGAAAAACTTTTATTATAATGGAGTCTATGGGAGGTGGCCTTTCCATAATTCAGAGCTTTCTGGATAACGGGTTTCCGGATTTTTAAAACTTTGGATAACATGGAATCTATGGGAGACAGCCATTCTGTAATTCTGAGCTTTCTAAATAACGGATCCCAAACCTGTAGCAAGCAAGGGCCCTTAGAATGGAGTGGTCCCTGTCTGTACTAGACAATCCATTGCATTTATATTTTACAGGTATAGGATCCAGAAACTTGTTATCCAGAATGCTCTAAATTACGGGAAGACTGTCTCTCATAGACTCCATTGTAATCAAATAATCCAAATTTTTAAAAATGATTTCCTTTTTCTCTGTAATAATATAATAGTACAGGTATGGGACCTGTTATCCAGAATTCTCTGGACCTGGGGTTTCCCGGGTAATAGATCTTTCCATAATTTTCATCGTCATACCACTATGTATGTGCCACTTACAGTATTAATGGGGTTGTTCACCTTCCAACACTTTTTTTTTTTTAGTTCAGTTGGTGTCAGATTGTTCGCCAGAAATTAAATAAACCCAATTGGCTTGTTTGCCTCCTATAAGGATTCATGGGGCAGATTTACTAAAGGGCAAGTGGCCGTCGCTAGCGAAAATTCACCAGAAATATCCGCATGGACATCACAAATTTACTTACAGGCTTAGAGGACAATTGGCTAACAAAAGAGACCGTCGCTAGCACAGTTTTGCGCCCTACTTCCAGACAAATTTTCACTCAGGCGAATGATTGTTACTCCGCAAATTCATGTATGTATGCTGAAAAGTCATAAAAGTTCTTAAAAACTCTGGCGTTTTTTTTATATTTTAAAGCGGGAGTGTCTTCAAAAGTCTTAACTATTAAAGATTTTTGTTGTAACTTTTTTTAAAACCATTTGAGGGGCATGCCACATTTATTTTTTACTTCCTTATTTCGTGACAAAAAGTCACGTGACTTCCCTCCTAGCCCCTAATTTGCATATGCAAATTAGGATTCGGTTCACCGGGCAGAAGGATTCGGCTGAATCCTGCTGAAAAAAGCCGAATCCGGAACCGAATCCTGGATTCGGTGCATCCCTAGTAATACTAAGTGGCCACTTCAAGCATTTGCACCAACATCTCTAATAAAAACGTATATATGACCTATATGTACCCGCCCTATTCAAATTAACCTAAGCATAACTGTATTAATGAAGATTCGCTAGTCAGAAATGCTTGCTATGAAATGCTCGCACTGTTGAATTAACTCTAGCGAAACTTCGCAGGCGTCGGGCTACAGAGACGCAACTTCTCATTTTAGTGAATTAGCTTAGTGGTAGAGAATTTACGCCTGGCAAAGTGGTGCGAAGTGTGGCAGAGCATTCGTTGGCGAAAATTTGCCCTTTAGTGAATTCCCCTCAAAAAATCTAATTTGGATCAAGTACAAGCTACTGTTTTATTATCACAGAGAAAAAGGAAGAAGGAGAAGACCTTTCCGTAATTCAGAGCTTTCTGGGTAACAGGTTTCTGGATGAATACCTGTATATAAATATACTGTCTAAAATCTTAATAGAATATAGCTATAACTTGTTTAAACAACTGAAACGTTTGTTTAATAAAGAAGATGTGATGATAGTATCACTTTGATGAGTTATCTACACGCACATTGGTAATTGGGGAGATAATGACTAGATGAAGGGACCTTTGCAGGCTTTCTGTTTCCTGTGTGTTCTGTAATTGTCTCCTGAGACAATGAATTCTAAATGCATCATATTATCAGTAAATAACCTAAACAGGGAATGCGTGGGCACCTCCTAGTCTCTGCTTAATCAATGCACAAAGTTCTAGTTTAGCAAATTATGTCATTCTATTGCAATAACAATTGGCCTGTTATTTTATATATATATATATATATAGATATAGATATAGATATAGATATAGATATAGATATATATATATATATATATATATATATATATATATATATATATATATATATATATATATATATATATATATATATATATATATATATATATATATATATATATGGTTCTGGAAACCAGCACAGCTAGTAACATGTTTGATTTTGCCTGGGTACAAAAAGCCCAATAAGTAGAGATATAGCAACGGATGAAGCTTGCACTCACAGGTCAAGAAATTTTAGTGTTTATTGGATCAAAAAACAACTAACGTTTCGGCTAGCACTCCAGCCTTTCTCAAAGTGCACACACACAAACAAACATCAACCATTTAAACCCCCAGTGGCTTAATACTTCATACTTTGTATCATGTATAATGCTTGTATGCATAGACTTACGAAGAGCAACAGTAACTATTTCAAATTCGTTTGATCTAATATGCAACAGTATCAAGGATTTGCTACTAGATATGTATTGAACACAGAGTTTTTCTTATTGTGTGTATAAATATGTATTTTCATTTCCCTTATGAACTTTTTTTACCTTTTTAACTAACTTTGATTAATTATGTTTGTTCACCTGGCCAAAAACGTCATGATGACGTCACCACTTCCTGTTTCCCGACACCACTTCCTGTTTCCCGACACCACTTCCTGTTTCCCGCTACCACTTCCTGTTTCCCGCCACTGGGGGTTTAAATGGTTGATGTTTGTTTGTGTGTGCACTTTGAGAAAGGCTAGAGTACTAGCCGAAACGTTGGTTGTTTTTTGATCCAATAAACACTGGAAAATAACAATATATTTAAGACAGAGACATTTTGTGCATACTGCCAGGCCCGTACTGGCAATCTGTGGGTTCTGGCAAATGCCAGAGGGGCTGCTATAAGGTCCCATAGAAAGTCTGTATTTAGTGGGCTGGTGGGGGGGCTGATTGGGCCTCTGTGTACCTGAAATGCCAGGGCCTATTTAAATTCTCAGTCCGGACCTGCATACTGCTACTGAAAAAATGCCTTACCCTTTAAACAAAACAGGGATTGTTTGTCCATATATTGCAATATATTTAAGTTGGCCAACTACGTCAAAGTCATCCCATATCTGGCCAGTCCTATGCTCAATTTTCATCTGATTCATTAAGAATTCTATTGCTTTATTATACATTTTACAAAAGGGACTAAGTTTTACCTGCAACTTACTAGCTGCTTTCAAAGTAAAACTCCCAAACTTGGCTGCCCTTTTATTAGACACCAGTGGGATCACCTGACTATAGCTGGGAAGGGTGGGAGCTACAACATGGAGCTGGTCACTGCTCCTGTATAACTATAACAAACAAGGGAAAGTTGTGCTCACCACTAATTTTTTAAACCATTTGGCGGGGGTGCAATGAGGCTGTGATCACAAAATACATATAGACAAATACAAGAGTCCTCTGCACTCAACCCATTATCAATATATTTAAGACAGAGACATTTTGTGCATACTGCTACTAAAAAATGCCTTACCCTTTAAACAGGGTATATAGAAGGCGACTTGAGTTTAGTAGCCGAATCGTTAAAATAAACCACTGAATTTTTCAGGAAAGACCTGTGAGTGAGGTTCCTTCCTTTTTTGTACCTTTAATTAATTTATAACCAGCACCCAGACAATTGTGATGCTTTGATTGTGTTTGCCCCTGCCCAAAATAGCTGATATATATATACCTTATATACTCGAGTATAAGCCGAGTTTTTCAGCCCCAAAATATGCTGAAAAACTCTACCTCGGCTTATACTCGGGTCAAGCGCAAAAACGGTCCCCGGCGCCCAAGAATAGTCGCCGGCGTCCAAGAATAGTCTCCAAGAATATTCGCCAGCATCCAAGAATGGTCGCCGGCATCCAAAAACGAGACGCCGGCACCTCCAATGGGAGCAGAAACCCTCAATTTTTTGATTGAAACTTACCAGATGCTGCTGCATTTCTCACCCTAGGCTTATACTCAGGTCAATAAGCTTTTACAGTTTTTGAGTTTTTGGAGGTAAAATTAGGTACCTCGGCTTATACTCGGGACTGCTTATACTCGAGTATATACGGTATATATATATATATATATGTATTTGTTTTTAAGTCATTCAGTTTTAAAGACAGAAGATCATATTTTTATCTTATGAATCTGTTTCTTTCCAGCCTTTAAACCCTCATCAAGACAACCCACAGCAAGAAATGTGGCCAAGAAGACTTATTCTGAGGTAAGGATTTCCCCATTGCTTTGAATGCAGTCCTGCTCGGGTCCATATTTTTGAAACCCTTACACGACCCATACCCACAACACGAAATTTGACCCACATGTTCCCATGGCGACATGTGCAACCGGAAGTGACGTCACATTTACCCATAGTGCCGTCGTTCTGGTGCCATATCTTCCCAAAAAAATTTAAAAACTGGAAGAACCACAAGGGTGGGTGGGAGGGATCAAGCCCGCACCTTTGTTGGGCATCCAGCCAGGTTACCTGCGGACTGCCCACACGGCCAAGGGATCGGGGACTATGCCTGAAACCTGACCACTTTGCGGATATTCCGCGGGTACCCAACCCGATGCAGGACTCTAGCTTTGAATGGATCTTGACAGCGTGTGTTTTTGCTACAAACTAGTTGCTACTAAAAAAGAGTCAGTCTGCTGAAGAATAACATATTTTTTCCAAGAGATGGCATAATGACCGTTGATGAATTATCCCCAAAGTGTGATGATTCATCTAAATGTAAATTGTCTGTAGAATTGTACTTGTCAGCACCAGGTAGATGTGTAGCAGTTTTCACAGCAGGGCTGCCATCAGAAACTTTGGGGCACTGTACAACATATTTATATGGGGCCCCCATGAACACGTCCCTTGTGTGTGCAATATAAACAGCTGATGTTACTCTGTTCTCTTCCATTTATAATGTGTTCCATTAATGAATGGGCTAATTTCATTGGGGGTTCCGTGGAGTATACCCTAAGTTTAAACCCTACTCACCAGCCTGCCCTGTCACACTGCTCTGCCTGTCTTTGCTTGATATACAAGTTACGTTAGTTTCTCCAAAAGTAACAAATGTTTTTTCCTAAGTTACATAAATTACATAGGTTTAGGAGTCCAGTGATGTTGCCATGGAGCGCAATAACTAATAATTCAAGTGCTGAAAAGTTCATGTAAGAGACGCTCATATAATTCAGCAAATAGATCCCAATATAAACAGCTGATGTTACTCTATAAGTAAATAGTTTAATTTATTAATGATTATGCTAATTAGTTTATGGGGGGGGTAGTAATTTGCCTTTCATGTTTCTCTGTTATCTTTTGCTTCCGTAAGTTTTCAGGCAGTTTATGCAGAAGTTTATACTAGATTTGCAGCACATAAAGGGCCCCAATCAGATGAAGATCTCACCAGCCCGGCACAACAATACCCCCTCTCCCCCACCCCCAAATGGTGGCCCTGTTTCACAGTATACTCTCTTATATGCGAAAAGGTAAGAGAAATGGCCACTAAACAAGTTGAAGAAGACAAGAGGAGGACAAGCAACACTGACAGCAATAGGGAGAACTGTTTAGTGTTATTAGAACTGTTTTTCTGGGTATTACTCTGACTTTCCCCAGTCAGTAATGAGAACTATTGAAATTGTGTACAAAGAGCATTGGAGAGACAGCAGAGATAATAAATATTAAATCACAATCATGCATTACTTTGTTCTCAATTGCTAATTCCCACATCACTATAGTCATGTGTCTCAGAGGCCAGCCAACATTTTTCATTAATGAGCTCCCTGTTTATCTATGCATGTTGTACATCCAGTAAGAGTATATTTACTTATTCATAAAATACCTTGGCTGAACAACAAAATAATTACCCATTAGTGGCAAAACAGGGCCGGTATTGGACCAAGAACCTAATCAAACTGTAAGAGTTCCATAGTAATTATCACAAATAATGATCGTGACTACCATCATGGCATATGAATAGAAACCACAGAGATGGGAGGCAGTACAAACAGTTTTCAGCCACTGGTATTCCTCAAATTATAAATGCAAAGCCATTTATTGAAATATATTCACCATTGCACACAGGGCTGTGCCATAAAACTTGTACATTGATGTAGGCCATGGCTCACATTTTCAAGTATATTTGAAAATTCACGGTATGTTTGATTGCAGAAAACAAGCAAAAAGAAATTAGAAAATGACAATGTATTCAGCCATCAAGGCACACTTGCAATTGAGCACTTCAATACATTTCTAGGATTCAAGCAATAAGAGATGTAAAAGTTACGAGTCAGATAGGAATTACAAGGCATTATTATTTACATATCACTATGCAAATAATCAGTAGAGGTTCTTGTAGCTATTAAAGAGGTTGTTTACCTTCCAAATACTTTTATCAATTCAGTTTTCAGATTGTTCACCAGAAATAAAGACTTTTTTCAATAACTTTTTATTTTTTATGATTTTGCCAAGTTTAATGTTTCAATCTTTCAGTTTAGTCATTTAGATTTATTATACCCCTCTGGAAATTGCTTGAATATGAAAATACTCCCATGAACCATTTGAAGATGTTAATAGCCTTCATGATGTTCTGGTTTTTTTTGGTGGATTACGCTCGAAAACTTGATTTTAGGTATTTCCCAACATGCTATTACTGAATAATCCATCAAATCTAAAATTTGTGAGGTTTACAGAATTTCCCAAGTTTGTCTGTGACTTACGGATTCTTTTTCTTACCTTGAACCTTTAGTTTTCATTGAATGATAACTGCTTGGTAGTGATGAGCGACTGTCCCAGTTTGCTTGGCAGACAGATTTCCATAACCTTGGGAAAAATGAGTGAAAATACATTGGAGTCAATAGACTAATGCTGGCGGGTCTATAAAAATTTGACCCAGAACCTGCCCAGCACTTCTATTTCTATACAAATTGGGGTGGAGGAAAAAGCCAACACAGGAAGGTCGCGGGTGAGGAGAGCGGAACGAAGAGCTCAACTTGAACCCATCCACAAACTGTGTACAGAAGTCGGTCCGAACTCGTTTGACCCCTGGATATAGGGCCTTTTTTTTTTTTTTTTGTGCAACTTTTTCTTTACAGAATAAATTTAAGCCAATGGGTGTTTTTTTCGTGGACACTTGGGGGGAAATACATTAAAGTCAATTTCAATTTGTTTGTAAAACAGACAATGAACAGGGTAATGAACTCCTAATAAATCCTGAAAATATGTGAGCTGCTTAGTTCTCTAGGAATTTGGAGCTATAGTGACTGGGTGTACCTATGGTATTTTGGATCTCTGTTCCAAAAAACTCTTCTTTTATTTTCTCTCTTTAAAGACAAATTGTATTAGAATTCTGCTGGAGTTATTTATTTACTGTTATGTCCATCCATGACGGCATGAAAACCCAAAGTCAGTATGGACACCCCTATGGTTATTGTTTTTTGCTGAAACCCAGCCTTCTTCTCTCTTTCTGATATATCCCCATTGTATGAAGCATAACCTGCTTTTTGAGTCTTCATTTGACAAATTAATGGCCTGTTTCCTTCTTCATTTGTGTTGCCTTAGGACATCGAGGATGACAACTCAGATCTCGAAGAAGTCTCTTTTACACCTTCTTCTGTCATAGAAAGGTATGTATTTTGCTCCTCATGCAGCTCACTCTTGATTTAGGAAGAATAATTTGACGTGAGAAGTGATGGCGAATCTGACTTGTTTCGCTGCTCTAAAAATTCACAAAACTGCGAAAATTGGCAAAATGTATTAAGTTGATGGGTGTAAAAAAAAATGTTTTATGTTCGTTATTTTTTTTCTCCCATTGGAGTCTATGGGCATCGTTTTTGCTGCAAAAATTGGTGAAAATTTCACTCATCACTACGTGTGACATTTTTATATGATTAGATGAAATGGGTAGTCCACCGTTACGACGCAGCCCATAATATTCCAAGAGACTCGGAATCATTCATGTTGTGTTTTTATGTGGTTTTTAGCTTACTCTTTAGCTTTTCAGTTTGGAATTTGAGAAACGATATAGTTGCTAGGGTCCGTATTATCCTACCAACCAAGCCGTGGTTTAAATGTGACACTATAGAGATAAACAGAAGGAGACCTGAATAGAACGATAAGAAATAAAAAGTAACGGAAAAAATCGAAGCCTCAGGGGGCAATTGTTTGTTTGCTGGGATCATGGTGACCACCTATTAAATTTATACCATTTTAAAAGTTAACTTAAACGTAAACTACCCCTTTTATTTCATATTTTGAAATTGCAAGGTATGTTTGATTGCAGCAAACAAGCAAAACAATATATATATAAAATAATAATGTATTCAGCCATCAAGGCACACCTGCAATTGAGCACTTCAATACATTTCTTGGATTCAAGCAATAAGAGATGTAAAAGTTACGAGTCAGATAGGAATTACAAGGGATTATTAAAGCATAGAGTGTAGTGCTACACAATCAGTCTCACCGCTTTTTGAAGCGTCGGGTGCCAGCTGCGACTCTGTCTGCCCAGGTCCAGTACAAATTCCAATACAAATTCCAGCAGCACTCCGGTAAAGTGAAAAAAAATTTATTTGTGCAAATGAAGCAACGTTTCGGGCATAACCAGCCCTTTATCAAGCTTGATAAAGGGCTGGTTATGCCCGAAACGTTGCTTCATTTGCACAAATAAATTTTTTTTCACTTTACCGGAGTGCTGCTGGAATTTGTATTGGAATTTACAAGGGATTATTATTTACATAAAATTATTTTTAAATCAAGGAAACGCTAGCAAATAATCAGTAGAAGTTATTGTAGATATTAAAGGGGTTGTTCACCTGCCAAACACTTTTATCAGTTCAGTTGTTTTCAGATTGTTCACCAAAAATAAAGATTTTTTTTTCAGTTAATTTTTATTTTTACAGTTTTGCCAAATTCTAAGTTTAAAGTTTAATTTTTCGATTTGTTATACCCTGAAACTGGAAATAGCTTGAATCCGAAAATACTTCCTTGGAGCATTTGAAGATGTTAATAGCCTTCATGATGTTCTAGGTTTTTTCGGTGGGTTACGCTCGAAAACTTAATTCGAGTTTGTTTCCCGTGGAAAACTTGGTTAATTCCAGCTTTCGGGGTTTTAACCCTGAATTCACTAATTTTAGTTTTTTCCATTTAAGTTTTTTCTTAAATTAGAAACCATTCATGTTCATTCAAGGTATAAAAACCTCTAAAACTCGTCATTTGATAAATAACCCCCTTACTTTTTACAGTTTTTTTTCCAGAACATATAGTTCTCCTTCACTTGCTAGTAAATCTGTATGGAAAAAGGTACAGGTACGGGGCCTTTTATCCAAAATGCTCGGGATGTGGGGGTTTTCATATAGTGGATCCTTCTGTAATTTGGATCTTTAAACCCAGTAGGATTGGCTTGTCTTCAGCAAGGATTAATTATATCTTAGTTTGGATCAAGTACAAGGCACTGTTTTATAATTCAAGAGAAAAGGGCAATCATTTTAATTATTTGTATAAATGGAGTCTTTGGGAGACGGCCTTCCCGTAATTTTGAGCTTTCTGTTTAATGGGTTTCTGAATAACGGATCCTATACCTGTAGTTCAGGGGTCCCCAACCTTTTTTTACCCGGGAGCCACATTCAAATGTAAAAAGAGTTGGAGAGCAACACAAGCATAAAATAGTCCCTTGGGTGACAAAATAAGGGCTGTGATTGACTATTTGGTTGCCCCTATGTGGACTGGCAGCCTACAAGAGGCTCTACTTGGTACTATACTTGGTTTTTATGCAATTAAAACTTGCTTCCAAGGCTGGAATTCAAAAATAAGCATCTGCTCTGAGGACCCAGAGAGCAACATCCAAGGGGTTCGAGAGCAACATGTTGCTCGCGAGCTACTGGTTGGGGATCACTGCTGTAGTTAGATGAGTAAAATGTAGCATGGATTAAAAAAAAGGGGCAATTGCATGTGAGATGAGAGAGTAGGAATAAAAATAAGTACTTTGGCTTAAGAGGCCCAAAATGCTTAAAGGAACAGTAACACCAAAAAATCTAAGTGTTATTAAGTAATGAAATTGAAAATATCATGTAATGTTGCCCTACACTGGTAAAACTGATATGTTTGCTTCAGAAACACTACTATAGTTCATATATATGTTGGAAATTGAAAAAAAGCTATATGTCACAGTTTAAATAGTGGATAACAGATAACACCATTATGTTCTACAGAGCTTATCTGGTATCTGCTTTGTAACCTGAGCCTTTTCTCCTTTGTATCACCTATCCAACCAATCATCTAGTCCCAACGAACCAAATGGTCTAATTTGCACTCCCTGCACTTTACGTTTACTATTTATTAATTTTATACTCTGTATCTCTGTATCCCATATATATATTGTAAATATCAATATATTGTAAAAATCAATATGTGTCTCACTGCACTGTGCTGCAAAAAAAATTCCTATGTACTCCTGGTTCAAAAGGCAATAAATAACTACTTGACTTGACTTGAATGGCTGCCCCCATGGCTACACAGTAGCTCATTTATATAAACTATAGTATGACTATGAAGATTTTCATTCATGCAGGTCATTGTATTTCTACTATAAGTAATTCTTTCTAATACAGCTGAACTTGAAGATGTTTCACTACTCATCCGAGCAGCTTCTTCAGTGAAACATCTTCAATGATTACTCAGCAAGACCAATTGTTTTCAAATTACTTATACTAGATATAAACAATAGTAGTCTTTCTGAAATAAACACAGCAGTTTTACCAGTGCAGAGCAACACCGCATTATATTTGTATTACTTTCATTTTTGACGTTACTCTTCCTTTAAGCTATACAAAACAAACCTCCTTAAAGGAAAACTAGAACCCTGAAACAATGTAGGTCTCTATAAAAAGATATTGCATAAAACAGCTCCATATGTAAAACCCTGCTTCATGTAAATAAACCATTTTCATAATAATATACTTTTTTAGTAGTATGTGCCATTGGGTAATCATAAATAGAAAAATAAGGGCCGTCCCCTGGGATCGTAGGATTCACGGTGCACACAAACTATGTGTATTGGGTCACATGAGCCAATTAACAGACAAGTTCTGCAGTATTTCTGGTCAGGTGATCTCTGAGGCAGCACACAGACCATCACGAAATGGTGGTTCAAGATAAGAGATGTAAAAAGGCAATGTTTACTTAAATATAAATTCCAGTTTTATATGATTCTTTAATGTCACTTAATTTAATATAAACTATTAATAATAAATCTGTTGCTCAAGTTTTCATTTTGGTGGTATAGTTTTCCTTTAATAAACCCTCTTAAAAAACAGCCATCATGGAGGCTATAAACTTCTTCAAATGGTTCAAGGAACCTCTGCCATTGACTCTTGCATCT
The DNA here is from genome assembly GCF_017654675.1 of Xenopus laevis. NCBI lineage: Eukaryota > Metazoa > Chordata > Amphibia > Anura > Pipidae > Xenopus > Xenopus laevis. Next base: position 175,047,821 of record NC_054373.1, read on the forward strand.
GAAAACGGAATGGTTCAGTATGAGCCAGATCACATCGCAAATATATTGAGATATCATCTGCAGTCTCCATGATCTCCTTCTTCACTCCATTAACTATTAGGCTTTTTACTCTCCCTCTCTCATTTTTTATTGCTTCTCCTACTATTTATGACTGTTCCTAATCATTTCCCTGTCTGTCCTTCAACTCCCTGCCTGTTTAATTTATTCATTAGTTAAATGAAAAACAACAAAGATCAAACCCATTGCCTATTGCATCAGAATGACATGCTCTGTATAATTGTTTTGAAGGTTATTTAGTATAATCCGAATTTATCTCATATTTGTTTTTAAAAAAAAAAAACACGACCAAACTCACATCCCCAATTGTATCTTATTTATTAATAAAAAAACTTGATTCAATCAGATTGCGCAGCAACCGAATTGCTCGTATTTTTCTGGCTTTTTTCCCGAATTGCTCGAATTTTTCAAGTTTTTCCCCAAAACCCAGAAAAAGTCAGATTTTCTGGCTACACCCAGCACAGACCACAAAAAACTCGAATTGAGATAGGTGCCTCTCCCTTTGACTTATACAAGACCTCAACAGGTCTGAGATTTCAGATTTTCAGATTCGGTCTTTTTGCAGCATTGGGGTATATTAAATATCTAAATATTCAAGGTTTTTTTTCCTCTAAAAATTTCTCGTGAAATACACTCAAATTATCGAGATTTTAACATTCCTAATCATTTCTCTGTCTGTCCTTGAACTCTCCGCCTGTTTAATTTATTCATTAGTTGAATCAAAAACAATAAAGAATTCAAAGTATAAAACCATTGCCTACTGCATCAGAATACCATGCTCTGTATAGTTTTTTTTGAAGTTGACGTATTTATTCAATAGTTTATGGCTTGCTAAGGTTGTCTCCCTGCAGACCACCTGCCAAGCTTAGAACTACACAGAGAAAAGTTATGGCAACTTATAAGTTCTGAACCAAACAAATTCATAGGAACTTCAGCCTACTTAAAAGGACTAGAACAGGCAATATCACTTAAATTAATGGACTCAGAGTGAAAGTGTTAGAAATGACCTTGACTGAAGACAAGTCAGAATGATGGCATTTCAAGCATTTTTTATATTTTGCTCTCTAAAATAGAGTTCTTGATTTATTTAAATACATACCTGTCAAGATGTAATTTACAATTCAAACAATGCAAAAAGAGCAAAGAGACTGGAACATGGCCTTCACTTTCCTCTCAACCTTTCATCTATGTGAACAGAACTATGAAAAGAAAATATGGAAAGAGCAGTAAAATATATAAATATTGGAATCAATGTAATCCGGTGTAGAGAACTATTCAGCGAGTTAAAGAAACAAAAGATACAGTAGTAGAGGCACTCAATATTGCCACAATCAGACTATGTAAATGAAAATGCTGGTTCTTTTAGCATGTTATGTTCCAGACAAAGATTGTTCAGCACTTAACATTCTAAAATAAAGTAGGAATTTTATTTCTGCAGAGCCTGAGAGCACATGTTTTGTTGTGGCTTTTTATCTATGCTCATGCACATTTTTTATCTATTACCAAATGGAATTGCAGAACCCTCCTGGTCTTCCATATACATATTCCATATTACTTATTCAAAATATCTGTTTGTACATTTTGCCTGCTGGAGAAACTATGCGTTTGGGATACAGTACAATTAGTGACTGCAGGAAATGTGAGCCTATAGAGGTGGGCTTAATAACACTGCGGGGGTTATTTGCTAAAATACAAATTTATCTCATATTTTATTTAAAAAAACACGACCAAACTCCCATGCCCGATTTTAGCTTTTTTATCAATAAAAAAACTTGATTTAATTGGATCGATAAAATTGTATGAAAACCCAGTTACTTGTCTTTTTTTTCCGAATCTTTAGACTTTTTTCGAGTTTTTGCCCGAAAACCCTGAAAAAGTCTTCGTGCTAAACCCAGCACAGACCAGGAAAACTTCAAATTTGAGATATGTGCGTCTCCCATTGACTTATACAGGACCTCGAGAGGTCTGAGATGCCGTATTTTTGGATTTTGTCTTTTTGCACCATCGTCGTATAAGAAGTCTCTAAAGATTCAAGGTTTTTTTCCTCTAAAAATTTGAGTTTTGTAGCGAAAAATGCTCAAATTTTTTTTTGAGATTTTAACATTAAGATTTTAATAAATAACCCCCTGAGTGTGGGAGGCATCAAAAAAGCTGCTTGGTATGGATTCACAAGAGTGTTATCAGTCTAGAGCTGGGGTCCCCAATGTTTTTTTGTGAGCCACATTCAAATGTAAAAAGTGTCTCATAACAACACAAGCATAAAAAAGTTCCTGGGGGTGCAACGTAAGTACTGTGACTGGCTATTTGGTAGCTTCTTTTGTGAAATGACAGCCTACAGGAGACTCTAGCAGTACATCTGCTATTTATACAACCAAAACTTGCCTCCAAGCCTTGAATTTAAAATAAACACTTGCTTTGAGTTCACTGGTAGAAACATTCAAGAGATTGGTGAGCAACATCCAAGGGATTGGTAAGCAACACCCAAGGGATTGGTGAGCACCATGATGCTTGTGAGCCACTGGTTGGGGATCACTGGTCTAGAACATGAACAAAATAAACAACGTGCACTAGAAGTGGAGCAGGTAATGAATATGGAACAGATGACTGATGAAATGTTTCAGCCACTGCTGCCATGAGAGAACTTAAATATAATTTTTCTAGGGTCAAAAAGTGAAAAAAAAATCACAAACAGAGAAACATGAACACAAGTACAAAGTCAGTTTTCCTACAATATGGCTAAGTAAACAACTGAGTTGAACTACATGATGGACTCTAAGAGGCTATCTTACTCTCAAGGGTAGAATAGTCCTGAGGCACACACTGCGGTTAAATAATTGTTGCGCTCGTACATTGCTTTTCACAGTGTTCCAGCCACTTCTTTTCATCCTAAAATAAAGGTTTTAATAAGGCAGCTGCATCCTCTTAGGATTGTGTTATCCCTCCGATAAAGATTTTTCTCTTTCCTTTGACTCTCTGATCAGCGTCTTTGCTTTGAAGCATGTGCTCTGCCTCTTATTGCCACTACAGCTAAAGATGGAGTTTTTCTTCCTCCTAGCTTCTTCTGCTTTGCTCTTCTCAAATTAGTAGCTATTTTAATAATAAAGCATTTTTTCTGCTCTTGTAACCTCAAAAAAATAAAATACTTTGATGTTCTTCCTTGAGGAATTATTGCTTCAGATAAAGATAAAAATGATTCAGTGTCTGCGTCGTTGTCTTGTTCTTCCCAAAACAAGAGCCCTGTTCACCCTGCTGTTTATGTGCTTCCTGCTAAATTTTGTATTTTTGCTTTTTTTGTTTTGTTTTGTTTTTTTTTCACATACGATATTCATAAGTAAAAGGTTTCTTTGCTTTTAAATCTTAGCTGTCATTTCCCACTGGTTTCTTAGGATTATGCCCAGAAAAATAGAGCTACAGCAAAGTCCTATGCTGTAATGTAATCTCCAAGGGGAAATATTAGAGGGCTGGCTGGATCTGTATAGCTGCAGTTATAATTATTAGGGGTTGGAAATGGTTTGCCCCAATGTGTATTTTAGCTGTTGGAAACAATATGATGGAAATCATGTTCAAGTAAAGAGGAAAACTACCTTTGAGAAGAACTGCAATCGTTTTTAAATTTGTCAGATATTGGGAAACACATCAAAGTGTGAAATTAGAGCTCACCACAGTAAAATTCCACCGCTTTCTATTCATTCCTATGGGATTTTTCAAGGTGAATTTATCAAATGTTGAACTTAAACTTTCACCTGCCCCTAAATGTGGTTCCAATATACCAAGATAAGCATGCGTTTGCTTCAGAGCACCCATCAGATTACTTCTAGAGCGCCCCTTTACATAGCACTCCTCTCGTTTCTAATACACCTTAGTTACACCCAAGGGATCACCCATCAGCTTCCATCTTCTGTGCACAATAACATGCTTTTTACAGCAGCATTTCATACTTTGTCTAAATGGGGTTCTAGGATTCTTCCATCACCAGGTACACATCTAGGGGACACCCAATAGCATTCATCTTTTGGGCGCTGTCATGTCCCATCACTTTGGAAGTGCTGTAGATTAAGTACAAGTCAAGCAACTTTTCTTAGCGTCACCATACAACATTTATGGCCTTAGCTCCCTTGCTGCTGGATGAATCAGTATTAATCTTGTGAATTTTTTGAGCTCTAGTGTCTGTTACTTTTTGTATGTTTCCTGTTTTGGAGTTGACCGTTGCTTTCTGTGTGACTACTAAAATATCTGTCCAAGCCTCTCTGTAACTCCTAAATAAGCATCTATTTCATGTTATTGTAACATAGTAAGTTAGGTTTAAAAAAGACACATGTCCATCAAGTTCAACTTTTTAAGGCTATCTAGTGTATCAGCCAGTACAACTGATTCAGGGAGAGAATTCCACATCTTCACACCTCTCACTGTAACAAACCCTTTTGAATATTTAGCAGGAACCTCCTTTCTTCTAATTGGAAAGGAGGCCCGCTTGTCAGCTGGAAAGACCTACTGGTAAATAAAGAGATTATTATATGATCCCCTTATATATTTATACTGTACATAGTTATCATATCTGTTGATCTTGCTGTAGTTCATGGTGACTCTTCTTCTTGAGACTGACGTCATCTAGACCATGTTTTGGGCAATCAAGCAAGTTCACTTCTGATAACAACCATCCTGTAAATTACTTTTTTGTGCACGGCTTGTGATATGATTTGTGTTACAGTTATGTTAGTTTACGCATGTTCATATTGTGCCAACAATAATCTCCAGTAAAAAGGTTTGTCCTATAGCAGAAATATACTACATAATGTAGGGAGATATACAATTGCTACTGGATTTGCTTTTGAACCAGTTTTGGAAATGCCGACCTCAACTGATTTATCTTTTTGTGTAACTTTAAACATAGGAAGTAGCCATCTATCTCTTACATATTGGTGGCCGAAAAATCACTGGCCGAAAAAAGTTGCAGATTCGGAATCTGCAGACTGTGGGCCCGCTATATCTGGTTAGAAATTTCAATTGGGCAGGTTTGAATATCCTGAGGAGTGCAAAGGCAAGTTGATATGGTTCTTGACTGTTGAGTCTCCATATGGCTCTAGTACCAACAATCAGACCAGTTTCGTATTGCCCAGATTTGTTTGTTTGGTGAGGTTAGAAATTTAATGTTTGTGAGAACCATGAAGTGTATGTTTATGTTGCTGTCCTTAAAATAGGTTTGATACCTGCTGAATACATTTTTTTTTATTTCTGCATGACTCCATTGCCCACTGTGAATAATAAGCTACATCAGCTTGGAGTTTCTTTGGTTTTTATTTCTCTTGTTTACCCCTCCATTTATTTTGCTGTCAGTGTTGCTTTTAATTTGAACCAGTTAGATTAATTGAGCTAAACTTCAATTGATGCTTAGACGCTTTAACTTCTTGTTCACCCTGCTAAAATCAATTTTCTTTGCAAATAATCCTCCAATTAAATCACCCCAGAATGATGTTATCTTGACATAAAGGTAGCTTTTATGTGTTATGTGCCTAAGAACAATCTGCTGTCAGACTGCATAGACATGCATTAAAGCTGCACCTTGAGGCAACGTTAGATTAAATGAAGCCTTCATGGCAAAACAGTTCAAATCTAATTATGTAGTTACGTCGGCCTCATCCTACCGTTGTCACATTATGTATTAAGTACCCTATACAATGTGTGCAGTGCGTTGTAAAACTGCTAAATGTCTGCTTTGTGGGATATTAATAGCTCAGAGAATCTGACGATTACCTTTGTCACTACATGCAAGATTTTTATTCCAGCTGATTTGAACTACGGAAACAGGTCTACTGGGAGTTAGAACCTGTTAGGGAGTAAAGGACCAGATTACTAGGCAAACTGGCAGAAGGCTGTCTGGTACATAACAGGGAGGAACAGAGCAAGTTATTGGAATTTGAATCCAAAAAGTAAAAGTGGACTAACATAGTCAAGAGGGAAAGTCCACCTCCATCTTGAAAGGAAAGTCCACCTCCATCTTGAGAAAAACTGGCAAAGAATGCAAGAATGTGCAACTGGGACATTACCGGTGCAACTAGAATGGCTGAAAACAACTCTGGAGATCTATTATGGTGACCAAGACCAGGTAATTCACAACAGGACACATGATCAGAAAACTTGGGAGTTCTGGAGAACATAGAAAAGGCTGACAAAAGCAATGTAAAACAAAGCTCCACTGTAAACTGTAAAGATCAAGAGAAAAACAGTGAATTAGATGGGACTGTCTCAAAGGGTATACCAGGGCTGGGCTGGAAAGTATCTACAGTTATAGAATTGAAAGCAGATTTGAACAGTGGAGCAGACAACTGCAACACTGAAGCACAGGACAGCAGATTGTAGCTGAAGAGACTGGACATATAAACTAACCAATAATAAAAATATGGGTTTCTTGCCTTTATGATGGTTTTGAAGAGGATTTTTCCCCCTTGGTTCACACCCACGTATTTCAGCCTCTTAAATGTAAGGGGCAAGGTTTCAGGGGGTTATTTACTAAAATCTGAATTTATCTCATTAGTTTAATAAAACCAAACTCACATCCTATATTTTGCCTTATTTATTAATAAAATAACTTGAATAAATCTGATCTGTAAAATAATAAAATAAAATCGAACGAAACCCCAAATTGTAAGATTTTTCTGGACTTTTCTCCCGAAACGCTTGATTTTTTTTTTTAGGGTTTTGCCCGAAAACCCAAAAAACGGATTATCGGGCTAAACCCAGTGCAAGCCATGATATCTTCCAAACGGGATAGGGAAATCTGCCATTGACTTATACATGACCTCGACAGATCTGAGATGGCGGATTTTCAGATTTTGACTTTTTGCAGGGTATAATAAATCTGGCACTTTTGTTAAGCTGATCTGCCCAGCTTTCAAGACGACACTTTCTTATGTAAACATTTAGTTTAGCCTTTTTATTTTCCATGTTAAATTCAGTGAAAATCCATTTGCATGAGTGTATGAAAACCGGATATTAGCATATTTCATTCTTTGTTTATATCCTGAGTAGACAGAATACATAAATGATAAAATGACATACAATTGTTATTTATAGTGGCGTCATTCTGGAGCCACTTGTTGGTAGCTGGGTTTAGGAAGAGTGTCTCAGCTGGTAGATGCATGGGCCTCTGAATGATATTGAAATTGCTCTTCACTCTGCACCTGACGACTGTTAATATCAGAAGACCGTAACAAACAGATCTTTCTCTTGCTCTAATATAATGAATAACTATTGCCCATTTATGTCCTTTAATTTGTAAATGCATGCTGCACAAATAATGTTTGCACCCCTGAACACTAATTGAAGACAAAACATGTGTCTTATATACTATAATGGTGTTATTAATATATATTAAATATCAGGTCTGTCCTAAATCTTTTAAAAATATTGGGGGAAATGTAATAAAATTTGCAAAGAGAACAAAGTTGCACACAAATAAGAATAAAAATTTGTCTTCATTAGACTTTTATTACATTGCGAATCTTAATTGTAGAGATGCACCAAATCCGCTATTTGGGATTCGGCCGATTCCTTCGTGAAAGATTCAGGCGAATACCGAATCTAAATCCTAATGTGCATATGCAATGCAATTTGCATCTTGCAATTAGGAGCCGGAAGGGGGGACCATTTTTTACCTTGTTTTGAGAATTTAGCAAAATCCAAAAACAATCATTGGATTCAGTACATCCTTAATAGCGTGACTGCTGTCCACAGAGCTAGCTGCTAATTTTGAATTTTAAATACTGGAAACGTCGTGGGATAACAATGCTTGGCTGAAAAAAAGGCTTTTTACATTGAGGGTGGGAGGTTTTCTTGTCCTAAAGTAGAATTTAACTAAAATGTGAATGGATGCCAGATGCACTTGTCTTTTGTTCCTTAGCAGCCGGTAATTGCTGTGCTTTTCTACAGCGAAAACAGAATTGAAATAGATAGATTATTATTATTTTGTAATTAATTATACCCTTAGGTAACTCCAAATCCAGAATTAAAAAAACATTATTATAGAATATCCAAACAAAAAAATGAGATGTGCCAGCTGCAAATAAATCAAAGCATATTATCCTTGTAGAGATTTGATACCTCTAGTTTCTGTCGCCTGAAATGTTGAAATTCCTGTGCTCTTTACTGGATCTACTTATGAGCCTGCCAGATGGCATTGTTTCTACGTTTAGTCATTCACTTTTCTGTCAATATTTCAAATTGTACTCAGATCTGTATTGTATATATAACTCAGAGTGTTAATTAATAGTCAAGGAACATTCTAGTCAATTTTCTCGATTCTTGTCAAGTTTTGCTAGGTGTCCGTAGGCTTCTGGGCAATGGATTTATTCTGTAGAGTGGATTTACTAACAGCCCAAGAATTCTAGAGAAATGGTGGTGTGTCCATTAAGTTAAATGGATCTCGTTACCTCTGAGCTCCCAAGAAGTTTGGGAGAGAAATCACTGGAAAATGAACTCGAGAAACATGCTATATAGATATGATGGAGGTGAGGGATGATGTGCAACATAGGGGTATTCCAGGGGACACCACAAATAACCTGCCAACCTTTCTAAGAGTGTTCTTTGGGCACAAAAAGCAAAGTACAAAAAACGGAGGTTTAGAGTCAAATTTATTAAGGTTCAATTTGTGTTTTCCATGAAAATTTGAGTTTTCAAATTGATTTTTTTTGGTCAAAATTCTCATTTTTGCTTTAAAAAATTTATTATACAGGTATGGGACCTGTTATCCAGAATGCTCGGGACCTGGGGTTTTCCGGATAACGGATCTTTCCGTAATTTGGGTCTTCATGCCTTAAATCTACTAGAAACTCATTTAAACATTAAATAAACCCAATAGGCTGGTTTTGCTTCCAATAAGGATTAATTATATCTTAGTTGGGATCAAGTACAAGCTACTGTTTTATTATTACAGAGAAAAAGGAAATAATTTTTAAAAATTTGGATTATTTGGATAAAATGGAGTCTATGGGAGACAGCCATTCCATAATTCTGAGCTTTCTGGATATCGGGTTTCCGGATAATGGATCCTATACCTGTACCCCGACCCTAGAAATAGCTTGAATCGGAAAATACACCATCTAAAACCTATCAAGGTCATGTAGGAGTCAATGGCAGAGGTCCCTTGAACCATTTGAAGATAGCTTCATGATGTTTGACGTTTTTTTCAGAGGGGTTTTCCTGAAAACTCGAGCGATTTGAGGGGTTTTTTTATCCCCGAAAACGTAATCAACTCAAGTTTTTAGGTCATTAACCCGAACTTGCTGATTCGAGTTTTTTTCCATTCAAGGTTTTTCTTAAATTAGAAACCATTTGAGTTCATTAGAGTTTATTCGAGGTATAAAAAAATCAACCTAAATCAACCCCCTAATATGATGCCCTGCAGGGTGTATTATCAATAGGAACATACGAATACTGCTCATCTTCAGGCTCTCTCTGCTTTTTAAATATGTTTATATATTTTACCAAGTTCCTGCTAGGAATCACTATTTTATATTCCTAGGACAATGAAGAATTGGGATACTCTGCACTATTTTATTTTCTTTGTGCTTTCTACTCTAAAGAAGTTGTAAAGTAAATTAAGTGGTTTTTAATTGCACGGAACAGACCGAGACACATTTTAATATGTCTGTGTCATCCAAGCGCCAGAGCATTTCTAAGAAGACGTTTCAGAGTGTTATTTCCTAAATCAAGTAATTGAGTGTCTGCAAGATGAATTGTATCTGTGCAGTTACTTTTGGTTTCTAGGCTGAGCATCATCCGGGAAGATTAGAAACAAGCTTGAAATGTCAAAAATGAAAGTTTCATGGCATCCTGTCAGGCAGCAAATATTTCCTTGCTTCTGTATAAAAAGGAGCGGCTTTGTGTAATCCCATTCAGAATGCATCAACAAATCCCAGGTGGTGGACAGGTTTTCAGTGCCTGCATTGGTACCGCGCCAACAAACATGGATAAAGAGATTCTGTGCCTCTGACCAGCTGTTTGGGTTTTTGACAAACTAGAGGGTTACATGGGGGAGTTAGGAGTTCAGTATTGCTTACAAAAAAAGATGAATGTTGTTTTGAATTAACAATTTGACATTGTTCTCACTCTCATACAGCACAAGGATCTACCTTTTTACTGGACATTTGTCCCATAATACCCACTTATTAACTCTATGTTTAGGGATATCCAAGATATCCAATTTCTAGAAAATTACAAAGTAGAAAAAAAGGGTTAAGCGATTGAGGGTGCCCCCAGACATTGTAATCACTTACCTAGGCCGGTGATCCTCTTTGCTGAAAAATGCACCGGACTGGGTTACTATTCTTGTGATCGCTGTGTTGCCTTCTTCTTGGGATCTCTTACTGCTGGTCTGGCCTATCCACAGGAAAATAAATTAAGATCAGAACTTAGAAGTAAAAAGCCACTTTTTAACTCTACTGTGCATGCTCACAGCCCAGGGCCTCAGCAAAGATCCTGGGGACAGGAAAAAAGATGGCAACACGGCACAACCTAGAATAGCGCTAGAGGATATTTGGCAAAGGGGAGCTCTGGCCCGGAGTCTAAAATTAGCAATTATAATGCTGTGGGGTGACAAATTGGCAACCTCCAACAAGTGATTAACCCTTTCCTTAAGACACAATGCGGTTGGCACCCATATAATATCAAGGTTGCAGTTATATGAAAGAGTCCATACTTTCAGAGGTATCCACAGCAAAAATAAATCCAACATCTATAAGTATATTGCTTGGATGTGCTGGCCAGTTATTGGAATATGTTGTTGGTTTGGAAGTCTGGTTGCTCCTTTCTGTGGTTCCTAGCACCCCAACCATTCTGGTTTCATTAATTAGGGTATTTCGGCTACTTCTAAGTTTTCCAGCAGATAGAATCATAGAGTTACAATGCCTTCAGGCCAAGCATCCATAAATATATAGGATAACAAACAAACCTCTTGTCCAACTCTAAACCTAATTGGCCCTCAGTTTGCAAACCCACCTCTGCTTCACTGCTTTTGCCTTAACATACAATAATGTAACAGACCCATAAAACAACTTTTCTGTATCAGCCATGGGTCAATAATTATTTAAGCCAAGAAATAAGTGTTTGCCACAAATCTCACCCTAACCTTCAATTTGGTATTCGGTGAGTATTTAGGGGTGCAAATATGGATTCTCAACAAATACGCCGGCCCCATAGTTTGGGAACCACCTCTGTAAAGGCCACAGTCATCCATACTGTGTGTTTCAGACATTACCCCTGACTTCAGTTATGGAATGCTTTTTTATATAGTCAGGACTGATTCTTGTGCTCAGCCAGGGCAGAGAGATGGGATTAGTTATATGTAGATGCCAAAATATGACATGTTCAAGGTTGTGACCTGTTGCTTTCTGACTTCATACTCTAAACTTCCTCCATCCATCTGCCATCTTGGAATTTGAACTTTCTGACTTCATCCATGTTCATACCGATGATCATGAAGATGATACAGTTTGGAATCAAATGGGTAGCTTAAAAAACCTTTGGGCCACATTTACCATATCCTAGGTAAAACTGCCCCAGTGTAATAATCTATAGCAAGCAATAAGAATTTAACGTTGATTAGTATGGTGCTGGTAGAATATTGCCTGGTTGTTGTGGGTTATTGCTAATTATAGCAAATGAATTGCAGTTCCTCAAATTATGATTTGCCTGTATAACTTTTCTCTGGAAGATAAATGGAGATCACTTGCTAGTGTTGGCAGTGGGGATCACGATGGGTATGGGTTAATATAGCAGAAGGAGCCTTCTTTTGGACCCCTTAATGAGGAAGGAAGCCCTGTTACGGGTTTTTCCCATTCTTGCAGCAGTTGAGGTGCCAACGATAGGGGCAGAAGAAGTGAAGATGGGCAAGTTGTCTCTAACAAGGAGCATGTGCCAGCCAATCAGGAAGAGTGTTTGGGAGCTTCTAGCTTTCCAGTGTAGACCCAAGTATACAGACACAAGCTAGGAACAATCGATGGATTATGTTAGCCAGCCTTGCTGAAGGCAAGTATCACATGGAACTTGGACTGAGAATACAGAAGAGTTAATGGACTGAACTGTGACTGAGAGAAGGTGGATATATAAATGTTGCCTGGGGAACTGAAGAAAACGATGCATTTCACTTCTAAGCACCTGCTGAGCTGGGCTTTTACTGTGCTGTTGAAGTGCCAGAAATAAAGCTTCCCTTTGGTACTGCCAGTCTGCGTGTCATTATGTGCCCATAACTGTGACAGCCTGAAGATTATGGTTTATTGGCAAAAATCGTGTTGTTTTATATATTGTAATTATGAATAATTCCAAAAGAACTCTAGTCCCATACTAAACCCCTCCCTTGCTACCCAGCCTCTTCTGGATTCTAATAAGCTACTGCATCCAAGCAGACTGCTCCTGTTGCAGTACCATTGAGGGCAGATGTTCTCCGCATACAGGCAGTGATGGGTGAGAGATATTGATAGTGTCACGCAAAATTATTAAACAAATAGGTTTTTTGTAGAATAAAATGTGCAGTTTTTCCCTTATTCCAAAGACCAAATTCATTTTTCTTTTTTTCTCTCCTAGTCGTAGAACCTCTAGCACTTCAACGTCATATAGCAGGAAGAGTACACAGCCACAGAGCCAGGCCACAAAAGCGCATTTCTTCGATGACGATGATGACGAGGTGGGTTTGCTAAGATTGTCATAGTTTTCGTCATATCAATGTCTTCCAATACCAACCAGTGCGGCCAAAGTAGTGCAGTATTTCTGGAAGACTTATTACAGAACCCCAAGTTCTCGGATAACTTAGGTGAAGTCATTATTCTTTGTGGGACTTCCATTGCTCTGAGAAGAATTTAGGCTGCTGTAGCTCCAAAATAAAGTGGCATACCCTGGGCATTATTATCCTTAGGATGGCAGTACAGCAATTTTGAAAGGTGGCTCTTGGCATCACTTTAAAGGACCTCATTTACCATTGCAAGGCAACGGGATGTGCAACCTACACTCAACACCTTGTGCTTTATTTTTGTTTTGGTGCACGGGTCAACAGTTTTGTATGCAAGGCAATGAAATACTATTGCTGGATGTGATGGCACCAAATGCAGGCATTAAAGAATAATTAAACATTTTATTTTAAAATCCCTATCAAGACTCTTTAATCAGACCCAAAAATAACACACTTCTTTCCTTACATTGAAGCTCCACCCCATTTAGAATACTGAGCCATCCTTTTCCTTTGAACAGGAAGTTGGTCAAAGATTCTTTGACCAACTTCCTGTCCGAAGGAGAAGGAAGACTCTGAATACTAATGGGGATGAAGTATCACTGTAGATGAGAAAGTTACTAATTTCTGCAGCAGGTTTCATTTCCTTTGTTAGAACTATGTTAAAAGTGAAATTCAAAGTTGCATATAGACTTTTTTGTCTTTTGACTGTTTTCTGTATTTTGGATCTGCAATGTTATTTTTTCAATTTAGTTTTTTCTAGTTTGGCTGATTACTTTAGCTGTCTGAATACCAGATGATCCAGTTTTCCAGTTCAAATGTATAGCACTCACTTCCATGTCTGTACCAGGCAGAACAATATCCACAAAGGACAATGATTCCTTTTCTTTCCATCAAGAGCAGATAGAACTTTATTTTTTATTACCCCTAGAAATATATTTCGTCAGATATTTCACCATGTAGCATGAAGATAAAAGATTAAATATACCCTTTCATCAAATTGACCGCAATTTCGAGTGATTAATGTGATACGTCTAGACTATGACCAGCTTCTGTCATTAGCTAAAAAGAACGGTCATACTCAGAATGATGTATCTGTCATTGTTTGTTCCCTGCTAATGTTAAACAACAATAATAACAGTAATGTGTTGTGAATTCTTTATAAATGCATTAAATTACGCAAAAAAAAGCTTTGGGGCCAATCCATGAGCCTGTCTGACCAATATCTGGCAGGTTTAAAGATCCCATTTAGAGAAGATGGCCCAATAGTGCAGGCTAATGTTTGCCCGCTTGGCCCAAAACTCAGAGATAAGGTGGGTTCGGCCCGCCAATTGGATGCATGTTGTTAAGGAACAATACTTGGGGGTAGATTTACTAAGTTCGAATGGTAAATTCTAATTTTCGGGAAAAAAAATTTTGATCAAAACTCACTAGTACTAATTTCAAAACCACCAACTCGAATTTGAATTGGAATGTGAGATTTATCACCTCTTAATCCTGGAAAACGTTCTAATTCGACTATTCTCCACCTAAAACCTGTCGAGTTCATGTAGAAGTCAATGACAGAGGTCCCTTGAACTATTTGAAGATGTTAATAGTAGTGATGAGTCTCATTTTTGCCAAGTTTCGACTTCGAAAATAACACCCCATAGACTCATAGAAAAATTTTTTGGACATGCGTCAAAAAATTAAAACTCAAATTTGAGTTTTCGGGTTGGGACTATTCGATCGAATTTTAGAAGTTTGAATTTTTTCATAAATAAACACTATTCGAATTGTGAATACAATTAGATTTTTTCGAGTTTAAAAAAAATTCACATTACTCTAAAAATCGACCTTTGATAAATTACCCCCTTGTAGTCTCCTAAATCTACCTTCCTGCTGATTAACGCTGAGGAATCCCGTAGCTGCATGCGAGGATTAACTTTTGTTTGTAGAGCTTTGAATCTTACATTTGTTAGGCTAGTGAATTAATTTGACTTTACAAATAATTGTGTGAATGGTACAGGGAAGATTTATGAATCCTATAACCTATATCAAATAAATCCCAGGGGCCTTTAAAAGGATTACATCAATTCTTTGTTTCTGTTATCAGTGGTTTAATAAGCAGTGGTGGGAGGGGGTTTTTCCCCTGGTTGTTATCTTTCCTAGGCTTTCGGAAGCTTAAAGGGATTCTAAAAGCAAAATATTTTAATTTATATTTTCCTTCTCTAGGGCATAGGCACCTATTTTGCAATATACATTAAAAAAAAGTTTTGTGAACTATGAATAGTAGGTGCATATGCAATACAGAAGGCAAATGTAAAATAAAAATATTGAATGAATGTCACAATAAAAGGCTTTTTATTTGTTAATTTAAATTCCCATTATACGGTAACTAGTGAAACCAGTGCAATTTGCATAACTGAATACTCAGCCCTATAGCATCAGCTTCTGTCACATGTGAACCTCATTTTATTGATGAATTGAGACGACCCCTAAGCTTAACTTCTCAACCGCAGCCTAGAGCGCACTGAGCATGTGCGTGTCACTGACATTCCTAACAAAATCCAAGATGGTGACCCCCTCTGCACAACCCTGATGGTCATAAGCATTACTGTTGTAGAGATTCCAAAATGTAAGTCTGTAGCAGAAAGTTCATAATATTACATGCTGCATTTCGACCCATATTTTTTCTTAGGGTTTAGTTCTAGTTTAATTTTTGGCTTTTGTTTATTGGTATTCCTTAAGTACATCTTCTCTTTCTGTTCTTTCTAGGAGGATTTCGACCCTTTCAAGAAAAGTGGGCCTTCCAGAAGGGGCCGTAGATAAATATGATTGGTTTTAAAGACATACAACACAGAATGTCCAACGTGCAACCCTCTAGTTGCCACTAATGGGTTTGATAGACTTCAGTTAACAGGGCCACAGCCTGTACTCCTCTAAATGATATACTGAACTGACCCAGGATAGAAGGTTGATGGCTATATTAATATAAATTATATTGTTAAATATATACAGAACTTCATATTTAGAACTATTAGAAGATGTATGTATGTCTTTCATAGTCAGTTTTGACGCTATAATTTTTTTCTGTTAGGGAAATGTCTTCTCTACCCGACCTTAAATGTGTGCTTTTAGTCAAGGTAGCTCTCTTTGCGTTATGATGAAAGTCCTTGGTGGTCTTATTTAGATATACAAAAATTTGCAGGCAGAATCTACATGCATGAAACAAGAGTTGTTAGAAGAGGAGAGAATAAACCAATGTAAGTCTTCCAGCTTTATTATATCAGCCTAGCAAAGTTGCTTGCCTTTTGTAATATTGCATAGTCTGAACTGATAAATTACATTGCGCAACCACTTCATGGAAACAGATGACAGATATAGCACCTTCCACTTTGTTGCAAAGGCTTTCTGATACTTTAAAAGAAAATATCATACTATGAGTATACTTGGCAAAAAAAAAATTGATTAAAAGTTATTTTTTTTCTTTTTTTAATTACGACTGTATTTACTGTTTTGGTGTGATTTACTGAAACTTGACATTTATATTGTTTTGATGTTTGCCCCCAATCTTTGATATAGATTCAAAATAACATTATAAAATCTATAGAGCGTTGGAGTAACTGTCAGACAACAACAGTTTTAATAAAAATAAAGCAGAAAAATAAACAAAACCCAAGCTGGTTTTAAGAATAAGCCCCATTGTTTTTTTTGCCTTCTATGGGGGAGGCCCATATCTTTGGATTGAATGCTTTGTGGGCTGTGATGCATAGAGGCCTTGCTCTAAAATTCCACTACTACCTATACATTGCTTTCTGGACATCAAAGGGATTCCTGGTTGCCATATTTTCTATATGAACAGCATCATCAGTAACATTGACATCTGCAAACAGTTCATGTATGCTGTAAAGTTCATGCAATGCACAATGCAGGTTTACACAGGCACAAAATACTTTGATAAACAGTTCTGCTGGGGTTGAGCAATGTAATGGCTAAGCTGAGCTCAGGAGAGGTGGTTAAGAGAAAAAAATAGGATCAGACAACAAGAGTTTCTATGGGAACCAGCAATGCTATCTCTTCATTGGCTGTTAGACTGGAGGGTGTGTTTAGTAATCTGACCTGAGAAGAACTGAGCATGCTCATAAATCAATAGCCAAAGCCAATTCCTGAGTGAGGGGGCACAGGAGGAGAAGGAATTCTAAGTTGTTAAGGGGATGCCGCAGCCTTACTGTTAACATTTTAACAACTGGAGTAGCGCACCAGATGGCAATCTATTGCTGATTTCAGTTCATTCCTAGGTGCATTCCAACCCATGGAGCTTCATATTGATGTCACTAGGATGCCGTGGTGTAACAGCAGGGGTGCGATTGCTAAAAGGCCCTCTGGAGCCATAATATAGCAATATTGCTGGCGCAGCTTAAAGGAGAATTCAACCCTAAAGTTAAGAATCCCTACCCTACATAGACCCCCCTCCTCCTAGACTCGTTTTACTTACCCCTAAGTGCAGATTCAGGCATCAGAGTTCACAGGCGCCATCTTCCCTTCGAAACGAAACCTGCGTGGCAGCGCATGCACAGTTGGAGCAATTTTCTGTTTAGCAGCAATTGCGCATGCAGCGAAACTCGCTAAAATTGCCGAAGTCTCGGTCTCATTACGAAGATTACCAAAGTGGCTGAAGATGTGTCCGTGAACTCTGCTGCCTGAATCTGCATCGAAGGGTAAGTAAAATGTTAGGGGCATTTGCCCGGGGTAACACTTAAGCTGGAGGGAGGGGGGATAGGGGTTTTTTTTAACTTGAATTCTCCTTTAAGGGGATTACACATGCGGTGGTTGGGGGCTTGATTTTGGGGTGGGGGGGTGTCAGGTTCTCATCTTGAACCTGGGCCCAGGTGACACTAGTTACGCAATGCTAGGAAGTTATCCACAAAAAGTACTGGGGTTTTTATCACCACTAAGGGACAGATTTATCAAGGGTCGAATTGTATAAACTTAAAATTCGAATTAAGAACGACCAATCGATTTTTCAAACTCAGATGAATGGGATCAACCCTCAAACTCGAATCTAATTTGATTTGCGTTTTTTATTTTTTTCTCCAAAAAAACGACGTTCAGGAAGGCTGCAAACAACTCCAAATTGATCCCAGGACGAGCCCCCATAGGCTAAAACAGCAACTCGGCAGGTTTAGGGTGGCCAATAGTTGAATTAGAATTCTTAAAGAGCCAGTACATGATAAATTTCGAAAATCGAATTCGAATTTGTTTAAAAACTCGAATCAAATTTTTACTATTCCCTAGTCGAATTCCACAAAAAAAGCTTGAAATTTAGATTTTTCATTTACAAGTGTCAGCTGTAAAGTGCACCTTGCTCTGGTTCTTTAGGCTTCTTGAACCTATATTTTCTAACCTGTTTGCTGACTCCTCCTAACTGCACATGCTCTGGGCTGCAATATGAAGCTAATTAGCAACAGATTTATATCACATTGCAGCTCAGAAACAAGTGCATTTTGCATCCCAATTTAATCATCCGCCCTGCAGCATTGGTTTCTTTTAACAGACAAACTTCCATTTCTGCTGTACGATTTCCATCTATCCCTCAGCTTCGTGTTGCTGACACTCAAACAATGGCCTAACAAGATCCAAGATGGGGAGCCCCTGTAGACCACTTTGAAGGTTTGGGTCATTACTGTTACACTGCTGCTGAACTCTACTTTTGCAGTAAGTTTTATGTATAAAACACAGAGTTTTCAGCCGTATTCATTATAAGCTCTAGTTCTCCTTTGAAGAAAAAGAAAAGACGGATTAGTCATTAAAGGCAGAAAACTTGCTAGCAGCTTGTTGGATATGCATGCACCTTGGTGTATGTACATTGAACGTTGCTTTTAATGAGTTTCCAATTTCACTCGGCATTCATTTCAGAATTCTGTTAACGGTCCCGTGTTTGCAATTAACGGCAGTCCCGGTGGGAGGCTGAATCGTTGGTAAAGGTCTGCTACACACTGCTGGGTTTCCCCACTGCACTTTGTTACTCATACACTCGTTATTTAAAGCAGTGATCTCTTCTCGTTTTAGTGTTTCGTATACATTAATGTCTCAACTTGAAGCTAGATTATTTTTTTTTACCATAGTTAAAATGTTTACTTGTTCTAGAGATGTGCAAGCTTTTATTAAAACCCCCAGTGTTCTCTTCTTTTATTTAAAATACAGATATGGGATCTGTTATCCAGAATGCTCGGGACCTGGGGGTTTCCGGATAACAGATTTTACCGTAATTTGGTTCTTCATACCTTAAGTCTACTAGAAAATCATGTAAACATTCAATAAACCCAAAAGGCTGGTTTTGCTTCCAATAAGGATTAATTATATCTTAGTTGGGATCAAGTACAAGTTACTGTTTTATTATTACAGAGAAAAAGGAAATCATTTTTTTTAAATGAGGAATATTTGGAGATGGCTTTCCCTGGAGCTTTCTGGATAAGTGATCCCATACCTGTACAATGTATGGGACATGTTATCTAGAATGCTCGGGACATGGGATAACAGATTTTGCTTCCAATAAGTATTAATTATATCTTACCATATATACTCGAGTATAAGCCGTCCCGAGTATAAGCCAAGGTACCTAATTTTACCTCCAAAAACTGGGAAAGCTTATTGACTCAAGTATAAGCCTAGGGTGAGAAATGCAGCAGCTTCTGGTAAGTTTCAATCAAAAAATTGAGGGTTTCTGCTCCCATTGGAGGTGCCGGCGTCTCGTTTTTGGATGCCGGCGAATATTCTTGGAGACTATTCTTGGACACCGGCGACTATTCTTAGATGCCGGCGACCGTTTTTGCGCTTGACCCGAGTATAAGCTGAGGTAGCGTTTTTCAGCATATTTTGGGGGCTGAAAAACTCGGCTTATACTCGAGTATATACGGTAGTTGGAATCAAGTACAAGCTACTGTTTTATTATTACAGAGAAAAAGGTAATCATTTTTAAACATTTGGATAAAATGTAGTCTATTTGAGACAGCCTTTCCATAATTCAGAGCTTTCTGGATAACGGGTTTCCTGATAACAGATCCCATACCTGTACTAACAATAAAGAGATGCACAGCTATCATAACATTGTCTTTGCATGCGCTTTATCATTTTGCCATAGAAGTATTTGCCTGATGCTTTTACAATATCCAAATTTCCATGTTCCTCTGCAAGGGGGCTGCCATATTTGTGTTGCAGTTGCCCTTCAATTGTCTCAATGAAGAGGCTGACAGCTGTTGAGGAGTTTGTTCAAGAGGAAATGCAGGGTCCCCTGTAAGGAATATTGAGAAGGCAGATGGTACGGATACTGCATATATTGTTTAATCCACCACAGGACACGACAATAATAGCAAACCATAATTGATGTTCCAGAAGGTTTGGCAACAGAATAGAACCTTATATAAGTATAACCTTATATAATACACAGAAGCCATGAATATCTTGTAAATTATATCCTTATAAACGGTGAGTTCTGATGTCATCGGATATAAACGGTGAGTTCTGATGTCATTTCTGTCACATGACTCACTGAAACTTGTGTATTATAATAAATAAAGTACCCCCAGTTGCAAAATATGAGGATATTATGTTACCTCGGAGTTACATGACCTTCGGCCTCGTGCTTTTATATGGTCATGAAACTCCTCGGTAACTTATAATATCCTTATATTTTACAAGAGGGGGTACTTTATTCACTATATATTGGTCACGTAGTGAAGACTTGGGTGCTATTTATTTAGACCACATCATAATGGAAGCAATAATATCAGGGGAGAGATAGGAGCAAACTGAGCATGCTCAAGCCCTAGCCCTGGAGGTTTAGGCTGAAAACAGGAAGTCTGTTACAGAAGCCCATGTGTACACAATAGAAGGAAAGAAATGCTGTGTTTGTTTTGACAGAGAACTTAGAGCAGTATTTGTTTAAAGGTTTATTATTGTATTTATATAGACCTTTCTGATAAATCTTACTTAATTTTAACCTTTCCTTCTCCTTTAAGGGGTAACTATCGCTGAAATGAAAATTAAATATAAGCTTCATCATACTGAAATAAGAAACTTTCTAAATACAATCAATTAAATATTCTGCATGGTTTCTGAAATAATCAAGTTTATGTTCACTATTCCTCTCTCAGCATCTGTTTCTCTTCATTCTGTCTTCATGCAGCGTTTGGGTGTCAGGTGAATGATCCAATATATCTTATAGGGGGGCTCCTTTTGCCTAGAAGATGTATTAGAGCTCACTCTATTAAACTCATCAGACATCATGGGGCCCATTTACTTAGTTCGAGTGAAGGAATAGAGGAAAAATAGTTTGAATTTCGAATGTTTTTTTGGCTACTTCGACCATCGAATGGGCTACTTTGACCTTCAATTCGAACTAATAATCGTTCGACTGTTCAACTATTCGATAGTCGAAGTACTGTCTCTTTAAAAAATTCTTCAACCCCCTAGTTCACCACCTAAAACCTACCGAGGCCAATGTTAGCCTATGGGGAAGGTCCTCATAGGCTTTCCAAGGTTTTTTTGATCGAAGGAATTATTCCTTCGATCAAGCGAATTGCGCTAAATCCTTCGACTTCGATATTCGAAGGATTTCAATTCGTCAGTCGAATATCGAGGGTTAATTAACCCTCGATATTCGACCCTAGGTAAATTTGCCCCCATGTCTCTCTAGATGTAGGATTTGTGCAAAAGGCAGTTATTTTGTTAGATTTTGTTTGTACTGGAATCAGTTATTTGAGTGAACATTTTGAGGAGCCCCCCTATAAGATATATTGGATCATTCATCTGACACCCAACTCCTGCATGAAGAGAGAATGAAGAGAAACAGATTCTGAGAGATGACATGGCACCTCGGTAGGTTTTAGGTGGCGAAGTAGGGGGTCGAGTTTTTTTTTAAAGTATAATAATATAAAAGAATAGTCGAACGATTTTTAGTTCGAATCGTTCGATTCGATGGTCGAAGTAGCCAAAAAAAACATTCAAAGTTTTTTTTCTTCTATTCCTTAACCCGAGCTAAGTAAATGGGCCCCTCAAAGTTGCTTCTCAGCAGCTGAACGCTGACAAATTTTCGCTAGCGTTACTTCGGCAGTGCGAGCATTTCCTAGCGAATTTTCGCTCGCATTCATTTCTGCCTAGTGAAATTCGCTAGCACTCTTTCGCTTAGGTTAATTTGAATAGGTCGGGTACCTAAAAGTCTTATGGACGTCTTTATTAGTAATGTTGGGGCAAACGCTTGAAGTGGCCACTTTTTAAAACAAATGTCCAATGAGCCATAAGACAGAAGAGATCCTCTAATGCCCTAGACATGAGCCCACCCTTATATAAATGTGCCATGCCCCTCAAATTAGTTAAAAAAATGTACATAAAAATTTCACATATAAGTCTTTAGGACTTTTGAAGGCCATCCGCTTTAAAAAAAAAAGAAAAGTCGCCAGCGTTTTTACAACTTTAATACGTGTCAGGCATACAGGATATGATGTCACTGACATACTATTGAGGACGATGAAGCTTCATTTTACAAGTTTGCCTGGTCTGAGCTGTAAACTCTGGTGAAAGAGTTAACATTCTTTAAAATTTGCACTTTACTGAATTTTCGGACTAATGACTGTTCGCTAAAGCGAAAAGTCACCTGGCGATAGAGTGCGAACAAATGCTAGCGACAATCCCGCTCACTAGCGGATGGTCCTCTATGCCTGTTAGTAAATTGGCGATTTCCCTGCAGATGGGATTTCTGGCAAATTGACAATGGCGTTAGCCACTTCACCCTTTAGTGAATCTGCCCCATTGACAGTCGGATGTAGATGCATGAACAAACCACACCATCCGACTTTATCTGATCCGACTTTGTATTCTAGCTATAAGGGCAGCAGATGTCATAGGATCCTACAAATCTCGTGGTGTTAGACGCCAACATCAGATAAAATCTGACCCACAAAATCTGATCTCTAGTTTCGTTTTACCCTTAAGCTGGCCATAGACACAAATCGAGGATTTGTATGATTTTCGGACCGCGTGGAGAGAGTCCCGACATTTTTCGTCCATCTGAGATTGGTCATTAAAAGATTTCTGTCGGCTGCCGATAATATCTCTGCGTGTATTGCCAATCGGATGATTTTTAATGGGAGACTGCCACTATCTTTTGTCGGACATAACTTTCGTACGATTGCTGTCAGGGGCAGAACATCGGCTGATCTTTTCTTTTACTACTTTATTTGAATGGTTAGTGGCAGGTCGGGAGATGGGGAAGTCCGATCATTTGAGGATTCGTACGATCGGATCTTTGCATCTATGGGCAGCTTAACACACAAACAGTAGTGGGGGGATAAAAGCAGGAGAGGTTTATGACAAAGCAACTGGTAGTGAAATTAGGCAGATCTAGAAGGGGTTTGGAAGAATGCTTGAAAAGCCTACGGTGGTTCAAGGCTGCATCTGGACAAGTCATGACAAACTGGCTACATCGCATTTTGATGTAAAGGGCATCACCAATGAGCCAGGCTGTTTTTAAATGATCTAATTTCACTGCAGAGAGCATTATTCTTTCTAGAATTTTTACACAATTGTAACTGCAGTAAATAGCTCATAAGATTCTTTCACCTTGCCTCACTTAAAGTTAAAGGAAAACTAAACCCTAAAAATGAAAATGGCTAAAAAATGCCATATTTTATATAGTGAACTTATTGCACGGGGCTTAAGTTTCAGCTTGTCAATAGCAGCAATGATCCAGGACTTCAAACTTGTTACAGGGGGTCACCATCTTGGAAAGTGTCTGTGACACTCACATGCTCAGTGGGCTCTGATTGGCTGTTGAGAAGCTAAGCTTAGGGGTCGTCACTAATTATCCAGCAGAAAATGAGCTTCCCTGGCTGTAATATAAGCTGATGCTACAGGTTTGCTGATTATTAAATTCTGGTGCTAATTGCACTGGTTTCTGTGCTGCCATGTAGTAATTATCTGTATTAATTACTAATCAGCCTTAAATTGTGACATTTCTATTCTATGTGTAATGTATATTGTGAGTGGGCCCCTAAGCTCAGTAAGTGACAGCAGCACAGAGCATGTGCAGTGAATCAGCAGAAAAGAAGATGGGGAGCTACTGGGGCATCTTTGGAGACACAGGTCTTTACTGCTAAAGGGCTGTGGTTGCCTTGGGCTGGTACATAAGCACAAAACATAATGTACAACATTTCTAGCTACTTCTTTAGTTAGGCTTTAGTTCTCCTTTAAAGAGACAATTCACCTCTTAATTTTACTATGATGGAGGTGGCCATACACAGGCCGATAAAAGCTGCCAACAGGCCGAGGCGGCGGCTTATTGGCCCATTTATGGGGCCCTCCCATGTGCTTCTCCGATCGATATTGATTCATCCAATCGGATGTCGATTGGACAGGGCTAAAACTCCTGTCGGATTGTGGCTTGAATCTGTTCGTTGATGTGGTCCCACAATCCGCCCATATTCCTTTCACTATGAGCCGATCGTTGGACCCTAGGGCCCACAATTGGATCAGCCCGATATTGTCCACCTCAAGGTGTATGTGTATGGCCACCTTTAAAGGAGAAGCAAACCCAAAAGTTTAAAAACCCCTACCCCCCCACCCTACATATACCCCCCTCCCACCTCCCTCCAGCCTAAGTGTTACCCCAGGCAAATGGCCCTAACTTTTTACTTACCCTTCGGTGCAGATTCGAGCATCGGAGTTCACAGATGTGAATTCAGTAATTTTCGGAATGAGATCTGCGCTTCTGCAATCTTCGTGAGTTTCGGCGCATGCGCTATTGTCTCAAAACAGAAAATTGCTCCAACTGCGCATACGCAGCTCCGCCGGTCTCATTATGAAGATTACCAAGGAGAAGAAGATGGCCCCTGTGAACTCCGCTGGACAGAATCTGCGCAGAGTAAAGACTTAGGGGCATTTACCCTGGGTAACACTTAGGGGCACATTTACTAAGCTCGAGTGAAGGATTCGAATGAAAAAAACTGCGAATTTCGATGTATTTTTTTGGGTACTTCGACCATCGAATAGGCTACTACGACTTTCGACTTTGACTTTGATTCGAAGTAAAAATTATTCGACTATTCGACCATTCGATAGTCGAAGTACTGTCTCTTTAAAAAAAACTTCGACTACCTACTTCGGCAGTTTAAACCTACCGAGGTACAATGTTAGCCTATGGACCTTCCCCATCAGTTTTCTAAGCTTTTTTTGATCAAAGTAAAATCCAATGTTATGGTTCAATCGCACTATTTTTACTTCGATCGATCTATCGTAGGATTTGCGCAAAATCCTTCGATATTCAAATTCGAAGGATTTTACTTCGAGGGTCGGATTCGAGGGTTTATTAACCCTCGATATTCGACCCATAGTAAATGTGCCCCATTGGCTGTGGAGAGGGGGGAGGGGGGTCTATGTAGGGTAAGGGGGTAGGGTTATTTAACTTTTGGGTTTGCTTCTCCTTTAATCTGATACAATTTGTAGTTGGTGTTTGGTTTTTATATTGTGTTGTTTTGAACTATTTGTCTTTCAGCACCGCATTTCTCCATCTTTTAAAAAAAACTCTGGATCTCAGGGTCACTGACCATTGGCAGCCGGAAAGCAGATTACTACTTTGAGTACAGCGTTAATAATATGTTGTACCTTTCATCTTCCACAACCCTGTCTGCTTGCAGGGGTTTGAACATGGAAACCTAGCAACCATATGAGACTTTACATTTCAAATGTAAATGCAAATAATAAAGTAAATGCAAAGAATACAAAATAAAGGGCTAAAAAAAAAAAAAATAAAGTGGCAAAAAATTGTGACCTTAAATAAAGGTTGTGAATAGAAAGGCTGGAGCTCGTATGATGGGTAACACTGGTTAAAGGAACCATATACTTAATGCTAAAAATGGTTAAAGGAGAAGGAAAGCTACGGAGGCATTTTATTGCCAATAGATTAGCTGCAATAGTGCAAGCTAGAATGCTATATTTATTCTGTAGAATGTTTTAACATACCTGAGTAAAAAGCTCTAGAAACTCTCTGTTTGTTTAGAATAGGAGCTGCAGTATTAACATGGTGTGACATCACTTCCTGCCTGAGTCTCTCCCTGCTCTGGGCTCAGATTACAGTAGAGAAGGGAGGGGGCGGGGGAAGAGGAGCAAACTGAGCATGCTCACGCCCAGGGCAATGAGGTTTAAGCTGAAGGCAGGAAGTCTGATACAGAAGCCCATGTGTACACAATAGAAGGAAAGAAATGCAGTATTTCTTTTGACAGGGGACTCAGAGCAACATTACTTGGGGGGTTTACTGGTATATTTAGATGGACCTTTCTGATAAGGCTTACTTAGTTTTAACCTTTCCTTCTCCTTTAAAGAGTTTATGACTCTGGAAAAGTAGGGTATTGAGCTTTAGATGCAATCTGTAGGAGGGGATAAAAGCAGTAGAGTTTAATGACCAAGCATTAAGCACAGTTCACTTTTATAGTATGTTATAGAATTGCTAATTGTAAGCAACTGTTCAATTGGACTTCGTTATTTTCTTTTTTATAGTTTCAAAATTAAACATAAAAAAATCTGTTTGCTCTTTTGAAAAAAGGATTTCAATGCTGGAGCAGCACTAATAACTGATGCATTTTTTTTAAAAAAAAAAACATGACAGTTTCCCTTTAAGCACTGTTTGATGAACTTACATTTCTTCTGTACAATAGCTCTCATTTAGATTCTCGGTTTATTTAACTAAATGATATTAAGGTGCAGATTTATCAAGGGTCGACGTGAATTCGAGGGAATTTTCGAAGTAAAAAAATTTTTTAGAAACTTCAATTATCGAATAGGCTACTACGACTTCGACCTTTGATTCGAAGTAAAATCGTTCGACTATTCGACCATTCGATAATCGAAGTACTGTCTCTTTAAAAAAACTTAGACTTCAATACTTCGCCAACTTAAACCTTCCGAATTGCTGTTTAGCCTATGGGGGACCTCCTGTGTGTTTTGCTAAGTTTTTTTAAGTCAAAGGATTTTTTGGGAAAATCGTTCGATTCGAAGTACGATCAGAGTATGATCATACGATCCTACTACGATCCGAATACGATCGTATGATGTATAAAATCCTCCGACTTCAAATTCGAATGTTGGAGGATTCTATTCGATGGTCGAATTTCGAAGTTTTTTCTACTTCGAAATTCGACCCTTGATAAATCTGCCCCTAGTTTTAGGGGGTTATTTACCAAACCTCGATTTTTTCAGGTAGAGGTTTTTGGGACAAAAACTTGATTATTTAGTGAATTTTTTTTTTTTTTGACCTTTATTGTACTCCGAAGCTGCTAAAAGTCCGAATCCGAAATCCCAAACCTGCCAAGATCACGTAGAAGTCAATGGCAGATGTCTCTTATAATTTGAAGATAGCGCTGGGTTTTGTCCGATAATCCGAAAAATTCAGGGTTTCCAGACAATAATCTGAAAAAATCAAGCAATTTGTGCGTCAAATCAGAAAAATTTGTACGGTTTGAGTTTTCGCTCGATTTTTTCTTGTATTTTTCTGGCCAAACTTTTTCAAGTTATTTTATTGATAAATAAGATAAAATCACGGATGGGAGTTTGGTTGAACTTGGTTTAATAAAAAGAGGAGAAATTCGAGTTTTAGTAAATAACCCTCAGTGTAAAATAGGAGAGGGTTGCTATTACAATGCGCCTGAACTATAGTAGAAAAGGTTAAGAGAAAAGAGTGGACGCATCACCATGGCAACCACAATCCCTTAAGTGAAGCAGGACATGTGCATTTGTGACATTAAAGTTGGAAACCAACGAAACGCGAAGATGACAGTTGTCATCCCTAAATGCCCATTGAGGAGATACGAGATAGAAGAAACAATGCCGTTTGGATTCAGCTCCTCTACTTGGGACTTTTTAGCAGCACAGGCGAGAAATAACTATTCAAACACTACGGGAGTTATTTATCAAAGTCCGATTTTAGCTCAACATTTTCTGCTATGAACTCCAATCAAATCCGCTTGGGTTTTTTACGCTTATTCATTATTACATTTTCCTGAAAATTAGCTTTGTGGGAAAAAATCAGATTTTTTTTTTTCACCCGGAAACTCCGATTTCTCATGCTTTTTTTGCCTGTATGGCACGATCATATGGAATCATCATTGACTTATACACAACCTCGACAGGTCTGAGATGCCGGATTTTCTAATTTGGAATTTTCCATCCTCAGGGTTTAATAAATTCCGAAAAATTCGCTTTTTTTTTTAAAAGTCCGATTTCATAAAAAAGTCACGAATTTAATTTATGCACATTTATGCAATTAACCACAGGGACACATAAGGGGCAGATTTATCAAGGGTCGAAGTGAATTAGAGGGAATTTTCGAAGTAAAAAACTTTGAATTTCGAAGTAATTTTTTGGATACTTCGACCATCAAATAGGCTACTACGACTTCGAATTCGATTCGAAGTAAAATACTTCGAATATTCGACCATTCGATAATTGAAGTACTGTCTCTTTAAAAAAACTTCGTCTTCAATACTTCGCCAAATTAAACCTGCCGAAGTGCGATGTTAGCCTATGGGGACCTTCTAGAGCAGTTTTCTAAGTTTTTGGAAGTTGAAGTAAAATCGTTTGTTCAATCGCTGAAATCTTTCGATTCAAAGGATTTAATCGTTCGATCGAACTATTTTACTTCGACCGCAAGATTGCCAAATTTGATGAAAAAAACTTCAACTTCGATATTCGAAGTCGAAGTATTTCAATTCGATGGTCGAAATTCGAAGTATTTTTATCTGCCCCATAGTATTTTTGATCACTTTAATATTTATTTATATAAGTGGATTTAACACATAGGGGCATATTTATCAAAGGTCGAAGTGGGCCTACTTCGAATCGTACAATTCTAATTAACGCTACTTTGATTCAAAGTTTTTTTAATGTCGACCTTCGATCTCCCAAACTCCGCCAATTGCCTCCATACAGGTTCTAGGAAGTCCCCCATAGGCTAAAACAGCTCTTCGCCAGCTTTTAGGTGACGAATGTTCGAAGTCAAAGTTTTAAAGAGACAGTACTTCAAAAAAATTCTACCTTCGAATTTCGTAGTTTTTTTCAACTTCGAATTCGAAGTTGGACTATTCGATGGTCGAAGTACCCAAAAATTACTTTGAAATTCTACATTTTAAATTCGAACCTTCACTCCGACCTTTGATAAATCTGCCCCATAGTGATATTGCAATTATGGTTTAATGAAGTTTATTGAATATACATGAATTCATTTACAATAATTGAACACGTATAAATACATAAAAATGAATTCATTAATTTATTAATTAATTAATTTATGTATTCACAATAATGTTATTTTATATACACATTTATTGGGATCTGAAGTATGTATTATATGAAACAGTGTTAAGTGTATTTATATATTGATTTACATTTCATATGCACTTTTTATGAATATATTTATTTTCACAGTATTACTTTGCCTTTAAATCATTTTTTTGCCTTTACATTTTTAATGATATGCATGCACATAGATATTTATGCACTGACACTTGTGTTCACTAATTACTCTGATGACGTGCCCAGTCCTAGGGCACGAAACGCGTTAGAATTGCACACCCACCGATGTAATCTTCATATGCGTTTGAATAAAGCTGAAAATGTATGTTTCTAGTGCCAGAATCCTGAGTAATCCGTGATCAGCGCTCCGCAGCGATTTGGGTGATTGGTGCATTAACCGGTAAGTAGTGACCGGTGTATCGCAAGAGCCGCGATCAAGCAGGAGGACAGATAACTCCGGGTGAGCTCCGCCATTATTGCATCGGCAATTGATATTTGTTAAATAACATACTCCCCAGTGTCTAGAAGGGCACATGACAACAGTGTAGGAATCTAAAAAAATGTTATAAAATAAATGTCATCATACAAAAAATATACGACACTATATTATCTCTTTTTTGTATGCTTTTTCCCCTGAGCTTTATTTAGCGCTGGCTCACATCTTTTCATGTTGTGTAGATTCCTATTTAGGGGAGAACGAGTTCTATTGAGCCGCATAAAAAGGGAAAATCCGGTGACCTTGGACAAGTTATAAAGGACTGTTTCAATCCTATTGAGGTTTTTTATGTTTAAATTATTTTTTTAGCAGACTTAAAGGGAAACTGTCGCGAAAATGAAAATGTAATATAAGCTTCATCATACTGAAATAAGAAACATTCTAAATACAATCAATTAAATATTCTGCATTGTTTCTGAAATAATCAGGTTTATCTTCACTATTCCTCTAGTGAAGTTAGATCCAATATATCTTATAGGGGGGCTCCTTTTGCCTAGAAGATGTATAAGAGCTCAATCTATTAAAATCACCAGACATCATGTCTCTCTAGATCAGGGATCCCCAACCTTTTGAACCCGTGAGCAACATTCAGAAGTAAAAAGAGTTGGGGAGCAACAGTAGCATGAAAAATGTTCTTGGGTGCCAAAGAAGGGCTGTGATTGGCTATTTAGAAGCCCCTATGTGGATTGTCAACCTACATTGAGATTCTGTTTGGCAGTACACCTGGTTTTTATGTAGCCAAAACTTGCCTCAAAGCCTGGAATTCAAAAATAAGCACCTGCTTTGAGGCCACTGGGAGCAACATCAAAGGGGTTGGAGAGCAACATGTTGCTCACGAGCTACTGGTTGGGGATCACTGCTCTAGATGCAGAATTTGTGCAAAAGGCAGTTATTTTGTTAGATTTTGATTGTACTGAAATTAGTTATTTGAGTGAGCTCTAATACATCTGCTAGGAAAGGAAGCCCCCCTATAAGATATATTAGATCTAACTGTCAATGAATATCTGACACCCAACTGCTGCATGAAGACAGAATGAGGAGAAACAGATGCTGAGAGAGGGATAATGAAGATAAACTTGATTATTTCAGAAACAGTACAGAAATTGAATACATAGAGTATATTTAGAAAACTTCTTATTTCAGTGTGTTGAAGCTTATATTACATTTTCATTTTCACGATAGTTACCCTTTAAGGTATGGAGATCCAAATTACATAAAAATTCCTTATCTGGAAAATCCCAAATCCTAAACATTCTGAATAACAGGTCACGTACCTGTACTCAGTTGGGAGTTTTAGTTTTCCCAACCTGCACCCGCTACCTGCCCCCCTCAGCCTGCACCCGCCCGTGCCCAACTTCCGGGTTCCTTTTATAGACCCATGTTGCGCATCTACAAAAGTTCAACCCCCAAAGTTGGAAGCCGGCATTTGTAAGGTCGCAGGTGGGTAGAGCAGTCGGAAGAGCTCAACCTGCACCTGTCCGCGACCCAGAGAAGGGAGTGAGAGTTCGGCCTGAACTCCCGGGTCCCAGGGACAGTGGGCCCCCGGCCGTTGTGGACCCCAGATTAAAGGGCAGATTTATCAAGGGTCGAAGTGAAAATTCAAATAAAAAAAAAAAATAGAATTTCGAGTTATTTTTGTGTACTTCGACTAGGGAATAGTGCAAATCAAAAGTTTATCATATACTGTCTCTTTAAAACTTCAACTTCGACCATTCACCATCTAAAACCTGCTGAATTGCTGTTTTAGCCTATGGTGGACCTCCTAGAACCTTGGTTGGTGGAATACTTGGTTAAAATACTTCAAATTAAATTCAATCTTACTTCGATTCAAATAATGGAATACAGCCTATTCACCCACAAAAAAAACGTTGATTTTTTTTTAATAAATTTCGGTTGGTCTTTTTTTATTCGAATTTCGAAGTTATTACTTCGAAATTCGACCCTTGATAAATCTGCCCCTAATAAAAAAACGAAACTTAATCAACTTTTTACCGCAATCCATTATTTTCTTTTATCTAATCACTAGGGATGTAGCGAACCGCCGATAATGTGTTCGCCGTCCGCGAACACCGGCAAAAAATGCGAACAGTTCGCGAACAGTTCGCGAACTTCGAACATCCGAAAATCGTTCGATTCGAACGATCGAAGGATTTTAATCGTTCGATCGAACGATTTTCGTTCGAATCAAACGAAAATCGTTCGATTTTAGCGATCGAATGGTCGAATGGTCGAACGATTTTGACGCGAACGCCTATTGGCGAATGTCGCGCGACATTCGCGAACTTGCGGTGGACGCGAACAGCCGATGTTCGCGCGAACAAGTTCGCCGCCGAACAGTCCGCGACATCCCTACTAATCACTACCTTATTTAAGAAAAGTCTCAGATGGGCTAATGA
Organism: Xenopus laevis; assembly: GCF_017654675.1. Lineage (NCBI taxonomy): Eukaryota > Metazoa > Chordata > Amphibia > Anura > Pipidae > Xenopus > Xenopus laevis. The sequence continues at coordinate 175,079,805 of NC_054373.1, forward strand.
GGGGCTGTACAATGTCACCTCCTTTAAAAATCTCAAAAAATAAATGAAAATACTTGAATAATAAAGATACACTTCTATAGACTCTCAGCAGGTTTTAGTTGCTGCAGGTTTTTATTTGAATTAAAAAAAATTTCAATTGATACATTTCAAAAATTTTACTTTTTGCTCTTTCAATGTTTTTGTTTGTAATTGTTAAACTGTATTGCACATTCTTTGTTTTTCCTTAAAATATTCATATATTGCACTTTTTTTTCACAGAGATGTCTTTGATATACAGAAGTATTTCCATTTTTTAATTTCCCAGTGGTTCTGTAGAAACCATCATCTTATTTTCATCTAATTTCACAGGCTCCGTATAGATTTGTCTCAGAATAATCTCACGTGAATTCTTGCAGATAGATTGCTGCTAAACGGGAAATCTTATGTTTATATTTCTCAGAAGACAGCGGGGTGACTGGGAAAACACAGGTCTGCGCATACAGTGTGTGTGTGTGACAAATGTTCCGTGGCAATCAAACTGTTGGGAAGAAGTGATTATAAACAGGACTTGTTCTTAGAAATTTTTTTATGTACAGACAAGCTGAACAATAAGAAATGTCATAATGGAAGATGCATTCTTGGTCGCTGCTTATATTACAAGTCACGGTGACATTGGGGTATTTCTTATGCGCTGACAGATGCACTTTTGTATAAAAGACAACTATATGGCATATATTTTACTTAAGGTTTAGCATTTATAAAATTACCAAAATGCACTTATTTCATGGGGCACATTTATCAAGGGTCGAACTGAAAAATTGAATTCGAAATTCAAATTTTTGAGTTTTTTATGATCAAAACTGTCAAATTCGACTACGGAGTAATGAAAAACCAATTTGAGTTTTTTAAAAAAAATTGATTTTCGAGATTTAACATACTCTGGGCCTTGAAGAACTCAAATTTGACTATTCGCCACCTAAAATCGGACAAATTGCTGTTTAAGTCAATGAGTGACGTCCTGGGATCAATTTGGAGTTGTTTGCAGCCTTCCTGGCATTCAAGTTTTTTTCGGAAGGAAAAAACTCAAATTGAGTTTTTAAAATTCAAATCTAATTCAATTCAAAGGGTCAATCCTATTCAACCGAGTTTAATGAAAAATCTTTTTTTATAATAAATTTCGATTGATCAAATTTCGAATTCATGGGAGTTTATGGGAGTTTTAAAAACTCACCTGAATTTGAAATTCAAACCTTGATAAATGTGCCACCCCATATTTCTCTTTCTACGGCTACAGGTATGGAATATATTATCCAAAACCCAATATTCAGAAAGCTAAGACATAAATGTAGAAAAAACATTTCCCATAGAGTGACTTTTAAAGTCTTAAGGTCTTAATTTTTTGTAATTCCTTACCTCTGTAGGGACCCGTAGTGTTTATCCTATGGTCTAAGACCTCATGGTCTGGGAATTCCCCTGTTTGGCTTGAGAGTGGAGTTTCCAGGGGCAGAGCTCTTGGATTGGTGCAGCATGGCTGATCCCAAAGGAAGCCACAAGTTGTCGCTGTGCACCAATATAAAAGGCGAATGCCATGTGCTCACAGCCATTACAGTTTTGCTGCTGAACCTTGTTTCACAGTGGAGATAGGGAATCCTATCCGGCAAAAATGTAGGCTAAAAAGGAGTTCAATAGGCCTGCCAGGGCTGGGCAGGATCCTCCAGTGTCCGAAAGCTCAAACAGGAGGGTTTAGAGTTTTGCTGGACATCTTTCATGTTTACATCATGGAGAGTGTTGAGAGCTGCAGTTCAGCAATGGATGCCAGGAGAGCTCCTCTGTAATAATAGAAAATACCATGTACTTGATTATCCCTCAGTTAGTGGAAATCCTAATAAATCTAAATTTTTTAGAATTTTAGAGAAATAGAAAACACGAACTTTTAGAGAAAAAATGTTTCAGGAAAAAATAGAAATCTGATAAATCGGCCTCCTAAAGACTATAAAACTTTCAGGTCCCAAGCATTCCAGATAATAGATCCCATACCAGTGGCATAATGACTGACCCCCCCCTGTCACTCTAACCTACAAGCCCCCAGCTCCCCCTGCTCTGGAGCTCAGAGTGCAGGCTATGTTTGGCCAAAATGGGAGTCATGGGCAACTGAATGGTTATTGTAAGCCGGGGAGGTAAAACAGGGAGCATGGCCCAAGAGTCCCATACCTGTACTAACATCTTCATTAAATGCATCACAGTAAGGTATGGCGCACATCACTTTTTCTCCTTGCGTCTCCCTACAGCTCTTCTGAAGTGTTCTGGCTAAATATATGGTTCATTTAATCTTTTAATCAGATTTTTCTCTCAGTTTCCCAAGAAATTATATATGAAAATGAAAACACTGCATACTAAAAATAAAATCCCATTAAAGTCAAGGGTGGCATGCGCCCAGCCGCATTCAAATGCAAGCCCTGGAGATTGGGTGAGGGAGATTTGAAAATCTCCCGCATGTCTCTAGTGCTGGACAATTCCTGCATCTGCCTGTGCTCACTCGCACCGAAAGGAATGGCCGGGTGGAGATGGGAGGGGAAGGGGAGGTTACAGGGAGCGGAAGGAGACGTGGGAACGGAGCTGGCCTTGGGGCGCCTGAATTGTAAGTCCGGCCCTGTGTATGCCTATATACCGGTGGTCCCCAACCCTTTTTTTTTTACTAGTGAGCCACATTCAAATGTAAAAAGAGTTGGGGAGCAACACAAGCATGTAAAATAAGGCCTGTGATTGGCTATTTGGTTAACTCTATGTGGACTGGCAGCCTACAGGAGACTCTGTTTGGCAGTACATCTGGTTTTTATACAACCAAAACTTGCCTCCAAGCCTGGAATTCAAAAATAAGCTCCTGCTTTGAGGCCACTGGAAGCAACATCCAAGGAGCCACTGGTTGGGAATCAAATATATTCTCTATCTTTTTTGATCATATATATGATAATCTGGAAGCTTCATATCATCTCAACCTTCTGAACCTGGCAGAGGATGTGTATGTGTAATGTACCATTTTCAGCTAGTCTATATTGAGCTGAGGGCTATCCGGTGCAGAATTATTTACTCTGTTCAAAGGTACCACTCGCAGACAAATATAGCCAGCCAGGAATTTCTTTGATGACCCACAGTATATGACTTGTGTAATGAAAGCAGAATGTGTATGTATGATGGCTGGGTGTCAGTCTGTGTGTTCTATATATTGATATGGATAAGTTGCACCCATTTAAACATACACATATAAGGCAAGGTACGACATCCGCAATTATTCCAGAATTAATTTGCCAATAGCAAAGGTATTTTCCCCAAGTTTAAAGAGCTAATATATTGGGTCAGAATCGAGGCTTGAAGACCTGGGTTGGGGCTTGCCGCGACATACTTGCAGTTTTCATGACCACATGCAAATGCCAGGGCATAAAGAAGTCTGTATGTCTCATTTATATTCTTTTCATATTCATGTAACCCCCTCAAAAAGCACTGCTTTCCCAGAATGAGGAAGATGGAAACTCAAACATCAACCAAACTGTTCAAAAAATAGACAAAAAGGAGTTTGGGGAATACAAAACTCTGGGTTGGGGAGGCAATAGTGGGAGAATAAATGAGTAATAGTAATGAAAACTGGTGAGAAAATTATTTATATATCGAATGCAGGTGTAACCATGGACCCTTATTCCTTATTTAGCCCCAAATGTGGGTTCCTGTTTGGTTGTGTAGAGGGTATTTTCAAAATTATGATTTGTTTCTGCACTCCTATCTCATGTGTATGTATGCCAATGTATTATAGTTCTGTATTATATGTACTGTAGGTTCTGTATTTGAAGAACATCTGCTAACCGATTCCTGAGGGAAGGTACCCGCTCTGTTCCTTGGAGTATGATTCAGACATGTTTCACCAGAGTCATTTAAAGGAAGATGGCCTATCTACAGTATGGGTGAGTGAAGGTCTTAGAACCTAAATGAATGACATTTACACTGAGGGTCAATGTGCGTTTATTACTCTGGAAGGAAATAAGAAGAATTTCTATAAGACCCCTGGGAAAAGCATTCTATTTTCTGTAACGTGGGACTGTTATTGGCTGACTTTTTCTTTTAATAAGTTGAATTCCAAAGTAGGGCTGAAGTTGTAAGAAAGGTTTGTTTCCCATTCTCTCGCTGCCGCTGCACTTTAGAAATGTTTCTCTTTGAAAGAGTAATAGCATATTCTTTTGTCCAAACTCCTCACTCTGGGCACTCTGATAATAGACCTAGCGAAAGGCAGGCACAGGCTGTCACATTCCAATATGAATTTCATATTCATTTTTTTTCTGGTGAAGCTTGATGCCTACTAAAATCCTGTTGATTCTAAAAGGAGGAGATACTGAAGACGTTTAAAGAACAAAATGTACTCAGATGTTTTTTATGATCATTGTATGGAGAGCAGAACTGGAAGATGTGGAGCACTGTTATATAACACAGGATTTTTTCATCTTTGCATAGCTGTATTTATAAATAAAAGGGCACATAAAGCCTCACACACAGGTTTGTCTAATGCCTTATATCAGTGATGTCCAACTTCTGTGGTACCGAGGGCCAAAATTTTACTGGTCTACGTGGTGGAGGGCTGATAATGGAAGTCAGTGTTGGCCACTCCCCCTTTTAAACCAAACCCACTGTAAACCACACCCATATTACCACAAGAAATTTTAATATCATATCCACATTAACGGTGGTAGCACACCAAAAAACCAAATGGTTGGTGCTCACTGCAGGGAAATCCCTCATCACTCATATGTGAAAAATTTAAGTCATATTAAAAACATAGAAATAAATCCATATACCTCATCCTCCCTGTGAACAACAACCCCCCAACACATGATTAAACACCTTAGGGACCCTTAACAACAAATTCCAAATGCTAACAAACCCCAAGAACAAACTACTAACAGGCTTACATTCCACAATTAGCGTAAGGCAAGCAGAGAATGGCACACACAAGCAGCACTGGGCAAGCAGAGAATGGCCCACAAGCAGCACTGGGCAAGCAAAGAATGGCACACACAAGCAGCGCTGGGCAAGCAAAGAATAGCCCACAAGCAGCACTGGGCAAGCAAAGAATGGCACACACAAGCAGCACTGAGTAAGCAGAGAATGGCACACACAAGCAGCACTGAGTAAGCAGAGAATGGCACACACAAGCAGCACTGAGTAAGCAGAGAATGGCACACACAAGCAGCACTGAGTAAGCAGAGAATGGCACACACAAGCAGCACTAGGCAAGCAGAGAATGGCACACACAAGCAGCACTGGGCAAGCAGAGAATGGCACATACAAGCAGCACAGGGCAAGCAAAGAATGGCACACACAAGCAGCACTGGGCAAGCAGAGAATGGCACACACATAAGTAGCACTGAGTAAGCAGAGAATGGCACACACATGTAGCACTGGGCAAGCAGAGAATGGCACACACAAGCAGCACTGGGCAAGCAGAGAATGGCACACACAAGCAGCACTGGGCAAGCAAAGGATGGCACACACAAGCAGCACTAGGCAAGCAGAGAATGGCACACACAAGTAGCACTGGGCAAGCAGAGAATGGCACACACAAGCAGCACTGGGCAAGCAGAGAATGGCACACACAATGAGACAAGCAACACTGAGTAAGCAGAGAACAGGGAGGGAAGGCAGAACAGAGCAGGAGACAGGGAAAGCTCTCAGTCTAATATGTACTACATACAGTGACACAGTGCTGGTGCCCGATTAGCATTTTGTATAAAGTGTGAACAGGTGAACAATGTGGGCAGTTTCAGTCTGGGTCTCAGGTGTGAACAGTACAGGCTTTAGGATATAAACAATAGAGGTGTCATAAGTGTGAACAATACAGGGGATTAGAGTCTGAATTTGAGGTTTAAACAATGCATGGGCCAGTTAATCTCTGTAGTGATACCTTTTAAATTTTACATATGGTAAACAGACACAGCATGTGGGGGGCCACAGAAGGGGGGGTCACGGGCTGCATCGCCAGTTGGACAGCCCTGCCTTTTTGCATAGGGCTCCTGTACCAGTTCTTATGTTCAGCAGAGATACACCTATCCTTTCCCCTACTATTCTTACCTTCCAGGTACACTCACCTATATAAATTCCTCCCATTCCTATATATGCTAGTTCACTAGGTAGCTGCATGCAGGTAATGACTCCATACAGAGAATAAGCCAGCAATAGGTAAAGCAATGGGGATGTGGTTATGCCTTCAATATCGCTTGGTCCAATGCACAGATCTTAGATTTTAACTGGTTTACTTAGGGTAATGGTACATGGGAGGCTATAAACTAGGGATGCACCGAATCCAGGATTCGGTTCAGGATTCGGCCTTTTTCAGCAGGATTTTGATTCGGCCTAATCCTTCTACCCGGCCGAACTGAATCCGAATACTAATTTGCATATGAAAATTAGGGGTGGGGAGGGAAATCACGTGACTTTTTGTCAGAAAACAAGGAAGTAAAAAATGTTTTCCCCTTCCCATTTGCATATGCAAATTAGGGTTCGGATTCGGTTCGGTATTCGGCCGAATCTTTCACGAAGGATTCGGCCACGAAGGCCCGGAGAGGAACTTCCCAGTAGCCTTTCACCTAGCAAAGGGGACTCCGGACCTGAATTGGCAAGATGGTACAACCTTGGCACCAAGGGGGTCACCAAGAGGGTGTTACACCACTATGGTAAATGATTGGCTACAATTTCATACAATTTGTCGTTGTTGTCTAAGCATAGAGCAAATTTAATCTAAAGAGGACTGTGAGGGCAGTTCTTTAATCTTATATTGCCTAATTTAAAAGAAAAATCACAAATGTGCAGATCCTTATATGTATCTTTACACATGGCCTCTCTTCCCTCTCTGTCTTTATCTATACTCCCTATATCCTCTTATAATATTTTTTCCCCTTCCTCTAGATTTCCACCATCCTCTTTTGGTCAGCACCGAAGCTTCTGAGCAGTTTCAGGCATGTCACCAGCTCTGGGAAATGTGCAGTAACCACTTGCAGGTAGGTTTATTTTAGGGATGCACCAAATCCAGGATTCGGTTCAGGATTTGGCCAAGATTCAGTTTTTTTCAGCAGGATTTGACTGAATCCTTGTGCCTGTCTGAACCAAATCCTAATTAGCATATGGTAATCCTAATTGCATATGTAAATTAGGGGTGGAAGGGAAATTACTTTTTGTCACAAAACAAGTGTTTTTTTCCACTTTTTCCCCACCGTCCCTAATTTGCATATGCAAATTAGGATTTGCTTCAGTATTTGGCCAAATCTTTCAATGAAGGATTCATGTATTTGGCCGAATCCCAAATAGTGAATTTGGTGCATCCCTAGTTTCTTGAAATAAATACATAAGAGATAAAATCCAAAAAAATGACAATAGAAGCAGTGGGCTGAAGGCATGATGGCTGAAGATAGGATAGGGGGAAAAAAGGCTGACAATGACAAATTATTAGTTTTTAGTTCTAGTGTAAGGCAAGACTTGGGCACCATTCTTGGTCAGATGCATCTTCCAGAACAAGACAAAAGTAGACATCCCTGGATCTGCAGATGTTCCACCAGAAACATCCAGTCAATCTTAGCAGCAATCGTACTTCTCGTTTCTCTTGTTAAGCCGAACAGTTGTTTCTTTTTCTGCAGAAAATACATGATTGCCATCTAATTACTCTTCCTCTGGTTTCATATCAATGTTTTCAAACAAAAGAAGAAACCTTAGGGGAATACACATTAGCATATATATTATCATCTACGTCATAATACATTCAACAGACAATGGTCGGCCAACATGATCTGTATTTCCATGTATTACCGTTCATGCCTAGCCCTCCAGAGAATGCCCATGTCTTACCTTATTAGTGTCTGATTTCTCACAAATCACTTTAAAGAATATTTGCTTATTTCTGACCCTGGGAAAGAACGACTGTCAACGGTCTCGTCAAACACTCCTGAGATGAATGGATACTGCATGAGGAAACCAAACGAGATTGTAAATCTAATTCCACGAGCAGCAATGGGTTTCTGTAAAGATTACAGATGAAGCAATAGCTTTGGGGGTCAGTGAGTGGCCTGGGTCAATCACAGCAATTCACAGAGCAATGCTTCTTCTTATATAAATATCAGAATGGAAACAGGATAGTGAGGGCCTAGCTATGATACATTTTGGAGGTTGATAAGACCATATATGCAGAGTTATAGTATCCCCCAGCAACCAATCAATAGGTTAGTAAGTATCCCTAAAAAGAATCATTAGTGGCAACGTTCAAACTGTTATTTGAAGTCTTTATATAAAAAAGGAAAAGCCACAGATTTACAAATGACAGAATTACACAGTACTAGGAAGGGCCATCCATATTTGGAATCAAAATAGCTCATATCTGCAATGTGTTGGAAACATGGAGGGCAAAAATGTAATGGGTTTGCTGCAGGGGGGCCCAAGAGGTACAAGGGGCCCAATGAGGCCCTACTGAATGTGCAGTTAAAATTAGTGATGGGCGAATAAATTCGCCAGGCGTGAATTCGCAGTGAATTTCTGCGTTTCGCTGCCTGTGAATAAATTCGCCGGTTTAAAAAAAAAAGTCGCTTGTGTCAAAACCGTTGCAACATTATTCGGATGCCCATTGACTTAAATGCCGGCGTCAAATTTGCCGCAAACGTCAAAATTTGTGTTTCGTGAATTTTTCGCCCCTTCGTGAATTTTCTATCAGTTTCCCGAATTTTTTGCCGTTTCCCGGAAATTTTGCGATCTTTCAGTGAAGCAAAAGAGGACAAATTCGCCCATCACTAGTTAAAATATATACTTGAAAACAGGACAACCGCTGGATATTTTGGGGGCCCTAAAATGAATTTTCTGTAACATCTAGTTACGCATACCTCCCAACTGTCCCGTTTTTAGAGGGACAGTCCCTCTTTTGACAGCATAACCTGCAGTCCCTCATTTGTACTGGAAAGTCCCGTTTTTTTCTTCACTGAACAGTCAGAAAAAGAAACAAAGTTTCGAACTTAAGTGGCTTTTGGCCCAGAGAGCCCAGAACAGCAACAACAGAAGATAAGAAACTTTTGTAACAATTTTGAGATAAGAAAATAAGTAATTGTAACAATTTGGATAAACAGGTCTCTTGGAAGAAGTTAGACTCTCAGCTTAAAGGGTAATTCACCTTCATTAGCAAAACTGTAATAACTAAAAAACAAAAAACAGAAATATGTTCAAACTGTTATAACCTGTGAAATGTTGGGGTTACAAAAATGGGCGTAGTCAAAAATGTCGCAACGATATGTGCGCCAACCTTTTTGTCCCTGTTTTGATTTCCAAAATGTTGGGAGGTATGTAGTTACGCCACTGATGAGAGCAGCAGTAGTGTGTAAGCTGAATGAATCTGGGAAGCATAATAGTACCTGGGACCTCACCTGAGCCCCAAATCATTGGTCTGAAGTTGTTTCAGCAGACAGACCCAAAATCTAAGTTAGAAAATATAATTGGAGTTAATGCCACTGCTCCGGCACCTCTAGGAGCCCTGCAGTTTGGAAACATCTGCCCTAATGCAATGGTCCCCCAATGAATGTGAGAAATAACAGGTTGTACAAGCTCTCGTATTCTTCATATTCTTCTCCCCAGTTAAAGTGAAGCAGCCGGCAATTTATCAGCTCTAGCCGTGACTCTCCTGGAGACTGATAGCCCATCAACACTCGCTCAGGAACAATTCTTATTGCTCAGAACAAATGGTGCCAGCAGGCATTTCATTTGTGAGACAGTTGGAGAAGCAGCAGTAGTAATAACCTGATATAGGATCTTCTGCTTTCCTCTTTATAGGGAACCGATGGCAGAAAACTTTTAGCTCAAGGAGAATAAGGAACAAGAAGAATGAATCAAATCAGTGCATTACGGAGCCGACTGTGTCTGAATATAAATGAATAAAACACCACTTGTTTCTATACTGAGTCTATATTGAGTCAAATGAAGAAAAAAACAGGTATATTCTGCTTAATATACTGGAGTGAATTTGATATTAATTCTCTGTGTGTCTTTCTGTTGGCAGATAATATTGAAACAGGGAACATTCTATTGCTTCTGTGCTCTCTAATTGCTGTTTGAGCTTTTCTATAAAAAACAACTCACCCCACTCACAAATCCATGTTTTACCATTGGCCATTTACATGATCTGTCCAAGTGAAACGAATACGGCTCATTTATCATGACTTGCTCCTTGCAACTTTCACCTACTGGTAATATACCAGTTCAACCAGCTTGGAAGAATTGCAAGAGAGCCCTGGCATGACGTCCTCCCTTAATGCCCTTTGGGGGTTATGTAATAAAAGAGCGAAGTGGCCGTCCCTAGCGAAAATTCACCAGAAATACAATCCACAGGGATATCGACAATTTACAGGCGTAGAGGACAATTTGCTAGCAAAGGCGCCCTATCGCCAGGCGAATTTTCGCTCAGGAGAACAATCATTACTCTGCAAATTCACTAAAGTGCGAATTTTACAGAACGTTACCTCTTTCGCAAGAGTTTCCGTCGCCAGTTTAGACCTGGCAAACTGATAAGATAAATCCACATCCTCCTCAATCTTATGTCAGTGACATATCCTGTATGCTGCTGGCTTTTTTGATATTTTAAGGCGGAATTGTCTTCAAAGGTTCTAACTATTAAAGATTTTTGTGTTAACATATTTTTTTAACCATTTGAGGGTTAAAATAAAGACATATATATGACCTATATCTACCCAGGGCCGATTTGACTAAGTGGCAACCAGTGCTGGCTGATTCCGCTCAGCCCCACCCCATTGCCGCAGGGTCCTAGCGCCAGCCGCGCGCTCTAAAGCACAGAAGCACTGGGGAGCTTTGCGTCCCCAGTGCTCCTAATGATGCGGCTGGGCGGCATGCTGACCCTAAAATTTTGTTGCCCCTAAAATTTCGCTGCCCTAGGCCCTGCTCTAATTGAATTTTAGTGTAAGAGTACAAGCAAAGTTTCGCTAGGCAGAAACGAATGCTCGCAAGAGATTGCTAAGAAATGTTCGCACTGACGAATTAACGCTAGCGAAACTTCGTCAGCATTTGGCTGCTGAGATGCAACTTTGCATTTTAGTGAATTAGCGCAAGGGTAACGAATTTACACCTGGTGAAGTAGCCAGGGCCGGATTTGCGTGGGCCCTTAGGCCACGCATCCTAGAGCCCGCACGTGTGCCGACCACAATGTCGCGTCCTCAGTGCTCCTAAGCAAGTGGCCGGGCAGCATGCCGCCCCTAATAATCTGCTGTCCGAGGCCTTGGCCGGTGTAGCCTGGCCACTTTTCCGGGCATGGAAGTGGCTTGTAGTGTGGCTGAGCATTCGCTGGCATTCGTTGCCCTTTAGTCAAAATTTAAATTCAAAAATACCAACCAAAATTAAATTGAAGTTTTTTTTGGGTCGAATAGGTTCATTTTCGATCAAATAGGTCCGTATCGTTCGAACCGTAGGAATATCGAATTCGGTCGAATTTGATTCAAAGTTTTTCTAATAAAAAACTTTGAGTTTTCAAAGTCCACCAATTGACTCCAAATAGGTTCTAGGAGATCCTCCATAGTCTAAAACAGCAATTTGGCAGGTTTTAGATTGCGAATGGTCGAAGTGGAATTTTTAAAAATTTCGATATTTGAATACACAAGTACTCACAAAAAATAGACCGAAATTCGAATTTTTTTCATTTGAAAATTCACCTCGACCTTTGATAAATCTGCCCCTAATTATTGCCCAGGAGCAGGACGCATACCAGCCTGTGTGTGGGGCCAATGGAGATACTGATCCTTTTTAAATGAATCTACAATAAACATTATATATTATTTACATTATTTTTGGTGCCCGTGTGGAGTTTTTCTGAGGCCTGGATGCCTTCTTTCGGTTTATCTTCTCCGTAAGCTGACGTTCTACATGGTGATTGACACATATATTGCGCCCCTGTCTTTGTTGTTGTAATGTCATCAGTAACCCAGAGCAACCAATCAGCAGGTAGCATTTTCTGCTCACCTGTTTAAAAGCAAAAATCTTATTACTAAGGGTTACTGCTCCTGGGCAAACTTAGTGTCTTTTATTACAAGTGGGGGTTTGTGTGTTGCACCTACACGTGCAACTTACTTGCTCCTAACTTGCACCTGATGCTGATTCTGGCACCATGAGTATCGGTGAGCTGGAAATGATGCCATTCACAGCCACACAAATTACTATTGGAGTCATGATACAAGGCAGGCAGCAATTAGTACACTGGAATTCAGAGAATACAAATCTAGATGTTGGGTAAAAACCATGATAATTAGCTTTGCAATTAACACTTGAGCTTGTAGCTGGGTCCTTAAGAGGATTCTTGAGTTGCAATATCATGGCCTCTAGAAATTATGCAGATGTGGGATTGGAAATGTATATACACAATGTACACTAAATTTCTTTTTGTTTTGTAATGGCCAATCAGCAATTAGCCTTGATGAGCCTATTCAGTTACACTACTGAGAGCAAGAGTCTTATTAATGACTACTACTATCTTAAAAATCATTCCAATTCTACAAACTGTACCTGTAGAACCTTCTCAAATTTTTTATATGAATAACTTTTTAATTATATGTACAGGCATGGGATCCATTATCCGCAAACCTGTTATCCAGAAAGCTCTGAATTACAGAATGGTGGTCTCCCATAGAGATTATCAAATGTTTAAAAATTATTTCCTTTTTCTCTGTAATAATAAAACAGCAGCTTGTACTTGATCCCAACTAAGATAAAATTAATCCTTGTTGGAACCCGAACCAGCCTATTGGGTTTATTTAATGTTTACATGATTTTCCAGTAGACTTAGGGGCAGATTTATCAAGGGTCGAACTGAAAAATGTAATTTTTAAATTCGAATTTCAAGCTAATTTTAGTGTACTTCGACTAAGGAACAGTCCAAATTCCATTCAAATGTGAAAAAAAATCGAAAATTTGAATATCGAAATTAATCAGGTAGGGGCAGATTTATTAAAGGTCGAGATGAATTTTCTAATGAAAAAAAAATGTAATTTCATGTACTTCGTCTAGGGAATAGCCTAATTTTGAAAACAATTAGAATATCATATTTCATTATGTACTGTCTCTTTAAAAATTTGACCGACCATTCGCCATCTAAAACCTGCCGAATTGCTGTTTTAGCCTATGGGGACCTCCTAGAACCTATTTGGAGTCAATTGGTGGACTTTGAAAATGAAGAATGCACTATTCCTTCGATTCTTTGATTCGGACTTATTCGATCAAAAACTGACGTATTCGACCAAAAAAAACTTCAACTTAATTTCGGTTGGTCTTTTTGAATTCGAATTTCGAAGTTTATTCAAATTCGACCCTAGACAAATATGCCCCGTACTGACGCTTATTGGGCCGTGTATGGGGCCATCCGACGAGCTTCCCTGATTGATATCTGTCCTAAAGTCGGGCAGATCTCGATCGGGCAGGTTAAAAAATCCCGTCGGATCACGACCGCATCTGCGCGTGTATGTGGTCCCACGATCCGACCGCCCTTATTGGATGCATTATGATCCGCTCGTTGGGCCCTAGGGCCCACAATCGGATAAGCCCGATATCGCCCACTTCAATGTGGGCACATCAGGGAGAGATCCGCTCGTTTGGCGACATCGCCAAACGAGCGTATCTCCACGTCTATGGCCACCTTTACTCCTGACAACTTCCTTGACTACTTGGTGGTCAGACTGGTGGGAAAATGACCAGCAGGTGGTGCTGTTGTAACAAAATTCATTCATATAAATAGTGCATGTATCCTTTAATATCTTGGCATTAAAAAAAATGAATAATAATGAATGTACATTGCAAACGTTCTTAGAATAGCACTCTCATCAATTTACTCCTTTTAAAGGTTTACTTGTCCATTCATTTCAATGCCCGGATCCCCAACAAAGAGGTCCATTTGGGTCTGTAACCAGTTAGAACCACCCACCAGACAAAAATGCAGTTGACCTCCTGATCTCTGGCACTTCCAGCCCTGGGTACGGGATTTATTCTTCCTGTGCCACCGGCAGCAAAAGTAGATTGTCAGCTCTAGGGGAAAGAGTTCACTGTGCCTGAATTACTTCATCAAGAATGTTGTGTACTTTAATAAATACTACAAAATGTAATGGAATGCTGTTCTGTTGTGATTGATGCCTTTCCATCATCACAAACTATATAAGGACCCGGGACAGCTGTAGAAGGAGGAGGAGCTGGATGGGATAGAAGGGAAATAAACAGATAAAAAATAAAGAGGTGGATTAATAGGGGTCAGGTACGGTTGATGGTGGAACAGGGGCAGAATAATGCAGAAGAGCAAAAGAGCCAATGGGTATATTGGATCCTATAATTTATACATTTTGAAATTAGACATTCAAAAACATATGGACAATAAAGAGACTGCCCTGTACCTCTAGAATTCTATTCTTGTCTGCCCCTGACATGACCTGTGCCCTTTGCCTTTAAATCCAATTACAATTTTGACCTCTTTGACGCCAACACGTAAGATCTTACTTTCCTTATAATGTCACCTGCATTTGAAATTGATGAAAATCTCTATTTCCCATGTAACCGGGATGGATGTCATTGCTCAAGTTGTTATCCCTCCTGCTGGAAAACAGTATAAACTCAGAAGTGAAATATGTGAATAATATGTATGTAATATGTAATAATATGTATGGAGGTTACCATCAATTCTACACAAGCTGGAGAAATGCAACATCATTTTAATTAAAGGGGAAGTATACACCCTTGTCCAGCTTGAGTGCAATAAATTGGACTATTGCTAAACATACTTTGCCTGTGGTTTAATCACAAACTATCATCATTTAAAAAAAAAAAAAGATTAAAACCTTTAAATGGCCAATTTTGTTGTATTATAATATTTAAGACAATTGGCCCTTATTTTTTATTCGTTGTAGTCTTTGAATTATTTAATTTAATGATTTAATTATTCACCGTTAGTATGTTATAGAATAGTCGCTTCTAAGCAGTTGGTCTTCATTATTTATTTTATACTGTTTTTTTAATTATTTGCCTTCTTCTGACTCTTTCCAGCTTCCAAATGTGGGTCACTGACCTCATTTAAAAACAAATACTCTGTAAGGCTACAAATGTATTGTAATTGCTACTTTTTATTACTCAGCTTTCTATTCAGGCCTCGCCTATTCATATTCCAGTTTCTCATTCAAATTGGTTTGGTAACATTCAGTAAAATCTGCATTTTAGTGAATTTGAGTAGCGTCTGTTCGCCAGAGCGAAAAGTAGCCTGGCGATAGAGTGCAAATGAACGCTAGCGATGGTCTGTTTCGCTAGCGAATTGGCACCTGTGCCTGTTAGTAAAATATTCTTCTGACTACATCTCCATGGTATCCTCCTGACTACATCTCAATTGTATTTTCCTGACTAGATCTCCATGGTATTCTCTGGACTACATCTCCATTGTATTCTCCTGACTTCATCTCAATGGTATTCTCCTGACTACATCTCCTTGGTATTCTCCTGTCTTCATCTCAATGGTATTCTCCTGACTACATCTCCTTGGTATTCTCCTGACTTCATATCAATGGTATTCTCCTGACTTCATCTCAATGGTATTCTCCTGACTTCATCTCAATGGTATTCTCCTGACTTCATCTCAATGGTATTCTCCTGACTACATCTCCTTGGTATTCTCCTGACTTCATCTTAATGGTATCATCCTGACTACATCTCAATGGTATTTTCCTGACTAGATCTCCATGGTATTCTCTGGACTACATCTCCATGGTATTCTCCTGACTCCATCTCAATGGTATTCTCCTGAATACATCTCAATGGTATCCTCCTGACTTCATCTCAATGGTATTCTCCTGACTTCATCTCAATGGTATTCTCCTGACTTCATCTCAATGGTATTCTACTGAATACATCTCAATGGTATTCCTCTGACTACATCCATGTGTCCCACTTGGTTGGAAGAATCAGTGACAAATCTCTTTGTTCAGCAAACCCTCTAAAGAGCAAATATTCACACATGTGACCAGCTCAATGAACAACTAATAAAATAATAATAATGACAACAATATCCATCCCATGGCCCTACAACTGCACTGGTTGGCCATTGGAGGCATAATACAATGTCACGATGTGTTATAATACAGTGCAAGGTGACATATAATCAATAAATGATGACGTTGTTTTTCATTCCCAAGGACACAAATTAAAGAACTAGCAACTTGAAATAGAAAGGGAATAACAGTATCACAATATCTAAGACACAGTAGCATATATTGCTTGTTCTTTTGCCTGAGAAACATATTAAGATTGGGGTTATAAAATAACATTTCCTCCTACGATCACTATACACGCACAGATATTATCCTACAGCACCATTTGGTGCGTATATGGTGGGAGACAAGGTGATCGATATCAGCAAAAGACACCTTCTTTGCCTCGTCAATAGGCCAAAATGGAAAATTTTGATTGGGGTGCCTTTGAAGGAACTCAAAGTTGGCAATGGGTTACGGTTGATTTGTCAGATAGTGGTACAATTCTGTTGTTTCTACCTTTATATCTGATGATTCAGCTCTTAATGTTTGTAGTGAAAATGAGCAATCTTTCTTGTGACTAATGGTCGCAGGGTCGTAATTGTAACGTGTATGGCTACCTATAGGCTGAGGATGATATCCCCTAATGTAAGTTACCTGAAATTAAAGGGATTCTGCCATGGGAAAACATGTTTTTTCAATGCATCACTTAATAGCGCTCTTCTAGCAGAATCCTGCATTGAATTTCATTTCTAAAATCAGATTTTTTATATTCAGACATGTTCTTAGTTTCCCAGGTGCCCTCAGCCATGGGACTTGTGCTCTGATAAACTTCAGTCAATCTTTACTGCTGCACTGCAAGTTCAAGATATATCATCCCCCTCCCTTTCCCCCAAGCAGCCCATCAGCAGAACAATGGGAAGGTAACCAGACAATAGCTTCCTGATACCTGCATTGTTAAAAAAAGATATGAGAATAGCAAGTCAGGCCAACACTACTCCTTTAGTTACACTGAGTAGGAGAAACAATAGCTTATCTGAAAGCACTTCCATTGTGAAACAGTGGCTCTTTCTGAAAGAATATCATCAGGCACAGTGACCTGAGATTAAATGCAGTGTAAGTTAGTAATAAAAAAACGAAACCATAAAAATTTTGTCAGAATCCCTTTAACTAATCTGACAAAATGGCTTGTCATAAGGTGTCATCTGTATGTGGCAGTTGCCATCAGTTGTCTTTTTGCTTTTTCTTTTTTTGTTTTACTAGCAGCTTTCATATTTTGTGTTCCAAAAAATATCCAGAGCAGTTACATGTTCACATGGCTAGACCATAGCTAGTAACTAGTTGGAGTACTTCAATGTTGTTAAAGATAGGCCAACTTGTAGCCAATCAGAGGATCACAGGGTTAGACAAGCTTTACCCATTCGGATCATTCAAATGCTCAAATGACTAGACCAAAAAATTAAAGAAGCTGGCTTCTGAGAAAGTGACTAGCACAGTCACGAAACACGTAAAGCCGTGCTCTCCCCTGCCTGCCTTATCTGTCTGTACTCAATGATTTTACTAGAAAACCTAAATAAACTTGGATTTTTATCTATACACTGGTATTTATGAATCCTGCAATACAGTGGGCTGCAAGTGTGCCTTTGATGACTTTTCTAGACCAAAAAATTGTAGTCTTCACATGTGGACCAAATTATAGACAATAAGACCATTAGAATGATCACATTGCTAGAACAATATGCAGCTAGTATAAGAAGACCATTATAATAATTACTGTATTTGGTGAGAACATTAGAATTTTACCTAAGTTGCAACAGATCTAGCAAAAATGTGGTCAAAATGTTGATCTATATGATATATAATTCATGCACTTAGCTTGTCTTCTGTAATAAATTGGTCAAAACAATATAAATGGACCTTATGTAGATACATGGTCAGTTTAAACTTTGTCTTCAGGGTTGAAATCAGTGTTGGAAGTAGCAAAGGTCAGGGGGATGCAGGATTGTCAGGGTCAGTAGTATTAATATGGAAGCCAAGAACTGAGTAAAGGTCATGCATTGACAGCTAGGGGAATATACATCTATCTAGAGAAATCGGTGGCCAACCAAGGATACAATGGCCAAAAACAGGATAGGGATAGAAGGGAGACTTCGAATTATGAGCTAATTTTCATATACTTCGACTAGGAAATAGTCCAAATTCAATTTGAATTTGAAAAAATTCAAATATCGAACTTTATCATGTACTGTCTCTTTGAAAATTCAACTTTAAACATTCACCATCTAAAACCTACCGAATTGCTGTTTTAGCCTATGGGGGGACCTCCTACCTAGAACCTACTTGGAGTCAATTGGTGGACTTTGAAAAATCAAAGTTTTTTTTTTTAAAAAAAAAAACTTCAACTCGAATATGGACTATTCACCCCAAAGAAAAAAACTTTAACTTTTTAAATACATTTTGGTTGGTCTTTTTTTTATTAGAATGTTGAAGTTCTGGGAGTTCAGGATCATCGCATATGCGGCAAACTTTCTATTGTTTCTGTGAGTTTCTGTGTTTGAGCCTTTGGTGACTATGTAGGTCTATGTAAGTGTGTGAGTGTGTGAGTGTGTGTGTGTGTGTGTGTGTGACTGTGAATGCCTTTGTGTCTTTGTAAATTCCTGTTTCTGTGTGTGATCACAATCTGAAGCATTTACCCTGTTAAACCATCTAGGAGTGAATGCCAATTGGTGTGTGTCAGAGTACACGAATTGCTAATTAGATTCCTATTAATGAAGTACTTGTCAGTTAACCTGACATAATTAGAACTGTTCTTTAATTTTCCATTACATTAACACAAGTAGTAAAATACACAAGGGGTTTTATTATGAGAGGGAAATCATCAGAATCTGGACAATGATGGGAATGGTCTAAATCCTAAAATAACTGCTTCCAAAGGGAATGTTTGATGGTACACTAGGCTTTTAAAGTAAACACTAAAAATGAATATAGCTAAAATTGCCATATTTTATATAGTGAACTTATTGCACGAGGCTAAAGTTTGAGCTTGTCAATAGCAGCAATGATCCAGGACTTCACACTTGTCACAGGGGGTCACCATCTTGGAAAGTGTCTGTGACACTCACATGCTCAGTGGGCTCTGATTGGCTGTTGAGAAGCTAAGCTTAGGGGTCGTCACTAATTATCCAGCAGAAAATGAGCTTCCCCTGTAATATAAGCTGATGCTACAGGTTTGCTGATTATTAAATTCTGATGCTAATTGCACTGGTTTCTGTGCTGCCATGTAGTAATTATCTGTATTAATTACTAATCAGCCTTATATTGTGACATTTCTATTCTATGTGTACTGTATATTGTGAGTGGGTCCCTAAGCTCAGTAAGTGACAGCAGCACAGAGCATGTGCAGTGAATCAGCAGAAAAGAAGATGGGGAGCTACTGGGGCATCTTTGGAGACACAGATCTTTACTGCTAAAGGGCTGTGGTTGCCTTGGGCTGGTGCAGAAGCACAAAACATAATGTACAACATTTCTAGCTACTTCTTTAGTTAGGCTTTGGTTCTCCTTTCATTTGGGTTAAATTTATCACAGAGTGAATTTAGAGATCGCCACAGTCCACTAGTGTGAAATTCAGTCAATTATCTGTTTCTGTGTGTTCCTATTTGTTCATTTTTCTGTTTATTTAAAAACGTTTTGCATTTGGAATATTTAGGATTAATGTCACATTAGTGCCACCATAAATGTTTCCAGTCTACATAATTGAATTATAAGCATCAATAATGTATTTGTTTGGGTAATGATGATGTCTTTAGCCTGGGGAGATGCTCTGGGAGATCTTGTAATTAGTAATGTGATGTCTACGCTGGGAATTCTATTTGCTTGGGTTTAAAAAAAGAGCCGGGGGGGGGCTCACCTGCCAAAATTGAACAGCACCAGCTGCCAATAACAAAGGACAGACAAAAACTGCTGTTGATGGAAATAAAGTGTTCAGTGCATTTTAAAATTAAAAAAAAAATGAATGCAGTTAAAAAGTAATTTACTTAAGAGAAAAATATCTCAAATTGTATCCTAATGCATTTTGTGCATTATGGGCACTCATAGACTAAGGGGCAGATGCATCAAGGGTCGAATATCGAGGGTTAATTAACCCTCGATATTCGACTGGAGAATGAAAATCCTTCGACTTCGAATATCGAAGTTGAAGGATTTTGCGCAAATTCATTCGATCGAACGATCGAAGGAATAATCCTTCAATCGAACGATTAAATCCTTCGAATCGAACGATTCGAAGGATTTTAATCCAATGATCGAAGGATTATACTTCGACCAAAAAAAGTTAGGCAAGCCTATGGGGATCTTACCCATAGGCTAACATTGACTTCAGTAGCTTTTAGGAGGCGAACTAGGGGGTCGAAGTTTTTTCATAAGGAGACAGTACTTCGACTATCGAATGGTCGAATAGTCAAACGATTTTAAGTTCGAATCATTCAATTCGAAGTCGAAGTCGTAGTCGAAGGTCGAAGTAGCCCATTCGATGGTCGAAGTAGCCAAAAAAACACTTCGAAATTCGAAGTTTTTTTTTCTTCTATTCCTTCACTCGAACTTAATGAATGGGCCCCTATGTCTATTCTAAACATACAGTGGTATTTAAATGAAAAAGTACCAATCGCAGACATCCTTTAGACAGCCAATCAGAGAGGTCAATACAATTGTTGTATATTAAATAAATGAAATAAAAATGATAAATAAATAAATAAATGGTGATGATGTTAAACTGTCTAAGGTTTTACAATTGCATTTGGAAAAATACAGTTCTAATTGGAAAGATTCCTATTTGAGACATTTTTACAATTTAACAATGGTATATATAGATTGGCGGTCTAAAGGATGTCTGTGATTGGTCCTTTTCATTTAAATGCCACTGTATGTTTAGAATATCCTTAGACTATGACTAAGTGCCCATAAGGTACAAAACGCACAAGGCTACACTTTGAGATGTTTTTCTCCAAAATAAATTACTTTTTATCTGCATCACTTTTTCAGTGAAGTCCGGTTTGTGCCTGCCTGCAATTGAAGAATAAAGCGTGTCCATTTATTAAAGGTAGAATTTAAGTGGTATTAGAGCTTTTTGAAACCACGGCCAAACTCTATTTTTCTAAAATCACAAATGCCATGAAAGTTATTAAAAGATGCAAATCTAAAAAGTACGAATGGTAAGAAGTAATGAACGAATGTAAAAAAATAACAATAATGAAAAACCTCTAAAAATGTTGAAAAAAAAAAATTGGGCAATAACAAGCGGAAAAAAAAATTCAAAAACCCCTGAAAATATGAATAGCTAAAAAAAAGTTCCAATAGGTTCAGCTTTTACCTGGGAAAGTTTTGTATTAGAGTTTTTCGTGGTTTTTGCACGAAATTAGACAAAAATTGTGAAAGACACACATTTTTAGAGAGAAAATACGATTCGTGAAAAAAAAGGAATACAAATATTAGTAAATAGGCCCCAATGTGTACATTTAGCGGGATCCACTTGGATCGACACCTACATGCCTCACCTCTCCCGCTCTTCATTATTGGGGGTAAATTGTGAAGTTCCGGCACTAGAGTGAAATTCCGCAGCTTTCAATCCATTTCTATGGGATTTTGAAAGGCGTATTTATCAATGGGTGAAAGTGAAAGTTCACCCTTTGATGAATACGCCTTTAAAAATCCCATAGAAATCAATGGGGAGTGGCGGAATTTCACTCTTTGATAAATATGCCCCTTAGAGTGCGGTGAAACGCAAGCGTGTGTGAGCATAGTAACAAGCAGGGGACAGGGGGAGCCCAATGTTTCCTTTAAGCTGTGCGCTTGTGTGCGTGTACACAGCAAGTTTAGAAAACACAACATTTTGCATATAATCTGATCTGAGCATATCATTTTTAAAAATAATATAATATAATCATTTTTTGCACACATAGCTGAGAATTAGTGATGGGTGAATTTGCACCGTTTTGCTTCGGTGAAAAATTCGCGAATTTCCCTCGAAATTCGCAAAACATCGAAAAATTCCATTTCTTTTGACGCCAGCGTCTGTTTTTCTGGCGAAAATTCGCTCCTGACGAATAAATTCGCCCATCACTGAGAAGGGATTAGAGTGAACATTGGGGAGGAGTGCCAAGTGGTGGGGTGTCATACCTCCCAACATTTTGGGAATAGAAAGAGGGACAAAAAGATTTGCTGCGCTCCGTGCGGCAATTATTTTGACCATGCCTTTTTTGTGGCCACACCCCCTAATTACCATGTTCATTTTAAAAAAAATTGTCAGGTTATGAAAGTTTGAACACATTTCTGTGGTTTTTCTGTGTTATTAAAGTTTTGCTAATGACAGTGAATTGCCCTTTAAGCTGCAAGTCACAGTGTCCCCAAGAGACCTGCTGATTTTAAATTTTTACAATTGTTTCTTTGTTTATCTTAAATTGTTACAAATGTATCTAAGTGCACCTGCCATGTATTCTGGGGTCTCTGCCAAAAGCCAATTACGTTTTAGAAACTTTGTATCTTTTTCTGGCTGTTCAGTGCAGGAGATCAAAGAGAAAGTTTGGATATTTCAGTAACAAAACCCGGGACTCCGGGCTGAGCTGTCAAAATCATGATTGTCCCGTGAAATCGGGACAGTTGGGACGTATTGGGTGGCAGCAAGTGACGCGATTCAGTGACAGAAGAGGTACAAGTCTAGCACCCGCTGCTGCCTTAGGCACATACCTCTTCTGAGGATGAACTAAAGGTTTCAGTGCACATTCTGAGATCCTTTGGTTGTTATAAGATGTTGCAGGGGAGTTGTAGCACAGTAAGTCAAAGGTAGTGACCCGCAGGTCGGGCAGGTCTGATCTGACTTTCGTACAACCTTTGTGGTCACGAGGGGGGCGTGGACGTTACTCTGCAAATTCCCTAAGATGCAGATTTTACTGAACGTTACCTCTTTCGCCAGACTTGCCTTCTCCACCTCAGACCAGGCGAAGTGCATTGGAAGTGCATAGATCTTCCTCATTCTTCTATTATTAACATCATATTTTTTAGTCCAAAAAACGTTGGCGTCATTTCCTTTTTTCAGAGTGATGGACTTCAAAACTCAGGTTCCCCCATACATTTTCTAACATATGGAACATAAACTATACAGTGGGCTCATGTGTAGGGCAATATAACAACTCTATTGTCTTTATTAAAGGAAAACTATACCCCCCAAACAATGTAGGTCTCTATTAAAAGATACTGAGTAAAACAGCTCATGTGTAAAACCCTGCTTCATGTAAATGAACCATTATCATAATAATATACTTTTTTAGTAGTATGTGCCATTGGGTAATCATAAATAGAAAATTGCCATTTTAAAAAATAAGGGCCGCCCCCAGAGATCGTAAGATTCACTGTGCACACATACAAACCACATGTAAGGTCACATGAGCCAATTAACAGACAGAGTTGTGTCTTTTGCTTCCTCACTTCTTCCTGTTAGTCAGGGGCCGATTCACTAAGCTCGAGTGAAGGATTCGAATGAAAAATACTTCGAATTTCGAAGTATTTTTTGGGTACTTCGACCTTCGACTACGACCTTCGACTTCGATTCGTACGATTCGAACGAAAAATCGTTCGACTATTCGACCATTCGATAGTCGAAGTACTTTCCCTTTAAAAAAAACTTCGACCCCCTACTTCGGCAGATAAAACCTACCGAAGTCAATGTTAGCCTATGGGGAAGGTCCCCATAGGCTTGCTAAACTTTTTTTGATCGAAGGATTTTCCTTCGATCGTTGGATTAAAATCCTTCGAATCGTTCGAAAAATCCTTCGATCGATCGAACGAACGTTTAGCGCTAAATCCCTCGACTTCGATATTCGAAGTCGAAGGATTTCAATTCGAGGGTCTAATTTCGAAGTATTTTTTACTTCGAAATTCGACCCTTAGTGAATCTGCCCCTTAGTGTTGTAGTATTTCTGGTCAGGTGATCTCTGAGGCAGCACAGATAGAGTCATGAAATGGTGGTTCAAGGCAAGAGATGTAAAAGGGCAATATTTAAGTAAATATATATTCCAGTTTGGTAAGATTCTCTAATATGTCATTCAATTTGATATAAACTATCTGTTGCTTAAGTATTCATTTTGGGGGTATAGTTTTCCTTTAAGGTTCTCTGGACTTGTGTAATGTAATGTATTTGCTGCAACATATACGTCCATTCAACTTTAAATTTCCCGACGTATGCAAATTACCCTGAGTGAATATCTCTAATGAAATTGCGCTATGTAGAATTGAATGCTAGAGCATCTTCACTTTGATTTGCTCGCATTGCTGAAGTAACACTAGCGAAAATTCACCAGCGTTCCACACCCTGGACAATACTTTGCATTAAAGTAAATGAGCATTGTCTGAGCGAATTTTCACCTGGCAAAGTGTTGCGATGGCAGCGAAGCCGTCGCTGGCAAATTTGTGCCGCTTAGTAAATTTACCCCATGGCTTTTTACCTGTGACTTTTTGTCACTAATCACTAGTCAAATGTCACAGATTGGACATAAAACCATACAATACTGTGTAATAGATATAAATGTGGCTTTTAATAACAGCACATCTGGTTTATGAATACCTAGGAAAAAAAAGGGATCAATTGAATGCTGGAAGCCCAGGGCAAAAGATCTTACCATCTGTCACTGAAAGAGAAGCAGAAGAGTGTCAGCTCAGAGGGAAAGTGCCTACAGTCCAACAATAGACTTGGAAAGCAGCACTAAGGTTTCTATGAAAGAGTTCTATTCTAAAATTAGCATTTCCCCATAAAAACTGTACATACATTTATAGCCAAGATAATTGACTCATCTGGAAATTTGCTGATAATCGGGTTCATATTTTTTGCTCCCTTATCTCAAAATGATTCAAACACCCCACAAAGATATAATGAGAGATATTTCAGTGATCCATGGAAACACAGCTCCGTTGATATATTATTTATACCTCTTGCTTTTGCCAGCACTGAGCTCCGTGCAGTGATTTGGCTGTGGCTGAAGAGTGCTGGGATTGCTGCTGTCTCTCTGCCTCCCATTCTGCTTATTATTACAGGCTTTATTGTATTTGCCATGAGAAGGCTCAGGAGGGAAGATAAAGTGGGAGTATTCAGCGCGTCAGACTAGTCCAATGAGATGGGATTTTCTCCAGCAGCCGGTGTGGCATGTGTATTTGTAATATAAATGTGCTGCTGGAGAATCAGAAGGATTCAGAGAGGGAAACAGAGTCTCTTTATGGCTCTCAAGCAATATATGTGTGATAAAGTTGCAAAGTGTCAGCCTTTCAGCCAAGATGATTAATGCTGTGGCATGCAATGCCTTCTTCCTTTCTCTTTGGGAATAGACCAACATTGTTCCTCTGTAGCGATGGTCTCTCAACTCATGTGGCTCTTCTTGCTTTGCCTGAGCAGTGGACTGAAAAGATCAGAAAGTTTGCATTCCAACGTCAGCCTGAAGGGCTCCTTCCAAATTCCCAACATCACTGGTTTATTCTCCTGGAATAACTACAACCTGACAGACTGGCAGAGCTTTGTGGGGAAGAAGAGATATGGGGCAGAGTCTCAGAATCCCATGGTGAAAGCCCTGCTGATTGTGGCGTACTCCTTTATCATAGTCTTCTCGCTTTTTGGGAATGTCCTGGTCTGTCACGTGGTCATCAAAAACAAACGAATGCATTCTGCAACCAGCTTGTTCATAGTCAACCTGGCGGTGGCCGACATACTCATCACTCTGCTCAACACCCCATTCACATTGGTAAGGACCCAGCAGGGCTCACTGGGTTTTAGATGGACTGGAAAGAAATTGGTTCTGGAGATCTTTTTAGGGGCAAGTAGCCACTAGCAATTATTTATAATATTAATGCATTCTAGTTATATTTTGTATGTCTGCTCCGACTGTCAACTTGTGCTGCTCCATCTGTTGTTGAGCTACAAGTCTCAGTAAGCTAGGGGTTTGCAGTTCAACACGTCATCAGGTTCATGGTCAACATTTAGGAACTGCCCAGGGCAACCTCATCAATCTCTAAATAGAACTTAAACCACATGCATGTCTACATCTAATAAACCTCTTGAGACCCTTCTATCCCCTTGAGATCCCTTCTTGAGATCCCTTCTATGACGAGTGCTTAAGTTAAGGCACACGGTCACGTTATTTCTTTCTTAGATTTTATTTCAGGTTCTTGACTTCAGTTTCTAAAAGTTGATGTTAAGTAGGAGTACAATCAGCTACAACAAGTATCACAGGAGCCCTTAAAAATATCCTTTTGATGATCAAACATTGTTGAACATTAGGGTGCATCTTTACGGACCATATGGTTACATTGCTATACCAAATATTCTATTTCTCTATATGTTGGTGCTATCAGGGTGGATCTCGATTACATTTTATCACTGCTATTACCTGTGCACCAATGCTCCTATTATTAAGAACAGGTCAGCTTTAAGGTGCAGTGTCAGAGACGGAGCATTTGGATATTACGGAGCTATATTCTTATAAAGGAAGGCTGTGCAACCATATATGATGTATGTATCATAATACACAGTATGGAGCCAGTCATGAACTGGAAATTGAATTTTTGCAGCAGAGAATGGGACAAATAGAGGGGCAGCTGGACCTTCTACTGATACTATGGACTAGGAGTCTCCAGAGTGAGCGGCAGATTAACCATAATATTTAACACTGTGACTGTTAGAGGAGTAAAAGAGCTGAAGCAATTACACAGATGCTGTGA
This sequence comes from Xenopus laevis, assembly GCF_017654675.1. Taxonomy (NCBI): domain Eukaryota; kingdom Metazoa; phylum Chordata; class Amphibia; order Anura; family Pipidae; genus Xenopus; species Xenopus laevis. Next base: position 175,106,594 of record NC_054373.1, read on the forward strand.
GTGTCGCTGGAGAGGAGATTGATTGTGTCCATGTCCCAGTCTCTGTCTTTCTCTACTCTTAACCTGCTGCTTCCATTTATATCATTTATATCATTTATATCATTTATACCATTCATACCATTTATATGATTTATAAAATTTATACAATTTATACGATTTATACAATTTATACAATTTATACCCTTTATATAATTTATAAAATTTATACCATTTATACCATTTATACCATTTATACAATTTATACCATTTATACCATACATACATCCCATTAGCCCTTCTGTCCCATTCTTATCTCTTCCTATCTAACTCTTCTTCTTCACACTTCTCAGGTAGCTCTCATATACTTCTGCTGCCACCCGTATTTCACCCTCTTCTTCCCCCTCCCCAAAAAATGTAAAAATATGGGAGATGTGTGTGACGGGTGCACAAGCAAGAAGCTGCCAACTGGGTGTTCAAATTAGGGACATATGTATTTGCGATGCTTTCTGATACAGATATAGGACCTGTTATCCAGAATGCTCGAGACCCGGGGTTTTCCATATAAGGGATCTTTCCTTATTTTGGATCCTCATACTAAAAATCTCCTTTAAAAATCATGTAAACATTAAATAAACCCAATAGGCTGGTTTTGCCTCCAATAAGGATTAATTATATCTCAGTTGGGATCAAGTACAAGTTACTGTTTTATTATTACAGAAAAAAGGGGAATATGTTTTGGAATTATTTGAGTCATATTAAGTCTATGGGAGATGACCTTCCCATAATTCAGAGCTTTCTGTTTAACAGGTTTATAACAGGCCCATATCTCATCTTTTCTGCTACCTAATTCTTTAGGGCACTGAAACTTAAATCCATTTATCTATTTATATGTCTTTCTTCTTTTCTATTGATTCTCTTCCGATTCTCTTCTCTGTCATTCTTGTCTGCCCTCTGATTCTTCAGGGTATTGAAACAGTTACACTGCATTACATACGCTACATTGTGAGTGCTATTTTGCATACTCCTCTGGTACAGGTATGGGATCCATTAACCCAGGAACTCGTTATCCAGAAAGCACCGAATTACGGTTAGGCCATCTCCCATAGACTTCATTATAGTCAAATGATTCATTTAAAAAAAAAAATGATTCCCCTTTTCTCTGTAATAATAAAACAGTCGCTTGTACTTGATCCCAACTAAGATATAATTAATCCTTATTGGAAGCAAAACCAGCCTATTGGCTTTATTTAATGTTTACATGATTTTCTAGTAGACTTAAGTTATAAAGATCCAAATTACTGAAAGATTCCTTATCAGGAAATTCCCAGGTCCCGAGCATTCTGGATAACAGGCCCCGAGCATTCTGGATGACAGGTCCCATACCTGTAAAACTAAATATGGCAATGTTATAAACAGATGGAAAAAAAGAAAGCAACAAATATTTCTTATATATTTATGTTGATTTTTCTTGGCTGCTCTTCTGATGCTTCAGAAACAGTTTTGCTGCACCTGCTGCTGTTTTACACTCTCAGCCAATGAAACTGACAATTGATGTCACTGTTATAAATAGGAAAGAAAAAGACACAGAATTAAACCTTTCTTCTCTTCATCGCCGTCCTCATCATTTCTCTTCTCTCCGGCCACCTGATTCTTTGCAGCCTTAAAGGGGAAGGAAACCTAGGTGGCGCAAAAACTCCCCCCCTCCCGTTTGTTGCCCACCCTCCCTCCTCCCCCCTGGCCTACCCGTCCCGCTGGGCAAATGCCCCTAACTTGTTACTTACCCTTCTGCGCAGGTCCAGTCCAGGGAGTTCACAGACGACATCTTCTTCCACGCGATCTTCTTCCTGCTGTGAACGGCGTTTTGGCGCATGCGCAGTAGGAGTATTTTGCCGGTACGGATCTACTGCGCATGCGCCAAAAGTCACACGCATGCGCAGTAGATCGTACCGGCAAAATGATCCTACTGCGCATGTGCCGTTCAAAGCAGGAAGAAGATCGCGTGGAAGAAGATGTCGTCTATGAACTCTCTGGACTGGACCTGCGCAGAAGGGTAAGTAACAAGTTAGGGGCATTTGCCCAGCGGGACGGATAGGCCAGGGGGAGGGTGGGCAACAAACGGGAGGGGGGTGGGGGGTTTGCGCCGACAAGGTTTCCTTCCCCTTTAAAAGTAATTATCTGACTATGGGAGTGGGGTTTGTCGCGGGGTTGGTATTTTACATATTCAGCCAGTAAAACTGAGAATTAATGGCAATGATATAAACAGGGAGAAATTGTAAAAGAGATTGTAGCGCTGGTATTTTATACAGTGATGTTCTTAAAGGGGCGATTCACCTTTATATTAACTTTTTGTATGTTATAGCATGGCTAATTCTAAGCAAGTTTTTTTTATTGACCTTCTTTTTTTTTTATTTTTTAAATTATTTTCTTTCTTCTTATGACTCTTTCCAGCCTTCAAATGGGGGTCACTGACCCCATCTAAAAAACAAATGCTCTGTAAGGCTACAAATGTATTATTATTGCTACTTTTTATGACTGATCTTTCTATTTTAATTGGCCTTCCCCTCCAGAGACTTTCATCTCTCCAGTCCATAATGAACACTGCCGAGAGGCTCATAAACCTCAGCAACCGCTCCTCCTCTTACTCGCCATTCTGTCAATCCCTTCACTGGCCTCTACTGCCTTTCAGAATAAAATTCAAATTAATGACCCTGACATTCAAAGCACTTCATAACTACGCTCCTCCCTACATCTCTGAACTCATCTCTATATACTCACCCAACCGCTTACTACTCTCCTCTACTGACCTGCTCCTCAACTCTTCTCTCATTACCTCCTCACATGCTCGCATTCAAGACTTTGCAAGGGCTGCACGCCTCCTCTGGAATTCTCTCCCACGGTCTGTCCGACTTTCTCCCAACCTTTCTGCTTTCAAAGGGTCTCTTAAAACGCACTTCTTTAGAGAAGCCTACCCTCACTCTGCTTAACTACCAAATGCAATTCCACATACAGTCCCACATCTCTCACTTAATTCTGATCTTGCCCACTCCCACACCTTGTGTCTTGTTCCCTTTAGATTGTAAGCTCTTTTGCACAGGGCCTTTCTCACCTCTTGTAACGGTACTGGTCGTGATGTATGTAACTCCATATGTTCTATGTATGTAATTAATGTGATTTAGTTGTATAAACACATTTACTTTACAGTGCTACGCAATATTTTGGCGCTATTTAAATAAATGGTAATAATAAGAAGAAGAATAATTCAGACCCTCTCCTATTCATATTCCAGTCTCTAATTCAAATCAATGCATGGTCACTAGGGTAATTTGGACCCTAGCAACCAGATTGATATAATTGCAAACTGGAGAGCTGCTGAATAAAAAGCCAAATAACCTAAAAACCACAAATAATAAAAAATGAAAACCAATTGCAAATTGTCTCAGAATATCACCCTCTACATTATATTAAAAGTTAATTTAAACTTGAACAACCCCTTTAAGGGCTGTACAGTAATGTGTATCCCTTCCCCAGTCTGAATCTAATGAGCTATTGGCTTCTTTCAATTAAATGCAAATCAAGTGTCTGAAGTCCGACATGTGCTTTGTTACCCAACATTGATCCTGGAGAGCTCGGAATGTGATGTTTCATGCAGCTGTGGGAGCAGCTCTCAATAGTAATTAATCTGGACTTTTGCTCTGTATTGAGTATTTAAAAATAATCTGAAAACAATATCTCCCTTGTGTTTATGGCTGCACCTCTGGCTTTGGGACACCTCTTAGGGCAGAGACACACGCTTAGATTCGGGGAGATTAGCCGCCCGTTGACAAATTTCCTCTTCCGAACTGCTTCCCACCGACGATTTACATTCTAGCCGGCAGGAGGCAGTTCGGTGTACTTCGTTTTACGAAGTTGTCTGAAGTTGCCTCGCGAGGAAACGTTGGGCGACTTCAGAAAACGAAGAGCACCGAGTGCCTTTCGGCCGACGATTTACATTTTAGCCGGCGGGAGGCAGTTCGGTAAGATTAGTCGCCCGAAGAAGAGGAGATTTGTCAATGGGCGACTAATCTCCCTGAATCTTAGCGTGTGTCTCTGCCCTTACTGGAGTTAAAGGTGGATTTGATTTTTATAGAAGGGCAGAGATCATTGGGAGGAGAACACCAAAATGAAAAGACATATAACACGTATATATATATATATACGAAGACAAATGACCAGCAACACCGAGATGTTTCGTGAATAATTCAAGTGTATTAGAAAATCACATGTAAAGCCGACGTGACGTTTCGGTCCACTCAGGGACCTTTCTCAAGGCAACCATGTCAAACATCCAAATCAGTTTATATACCCACAATCCCATTAAACCTATCAACAGGAAGTGACAAAACATCAGGTGTAGCAAATCCCCAGAGCAGCGCTTGATCCAAAACCAAGAAAGGAAACCAAACAGGACATCTCAAAGCAACCTGTGGCCCAACATTGGTTGTCGGCTAAACACCTGGCATCTGCCTTCAAGTGCATGCCAATTGACTGCATACAGGATTCAATAAGAGGCGGTAACACTGACCGCAGGCTGCTTCAGAGGGAAGCCTTCTGGACATACGAACTTAATTGTGTAGCTCCAAAGGGTCTTAATAGCTCTTTGACTTTGAATTGCTTTCTGTGAGATTATTTGCTGCTGGACACAAATTTTATGAATGTATTCCCAGCTTAGCATAAAAGTAAACATACAGCATATAGAAGGTTTCGTACATACCTTGTTGTGTGATACATGTTGTAGATAACATATTCGAATTGGTTTAGCCTTAACTCCGTGTGTACTATAGTAACAATATCTATGATATAATTCCATAGTTTTTTTAACACCGGGGGTCCCTCTGAGTAACCAATAGAATATGTTATAATGTTACAATCTTAATACAGTGATGTATCAGTGTTATACTGAAATTTTTTATGTATCTTTTATCACTTTGCATAATTTTTAACTCTAATATCTTCACTTTTAACGACATTTTTGTAAGAAATATTAATGAGCTATTATTCTTAGCACTCCATCACTTTTTTAGTCTTATGCCTTTACATATATATATATATATAAGCACATAAATGACATTTTGTCAATTTTATGATTGTTACAGCCCTTTAGCTTTGACTGAGGGATTTGCTACACCTGATGTTTTGTCACTTCCTGTTGATAGGTTTAATGGGATTGTGGGTATATAAACTGATTTGGATGTTTGACATGGTTGCCTTGAGAAAGGTCCCTGAGTGGACCGAAACGTCACGTCGGCTTTACATGTGATTTTCTAATACACTTGAATTATTCAAGAAACATCTCGGTGTTGCTGGTCATTTGTCTTCGTATCTGATTTCTTTACCTTGCACCCGAGTCTGAGCATCAAGAGCGGAGTGCTGCCCACATGGACTTATATATATATATAGATGTGCACAAATACATACTGGCATGGGATCCGTTATCCAGAAACCCATTATCCAGATAGCTCAGAATTATGGGACGGCCATCTCCCACAGATTCAATTTACATCAAATAATTTTAAGAATAATTACCTTTTTCTCTGTAATAATAAAACAGTAGCTTGTACTTAATCCCAACTAAGATATAATTAATCCTTATTGGAAGCAAAACCAGCCTATTGGCTTTATTTAATGTTTACATGATTTTCTAGTAGACTGAAGGTATAAAGATCCAAATTACAGAAAGATCTATTATTAGAAACCCCCAGATGCCGAGCATTCTGGATAACAGGTCCCATACCTGTACATCTTGTGAGTATATATACATACTGTACCAGACAAGTCTATGTCCCAACACATGAAATTTGAGAAATGGCACTATTCAAACTACACCCAATCAGACTTCAAGAACATACAGAAAGTTCCTCTGTGGCATATTTACATTTAAACTCATGTATTTATTCCAGTTTATAGAGCATCTGTGGCAGCTACTGAATTACTAGGCAGAGAAACTTTCCATAAACCATACAGTGGGGGCAGATTAATTAACGGGCGAATTTTCACCAGCGTCATCTTCACACCGTCGCACCACTTCACCAGCTACGAATACGCTAATACACTAAAATGGGAAGTTTTGTCCCGTTTTTTGAACTTTAATGCATATTTGGTTCCAACTGTCCCGTTCGCTAGCGAATTGGCGCCTGCCTCTTAGTGAATTGGTGATGTCCCTGCGGATGGCAACGCTGGACGAAAAGTCGCTAGCGTTAGCCACTTCGCTTTTTATTAAATCTGGCTTTGGCAAGAGTATGTAAAATGACTGATGGCTGTTCCCACCCATATCTTTAGAGGGGAAAGTCAAATTTCATGCATGCTGAAATAAACAGCTTTATATTATGAATCTATAAAAGGGGTGGTTCAGCTTTAAGTTTACTTGCAGTATGTTAAAGGACGGCCAATTCTAAACAACTTTTCATTGGTCTTTGTTATTGCTTCTTTTAATTACTCAATGTTCTATTCAGGCCTCTCCTATTCATATTCCAGTCTATTATTCAGATCAATGCATGGTTGCTAGGGTCATTTGGACCCTAGCAACCCGATTCCTAAAAAAAATGCAAATTTGGGAGCTGCTGAATAAAAAGCTAAATAACTCACAAACCGCAAATAATAAAAAATGAAAACTGGTTTTGAATTGTCTCAATGGTCCTGTTTTAAGTTCTGCAGCCTCCGGCCATTCTTGTGCTGGGAGAGGCTGAAGCAGAGCAATTGTGATTTTTACCTGTTAAAGCTCCCTCTAGTGGCACTGCTGTGTATTGCAAGTCAATGAGAAACAGGTGGAAATAGAATTACAGGGGCAAAATAAATGATGACTTGTTTAAAAAAACCATTGACTTGTGACCCAGTCATTGCTATTCATGGCACACATGTCAATCACACTGCATTTTCAGCTAAGAATTGTGAATTTGATTAAACTGGCTCATTTATAGTTTCATCAGATGAAAATGCAGCTCCCTATAACCTTTGTTCTTGTTCTTGCATGTGTGCCCCTCAGCTGAGGGAAGGGGGCGATACGGCCAGCCGAGTCTGGTCCTGATGGGACCTGATATCCAGAATGCTCAGAAAAAAAGGGGTCTTTACATAGTTTGGACCTCATATCTTAAGTCTTCTAAAAAACAATTTAAACAGTAATCCAATAGGCTGGTTTTACTTCCAATAAGGATTAATTATATCTTAGTTGGGATCAAGTACAAGTTACTGTTTTATTATTACACAGAAAAAGGAAATCAATTTTAAAAGGTTGGATTATTTAGATAAAATGGAGTCTATGGGAGATGGCCTTCCTGCAATTCAGAGCTTTCCAGATAATGGGTTTCCGAATAATGTCATCTAGGCCAATAATTTGCTTTTCCTTCCAACACATTTACAACATGATTGTGTATTCTCTGCGTAATGGTGATCAGTTTGATTTCCAACTAAATATCCACAACGAATTCCCTTGAACTAACTCTCATTTCTATCTGTGATACAATGTAACATAGTAACATACAGTAGTAACATAGTAACATAGTAACATACAGTAGTAACATAGTAACATACAGTAGTAACATAGAGACATAGTAACATACAGTGGTAACATAGTAAAATACAGTAGTAACATATTAACATACAGTAGTAACATTGTAAAATACAGTAGTAACATAGTAACATACAGTAGTAACATAGTAACATACAGTAGTAACATAGTATAGTAACATACAGTAGTAACATAGCAACATACAGTAGTAACATAGTAACATACAGTAGTAACATAGAGACATAGTAACATACAGTGGTAACATAGTAACATACAGTAGTAACATATTAACATACAGTAGTAACATTGTAAAATACAGTAGTAACATAGTAACATACAGTAGTAACATAGTAACATACAGTAGTAACATAGTATAGTAACATACAGTAGTAACATAGCAACATACAGTAGTAACATAGTAACATACAGTAGTAACAAAGTAACATACAGTAGTAACATAGTAACACAGTAAAATACAGTAGTAACATAGTGACATAGTAACATACAGTAGTAACATAGTAACATACAATAGTAACATACAGTAGTAATATAGTAACATACAGTAGTAACATAGTGACATAGTAACATACAGTAGTAACATAGTAACATACAGTAGTAACACAGTAACATACAGTAGTAACACAGTAACATACAGTAGTAACATAGTAACATACAGTAGTAACACAGTAACATACAGTAGTAACACAGTAACATACAGTAGTAATATAGTAACATACAGTAGTAACATAGTAACATACAGTAGTAACACAGTAACATACAGTAGTAACACAGTAACATACAGTAGTAATATAGTAACATACAGTAGTAACATAGTGACATAGTAACATACAGTAGTAACATAGTAACATACAATAGTAACATACAGTAGTAATATAGTAACATACAGTAGTAACATAGTGACATAGTAACATACAGTAGTAACATAGTAACATACAGTAGTAACACAGTAACATACAGTAGTAACACAGTAACATACAGTAGTAACATAGTAACATACAGTAGTAACACAGTAACATACAGTAGTAACACAGTAACATACAGTAGTAACATAGTAACATACAGTAGTAACATAGTGACATAGTAACATACATCAGTAACATAGTAACATACAATAGTAACATAGTAACATACAGTAGTAACATAGTATAGTAACATACAGTAGTAACCTAGTAACATACAGTAGTTACATAGTACCATACAGTAGTAACATAGTAACATACAGTAGTAACATAGTGACATAGTAACATACATCAGTAACATAGTAACAAACAATAGTACCATAGTAACATACAGTAGTAACATAGTATAGTAACATACAGTAGTAACATAGTAACATACAGTAGTAACATAGTAACATACAGTAGTAACATAGTAACATACAGTAGTAACATAGTAACATACGGTAGTAACATAGTGACATAGTAAGTTAAGTTCAACCTTAGAACAAGGAAGTCGCCCAAAGTTGCCATATGAGGAAAGTTTGGGCATCTTCAGAAAACGAGGCACTGCATTTGCATTGCCCCAGGCGATTTTCATTTTTGATGGCAGGGTGAAGGCAGTTCGGGAGCGACTAATCTCCCCGAATCTGCTCCTGTGGACTGACCCTTATGCATTTGGAGAAAAAGTTACCATAAGAAAAAACGCCCATTGACTATGGAGCAAGAAAAATTGTCACACTCATAAAAAATAGTGTAAAAAAAAAATGTTGACACCCATTGACTCGCGTTTCACAAATTTTTGTTCAGTTTCGCAATTTTTTTCTCAGTTTCATGAATTTTGAATCGAAACAGGACAGATTCACTTATCACTAATGACGTGATCTTCAGATTTCAGACATGAGACAAACACTCAAGGATCCGTATGAAAGTAGGGGGTTAGAGAGGTCAGAATCCTGTTCCCTTGTAAAGGCTGAAAGCTGATTATTAGATTTCATGCTGAATTCTGCCCTGTTGGCTCCAGGCACCAGGTTTTACTGTTGTACTGAGTGACATGTGCCAAATCCACTGTGACTTCCATGCCCTCGGCTGATTCATCCAATGAATAGTTTATACAGTGTGTAATATATGGAGTCAATGCTACGGAGCCCGTCAAGACCAATAATTTGCCTTATAGTGATGATATACATGTACAAAGTGGCTGAAAGAGAAACATTCTTCCCCTCGAGATTTGTAAGGCGAGTGATGATAAAGCTGAGACGGTTCCTCAGTATCAGTAACATGATCCGAGAGCAACTGTCATACAGAGAAGGGGCAAGAGCTTGAGACACATTCAGGAGTAGTTGGAGCAGGGTTCTGGGCTTCTAGGAACATTTTTTTTTGGGCTGTCCTACCTCCATGCTTCCATGTCATATTCATTGAAATGAATTACAGGTATGGGATCCTTTATCCGGAAGCCCATTATCCAGTAGGCTCCAAATTACCGAAAGGCCATCTCCAATAGACTCCATTTTATCCAAATAATCCAAAGTTTTAAAATCAATTTTCCTTTTCTCTGTAATAAACAGTAACTTGTACTTGATCCCAACTAAGATATAATTAATCCTTATTGGAGGCAAAACCAGCCTATTGGGTTTATTTAAAGTCTAGAAAGCAGAAACTGAACTAGAGGGGGGCGGGCCCTGGCGCAGGACGCGAAGCCGGCCCCCGCCCCCCTCCGTACACCCTGAACTGGCCCGGGAATATGCGCCGTGAAGCGGCATGCGGATTGCCGGGGGGCCCTGAGGGGGTGCGGGCCCTGGCCCGCTCGCACCCCCTGCTCCCCCGGTAGTTCCGCCCTGACTAAAAGTATGAAGATCCAAATTACAGAAAGATCCATTATTTAGAAAAACCCCAGGTTACAAGCATTCTGGATAACAAGCCCCATACCTGTACATGTACAGGACCTACTATCCAGAATGCTTGTGATCTGGGGTTTTTTCAATAATTTGGATCTTCATACAATGTCGGCTTGAGGGAATGTCCCGATTTTGACAGCTCAGCCCACAGTCCCGGATTGTAACTGAAATATCGCGAGTTTCTCTCTGATTTCTTGCACTGAACAGCTAGAAATAGATACAACGTTTCTGAAATGTAATTAAATAAGAGTCTTTTTGGCAGAGAGCCCAGAATACTCAGCACTTGCACTTAGATACAATTGCAACAATTTAAGATAAGCAGATGTCTTAGGAGAAATGAGACTTTCAGCTTAAAGGGCAGTTCACCTTCATTAGCAAAACTATAATAACACATAAAACATGACTCTAAAAGCCCCAGAAATGTGTTCAGACTTTCCATAACCTGCTCCCCCGGTAGTTCCGCCCCTGACTAAAAGTATGAAGATCCAAATTACAGAAAGATCCATTATTTAGAAAAACCCCAGGTTACAAGCATTCTGGATAACAAGCCCCATACCTGTACATGTACAGGACCTACTATCCAGAATGCTTGTGATCTGGGGTTTTTTCAATAATTTGGATCTTCATACAATGTCGGCTCGAGGGAATGTCCCGATTTTGACAGCTCAGCCCACAGTCCCGGATTGTTACTGAAATATCGCGAGTTTCTCTCTGATTTCTTGCACTGAACAGCTAGAAAAAGATACAACGTTTCTGAAATGTAATTAAATAAGAGTCTTTTTGGCAGAGAGCCCAGAATACTCAGCACTTGCACTTATATACAATTGCAACAATTTAAGATAAGCAGATGTCTTAGGAGAAATGAGACTTTCAGCTTAAAGGGCAGTTCACCTTCATTAGCAAAACTATAATAACACATAAAACATGACTCTAAAAGCCCCAGAAATGTGTTCAGACTTTCCATAACCTGCCACATTTTGTAAAAGAGTATTTAGGGGGTGTGGCCAAAAAATGGGCTCCGGTTCTAGCAGAACCTTTTGTCCCTCTTTCTAATTTTCAAATATTGGGAGGAATAATCCATGTAATACAGTTTAGGGTGACCCATGTAAAAATGGCTGAATAAAATGATCTTGAAATACTCTGAATACTGTTCATTTAAGGGATGGAAAGTTCTCTTTATTATAACGCCCAAGTCTAAGAAGAATTGCCTTTGAGAGAAGGTTACCCTGTAGACAGGAATGGAACTAGGAGTAGGCAGAAGAGGCAGCTGCCTAGAGCACAATGATAGGGGAGAAATGGGCAGATAGCTCTAAAATTGTCTTCTGCCTACCCCTAGTCCATGTTCGCACCCCTCAGTCTTACTCCCCTTCCTTCCCTCTGTCACCCCTCCTTTGCTCTCCCCTCCCACCTGTCAGACTCCCCTCCATCGCTCTCCCCTCCCTTCCCTCCATCGCCCTTCCCTTCATTGTTCTCCTCTCCTTTCTGTCATCCTCCCCTCCGTATCTCCCCTCTCCCCTTTTCCCTTCCCTCTGTCATTCTCCCCTCCCTCCTGTTACTATCTCCTCTGTCGCTCTACCTTCCCTTCTGTCACCCTCCTCTCCGTTGCTCTCCCCTTCCTCCTGTCACCCTACTCTCCGTCATTCTCACCTCCCTTCTGTCACCCTCCCCTCCAACACTCTCCCCTCCCTCCTCTCCATTGTTCTCCCCTCCCTCATGTGCCCTCCTTTCCATCACTCCCCCCTTCCAACTGTTACCCTCCCCTCCATCAATCTCCCTCCCCACCCCTCCGTTGCTCTCCCCTCCCTCTTGTCACCCTCCTCTCTGTCGTTCTCACCTCCCTCCTGTCACCCTCCCCTCCATCACTCTCCCCTCCCTCCCCTCCAATGTTCTCCTCTCCCACCGGTCACCCTCCTCTCCGTCACTCTCCCCTCCCTCCTGTCACCCTCCTCTCCATTGCTCATGTCTCCCTCCCCTCCGTCGCTCTCTCCTTCTTCGAGGTCGGGCGCAAGAGCATGTGCACCCAGCCGGAGGGGGGGTTAGGCTAGCCGGCTTGCCTAGGGCTGGCCCTGCCCTCCCTGTAGGTCCATATCCTCCCTGTACAAGGTTACACATAAATGGAAGAAGTGGCAAATAATACAATGCATGTAGCAATGGATACGATGTATGCAGGCCCGGACAGGCAATCTGTGGGTTCTGGCAAATGCCAGAGGGGCTGCTATAAGGTCCCATAGAAAGTCACCATTTAGTGGTCTGATGGGGGCTGTTTGGGCCTCTATGTGGGCTGATTGGGCCTCTGTGTACCTGAAATGCCAGGGTCTATTTTAATTCTCAGTCCGGACCTGGATGCATGTAACATTTCTTACATTCAGAAGGCATATTATCTACCACTGTAGGCCACCATCTCATAGATGTGTATCTAGAATGGTGATATTCACCAGTTTGACCACCAAGTAGTCAAGGAAGTTGTCAGGAGAAAGAAAGAGGCTGCTCTGATGTTCTTCTGCTTAGGAAAGATTTGAGAAAGGTTTCTAGTTTTTTTCCTAAGCAGAAGAACATCAGAGAAGCCTCTTTCTTTCTCCTGACAACTTCCTTGACTACTTGGTGGTCAGACTGGTGAGAAATTGACCAGCAGGTGGCGCTGTTGTAACAACATTCATTCATATTAACAGTACATGTATCCTTTAATATCTTGGAATTAAAAATAAATAAATAATGAATGTACTTTGCAAACGTTCTTAGAAGAGCACTCTCATCAATTTTGCATTCACTTATTTTCAAGTTTTACTTATCCTATAAGCAAGGCCTCCATGACCGTGACCCTGCAGGATTATCAGGCCCCTGAAAACTGTGTTCTGCATCCCCTGGAGCCTACAGTACGAGTAATGCAGAGTAATATGGGCTCCAAGTTCATGCTGAATGTCACAAAGTGTTTGTAAGAACCCGGGAATAAGCAGATCTGAATGTGTCATTGTGTATTGTGTATTGTGACAGATGGCAGAGGACGGAATACATAGTTTGGTGTATTTTTAGTCTCTCTCTCTCTGTGGGTTCATGTGTTTGTGACATTAAACTGCCAGAATGTAACACTCAATCAGCCACAATATTATCATGTGGGAGCTTCATGAAAGCTTCTCATTGATATAAAGATTACACAAAACAGGATTCACACCCTTAGGGGCAAATTCACTAAAGGACGAAGCGCCTAACGCTAGCGTTAATTCGCTAGCGTAGCTCATTTTCGTTAATTCGCCGATTCACTAACGGACACTGGCGTAAACTTTCTAGTGTTACTTCGCACCCTTACGCCTGGCGAATTTGCGCAACGGACGTAACTACGCAAATTCACTGACGTTCGCATTTTTCTGAACGCTACCTTTTACGCCAGACTTCCTTCGCCACCTCAGACCAGGCGAAGTGCAATAGAGTAGATAAGGATTGCGTCAAAAAAAGTCCCAAAAAACGCTGGCGTTTTTTCTTTTTTTATGGGTGATAGGCTGAAAAAGATCTAATTTTTTTTGGGGCTCCCCTCCTTCCCCCCTACATTTCCTAACTCATGGCACCTTAACTATACAGTGGGCACATGTGTAGGGCAAAAAAAAAAAATTATTTGCTGTTTTGAAGGTTTCCCAGGCTTGTGTAGTGCTGCTACATATACCTCCATTGTAACTTCAATTTGGCGCCCTATGCAAATTAAGCATCGCTAGCGTAACTTCGCTTTGCTTGGCAAATTAACGCTAGCGCAACTTCGCAACCTTACGCTTCCCCTGAGAGCAACTTTGGATTTTAGTGAATTGGCGTAGCGCTGGCGAAAATACGCCTGGCGAAGTGCGGCGAATCGGACGCTGGCACAACTACGAATCTTAGTGAATTTGCCCCTTGTTCTTTCGTTTTGTTGCTATTTATTACACTATATAATTATAGCGCAGAAACTGAAGAACGGTTTCATTTCACGTCCTTGGTTCTTCACGGCAATAGCCTGTAATGAGGCTCTAACTCCCAGTTAAACTCCCGTTATAATGACGTCCTCCTTATCAGTAGGCTTGAGACAAAGGCAGCAATTAGGGAAATGGAAGGGCTCGTTATGCAAAGCACTTTGTCTGATTAAACAAATTCTCCAGATTACCAGGAGGAGTGAGGTGGAGAGAGTAATGATGAAAGCAACACAATTATCCATGGACACATTGTAATTTAAAGAACACCGTTTATTATGCTCCTTGTTTATTCGCCTCATGCTCGACGTAGCTCATTAAAAACCCCAGTGGGTGCACAGATGAAGGCTTTTATGGTAGCGAAGGGTTAATTTATGTGTTTTCCCATAATCGTTGATTTTCATTAAAGTCTTCCGCTCTCATGTACGTCCTTTTTCTTCTGTATCTTCAATCGTTGGTTCTGGGCTATTGACTGTTTGACTCAAAGGAATCGCTTGTCATAAGAGATACGTCTCATTGATCAGCAGAATATCGGATTTTGTGTAACTCCCAGCATCCCTCTGCCTCAGCGGGGAGTCATTTATCAGATCCTTCCAAGTGGCCAAATCAAGTGCAGAGATTCGGTATCACAAGACATAACGTCACCTTAAAAAGGGGTGGTTCACCTTGAAGTAGAACTTTTGCTTGTTATAGAATAGCCAATTCTAAGCATTGGTCTTCATTATTTATTTTCTATATTATTTGAATTAGTTG
This sequence comes from Xenopus laevis, assembly GCF_017654675.1. Classification (NCBI taxonomy): domain Eukaryota; kingdom Metazoa; phylum Chordata; class Amphibia; order Anura; family Pipidae; genus Xenopus; species Xenopus laevis. Next base: position 175,121,649 of record NC_054373.1, read on the forward strand.
CCTTCTTCTTCTGACTTCTTCTTTCCAAGCTTTCAAATGGGGGGTCACTGACCCCCATCTAAAAAAAAAAAATGCCCCGCAAAGTTACAAATCTATTTTTATTGCTACTAATTTATTACTTTCTATTCAGTCCCTTTCCAGAAAAGGAGTGTACAAATAAAGAAGGGTGTATAGAATATGGGGGTTTTATTATTGAATTATTAACATGTATTTATGTAGCGCCAACATATTTCATAGTGCATTCTCTCTTACTACTGTATCAATGGCTACTTCTACCTTCCCTTGTGGCTCCTCTGCACCAGAAGTCCGATCATAATTTGATTTGGTCTTTCCACAGGCCCGTTTTGTGAACAGCACCTGGATGTTTGGTAAAGGCATGTGCCACGTCAGCCGATTTGCCCAGTACTGCTCCCTCCACGTCTCAGCCTTAACCCTGACAGCCATCGCAGTGGACAGACACCAGGTAATCAATGATTATTGTTTTTCCAGCTTCGAACACATGACTCCTTATACCAGAGATTCCCAAGTAGTGGCTCATTAGTAACAAGTAGATCACCAATAGTGATGGGCGAATTTGTCACGTTTCGCTTCAACTAAAATTTCTAAACTTTTCTGCGAAATGCGTGACAGCGGGAAATTACCGAAACACGAATTTTGACGCCCGCATCAATTTTGACGCCCACAAATTTATTCGCTGCGGCGAATCGTGGAAATTTGCCGCAAAATTTGCGCCTGACTAATTTATTCGCCCATCACTACTCACTAACCTCTTGGATGTTGCTCCCAGTGGCCTCAAAGCAGGTGATTATTTTTGAATTCCAGGCTTGGAGGCAGGGGTGTATTTACAGTATATTAAAGCACCCAAGGGCCTGTTCCTAGGGCGACAGGTTTTAGGGGGCGGCCCTCGGGTGCCTATACATTTATTTTTTAAATAAAAAAAAAAAATCGCCTACCCTCTTCCACGGATTTCAATAGGAAGTGACATCACATGCCTGTTTAGGTCTGGTGCATAGGGCAGCATCGGACCTAAATACAGTCCTGCTTGGAGGCATTTTAGTTGCATAAAAACCAGGTGTACTAAACTGAACCTCCTGTAGCCTGACAGTCCACATAGGGGCTACCAAATAGCCAATCACTGCCCTTATTTGACATCCCCAGGAACATTTTTCATGCTTGTGTTGCTCCCCAAATCTTTTTACCCATGGGTAAAAAAATGTTGGGACCCTGCCCTATACTCCAAGAGAGTCCATGTATACAGTATATTGGAAGAGGTATAAGGCACCAGTGTGGCACAACTTACTCTTTACACTCAATGCTTGGATTGGAACCAATGGTTCTCAAACAGGTTGTAACTAGAGTGCCACTGTCTCTGGGCACCTGCTAGGCTTTCATGGCAGATCCTCTTTCTTTACCTCTCTGTTGGGGTTACTTTGTCTCTATCTCTCTAATAGGCATTTTTTTGGATTATTCCTTGAGTCTGATACTTGTACAGGTATATCCCAAAAGGGTTCTGACCCCACTATCCATTTGCGTTTATGGTGCCATAGTCCCTGTCTTCTGGTGCTGCAGAACCTCACTTGTAGGCAGTGTTGGACTGGGATGCCAGGAAACCTTAGATCGTGGGCCCACTTTCCAAACTATTATTCCTCCTCTCCTCACTCAGCCTCTTTATTCTCCTGGTCTTTTATATCTACTTACAATACTTTAATCTTCCATTGTTACCATTTTTCCCCATAAAGAAATAGAGAATGACCATGAACTAGGCCAAATGGTTAGAAGCAAGAGGCCCACGGACACCTGGGCCCACCGGGACTTTTCCTGGTGTGTCATTGGGTCATTCCGAGACTGCTTGTAGGACACCCTCCCCATCCGAAATTTCCATGCAAAGTGATTGTATCTTGCCATTTTCATTCCCTGCCCAGTAGTCAAAAACATTCAATATTAAAGTAGTGCAGGGGTGATTGATGCAAGAAAATGCTCTTCCTTATGTGCAATATTATATCATTTATAGGGACGCACTGAATCCACTATTTTGGATTCGGCCGAATCCTTTGTGAAAGATTTGGCCGAATACCGAACCGAATCCTTATTTGCAAATGCAAATTAGGGGAGGGAAGGGTAAAACATCTTCTACTTCCTTGTTTTTTACAAAAAGTCACTCAATTTCACTCCCGCCCCTAATTTGCATATGCAAAGTAGGATTCGGATTCGGTTCAGCCGAGCAGAAGGATTCAGCCGAATAGGAATCCTGGTGAAAAAGTCCTGGCCGAATCCCGAACTGAATCCTGGTTTCGGTGCATTTCTAATCATTTATCTGAAATTGTTGATTATAAGAACTGTATATTTTTACACAGTTATTAATCTGGATACAACAAATGGGAATTTCAGCACGGGCTTCTCTTGAAGAGCACAAAAACTCAATAGAAATTCCAAAAGTGGCTGTGCATGCTCTGAATGTCTGCCTTTCATTTTAGCAGTAATAGTAAGACCCAGTGCTTGAAATGATTGGGATCTTGTTCAGCAGAAAACATCATGTCTGATGGGTTATTTCTAGGCACACTCCCTGGCATGTGGCTGTTACAATCTTAATATCATTTCCAGCAGTGATGAAATATTGTTGGGTTTGGCATCTCGTCTATTCAGAGTTCTAAAGCCTAAGATGAAGCTAGCAGACTGCAAGCAATGATGACAGATTGCATGCTCTTGGCACGTGCTGCGTGATTCACTCGCCCTCTGATTTATTAGTCTTTTCAGACATGTAAAATACAACTAATTCCAGGCACAGGGAGACTATAAGATATCCCAAGCTGGTCTGATCTCCTCTGAATCCCTTTTAATGTCCACACTGCAGCCCCCAGATGCTATGGATCCGCAGTATAGCTGCCTTAAGGTCTCTTACACACGGGCGGTTTTTCCTGCGATTTCCTGCGTTGCACTTTCTTCCGTTCAGCCGCAGGGGAGCGCAGGAGTAGACACACTCAATTATTGTGAAGGGGGCTGTACTCACACAGATGCATGTAAGCAGCAAACGCAGGTAGGACGCAGCATGTTGCATTTCACCTGCGTTCGGCGCATACATGCGTCTGTGTGAGTACAGCCCCCTTCACAATAATTGAGTGTGTCTACTCCTACGCTCCCCTGTGGCTGAACGGAAGAAAGTGCAACGCAGGAAAAATCGCCCGTGTGTAAGAGCCCTTAGGGGGTCCAAGCACTATGTTTCACTACAGCTCCCAACGATACTAGGTAAAGGGATACTGTCATGGGAAAATATGTTTTTTTCAAAACACATCAGCTAATAGTGCTGCTCCAGCAGAATTCTGCACTGAAGTCCATTTTTAAAAAGAGCAAACAGATTAAATTTTGAAATCTGACATGCGGCTAGACATATTGTCAATTTCCCAGCTGCCCCAAGTCATGTGCTCTAATAAACTTCAGTTACTCTTTACTGCTGTACTGCAAGATAGAGTGATATCACCCCCTTCGCTTTCCCCCCCGGCAGCCTAACAAAAGAACAATGGAAAGGTAACCAGATAGCAGCTCCCTGCTAGATCTAAGAACAACACTTAATAAGAAAAAAACAAGTCCCAATGAGACCGATTCAGTTACATTAAGTAGGAGAAATAACAGCCTGCCAGAATGCAGTTCCATCCTGAAGTGCAGGCACAAGTCACATGACTGGGGGCAGCTGGGAAACTGAAAATATATCTAGCCCCATCACAGATTTCAAAATTGAATATAAAAAAAAAATCTGTTTGCTCTTTTGAGAATTGGATTTCAGTGCAGAATTCTGCTGATGTGTTTTGAAAAAAAAAACCTGTTTTCCCATGACAGTAAATAATCTTATTTAAAATCCCCCATTTGATTTATGGCACACGTATCCAAGTATTTCGCAAGTCACCTTGAATGTGGCCTTGGCTCAGCTGCATAATCCATGGTAGTCTTATCCAGTATTTTGTGCATGAACCTTGCACCATGTGACCCTGTGCATAATGCTAATTATTAATTATACAGCAGTGTATAGAGATGAAACTCAGAACAAATGCATTCCCTAATGGCACCAAGGGTCATGATGCGGAACGCCCAACTAAGCACAATTGTGAATGGAGTAAACCACCAATTAGATGAAATTGTACATTCCTAGTAAATAAGCCTAATATAAAAAGCTCTGTATTTATTCTTTGCAGTATTTCTGCTCTGATGTTCTTCTGCTTAGGAAAAAAAATTAGATACCTTTCTCAAATCAGAGCAGCCTCTTCTTTCTCCTGACAACTTCCTTGACTACTTGGTGGTCAGACTGGTATGAGAATGACCAGTAGGTGGCGATGTTGGAACAAAATTCATTCATATTAACAGTACTTGTATCCTTTAATATCTTGGAATTAAAATAAATACATTAATAAAGAATGTACATTGCAAACATTCTTAGAATAGCACCCTCATCAATTTTACATTCACTTATTTTAAAGGTCTACTTATCCTTTAAAGGGATCCTTTCATCGGAAAACATGTTTTTTTCAAAACACTTTAGGAGAGAAATGCTTTCTGGCAGGCTGCTGTGTTTCCTTCTCAATGTAACTGAATGTGTCTCAGTGGGACATGGGTTTTTACTATTGAGTGTTGTTCTTAGATCTACCAGGCAGCTGTTATCTTGTGTTAGGGAGCCGCTATCTGGTTACCTTCCCATTGTTCTTTTGTTTGGCTGCTGGAGGGGAAGGGAGGGGGGTGATATCACTCCAACTTGCAGTACAGTAGTAAAGAGTGATTGAAGTTTATCAGAGCACAAGTCACATGATTTGGGGCAGCTGGGAAATTGACAAAATGTCTAGCCCCATGTCAGATTTCAAAATTGAATATAAAACAATCTGTTTGCTCTTTTGAGAAATGGATTTCAGTGCAGAATTCTGCTGGAGCAGCACTACTAACTGATTCATTTTGAAAAAAAATTTTTTTCCCATGACAGTATCCCTTTAAGGTACCAATGCCAGTCTACAGCATTGAACATTTCATATAATAACATTTCTGCCTCCTGTGTTTGTACCCCTCCAGGTTATTATGCACCCACTAAAGCCACGTATATCCACGGTTAAAGGCGTGGCCTACATTGCCATCATTTGGATCATGGCGACCTGTTTCTCCTTACCCCATGCAATCTACCAGAAGCTCTTCACTTTTAAATACAGGTAACTGTTCTGTACAGATATTAGACTGTTGCACTTGCACAGACCATCTTGTTAGGCTGATCAATGTTCTGCTGGTATAAGTGTCCCACATTAAAGCACAACTAAAGTTCAACCAAGAGTCAGAATAAAAATGCCACACATTATGCCTTGAGCATCTGTACCAGGCCAAGCAATGGCAGAACTACATATTACTTGACCCCACAGGCCCTCAAAATGTTGGCTTGTTTTATCAATATTTAATGAAATTGTATATGAATTAGGGCCTCATGCGGCCCATATACCTCCTGGGCCCTCCTGCTTCCGCAGGGTCTGCTTCCTCTGTAGTTAAACCCCTGAGCCCAAGGCCACTGCAACACTTCAACAGGGAAGATCTGTGTCTCCAAAGATGCCCCAGTAGCTCCCCATCTTCTTTTCTGCTGATTCACTGCACATGCTCTGTGCTGCTGTCACTTACTGAGCTTAGGGACCCACTCACAATATACAGTACACATAGAATAGAAATTTCACAATATAAGGCTGATTAGTAAATAATACAGATAATTACTACATGGCAGCACAGAAACCAGTGCAATTAGCATCAGAATTTAATAATCAGCAAACCTGTAGCATCAGCTTATATTACAGGGGAAGCTCATTTTCTGCTGGATAATTAGTGACGAGCCCTAAGCTTAGCTTCTCAACAGCCAATCAGAGCCCACTGAGCATGTGAGTGTCACAGACACTTTCCAAGATGGTGACCCCCTGTGACAAGTTTGAAGTCCTGGATCATTGCTGCTATTGACAAGCTGAAGCTTTAGCTTCGTGCAATAAGTTCAGTATATAAAATATGCCATTTTTAATCATAATCATTTTTAGGGTTTAGTTCTCCTTTATCAAGTATTTAATATAAGGTGTCTTTGTTTTGTCTGAACTGATTTTATTGTATCTTATGACAATAGTCACAGAGATTGATGGGTAAATAGGTGGGGTCTATGACAAGAAGTTCATATGAGGTGCACACCTTCTCTAGGGGTAATAAATGCCTTTGCTGATTTAGTTAAACCATGTGACACTTTCAAATAAAATGGGGGTAACTGGGTAGAGCCCATGAAAAGTAGTGTCAAGTTTTTCTCCCACATGATATTGACTTGTACATAACAGAATAATGATTAAGTGGTGTCCAGCACTATGGGGTACATTTAATAAAGGGCGAATTGTGGATGTTTAGCGAAAATCTGCCAAAAAGACAATTCGCCACAACATCGCCTATTTACTAAATAGCAAAGAGGACAATTCACAAGCGAAAAACTTCAGCGCTAGAAAACTTTCACAATGTTTCACCAGCGAAAATTCTGTAGCGAAAATCTGGTAATTTATCAAAGTGATACATTTTTTGTTAAAATGTATTTCACCAGGTTCAGGCTGGAAAACTCCCATTGGAAAGACAGAGCAGCCAATTTTAAATCTCAATCAACTTTGCGCTTTCCATGCTACTTTTTTCCATGGCGAAAATTCTTTAGGAAAAATTAGTCTAAAAAAGTTTCCCTACTACTATTGTATGGGGAAATGAACTGGCAAATTTCACAAAAATAAATTCATAATTCTCTTGAAAAAGTGGTGAAAATTCTCTTTGCATTAAAGTAAATTCACTCTTCTCCAGGTGAACTTTCTCCAGCAAAAATTCTTCATTTCACTAAGAGCAAAAGAACATGTTTTTGCAAAGAGAAATTTGTCCAGATTCAGACTGGTGAAATATCATTACAAAGATAGAGCAGCCGATTTTAAATCTCATTATCGACATCACTCTTTCCATGCTAATTTTCTTCATTCTCTCTATCTCTATCTCTAATCTCTATTCTCTAGAGATTTTTCCACACTACTATTGTATGGGAAAAATATTCACAGAGAATTTCACCACATTTGTCCTGAAAAACGGAACTTGTGATTCTTAGTAAATATGGAGATACGTTGTGAAAATACAGCTGGTGAAGTGAGGCGAACTGTGGTGAAGTTAGGTGAAGAGAAAATTCACATTTTAGTATATGTGTCCCAATATGAGATGTTCCTCCAACCAAGCAGTAGCGTATCCAGGGTCGGACTGGGGGGCCCACCGGGGTTACTAGTCCAGGGCCCCCTCGGCACCTCCCTGCTGCGTCGGTGCACGGTGCTGCGATGCAGTGTTAGTACGCATGCACGCAACGCCAAGTACACGTGCAATGTTTTTGCCGCGACTTCCCAACTAAGGGAGATCGCTATATTAAGAAGCAGATATGGGTTCGGATCTGGGCTGGCGGGGCCCATCGGGTTTTTTCCCGGTGTCCCGCCGGCCCAGTCCCACCCTGAGTGTATTCCGGTCTGGTGCTGCCCTAGGCACCTGACATGTGATCTCTACTCTACGTGACATCACACATGTATGTGCCACCACTAGAGGGACCCTCCACTTCTGCTGCCAGATTTAGGAAAGAACCCAGCAACTGGGTAAGTGCCCCTTTACAGATGCCACCCTAGAAACATGCCCTCAAGTGCCTAAATGGTAGTGGTGTGGGTCGGCCCGATACCCCCAGGTCTGGTGGGTTTGGGCCGACCTTGCACCACTATTTGCACTGGGTCCAGGTTGAGATCTTCTTCCTGCTCTCCCCACCCGCCACCTTACACTGCTGGCTTCCGAATTTTATAGACGCGCGACTGCTCGGCCCGCACCATTTGTGATGTCATCGGTAAGGCGGGTTGGCACAGGTCTATAAGAGGAACCCAGAAGTCGGGCACTGGTTGAGGGAGGGTGGATTTTACCCGACCGGTCCAAATTCAAGAACCCACCAGCACACCCTGGCCTCTCCAGCATAAGTTGGCCCGGTGCACAGTCAGAAGGGATCGGCAACCCCAATTTGCCTGCATGCATCGAGCTCTGAGTGCCAGTTCTTCTTTTTTTACCCGACCGGCACATCACTAGTATATGGTAAATACGCCCTTGCAACAAAGGTTGTTCTCCTGCTACGATAAAGTCATATTTTGTATATGATAGGCAAGAAACCAGGAGAAAGATGTTTTCATACAATGCCTAGGAATGCTTTGGTTTCCATCAGGCGAGAAAGCAGTGAATAGTCTTTTATTGCACAGAAGAGGGAGAGGCACAAATTGTTTCCTCTAGTGAAAGAAAAAAAATGGATTTCCAATTTTCGAAGAATTAAATGTAATGGAGGAATGTAGCTGTTTGTGAAGAATAAGTAATGCCTCTGGGTCAGATTGTGTCGTTCTTCTGCCAGAAGTGTTTATGAGATCTGAAGGCTTTCTCACATGAAAGAAAATTGTGTTTACTCTATGGTTTCAATGTCTGGTGCCCCATCAGCAAATAGGATGCTTCCCGTCCGGACGCATTCTTTTATTTCTGGATTTCTTCAGCTGGAACACAACACTGTTGCACTTCCAATGTGAATATTGTTTCCCAAGGCAAAGAGCTAAAGCGATGTCACCAGAATGAAGCTGGAAGCAAAGTAAACAGGTTTTATCTCATGGTCGATGACCTTCTCCAGGTGATCCACCTCTCTTTGATGTTCGACTTGCTCTTAAATAAGAATGCAGCAGGCTTTCATCTGCAGAGAGAAGTCAAATCAACTGTTCTTGCTGTGTTTTTCTTGACGACGTTTCACCAGTAATACAATGGCTTTCTCAATTCTGAATTGGTGAAACGTCTTCAAGAAAACCACACAAAGTCCAGTTGAATTGACTTCTTTCTAAAGATATACAATGACCTGAATGAATGAGGATCTTCACAAACATGCAGCATGTTTTTATAATATTTTTATTTAGGCTGTGAGTTGTCACAGCTTATTCCCCTTCTTCACATCTAGGGGCATATTTACTAAAACTCGAATTAATGAATTTTTTTTTATGAACACAAAGCCGATCAAAATCCCTTCCATGAGTTGAACTCATTAATCCAAAATGTTTGTCAAAATATCAGAGCGAAAAAATGTCACAATAAAATCGAGCTTCAATTTGTATGGTACGATTTACGCTTGAAAAACTCGATTTTATCGCATTTTTGCACGAACACTCTACTTTTTCGGATTATTGGACGAAAATCCAGAGGTTTTCAGGTTATCCAGAACAGATCACAATGTCAAGAATCAACTTCAGGGACATTAACTGCAACATTACCTAGACAGGTTTGAGACGGAGTATTTTAGGATTCTGATTTTTAGCAGCTTTGGGGTATGATAAATCTCCAAAAATCTGAATTTATTTCCCCCCAAATCGAGTTTTCCAGCTAAAAACCTCAACCAGAAAAAAAACCGATGTTAATAAATGGATCTCATAACATTTTGGTTCCACAGAGACTTTTTTAATCCCAGGATCTGAGGAGTAGGTCTATCAGTAAGGCTGGAGCACTTGAGGGAGTTCATGATGATAACGGAAGCCTGAGATAATTATGGATTATAAAAAGGGGGAATTGAGCAAAGAATTTCAAAAATCTCTTAGGGATTCTCAATCTTTTTCTCAGGGGCCTTAATGAACCTTTAAGGGGATATTAATTGGAGTAGTTTCACCAAAAATGAAGATTCCCCTCAACATCGCCAATTTACTAAAAGCAAAATATAGCAAGTTTTAGAGGATTGATTTCAAAGTGGTGAAAATTTTCTTTACCGTAGTGTAAATTCGCACTCTTCTCCAGGTGAACTTTCTCCAGTAAAAATTCTCCAATTGACTAAGAGCACAAAAACATATTTTTGCAAAGAGAAATTTGTCCAGGTTCAAACTGGGGAAATACCATTATAAAGATAGAGCAGATGCTTTTAAATCTCAATACCAACATCACTCTTTCCATGCTTATTTTCTCTTTTCAACATTTTTATTGGGTTTTCAAAAATATACAGAATTACTTTTACACAGCGTAAATTGAGTATGATTAAACTATTTGAATGCATTTAACGTGCTGTTTCCACTACAAATGAATAATACAATTGTGAAAAACATGAGGATTATACTTGCCTCAAATAAGAGTACATATGACGTATATAATAATGTTTAGTTACCAGATCTACTGTTTAAACTAACAAAAGCAACACATAACTAAAACAAACCTATACCTCGCATGGTGCAGTTTTTTTTTTTTTTGCCACTGAGTTAATTATGTTGCCCAGACATTAGGATAGTTAAATCAATAATAGCTCTTGAATATTAGATTTGTATTTAGAGTCTATTTGATCGAAATAAAGAGACCAATCATTAGAAAACGTAGTATTAATGTGTGGTTCTTCAAATTTAATTTTTATGGCCTCTTGCCAGCATAGCTGATTTACATATACTAAAATTTCTTTTAAGGAGGGGGTAGACTCTGAAATCCAGAACAGAAATATGGCCTTCTTTGTAGCCGCCATAAACCGTAAAATTAAGTTTGAGATCAGATTTACAATGTTTATTCAAAGAAAAAGAAGGGGTGCCAATATTCAAAAGGGCATAAACTGGAGATATAGTTAGATTTATTCTCAACTTAGCATTAATAAAATCTCTTACTTTTTGCCAAACAAGAGTAATGTGAGGGCAGCTCCAAAGATAATGAAAAAGGTTTACATTTTCCTGATTACATTTGGGACAAAACGAAACCTGACTTAAACCCTTATAAGAACGAAAAAGTTTACCATAACCAAGATGGATTAATTTGAAATGTTGAGATCTCCAGTCCTCCGAGAAAAAGCATTTATTAAATTTAACCAATGAAGAAGTTAACTGAGTAGGGGTAATGTCCCTTAAAAAGTAGTTCGACCATCTCAAAGCCGTATCTGAAAGGGGGTGTTTCTGGTCAGAGGGGGGACCCCAAAAAGTGCGAGCCAAAAAGTTGATGTTTAGGAGCCCTAAATTGTCACTCATGCTTATTTTCTCCATGGCAAAAATTCTCTAGAGAAAGGGAAAAATAAATAATGCCAAATTTTCTCAGAGAGGTTATGCCCGGAGAAAATCAACCACATTTCTCTTGAAAAAGTGATTTTTAGTAAATATGAGATGTATTGAGAAAATACATCTGGCGAATTGAGGTGAACTTTGGTGAATTTAGATGAAGAGAAAATTCACACTTTAGTAAATGTGCCCCTTAGAGTCAACTTTGTGACTCAAGAATTGGTTAAGAATCCTCATTTTGCCTTGGTTTATTCCCATTGTCTATTGTAGCAGGACAGTTATACGAGATCATGAGGACCAACCCCAGTTGGGGTCCTGACCCATTGGTTAGAAATCAGTTTTCTGCTCCTGTGAATTAGAACAATAAGGTGACATTTAAAAAGCATTCCACAAAGTCTTCTGGAACCTCTCCATGATATGGTGGCAATTTTATATGGACAATACGAATATGAAGCTTCCTAGATCCTTGTGAATTATAGTTATGCAGCTACTGCACAAATCAGTCCTAGTGCAGTGACTCATAGACAATGAGATATTCACTTTCATTATTCTAACTGTATTACACCAATTAAAGTTTACTGATCATTATATATGTTTGTGCAGAGGCAAATATGCACAGTTCTGCTGAAACACCCTATTTATGTTTTCAGCTTCAGTGTTCAATGTCATAGATTGCCTGGAGTGTTTTCAGAAATACTATACTACAGAAAATAATTGTGTCCCTTAAGTTTCAGACCTAGTTAGCAATTTACAAGTTACATGAGATTTTCATCTACATGTATTCGTTTCCTACGCAGAACGCTACAAGTTTCCTGCCATGTGTCCTGCAGAATTATATATAGAATTGGCACTGTATTTATCTTGTTTTGTGTTCTGGGTATTATACATGGAATTGGCACTCTATTTATCTTGTTTTGTGTTCTGGGGTATTATATATGAAATTGGAAATACATTTATCCTGCATGCTGCTCTGGGAGGCATTTCACGAAAATGGGGCTGTATTTGTCTTGTCATGTGTTCTGGGGTATTATACATGAGCTTGTCACTGCATTTATCCCACTATGTGTTCTGGAGTATTATACATGGAAATGGCACTGTATTTATCCTGCTGTGTGTTCTAGGGTATTACACATGGAATTGGCACTTTATTTATCCTGCTGTGTGTTCTGGGGTATTACATAGTTACATAGTTACATAGTTACATAGTTAAATTGGGTTGAAAAAAGACAAAGTCCATCAAGTTCAACCCCTCCAAATGAAAACCCAGCCCCATACACACACCCCTCCCTACTTTTAATTGACATTGAATTGGCACTTTATTTATCCTGCTGTGTGTTCTGGGTATTATACATGGAATTGGCACTTTATTTATCCTGCTGTGTGTTCTGGGTATTATACATGGAATTGGCACTGTATTTATCCTGCTGTGTGTTCTGGGTATTATACATGGAATTGGCACTGTATTTATCCTGCTGTGTGTTCTGGGGTATTATACATGGAATTGGCACTGTATTTATCCTGCTGTGTGTTCTGGGTATTATACATGGAATTGGCACTGTATTTATCCTGCTGTGTGTTCTGGGGTATTATACATGGAATTGGCACTGTATTTATCCTGCTGTGTGTTCTGGGATATTATACATGGAATTGGCACTGTATTTATCCTGCTGTGTGTTCTGGAGTATTATACATGGAATTGGCACTGTATTTATCCTGCTGTGTGTTCTGGGGTATTATACATGGAATTGGCACTGTATTTATCCTGCTGTGTGTTCTGGGGTATTATACATGGAATTGGCACTGTATTTATCCTGCTGTGTGTTCTGGGTATTATACATGGAATTGCCACTGTATTTATCCTGCTGTGTGTTCTGGGGTATTATACATGGAATTAGCCCTGTATTTAGCCTGCTGTGTGTTCTGGGTATTATACATGGAATTGGCACTGTATTTATCCTGCTGTGTGTTCTGGGTATTATACATGGAATTGGCCCTGTATTTATCTGCCATGTGTTCTGGCTATTATACATGGAATTTTTGTTCTCGGCACCATTTTGTCCGATGTGTCAAAATGTGTACAATTGTACTTGACACTATGACAAATGACAGATGGTATTATTTCCAGCACTTGACGTCAAAGTGACGCCTATGATTCTCTTGGCGTAATTCTACTGTGTGTTTTACCACTGGTAACCAAAATGCACTTGGTATCAAAATTCTCAAGTGCATGGAGTGTGTTTGGCCGCAAGTACCTTTGTTGATTGGTGTCAATTCACGTAAAGTCTGTGTCCATTTTAGCCCAATTGCAACTTTGGTTGAAGTCATAAATAACACCTATGGGGTATTTACTAAGACTCTAATTTTTCTAATTTTTTTATTAAGTCAACAAAGTCGACCTATCTCCCATCCATGAATTTACCTAATTTATCAAAAAATCAGATTGAAATGTCGCGCGACAATTCAAATCATATGACATTTTCGAATTTGGCGCTTGAATTGTCCAACTTTTTCAGTGGTCATCCGAGTTGTCTAACGAAAACTATCGCAGATTCCCGATGTCAAGAAACATCTTCAAATTGTAATCTGCCATTGACTTCTACATGGCCTTGATAGGTTTCAGCTGGAGTATTATCGGATTCTGGTTTTTCAGATTTTGGATATCGGTTTTTTTTTCCCTCTAAAAATTTTCCTCTTTAAAAACTCGACCAGAAACAATTGAGGTTCAATAAATAGACCCCCAAATGTGTTTAATTAGCCTTCTCAAACACACTCCTACCTTTGGAATGCCAGAAGAAACCACCAAGAAATTCCAGTATCTAACAGACCACAAGTCTTTTCAGAGCTACAGATCCCAGTGTTCCAGGATCTCGTAGCCTCGCGGATAAGCAACATACATATTTTCTGAGTGCTAAAATAATCAGTGACTCACTCTGGAATAATCAAGGTATATCTTCTACCATCAAATCCTATTGATATTCCCTCCTGAGGACGGCAACTTGATTATATTGATTTAATCATTGTAGAATTCTATGGAGACAGGAAGAAATTACCATCTATAATGTATAGCAAGGAGGAAGCATCCAGTCACCGGGGGCCCCAATGGATGAACCAAAGGGAAATCTGCTTGGGATGTATCTTCATGTTTAAGTAAAAGTGAGCCATTTTCATCCAGCCATGAACTCAAGTTGACTCCTGAGTTTATTAAATTATTACTAATAGTTTTTCCTATTTATTTATAAAGTGCCTACATTTTTCACAGTGTTGTCTAAAGGACTTTTCCATAGCAGCCAGTGAAAGATTTTCCATAGCAGACAAGGAAGATTTTGGGCACTCCGGCACTGACCCCTGATCTTCATGTTAAGACCCTTAGTAATCCTGCTGAATCTATATAAATATTTTGAGAAAAGTTATCTTTGCACTGTTTTAAATAAAAACTTTTTGATTTTAATAAAAAAAAAACTTGTAAAAATGTATTCTTCTAAAACCAGAATAGAGCAGCCTGGTCCACTGGCAGTCTGATTATTGATTAGTGAAACGCAAATCAATAAACGAGATGATAAACTCGCAATCTTTTCTCTCCTTAGCTTTGTCCGTTTGCCCCACTTTGTGAGTTTATTCCATGACCCGCCCCAGTTTCAACACTTGCATTGACTTTTTTAGCCTGAGTGAACACAGCCCCTGTTATTCTCCATATCTGCTCTGCCTCATAGAGCATTCTGGGACAAATATATGTTGCAATTCTTGATGGCAGCACCAGGCAAAAACAATACTTTATGGGGCCGATTCACAAAGGGTCGAATATCGAGGGTTAATTAACCCTCGATATTCGACTGAGAATTAGTGCAAATAGTGTGATCGAACGATCGAAGGATTATTCCTTCGATCGAACGATAAAATCCTTCGAATCGAACGATTCGAAGGATTTAAATCCAACGATCGAAGGAATATCCTTCGATCAAAAAAACTTAGGAAAGCTTATGGGGACCTTCCCCATAGGCTAACATTGAGTTCGGTAGCTTTTAGATGGCGAACTAGGGGGTCGAAGTTTTTTCTTAAAGAGACAGTACTTCGACTATCGAATGGTCGAATAGTCGAACGATTTTTAGTTCGAATCCTTCGATTCGAAGTCGAAGTCGAAGGTCATAGTAGCCCATTTGATGGTCGAAGAAGCCCAAAAAACACTTCGAAATTCGAAGTTTTTTTACTTCGAATCCTTCACTCGAAGTTAGTGAATCGGCCCCATAGTGTATGGCCAACTTAAGATACATTAAAAAATCCACCAAAAAGTTTTTTTCCCAGCTAGCTTTATCCTTTAATTTATTCCGGTGCAATAGACATATAAATAATATAGATAAAATATCATTCTCTAAGCTGTATAATAATTATGTTTTATTATTACAGTGAGGAAAACATCAGAAGCTTGTGTCTCCCCGATTTCCCGGAACCTTCTGACCTATTCTGGAAATATCTCGATTTGGCGACATTCATCCTCCTGTATGTCTTGCCTCTGCTGATAATCTCAGTGGCGTATACCACGGTGGCCAAAAAGTTGTGGCTTCGAAATGCTATAGGGGATGTGACTACAGAGCAATATTTTGCTCTCCGTCGGAAGAAGAAGAAGACCATTAAGATGCTGATGTTGGTAGTGGTCCTTTTTGCGGTCTGCTGGTTTCCTTTGAATTGTTACGTCGTCCTTCTCTCCAGTCAAACCATCCGCACTAACAATGCCCTTTACTTTGCATTTCACTGGTTTGCAATGAGCAGCACTTGTTATAATCCATTTATATACTGTTGGCTTAATGACAATTTCAGGTCAGAACTGAAAGCCTTGCTCAACATGTGCAAGAAGCAGACTGGGCCAAGCGAACACATGCTGCCTTCAAGCGTCCCTTCTTATCGAGTTGCCTGGCCTGAAAACCGGAGCTTTAAAAGGTCTCTTGTCTCTCACACCCTTCCATCGTCTTCAAATATACAATCCGGGAAGACAGATATCTCTGCGGTAGAGCCCATTGTATCTGTTGGCTGATGCTGAAGGTGTGACCTGTATATTTCACAAGACTGTGTTGAGTTACATGCGTTCTCATAGGCAGGAGACCTCACAAAAATGTCAAACAAATTGACAATGGTCAAGAACTGAACAATGGTTTTCAGTAAAACATAGGGGCTGCATAAATACGGGCACTTGGGGTTTGCCTGAAAGGAATTGGTACATTGAACTTAATTTTCCACATGAGCAACAAGACCCAGAAATGAAACACAGGCTGATACCAATTGAAGTATTATACTACTGACTTACCTTTACTGTATGTTATTTAAACTGTATTTGTTCTTCATTTCAGGCATAAAGTATTTCCAGGGTTGGATGTTTGCTCATACTTGAGAACTGTGCTGCCACAGAAATGTCCCGGCAGGGTTCGTATTTTCCAATTTCAATAAAGCAGCCAATAAGCCTTTATCTTTGCTCAGTCTAGTTTTCTGGGATCCCCAACATTTGTTAATTGTGAGCCACATTCAAATGTAAAAGAAATTGGAGAGCAACATAAGCATGAAAAAGTTCCTGGGGGTGCCATATTAGGGCAGTGATTGGCTATTTTTGGTGGACCCTAAGTGGACTTGCAGCCTACAGGAGGTTCTGTGGCAGTACACCAGGTTTTTATACAACCAAAACTTGAATCCAAGCCTGGAATTCAATAATAAACACCTGCTTTGAGGCCATTGGGAGCAACATCCAATGGGTTAGTGAGCAACATGTTGCTTGTGGGTCATTAGTTGGGGAACACTTGTCTAGTTAGTGCCCTTATGATAACATATGGTTGTTATTTATTTATGTTATCATACTATTTACACCCAGAGCTCTGTCTGACCTGTCCCAACTGGGCAGGTTCTAGTTCTGCCTGATAAAGATTATTTTAATGAGCCAGTTAGATTTTCCAGAGATAATGTACAAAATCCATCCACATGGTGAACTTGGGAGCTATTGAACTTGGGATGATCCAACACTCTTTGCTTTTTATGGCTCTGAAAGATGTTTGGTGCTCTTTATTTTTCCATCAGCATTTAGGCAGTCTATTCACATAGGTTCCTAGCATCCATAGGCAACCTAGAATTCCGTCTTGGTCTCTTTCCTTCATTATCACAGTAAGTGCATTTCAGAGCTCAGTACATGATTTTATTAATTTAAAGACTTCAGCAATCTAATGGGCAATATAATAGTGCTGTTAGAGAGAAGGGAATTGAAGTTGTAGCTTGATTTCTATTGATTTAAAATGGCAAATACACAAGCATTCTGCATCAGATACAAATTGGCTCTGAATACATGTAATAATGATTTACAAACTGCAAAATTTCTTACGCATTCATTCAATCTTCTCTAGCTGCTTATTATGGAACTACCAAGCTTCAAATCTGCTAGAGGACTACCGAGCCTTTGGAAGCCAATAACTGCCTTACAGATTAATTCACTGTCACAAACTATTTATGGTACCCAGTCTAGTCATCTTGCTGTAACTTTATAGATGTTTAGAGAGTAGGGGTTTGGATTGGTGTCTTCTACTAACTTTTTGTAAAAATAAAATAAAAATGTTCAACTGAAAAGGAGATCATTGGTTATATCAAAAAACACTAAAATAAGAAAAACAAAGATATTATTTACAGGGGATTCCAACATGAATATACGGTCTCAGTTGTATAGCTTCTAAGATGTCCTGTTAGTTTAGAAAACCTTGAGAGCCAGGGTGGAAAACTGTAGCTGTTTATTGTAACTGTAGTAAAGACGGACCTTGCACTCACTCTTGAGTTAGGGCTACATATACTATAGATAGGTCTAGGTAACACAGTGTGACCCTATCTAACCTATTTCTTGGAGGTAGTTTGTGAAGGATAGAAGACACAGGTCAGTAGACGTACCACCAGGTATAGTGATGGGCCAAATTCGTGAAACGGCGAAAAACAGCACCGGCGTCTCGTTTTTGATGCCGGCGCCCGTTTTTGATGCCGGTGCCCGTTTTTCTTACGCCAGCGGCTGCGGCGGCAAATTGCGCAAATTCGCACCTGCCGAATAAATTCGCCCATCACTAACCAGGTATCGTAGTCCAGTCAAGGGCCAATTAATTGCATGACTAGAGTTTTCCCAGTTTACCCAGTTTAATAGAATTTAACCGAAGTCCACACCAGATTCTGCAGCTTGCTAGTGTTGATTGAGAAGGCCATAAGGAGAAACTGAAGGGTGTTATAAGAGACTTTAAGGCTCATTTAGGCACGTGCCACAGGGTGCAAACTTTGGGACACAGACATGTTTTTATCCACCATGCAAGCTTTTTCCCTAGAATTTCAGTGTAATAGAGGGCATACTCTAAGCTGAGTCCATCTCAATTACAATATGCAAGCTTATTAGTTCTCAAATTGCACCAACTTTTTCATAGTAGGGATGGCACCACTTCTGACTAGTTTGGCATCCATTTACATGTTTTTTCATTAGGCAAAAAATATTTTTTTTGGGTTAACATTCCCTTTAAGAGTACAGATGAATCCGTCCAGTAAATGGAATCCTTGCAGTGAGCTCTGCACAAACTGGCAGTCTCGGTGGCTAAGTGGCAGATGAGATTAATTCTATAAATAGAAGCGCATGGACCTGGGATTTCAAAATATGTTTAATACGTATCCATTAATGTGATTTTGATGGAGAAGGTCCTGGAGGCACTTGTGGGTTATACACTGAGCTGTAAAGAGCAATGGCAGACAGAAACTGACCTGTATTAAAAAAGTATAGGTTAGTAGAGGAGAGGGTCATTCTTCCCCGTTTGATTGCATAATAAGGCCCAGTCTAGACAACAAACTGCAATTTGGCCTAAAGCACTCAGTTGGGACATTTCTGAAATAAGAAGAGATCATAAACCAGGCTAATAGATGATGTAGGAGATCTAGGCTATGTAGAAAGATTTTCCAATTGGCATAGTTTAGATTCATGCTTAAGGCAGAATAGGAGACTATAAAATAACGTAATGTCTTTTTCACATGAAGAGCTTTCCAAGGACCTGAGGACCTGAGGGGCAAAGGCTAAATGCAGAAAATACAATAACTCTAGGTGGACATATGTCTTTTATCAACCGTAACAATGATGTCCTGCCTATGTCTTTTTAGTTTGTTTTTGGAGGACCTTGGTGGTATCTGGACCCCGAAAGTCAAGGCCGTAAGGCTTGACTGTGATCTTGGGAAACTAGTTTTTGATTCCTGTCTCAGCTCTTAGAAAAGGCAACTTTGTACCCAGTCACCAAATGATTGTCAGCTCTGTTGGACAGAAATCACTGTGCCTAAATTTAATATTGTGTACACCATTGCATAAAAGTGACATATAAAACAAATGCAATTATTTTACAACAGTGTATTGTATTTATTCGTATTTGATCATGGAAAATTCTGATGGTCACTACACCCTTCTCCACCAGTATCCATAATCTTCTGTGCATGTTCACCCTCAAAATGTTTTAACTCTAGTTCTCTAGTAATGAGTGACAAAAATAAAAGAAATTTGGACAAATATTGACACAGATCAATGTGGGTGTTGACTCCCAGACCAGGACAAATGGTCTGTAGGCCAATCTTTGGGTCAGTGCAGCTTTGGTTTCCATGCTGGGTCCAGATTGCCCTTATGTTGTGGAAACTGGGGGAGCTGGCTGATGTGCGGCCAGCATTAATCAGCAACAATAAAAACACAAACCACTGCTGCAAATCCCTTACCACTGAATGCAAATAGCTCACAGACTCTCAGTAAATCTCAATTGCCTGGGATGACATGACTGGCCACTACTTATAAGACTTGCCATTACAAAATCAAGTAAAGCCATTTACTGTGTCTTTGAATATAGTTTGGTGTTTTACAAGGTTACTCAACCCTAATTAGTTCCTGCTGAATTCTGCTTAGTATAAGTTGATGGCATAATAATGGTGCTTCTATATACTGGCAATGATGCCATCTCCTCACCACAACTCCAGTTGATATACCATTTTTCCCACCACCAGTACCAGTAAATTTGCCATAACTCCACCGTCCTTCCCAGCCATCCTTACAACCAGTCTTCAGTTAGTCTTTTTTTGAGTTTTTTATTCCTGTAATCATTTATTTTTCCACGTCTTCTTTCCTACAAGTCACAAGCTCATGAGTCTTCTCCCTTTTTAATTCCAAGTTACTCCCCAGTTACAAATGGCATCTCCCCATCTGTTCCCCAGTTAATGTAATGGTTCATCTGCCCATTACCAATTTCCAGTAAGTATCATCTCACCACCACGTTCTAGTAAGAATCTTCTCATCACCAATTTTAGTAAGTATCTTCTCACCACCAAATTTAGTAAGTATCTTCTCACCACCAAATTTAGTATCTTCTCACCACCAAATTTAGTAAGTATCTTCTCACCACCAAATTTAGTAAGTATCTTCTCACCACCTAATTTAGTAAGTATCTTCTCACCACCAATTTTAGTAAGTATCTTCTCACCACCAATTTCCAGTAAGAATCTTCTCATCACCAATTTCCCTTCAGTCCTAAATTCAGTGCAATTTCCTTTCCATCCACATACAATCCCTCCCCTATTATTGTCCCATTTCACCTCCCTTTGAATCCCCTATTACTTTTCTAGTTGCTGTGTCCAGTTGTCCTCAAAATCCCCTTAAATCATCCATTAATAATCTTCACATCCCGTCCTAAATAATCTACATAATACCTCTCCCCTGTCACTCACTTCCAGTTATTAGTCAAGAAAGCAAGTCAACTTGAAAGTCGAATGGATTATAGGGAGGACAATAGGCAGTGGCTCAAAGCTAAAATCAAAGCAAAATCAAGATCAAAGCCAAAACTACAATTTTCAAGATACTGATTACAGAATCTAATAACTGTTTTTCAAACACAACTGTGTAGACTCTGAACAGAATTGAAATATTCTATATGACGCAGACTGTCCTTCCTCTCTAGACAATTACCTTAACTTTCATCTGAAACAAACATTGTTCCTGTCAACTGAAGACAAGTAATTGCTAATTTGATTTTATGTCTCACAGATCCTTTATTTAAGGTTACAAGAAGGCGACACAAGTCAAAGTCATGCTTCTCTGTATCAGTCAGTTTATCTCGGTACCTTCTGAAGACCACACAATGCACAATCCACTCAGTTTTCCAACAAAAAAGTGCAGTGATTTCTGTGTGTTTGCACAAAAACAATCCATATGGGAAAGCACTAGGGATGCAAGGAATCCTAGATTATAGCCAAATCTAAGATTTATTCTGTAGGATTTAGATGCATTCATGTTTGAATCAAATCTAGATGTATTGAGCATATTTGGATGCAGGTACATATTCACTCTTGTCTTGTCTGTTTTAGAGCATGTGCACTTGTAGAGCAGAATTTTTCTGTTTGTACAACCCTATGTCTTATTTGCATCGTTTATTATAAGATTATTAGATTATTATTTGAAATAGTCAACAAATATTAGCTGGAGAGTACCAAAATCCAGGCAAACTGACACCCTATCAGACGTGGCTCCTTTAGTATAATAGAGGATCCAGCTTTCAGGCCAAGCAAGTTGAAGATTGTAGGTTAATGTCTCATCTTTGATATTACAAAGTGACTGTTAGATGCAGATGTTTATATCTCCATATACTTTTAGCTAAGGGGATTCCATTAAATGTTGAAAAACAGGGGCTAGATAGGTGCCTACAGTAGCACAATTCTGCTACAAAATGTGGGGGTTTCATTGATCTCAGTCTATTTTGTGGGTTTGTTACAACAGGATAGACAACAAATTCTAAATGCAGTAAAAAACTGATTTATATTTTCCCTGAATGGGAAAGGTAAGTAAGATGGTGGCACAAGACTCGGTTTCATTGGGTCAAAAAAGCAAAGTGCCAAAATCAGGTTTGATCTGCAATGTTTGTAGCCATTTGTGCCCTGCTCTGCACATAGAAGAATTGCCGCAACCCAAAACTTCATTTATCCAACAAAGTGCCAGATTCATATCAATGGGAAAACATTTTATCAAATGAAAGCATATTGGCAAGATTCAGTTTGAGGCCTGAGTCTAAGTTGCATATCTGTATACTGACAGCAATACTGTGACAGCACTACCAATGTCATCGGCAAGGGCATAGACGAATAATGAAAAATGTATACCAAGGACAGAAATGTTTCAGGATCCTTATACCACCTGAAAAATGGCTGCTGATCTTCACGGTTGTTTTTCTCGAAGCACCAATAGATCTTAATAGTCTTACAGTAGCATCTAGCTAGGGTGCCACCTGGCCACTGCCAATGTTATTAATATGGCAGAAAGATAAAAATAAAGGAAGGCAGGTCATCTATTTGCAGAAAAGGTGGCAACCCTAAACTTAGAAGGATCTACAAATGCAGAATTACCTGCAACGCCTGTATCTAGTGCAGATAAAGGTATCTCTAAGTGCAATGGCACATGGAGTTGGAGGTGCCATGATTAGCACTCCTGCCTTGCAGTGGCATCCCCACTAGTAGCTCAAGCACTGTCCGTTATTAAACAAGTCTCCTCATATATCCCACCCTCCTTGAGACTCTGTCGCTCTTAAGGCCCCAATACATTGGCCGATAAAAGCTGCAGACGGACTCGAGTCGGCAGCTTATTGGACCATGTGTGGGGTCATCCGACAGGCGTCCCCGATCTATATCTTGCCAAAAGTCGGGCAGATGCTGGGTAAAAAATACAGTCGATCCGACCGCCCACATCGCCTCCATTCTGAAAAATAGTTGGGCCCTAGGGCCCACGATCGGATCAGCTCCATATTGCCCACCTCAATGTGGGCATATCGGGTAGAGATCCGCTCATTTTGCAACATCGCCAAATGAGCGGATCTCCCTGTATGTGGCCATTTTAAGTTGGGGCTCTCCATGAAGGTCAACAGTCCCCTTGAAGGGCCAACCTTTTGTTGTGGCTCTTCTTGAATGTCCAACATTTGGTCATGGCTTCCCTTAGCTCAAAAATGAGTACAGAATATTGGTGTATCAATCATTCCGCCATCACTAAATGCTTTATAACCCCAAATCTCTGACTAAAAGAGCTTTTAGGTGTGTTCAGAAAAGCAAATGGCCATTCTCCCCAATTCTCACTCAAACTGGCCTTCGGCCTTCTGGTACTACACCAATGTCTGACAGACCGAATGTGCCCAGCCAAATGCTAGGTGCTAGGTCATACCGTCAAGGGAGTCACAAGGTCGTAAAACGGTACATAGATATGATTATATCCAACTATATATATACGTATATATATATATATATATACGTATATATATATATATATATATATATATATATATATATATATATATATATATATATATACACACATACAGGTATGGGACCTGTTATGCAAAATGCTCAGGACCTGGGGTTTTCTAGATAACAGATCTTTCCTTAATTTGGATCTTCATTCCTTAATGAAGATTAAGGAATGAAAAATCATGTAAACATTAAATAAACCCAATAGGCTGGTTTTGCTTCCAATCAGGATTAATTATATTTTGGTTGGGATCAAGTACAAGTTACTGTTTTATTTGAATTATTTGGATAAAATTTAGTCTATGGGAGATGGCCATTCTGTAATTCAGAGCTTTCTGAATAATGGTTTCCAGATAACGGATCCCATCCCTATATATATTTATTCAACTGAATAATTTACTTTTTTTGTCTGTTCCACTAAAAGTATCCCTCTGCTATGAGGGCCATGCTGTGAGTTGTGCGTAAGTAACAGCTACAGCGTCACAGGCCACCCTAATTTATTCCATGTCAGTAGGGTCACATTGGTAATATAATATTATAATACTCCCTTTTCTGAATCTAAATCAGTACATTTAATATATTTCAGGCAAGAACAGGCAAGTAATTCTGCTAATACTGACTCTGTACATCTATTAAGGGAATAATAAAATAAGAATATAGTCAGAAATGGTGTGTGTAGGTTATTGGCTCGACGGCTTTTGTTCCTGTAAATGTCAGCGCTGAATATAAACATCTTAATGCAAAACCAATTACTGGTTCAGAATAGTCCGAGTCACTATAATAATGTTTGGGTGTATGGCACACGCAGAAGGGAAGGAACTCTCCTTTTTATTATGTTTTAATTCACATTTGATGATTAAACATTTGTGTGCGGCCTATGAGGAGACAAACAGGGTGAGTTGCACGTCTGCTCTTAGTAAAGTTGGCCGTACATATAACAATTGGTTTGGCTGGGATATGAGGTGGGACAAACTAGGTTGAATGAAATCTTGGCATTCTGCACCCACAGAGAAATGATAACTTGTAAGGCTCATCATAAACACAAGTGCAAATCCAAAATGATACCATGAAGGCAAAATTGGGAGCACATTGGAGCTACTCACAGAGGTTCTTTTGCCCATACTTCTTTAGTCCCAGCTTGTGGGAGCTCGCCAGCCTGCTCCCTACTCATGCCTAAATTAGAAAGTCATAAAGATTTATTTACAATTTGGAAGGCAGGTACAAAGTGCATAAAAGGGTGAAATCTGACCTGTTTTTACTCTTTGCACCCTGCCGTCCACCCTATATGAATATCTGCAGTGTTCTTTTGGAGCAGAGACCCGTGGATGCCCCCATGAATATGTGTTGCCTTCATTCAGCATTTCTGAGAAAGAGAGAGAGAGAGAGAGAGAGAGAGAAGGTACTCAACTGAGCATTGGGGGTGGAAGTTCATAAAGGGGATGAGGGGTGGTGGGCTCCTAGGGTGGTAGTCCCTTTAAAGGAAAACTAAAGCTGTGTCTCCAAAGATGCCCCAGTAGCTCCCCATCTTCTTTTCTGCTGATTCACTGCACATTCTCTGTGCTGCTGTCACTTACTGAGCTTAGGGACCCACTCACAATATACAGTACACATAGAATAGAAATGTCACAATATAAGGCTGATTAGTAATTAATACACATAATTACTACATGGCAGCACAGAAACCAGTGCAATTAGCATCAGAATTTAATAATCAGCAAACCTGTAGCATCAGCTTATATTACAGCCAGGGAAGCTCATTTTCTGCTGGATAATTAGTGACGAGCCCTAAGCTTAGCTTCTCAACAGCCAATCAGAGCCCACTGAGCATGTGAGTGTCACAGACACTTTCCAAGATGGTGACCCCCTGTGACAAGTTTGAAGTCCTGGATCATTGCTGCTATTGACAAGCTAAAACTTTAGCCTCGTGCAATAAGTTCACTATATAAAATACGCCATTTTTAGACAAATTCATTATTACGGTTTAGTCCCCCCCAGGTGGTTAGGACCGTACTGGTCTGCCAGATGATCTCAATTTTTATCTCCATAAATAACTGCTATAGTCACGGTTGGAAGCACAGGGACTAACCTGCAGTTACCCATAAAACATCCAATCAGCAATTAGTTTTGATTATTCTATTACATATTAGAAAAGATCTCAATAGAATCCCTGCCGTCCAATCATTTGCACTCTAGTTACCTTCTCACATTCTATCTGTCGGAGGGCGAACGTTTTTGGTCGACTGCTACACGGCTGAACTCAATGTACAGAACAGAAATTACCTGCGGTGCCATTTAACTAAGAAACATTGTTGGGCAGTATTTATTATGCTTTAAATAAAATTGAATGTGTCTTCTGCAATGTCTTTAGGCTCTGCTGGTCTTTTATTTAAAGTTAAATCAGGGAACAGAGTAATGAGTTATTGCTTGTTTTTAGTTTTAGTTTTTAGTCGTATAAGGATCGAGTGATGGTTCATTACATTGCATGAACAGCAATAAAAATTTTTTTATAGTTTATATATTATATTGTTATTATTATAATTTATTATATTATAGTTATTGAATTATAAAATGTTCTTTCTGGCTATAATTTGCCTTCTCATGATCTACTGTATGTTATTATATTACTGAATTTTAAACAAGAGAGAAAACACATACAGTGTAAAACAGAAAAAATTACATATCCCTCCTGTTAATCCCTCTAATTCATGCAGAAGGCTACACAGGGGAATATGATGAGTTGTTGTTACTGTCTCTTTGCTTCTATTAACTGGCACTTAGTGGTTCTTCTGCCACCAGGGAAGCCACAAGGGCTCTGTAACCTCTCATTGGCGTATACAAGTGCCGCCACATGCCAAACGTTGGGCAGTGAAATGAGTACCCATGGACAGCTATACAGCCCAGTGATTACAGTATGAACAAAAAAACAAATAAAGTTCTGTCTTGCATAAAAAAGGGCATTAACTCAAGGGATGAAAACATAATTCTGCCTCTTTATAGGTCCCTGGTGAGGCCTCATCTGGAGTATGGGGGCAGTTTTGGACTCCAGTCCTTAAGAGGGATATAAATGAGCTGGAGAGAGTGCAGAGACTAAGTGCAACTAAATTGGTTAGAGGGAGGGAAGACTTAAATTATGAGGGTAGACTGTCATGGTTGGGGTTGTTTTCTCTGGAAAAAAGGCGCTTGCGAGGGGACATGATTAGACTTTACAAGTACATTAGAGGACATTATAGACAAATAGCAGGGGACCTTTTTACCCATAAAGTGGATCACTGTACCAGAGGCCTCCCCTTTAGACTAGAAGAAAAGAACTTTCATTTGAAGCAACGTAGAGGGTTCTTCACAGTCAGGACAGTGAGGTTGTGGAATGCACTGCCGGGTGATGTTGTGATGCTGATTCAGTTAATGACTATAAGAGGGACTTGGATCAGGGCCGGAACTAGGGGTAGGCAGAGTAGATGCCTGCCTAGGGCGCCATCACTGTGGGGCGCACTTTTAATGGGATTTTTTTTTTTTTTAGTTTTTCCAGTCTTTTTTTTTAAATGCTTATTTAATAATTTATTTATGGCCGGACACCGGCCAGAATCCATCTCCTCCCTCCCTCCCTCACCTTCTCCCACCCTCTTGCCGGCAAGTAATGGCTCCTAGTCCTGCCTCCTTCTGTGCGGTGCGGTCTGTCAGAGTGTCTGCGCATCGGCGCCACGTGCATCAATGATGTCACTGGTAGACGGAGAGAGGGAGGGAGAGAACTGGTGGCCTAAGTAGGGGCATTGGTATGGTATCGCTCTGTCTCATCCACCTGAGCCTTGAATGCACCATTCAGCGGTTCAGCTGATCCTGCCCTGAACTGAAGAAAGATTTTCTTCTAGTAGTCTGTGATTGTAACGCTTCCAGATTTTCTGCTGGCACAGGTACTTAAATTGGGGGCAATAGCATTAGCCAATATGATGTGATATTATGTTTGACTGCTGCACCTGCTGGCACAGGTAAAGGGGGCAGTATGATGGATGGCTGCAGGTACAATAAATGACCCAACAGTTCACAAAGAGCAACTTTGGATGTAAATTGCCATCTTTTTTTTTTTTTTACCCAAAATACACTTTCCTCATTAGGCCAGCCTGTGAGGGCAAATATGAAATGTGCAGTCAATCAGGGAGCAAGTCTGCCCTAGGCCTGGCTGTGCCCTGCATATATGAGATTTTCGGGTTACTTAGGGCAGGCTGTAAGGACAGGGCCCCACTGTGGCCTATGTGCCTCCCCCCTCCGACTACCTATGAATACAATGCTGCTGAATGCAGAGCCGGAACTAGGGGTAGGCAGAAGAGGCACGTGCCTAATGCACAATGGTGGGGGCACCAGGCACGTACTGTACCTCATATGTAGCCTAAATCTAGTCCAAACTTGTCTTCCCTCACCACTGGCTGTTGACTAATCAAGTACGCACAATTGTAAGTGCACGTATGCGCGTTTGCTTATTCATTTCTGCATGTGCATGGTTGGGGGGAGGGTGATGTGGCCAGCCGAGATGCCTAGGGCACCCAGCCATCTTGACCCAGCGCTTGCCAAATGCAAACAGCATTGTATTCATGTGGACAAGTCTCTGTGTTTTAAAAAAAATGAGCAGAGACCTGAGACAAGGCAAATAAAGTGGAAAGCAGTTTACCAACCAATGGCATTGTGCCTGGGTTTTGCACTTTGCACACTGTCATCCACTTTGTAAATTACCCCTAAGGTCCCAAAACTGAACCCCCCCCCCCAGTTACCCCAGAACCCAATCCCAGAATACACATACATCGACCAATTAATTAATTCCGACTTTTCCTTATGGCAGAACTGTGAGAGAATGTAACTCCATGGCTTTTGTGTTGTGATAATTAAATGACCTTAACAACATCATACGGGTTCCATTCCATTTATAGTTTCATTGCATGACTCACATAGGCATATTTCTGCTAGCCCAGCAGGCCAGAGAAGAAAAGAAGGACCTTCAACATATCTAATGAACTTTCATAACCTTCAGCAGAAAACAGCAAAAATTGTCAGTATAGATAAGATGATTTATAGCCTCAGAGCACCATAGGGAATAAAGATATGGCACAGTGGGCATCAAGATAGAGAGCCCCATGGGAAAGGAAGATAAGGCTCTACAGGAGATCACAATCAGTTTGAGTCATTTGCTTTCCATGATAGCTTTGAAATGTGTGGAGTATTAAGATAACAATGAATTAATTTTTTAATATTTCTATAGGTGGTGTCACACTTAGATATAATCATAGACAAGTACAGTGTATATGGATAGGGCAGAGTGGTACAGCATTTATAAAAATCAATGTGTATTACTTGCCACATGAGAGCCAGAAGAGAACTACAATGAGCCAATAGAAATTGCTTATAACAGAGCACATGAGCTTGTGCTAAAGTAATTAACACCGGTTATGCCTTGGGGTCCTTTAGATATTAACACATGAACCCAGGGCCATTTCGCTGTCAGGGCTGGTGTTACAGGCAAGTGGGCAACCAGAAACAGCAGCACCGAGAAGGTTTAAATAGTAAATACCAGCAGAGGTATCTCATAGTAAATGTGAAGTACCTGGACTTACCTGGGCTGAGTAATCATTGAATACATTTCACGACTCATCCGAGCAACTTCTTCAGTTCAACTGACTGGTACGGTCCTCACCATATAAACTCTTCCAGTAATCCAATCACAATAGTGCTAGAACTATCCAGAGAGGTGACAACTGAATGCTGTTACTGTTAAATGATTTCCAATGTGCCATGCAACTTAAAGAGACAGGTGTTACTTGTGAGAGTGGATGGAGGTGTGAAGTTTTGTGAAACGGCCGAGGTTAAAGATGTTAGAACAGCATTGTATGTAGCAGACAGGTCGTGTCGAAGTTGCTTTAGATTTACTTCTACTAGATACACCATGACCTGCACGAATGAAAACCTTCATAGACAGTAGGGGCATCATTACCAGTTTGAAATTGTGTTGTTTTAAAACTGGTATAATGTTATCTGCTTGCATGTTTCCACCTTTAGTATCCTGTTTACGCCATAGATCCCCAAAATGTGACTCACGAGAAACATAGTGCTGAACACCCCCTTGGATATTGCTCCCAGTGACCTCAAAGTTGAGGCTTATTTTTGAATTCCTGACTTTTGGTTGCATAAAAACCAGGTGTACTGCCCAACAGAACCTCCTGTAGACCACCTGTTGACATAAGGGATACCAAATAGCCAATCCCAGCCCTTATTTGGCAAAAAGGTTAGGGGCCCTGTCATAGATGGATGGGAATCATACAAACATTAAAGAAGAACAGTCAGTTAAATAAGGTTAAAGCAGAATGGCAGCCTGAAGAAGAGTCTTCAACAGCTACGAGAGAATTTTAATTAAAGGAACGGCATTTGGGGGTGATAGAGGGATAGAATGAGTGATGCAATTTCTTACAAAGAGATTGGAAATATCCATAAAAAGATCGGTGTAAGTGTGACAGAAACGGTTCAGTATATCTGCTGGGTTTAAAGGAAATGCAGCTGAATGGGGAGGATAAACTCTTGGCTTTGGCACAAAGTGAAGTTTAAAGCAATAACAGAAGCAGGATGAATTGATGCTCAAGTCCAAAGCTGTTTGTCTCACAATATTTCTTTTCAGTCCTGAAGGTTCTCCAAGACATTGGCAGAAACTCATAATTAACGGATGTTTTTTTTCTCAGCCCAGACAGCCACTGGATTTCAATAGACGATAAATCAGTTTCCGTTTCATCCAGTTCTGGCTGAAGCCCTTATTTTGTAGAGAAGAGGCATCATTAGGGTATTTTCTGGAAGCCCTATCATCCCTTGGGGATACTGAGACAGCACTTCATCAGGCACATTGTTACTAGGCAGAACTTTTAAAATTGGGATCACATGCCAGCAATTCACATGAGACTTTTAAAATATATGATTCTGCTAAATAAATAAACACCAACCCCTACATCAAAAAAAAAACCATGGCTAAAACTGAACCAGCTGACAAGGTTAGAACTCTGCTGAGGACCTGAATAAAATGTGATAAATGTTATAAAAAGAATAATGACTCAGAGAGCACAATATTAAGCGGAGCTGTTCCCATGAGGCTACTAGAACCGAAGTCCACCTGGGAGCAATTAAGTTGAAGAGGTGGATTGTGGGTAATTCTTGTAGGAACATGGAACATAAAAAAGTGACCAATTAAAATAAACCATTGCCAGCAAATTAAATCACTTCTTTCCATACTTTCCATCTTCACAGCTCTCACTGTAACAAACCCCTTCCCAATATTTAGGCGGAACCTCTTTTCTTCTAATCAGAATGGGTGACCTTGTGTCAGCTGGAAAGACCTACTGGTAAATAAAGCATTAGAGAGATTATTATATGATCCCCTTATATATTTATACATAGTTATCATATCACCCCTTAAGCGCCTCTTCTCCAGCGTGAACATCACCAATTTGGCCAGTCTTTGCTCATAGCTAAGATTTTCCATAACTTTTACCAGCTTAGTTGCCCTTCTCTGTACCCTCTCTAATACAATAATGTCCTGAGTGATGGAGACCAAAACTGTACGGCATATCCCCTCCTTCCACGAATCTATGCCCCTTTTAATATAATACATGTGTATCTAAGTTATCTTATTTATATATATTTGTCATTGGCCCATAGAGTTAGTGACCACTTCCTGTCACACTTTATTATATATTCTTCCTCTCTGGCCTCCATCTTTAACTAACCCTGGTGGATGTGTCTGGGGAGCCTGTCAACAAGGCCGGTAAAGAGTTTTGCCCTAAAGAGACAACTCTTCTAGAGATAGTTGGGGAACAGGGACCGCTTGAAAAAGGGTTAGTTATTACAGGACTAAAGGTGGCCATACACGGGCCGATAAAAGTTGCCAACAGACCGAGTCCCCCATGTATGGGGCCCCCTGATGGGCTTCCCCGATCGAGATCTGGCTGAAAGTCGGCCAGATCTCGATCGGATGGGACTAAAATCCTGTCTGTTCGTTGAAGCGGTCCCGCGATCCGACCGCCCGTAAAGCCACCATAGGATCTGATCATTGGACCCTAGGGCCCACGATAGGATCAGCCCGATATTGCCCATCTCGCCAAATGAGCGGAACTCTCATGGCCACCTTAACTGTGTCAGGAGTACATTCTAGAAACATAAAAGGGCAGCTTGATTCTCTATCAAAGGTTTGTAGCTGGAGGTATTACTGGACTAAAGTTAAGAAACCATAGTATTGAATATGGATTCAGGTTTAGTATATCCCTCCCTGAACCCTTTTTACTGAATGGATTTGGACCACAAGCTGGTAGCCTTAAAGGGGTGTTCTTATAATTATTCCTGGACTCCCTCAAGGACATTATCATTCCAGGCCAACAATGTCTATCTATCCATGACTGGATCTGACTGTACAGATCTACCTCAGCTGATACTGTGAATACAAAACTGTGTTTTTTAATAATCCAATCTCTATTTTTCTTTCTACACAGTTTCCTTCTCACTTTCCGAGAGGCCTATGTGGGTAAAAGAGTCCAATGTGACCCATATTCGACCTTCACTAGCTGGAAAGGCACTTTAAATCCTTTACAGGTCATAAAGAAGAGCACTGACATTAGCAATGATTTGAGAGCTAATGGTGGTTATCGTGATTACCAACACTATTCAGCCTGAAACATACAATAAACACCTAAAACAACAAATGCGCTGAGTATCCCATTCTATTAAGGGTTCTACACTGCATTAAAAGGTCATTTTTTGTTTAGCCTTGAGGCAATAACAACAGGTGAATGAGAACACTGAGTGCGAAGTACTTGATATGAAGGATGAGTATTGTACTTTGATAATGTTTTTCCACCAAAACAAATCACTTATAGCAGAGAACTTCACCTGTACATAAGCTGAAAACACATTTTAAAATAATGTAGTGTACATTACAAGGAGAATAGAGAATAGACAAATACAAATAAGTTCATTGGGTACATATGTCCATCATGTGGCTCTCTGGTTGCTCCTGGAAACAGCTTAGATCCCATTAGACTGCCTACAAAAAATTGGAAACTTGCTCAAAAAACCTGGGACTCGACGGCTGGAAATCTTTTTTCCTAAACCATGGCACGAAGGGGCTGATTCACTAACTTCAAGTGAAGGATTCGAAGTAAAAAAACTTCAAATTTCGAAGTGTTTTTTGGGCTGCTTCGACCATCGAATGGGCTACTATGACCTTCGACTACGACTTCTGATCGAACTATTCGAACTAACAATTGTTCGACTATTCGACCATTCGATAGTCGAAGTACTGTCTCTTTATGAAAAAACTTCGACCCCCTAGTTCGCCATCTAAAAGCTACCGAACTCAATGTTAGGGGAAGTGCCCCATAGGCTTTCGTAAGGTTTTTTGGATTAAAATCCTTCGAATCATTCGAATCGAAGGATTTTATCGTTGATTGAAGGAATAATCCTTCGATCGTTCGATCACACTATTTGCGCTAAAATCCTTCAACTTCGATATTCGAAGTCGAAGGATTTTAATTCCCGGTTGAATATCGAGGGTTAATTAACCCTCGATATTCGACCCTTTGTGAATCGGCCCCATAATGTTGCACACAGCAGGCATGTTCTATAGCTATACTATTAAAATGGATTTTAGCCTTATTTGCCTTTTCGTATCCTTCAGTTTGGGCTTCTCTGTGTACGGAGGAAAAGTCACAGAAGTGAATCTGCTGTTTGATTTACTGTATATGTTTTATCACAGAGCTATCCGGAGTTATAGGGAATTAAAGTATCATCTTTGATCGAACTGCCAAAGGGGGTCAGACCTTAAAGGAGAAATATAGCGTAACAAAATACCTCTCCGATCTTGTAGGCAACAATATCTGATATTTGGTGCTGGTTTTTATCTTTAATAATGGCCCCTTTTCTTTTCAAATTCTTTTTATTGAATTTGCAATAAAATATAAATAATTAATAATGGCCCCTTTATTGGAGCTTCCCATAGATCTGCTATGGTCCCTATCTGTGTTTCTAATGAGGGGTGGGTGTGTTCTAATTGTTCCTACCAGAAGCACCGTAGGCGAGGGATAGCCAATCACAGCCCTGCTGTCACACAAGCCAAGACAGGCTTCACTTACCTATTTATCAAAATTGTGTATGCAGTTCAAATAAACTAAAATTTTTACCAAACCTGAATGTTTGCATATTTAATAAAAAAAATAATGTAAAAAACCGTAATCAAATAAAACAGTGGAAAAAAACACAAATGCACTGAATTTTGTATTCTGCAAAAATGTTAATATTTTATTTGCCTAGGACAGCCCCCCCCTTGATTTCTACAATCAACTTGCAAGCTTTTAGATGCCGAAATTTTACATTCGAGTTTCTAGAATTTTTTGAGCTTAATTAATATTGAACATTTGAGTTTTTGAAGCCATAATTCAAATTTTAGTGCAAAAAAAAATTGCAGCAAAAATTCAAATACGAGCATTGATAAATCATCCCCTTAGATGTTGGAGAACCAATCTGAATAGTAGAAGTTTCTTTCACATATTCCAATCTTCTAGTCATCATTTTCAGTGGTTCAACTAATTTTGGCTAGGACAGCCCCCAATTAGTGATGGGCGAATTTATTCGCCAGGCGCGAATTAATGGCGAATTCGCGCAATTCGCCGGTGGCGAATAAATTCCGAAACCGCCACGAAAATTCACTGGCGTTCGTTTTAGACAATGCAATTTCGCCAAAAATGGACGCCGGTGTCAAAAAACAGCCGTCGGCGCTGTTTTGCTAGTTTGGATCGGAATATAGGATCAGGGCCGCCATCAGGGGGGTACAGGGGGTACAAGTGTACCGGGGCTGAAGGGGGCAGTGCTGAACTTTTCAAAAGAGCCCCTTTGACAGCGCCGAAGCCGTGCCGCCCTTCCGAAGTCCTGAACAGCCGAAATGCTGAAGTGCCGAAGTCCCGAAGTGGTGAAAAACCCGAAGACACGAAAATAGCCGAAGTCCCGAAGCGGCATAAAGACCCAATGTCACGAAAACGGCCGAAATTGAAGTCCTGAAGCGGTGAAAATTCCAGAAGTCATGAAAACAGCCGAAGTTGAAATCCAGAAGTCAAAAGTTCAAATCTACTGAACACCAACGTGTGTTTTTTTATTTTTTGAATCCCCTGGCCACCAATGTATTATTTTAATACTCTATAGGCCCCTGCCGCCAATGGTTTTTTTGAAAAAAAATATTCTCTAGGGCCCCAATTTGTTATTACTTGTATGGGGGGCCCAGGCGCAAATGATTTTTTTTAACTTATTGGGGTGCCCTGGTCACCAATTTTTTTTTAACTTGTAGGGGGGCCCTGACCACCGATTTTTTAAAAATAAACTTTTATGGGGGGCCCTGGCATCACAGTTTTCATTTTAACTTATAAGGGGGCAATGACCATCAATTGCTTTTTATAACTTGTGTTTGGGGGGGTTACCTTTTTTAGAGCTGATGTCTGCGTGGTCTTTTAACTGGGGTGGGGCTTTGTGCCTCTAAAATGTTGTTGTTCTGGGCCCCGTGATTTCTAATGGCGGCCCTGAATGGGATAAGCCCCTGCTGTACTGATATGTGTACAATGGTAGGAACAACATCTCCCTTAGTTATGTAGGCACAGCTCATTTTACTCTCATTTAGCTTTCTGTCCTTCTCCTTCATTTCTTCATTTTCTTTCCTCATCGCCACCTCTAGATTTCCCCATCCTTCCTTTTGTTTTCACTTTTTCTCTTCCCCACATAATTTTTGCCCCCACTTTTCTCTTTTGGTTTCCCTTTTTCTACTCGGCCCTTTACAGTTCTTCCCTTCTAACATATCATGGAAGTTTTGATTAATCATTACTTGGACTGGATAAGCAGGAGAAGATTTAGGTTGCTGTAATTAAAAGTTGAGCTGAAACCTACTTGTACCCTAAGTGGTATCCATATTGGAGAATACTGTCAAGAGGAGAGCTACATGGGCACCAGGAAGGGGTGTGATATTCAATCATATCTTTATGGCAACTGTCTGTACAGGCTACGAGGAGGAGGCTATAAAGAAACCTCGACATTGCCTTTCTTGTTAGGACACAGGAAGCCACCAGAACAATCCTGGTATAGGAGCACTCCTGGAGCTCATAAGAGGTTGGAGGAAAGTAAGTCCTGTCATCAGCATGGAAATATTTTCTATTATCTTGGGTTTATAAAAACTTCTACAGAATAAATGAATGACCAAGGATCAAACAAACTGTACTGATATATATTTTATTAGCAAGAAAGGACTTAAAGGGCACCTATCACAGCCAAAATCAAACACATATTAACAATCTGACCAGTACAACATAAACACGTTTAATCAAACTACATATATAGTTTTTTGAAAAAAACTGCAGGTTTTAAAAAACCCCTTACTTTGTCAAATGGGTTCTTTCACTGAGGGAGGCCATACTGAGACTATAACAGAGACTATAATATGCAAATTTCAGGAGCATGCTCAGATTGTAACACTGCTTTGAGTATTCTACCCAGAATGCCTTGTTTTAGTAAACCCCTCCACTAGAAGTATCAGGAGATTTCCCTATCTTGTCCCCTGCTGGTGATGTTATTATGCAAATGAAGGGCACACACTAACTTCCAGCAGGTGGCAGCACTACTGAACAGCAGCTAACACACAGGTTTGGCTGATTTGAAAATAGCTTAGAAGGGTTGATAAGCAACAAGGAATTTCAACTGAGCATGTGCGAGATTTCAGAGCTGCAGTTGGCTGGGAAGATATAGGTAGGAGGAGCCAGTGAAATCCAAGATGGCTGCCTCAGCTAGAGCTGCAGTGGAGATAGGGGAGATCTTGCAGAAGGTATAGTGAGCTGATGATTTACATTATACAAACAATTCTAACTGTTTTGAAAATCGGATTTCTTGAACTTTCACATAGTGTATTTACTTAGGAAATGATTTTAGTGATGATTGGTGCCCTTTAAGTACTCACAGTTACTAAAGAAAAGCAGTAGTTAGGCAATTCCTATTTATGTGTCATGAATGATTTCCAGTATAACTGTCAGCTGTTATGGATCAATATGGAGAGGGTGAATTAATTGATTTTTTTTAGCCTTTGTAGGAATCTATATAATGAATCGATCGTCCGTGCATGTTCTGTAAGAATCTCAAGCAGTAAATTCTTTTTTCTAGTGTTCAGATACAAAAGAAAATGGTTTAAAGGTGGTAGGGTTCAATCATGGCTCCACCTTTTTAATGATGGTGATTACATTGTCCTCATCTGTCAATGAACTTCTGAGTCAACGATTCAATATAAGAACAAGGCACATTAGTAATATATTGACCCCATATCTGAAGCAAAATTAGATATGTTCCCATTGTGTTTATAATACATGCAACAGTGACGCTCGATAACGGCAAATTCTCCTTGTTGACCCCAAAGAAGAGACACTGCATTCTGTAGGCCTATGTCAAAGCCTAGAGTCATTGTTTATTATTATGAACACGCACATAAATCTGCTGCGGGGAATGGTCAACGTTACCAACATATAAGGAGGATTATTTTTTAAAATCTGAATTTATTGCATTTTTTTAAATAAAAAAAACACAACCAAACACTAAGGGGCACATTTACTTAGCTCGAGTGAATGAGTAGAATAAAAAATACTTCGAATTTCAAACTTTTTTTTGGCTACTTCGACCATAGAAATGGCTACTTCGACCTTCGACTACGACATCGACTTTGAATCGAACGATTCGAACTAAAAATCGTTCGACTATTCGACCATTCGATAGTCAAAGTACTGTCTCTTTAAAAAAAACTTCGACTCCCCCCTACTTCGCCAACTAAAACCTACCGAACATCAATGTTAGCCCATAGGCTTTCTAACAAATTTGAAGGAAAATCGTTCGATCGATGGATTAAAATCCTTCGAATCGTTAGATTCGAAGGATTTAATCGTTCGATCCGAAGGATTTAATCGTTCGATCAAATGATTTTTCATACGATTGATCGAACAAATGAAATGCGGTAAATCCTTCAACTTCGAATACCGAAGTCGAAGGATTTTACTTAGACGGTCGAATATCGAGGGTTAATTAACCCTCGATATTCAACCCATAGTAAATGTGCCCCTAATATTTGACCTTATTTATTATTAAAAAAGCTTGATTGAATCGGTTTGTGTAAAAACACAGAATCGTATGATTTTTTTCCGAGTTTTTTCCCGAATTGTTTAAAGTTTTTTCCGGCTGTTCCTGAAAAGACAGAATTTTTCAGATTTTTCAAATGTACCGGTTTCAAATGTAAAGGTTTCTTTCTACTGCAAATAAACTCAAATTTAAAACAATTTGGTTGAATAAAATTGTGAAAAATAACTTGAATACCTCAAACTTTGGCATCTAAAAGCTGGAAAAGTTGATGGGAACTGTGTACGGCAAATTTAAAGTGTTTTTATTTTTTCAATGCAAATTCTTCACCCAGTACAAATTTGAGGTATTCAAGTTATTTTTCACAATTTTATTCAATCAAATTGTTTTAAATTTGAGTTTATTTGCAGTAGAAAGAAACCTCTAACAGTACACAAATTAAAATTTTGATAAATAAGCCTCGCCCATGTTAAAAGTAATTTGCATCTCATACACGGTGTGGCCAACACTATTGAGCAACTTGACTGGTCCTGATTTCAACCCAACTTAACAATCAGGGATGATTTGGAAAGACAAGTGTCATTTAGGCTTCATCGCTAATTCTAAATGATAACCCTAACCTGGGGCTAAATAAATCCATGATCCAAACATCTAATGGAAACCTGTCCCAGCAAAGCAGAGACAATTATAACAGCAATCAATTTCTAATTAAAACTCTGGCTATGACTTAGTGCCCACAAGTAAGGCTACCCCTTGAGATGTTCTTTTTTGTTATAAATTAATTTTTTATCTGCATCATACTTTGGAGTGAAGTCCAGCTTGCGGCAGCCCACAATTGAAAATAAATGTGCAAAATTGCCTCCTAAAGCTGAAGGTCTGGGGCTTGAGCAACTGGACCCCTTGTTATTATTGGTAAGTGAACTTTACTCCTTACAAGACAACATTACTGGATATGCATTTTCTCTCTCTCTCTATTGTAACAATTATAACAGCAATCAATTTCTAATTAAAACCCTGGCTTTTGGAATGTGTTATTGGAAAAGCAGATATTATTTGAGAAATGCCGACCCCTTTGGGCTCATATATGGGGCAAGAGAATACACTTCAGGCTTCCCACTCAATAGCTGAACAAAACAAATGTATTTTATAAGGAAAGGAAAATTCTCTTTTTCTAAGAGAATCTTTCAGCTGGTTGTACATGAATATTAATTCATTAATTTGAGAAAATGATGAGCTGAAGAGATCCCATCTTACTTTGGTTACATAGGGAAATGGAAAAGACATGGCGTAGGTAACAATATGCAACCCTGGAGACTGGTCCTATTAATGATTCTATCCGTAAAGTTTCCTTGTAAAATGTAAGTAATTTATTCTTCTCATTAAAATTATTCTCATTGGATATTAGCACAATTCTAATTTGCATCAGATACATCTTTGGGGCATAACACACTGAGTATAATGAACATCACGAGCTGATAATTCCTACTCTGGGACCCAGGCTGTTAATGTTAATTCCGCTTCCAGATCCACAAACGACATGATGGATGAGCGCAGCATTTTGCTTTTGACAGACAACTACTTCAGGGTGATTTCGGTAGTAAACCTTGTCATCCCAATCTTATTTCACAGTGTCTAAGTCAATTTGAGATTTCTCCATTGTACTTGTTCTTCATGTAAATGAAGTGGGATGTGATTCTTTTTTAAGGGAAGGATATAAAAGACGGGGAAATAAGTCTTGTAATGGAGTCATGCAGAAGAGCTGGCAGGAAAATGATTTCATTTCTTAAAAATGGACATTAATGCGTGTCAGATATCCGCCATTACACTTACTTCTTACAGCCCAGTCTAATGAAACATTGTGTTCTGAGTATAACAGGAACATTGAGCCATAAAAATCCCCTCGATATGTCATGTCGCTTGTATTGTGAATGCTGAGAAAATGTAGGAGAGCAAGTACTGTGGAAAGGGAAAGTAATAATGAAACCTTGCAGGCGAAAACATGGCAATTTGTGTCTTATTAATCGCACTTAACCCAATGCGCCATTTAAATAAATAAGCAATATGGCACTGTATGGGGCCGATTCACTAAGGGTCGAATATCGAGGGTTAATTAACCCTCGATATTCGACCAGGAATTAAAATCCTTCGACTTCGAATATCGAAGTCGAAGGATTTAGCGCAGATAGTTCGATCGTACGATCGAAGGATAATTCCTTCGATCGAACAATAAAATCCTTCGAATCGAACGATTCGAAGGATTTTAATCCAACGATCGAAGGAATACCCTTCGATCAAAAAAAGTTAGGCAAGCCTATGGGGACCTTCCCCATAGGCGAACATTGACTTCGCTAGCTTTTAGATGGCGAACTAGGGGGTCGAAGTTTTTTTAAAGAGACAGTACTTCGACTATCGAATGGTCAAATAGTCAAACAATTTTTACTACGAATCCTTCGATTCGAAGTCGTAGTCGTAGTCGAACGTCGAAGTAGCCCATTCGATGGTCGAAGTAGCCCAAAAAAACCTTCGAAATTCGATGGTTTTTACCTTCGAATCCTTCACTCGAAGTTAGTGAATCGGCCCCTTAGTATCCCCTATGATCAGGCAGAAAAATATTTTGTAACTTGATCCACACGCCTTTATAAAGTAGCAGATATGGGCACTTTATATCCATGGGCAGTTGGTTCTTCAATGTAGTCCATGTGGGGGTTATTTATCAAAGGTTGAATTTAAAGCTATGTGGGCTTTTTGAAACCTCAAATTAACTCGAATGGGTTGTACTTTATAAAAAAACTGGAATGGAAAAAAGTGAGTGAGTTCAGGCGAAAACCCCCCCGAATTGACATTATGAAGGCTAATGGTTCAAGGGACCTCTGCCATTGACTCTTGACAGACCTTCCAGGGTTGGCGTGTAATAAATAGAAAAATAGATTTTTGACCAAAAAAATTTAATTTTTCGTGGAAAACTCAACATAGGACAACAGGATTTAGGGGATCATTGATTCCTTTGGGTCTGAATTTTTGTTGCCATTAGCAAAAATATAGAGAAAAATTAATTGTAGTTGTTGTGTTTACAGAGACATTGGACTTGAAATATGGCTTGGAGACTGATCCCAAATATAAAGAACTTAATCACCAGTTATTATCTATTGCTCTGTCTCATTTGGAGAACTAAGTAACTTGCATTACCTCCCAACTGGACAGGGAGACGAGATGTACCTAATAGACTAATCCCTAGACCAGAGGTTCTCACACTTTTTTCATCAGCTTTGCATAACCACAACAGCAGAAAAGCAATGTTTTACTATAAAAATACAAAAGGAGATCATGGGTCTAGAGCCATTTTATTGGCATGGAAGAGGAAAGTTGCATTTTGAGAGCTTCAGGGATTACCGAAGAACTTCACTGTATCTATAGCTCTGTCATCTTCTGGAGCACACAATAATTTAGGATTGCATGAAGACATACAGCAATCATTGATTAGCATTGACCTATACGTTTCCCAGGAGCCTCTTATTTAAAAACCAATGAGGCAGAAGGTGCAGAGGGGGTACAAGGCAACCCAGCTCTTTTGCTTTTCCTTATTTTTATTAGGTTTTCCAAAGCACAAAAGATTTTCAATTTAACAGATCATGTTAACCACAATGAAATATCATGAAAGCTTATGTCATGCAGCTTACAACGCAAAGGAATCAAACACTTATATATATAAGGACAATAACATCATTGTGCAATTGTAATTATTAGTTATGGGCAAATTTGTCCTGTTTTGCTTCATCGAAAAATTCCCGAATTTCCCCAGAAATTCGCAAAGTGGTAAAAATTTCGCAAAATGCATTGAAGTCAATGGCTGTCAAAATTATTTTGACACATGTCTATTTCTGCACCCGTGACAATTGTTATACGTGCGCCTTTTTTGGTCAAATGCATTAAAATCAATGGCCATCCGAATAATTTCGATGCGCAACAATGTTTATGCGTGCGACTATTCTGGCACACGCCCAAATTTTAACATCGCGGCAGATTTTTCGTCTGCAAATTTTCATGGCAGTTTCGCAAATTTATTCACCGTTGGCGAAACATGGAAATTCGCAGTAAAGTAATCAACTGAAATTGTAACAGCTCCAAATTGTTAGATCTGTGCCTAGGATCCACTTGATCGAAATAAAAAGACCAATAATCAGTAAACCTGTGACCGGGTTCTTCTGATCTAGTTCTTATGGACTCTTGCCAGCATAACTGATTTAATTGAGTTAAAATATCTTTTGTGGAAGGAGGAAAACTCTAAAACCCAGAACAGAAATAGGGCCTTTTTTGCAGCCGCCATAAAACTTAAAATTACGTTTGAGATCAAGTTAGGGTTAGATTTACAATGTTTTCTCAATGTAAAAGATGGAGAACCAATGTTTAAAACGGCATAAATTAGGGATAGCCCTGTTTAATTTCAATTTTGAGCAGATAAAGTCTCTTGTTTTATGCCATACTAGGGTATTATGAGGACAACTCCAAAGGTAATGGAAGAACAACCCAGCTCTAATGGTCTGTCATAGGACATGCCATAAATACAGGTCCCTTAAGCAGCCTGAGCCCACCAGTTACCCTAAATGGTGTAAATAATATGGAGTTAAGGGGCAGGAGGGCAGACGCCTATGTGCTTACCCCTACTTGACCCTAATTAATACAGAGATGCAGATCTTTGCAAAGTGCAGGGCAGGGTGCAAATCTACCCATAACATGATGGTTTGTTCCATTTTTTTACATCTGCACAATCTACTGGCAATTCCCTCATACAGGAAAATTCAATCAACCATTTATTTATAGGGGATAAAAATTGTAGAGAAACTTTTATTACAGGATATATTTTCCTTCAAGGCTAATGACGGCTGATGGTGACACATAACACAAATACAAAAGGTCATGTATATTTTAATGCCATTATGGTAACAGGCTTCTGACACTTCTGCATATGAGTGTGACGGCTGATTCATCGCTCCGGCCGTATACAAATGTTAGTATTGAGGCCGTTATTGCACTGACCATTAAATCTTGTCAGAAAGACTCTGTACATTATGAGGCAGATCCAGTGATTTGAGGCTTCTCTTGTCAGGTCCTAAGAACTGAGGACAGTGATGTTTCTTTTTATGTTTTATGATTCATGAGATCCTCAGTGAGTCCCAGAGACCAAAGCTGGCATCATACAACTGTTAATCCTCATGATATTTCCATGGGTTCCATAGGTGCCCCTTACACTCAGTCTGGGCACTAGTTTTACTAGTTATGGTTAGTGGTGGGTTGTGCACTAAATCTCAAACACAAAGGTTGCTCAAACTTTTATATCACAGGAGGATATTAACCTATAACACAGTACCAGGGTCCGTTTACTAAAGTGCGTTAAAAATATTCGCACAATATATAGACAGAATTTTCGCCAAATATGTTATCGCCAGTTTACTAACCTGCGGTAAATATAAATTTGCACATTTTCTTGCGCAAGAATAATTGTTCGCCAGTTATCGCATTCGCTGAAAATAACGCTACGTACACATTAACGCCTGGTTTACTAAACAGCGAAATGTGCTAAAGACAAAATTAACGCCAGAATATTCGCAAACTTTTACTGCCATCTATGTAGTGGCGTAAAAGTATTTTTTTCGCCAGAAAATTCTCAAGGGGCAGGAAATATCCCATAATACTGTTTTATTTACCCATCATTCTTTGCTGACAGGAGAGAGATCTGTAGCTATTGCTGACAGGATGTTTTGGCTTCTGCTTCTATCTGGTGCAACAGCAGCAGTTTCAGCTCAGAGTCGTATTATTGGCAGTGGCATCACAGTCCTAGGATTCGTCAGCCCCTACGCTTTTTT
Organism: Xenopus laevis; assembly: GCF_017654675.1. NCBI lineage: Eukaryota > Metazoa > Chordata > Amphibia > Anura > Pipidae > Xenopus > Xenopus laevis. The sequence goes on from NC_054373.1 coordinate 175,165,012, forward strand.
GGTTTCATTGTGATTGGCTACATTAAACTGTGCATTTCTATGAAGCAAAGAGATTGACTGGTATCATTTCTTGTTCCTATGATTCTATTGGCAGAAGGGTTTATATGATGCAGACATGTTTGATTGGTGTTACTCTGGTGATGTTGTTGGACGGTATAATCATCAGTCAATAAAGTTTATCAGTTTTGAAGATGCATTTCTGGCCATAAATGTCACAGTAAAAATTGCCATAATAACCGCCATAAAACAAGACTATTTCATAGCATAAATATTTGCAAAAACAAAATTTTTCGACAGAAAATTCGCAACTCGCTAAAATTACCGCTAACGTAAGCTGGTTCCTTAACGTTACCGCAAGTGATTGCAATGACTTCTGAGCGCATCGCTGTTCAGTAAACTTAGTCGCTGTGAATATTCTGGCGTAAAAATATTCTCAGCGATAACATGCGGAAACTTAAAGTCAGATTTACCGCACTTTAGTAAACGGACCCCTTGCCTTAACACTCAATTCTCCCATACACTTTCTATGCCACTTTCCTTGTGGGATATCAACTGCTGCTTCATATTCTCAATCTCTAACCCCATGAGCAGATCACTCAGGGTCCCCAAACTGGTGGCTTTACCGGGGTCTGACTCTACTAGTGCTCCCCAGTTGAATCTGCACTGCTGCTCAGTCCTGTTAAATTCTTAACCACTACCGATGGGCAAATCTGTGCAACGAAACGCATTGAAGTCAGTGGGCATCAAAATAATTTTGACGCGAGAGACAATTTATAAACACGTGACTATTTTGTCCAAATGCATTAAAGTCAATGGGCGTCAAAATAATTTCGACGCACAACAGTTTATATGCGTGCGACAATTTATATGTGTCACTTTTTTTTTGATGCAGCGGATTTTTCGCCAGTGATTTTTCAACGCAGTTTCACAAGTTAATTTGCTTGCGGCGAAATGCAAAAATTCAAGGCAAATTCATGTCTGTCGAATTTATTCACCCATCACTATTAACCCCTGCTGTTCAGATATCCAGCACTAGGAGAGTCTTGTGTCTTTGCACTAGTCTCAATTAACTGCCTGCCCTCATCCATGTGACCACTTAATTGCATAGCAGGGCATTCACTTAAAAGATAAGTAAACCTTTAAAATAAGTGAATGTAAAATTGTTGAGAGTGCTATTCTAAAAACATTTGTAATGTACGTTCATTATTTATTTTTTTTAATTCCAAGATATTAAAGGATACATGTCCTGTTAATAAAGAAAGAAAAATAAAAGAAGAAGAGAGACAACATGGAGCCTTTATATCTGGCAGTTACTGAAACCTGGTTCATATCTAGTTCATATCTAGTGACACTGCTTCACCTGCTGTCCTCTCCTATGGAGGCTTCTCATTTCTCCCTAGACCTGGAGAAGTGTGGTGGGGTTGGAATTCTTCTCTCCCCTGAATGCGTCTTTTAAAGTCCACAGTATATTATCTTTTTCCCAATCTCTCTATCATCCCCTTGTCCCTATCCTACTTTTCTGGGTCACTTCTGCTTTGCACTTTGTGTCACTTTCTCTCCAGCTCTTATTATAGGTGACTTTAAACAGCTTACTCTGCTTCTCCAGCTACCTCCAATCTGCTCACCAACAATTCTATTTAGCCTCTCAGTGGTCTGACTCACTTATTCACAGTGAGGGTCAAGCTCGTGATCTTATATTCCATTCCTACCACCATTCCAACCTCACAAACTCTCCTTTCCTCCTATCTAATCATCAAGTACTTTCCTTTCAGAGAACACTTTCTATTGTTCTTTCACAATTATCTCTCTCCACCCAAACATACAGAAATCTGTACACATTTGACCCACAACAATTATCATCAGTAGCAGTACACCAGGTCTCTCACATTTACAACCTCTCCTTTCAGTATATAGCTGGCGCTATGTACATAAATGATGATTATTATGACACCAGGACCTACTAATGCCTCTCAGTCACGTTTTCAATGCCGCCTCTATCTTTTTCTGCTTATTTCTGCCTCTATCTTTTTCTGCTACAGTGCCTTATGTGTGATACTAAGATGTTTATGTTCTTTTAAAGTAACAAAAAGAAAAAGATGATACCACTGTTTGATAAATACCACCAAAACCACCAGAGTCTGACTCTACTAATGCTCCTCAATTGAGCCTTGACTGCTGACTCTACACAGTTCTATGTTTTGCTGCTACAGTGCCTTATGTGCAATATTAAGATGTTCATTTTATTTTAAAGTAGCTTCTAAAAGAAAAAGCTTATTCTATTTGTTCATAAATACCACCACCACCATGGGCGTCTGCAGAAAATTTTCCAGGGGGGGGGGGGGCAAAATTCCCCTCAACTGAGCACCTGGAAGCAGCAGGGGATATTAGAATGCAGCCTTAAAATGTGCTGCAAAGTACTCAAAGACTTTATAACCCAGGTCTAACCTGCCCTCTTCTGTTGCTGCCCACCCTTCCCTCCTCTGGAAAAGAAGGGTGTGTACACAGGGGGGAGGAGCTAGTGGTGGGCCCCAGGGTAGGTGTGGGGCCCCTGGGTTAGAAGCCCCGGCTTCATGGAACACATTTTAGGACATGGTCAGGGCAAATCGTTTTCCTGCATGCGCTGTCCTAAGCCAGAGGAATGCGACATGGCATGCTTTTCTACTCACCCATCCTCCGAGGCTGACGTCACACCTCGCTCCTCCCCTTTCAGCTGTCAGCTCTTGCTTCTCACTCTTCCCTCCTCAGCCATCCATCCTGGGTCCTTGCTCCTCACTCCTCGCCAATCCTCCTCGTTTTAGGTTTTTTAATTGCACCAATCAAATTCGAGCTAGGGCTGACGGGTGAGGAGGGAGAAGCTAGGACCCAGGATGGATGGCTGAAGAGGGAGGAGTGAGGAGCAGGACCTAACAGCTGAGGAGGGAGGAGCGAGGTGTGACATCTGCTTTGAGGAGAGGTGAGTAGAAAAGCATGTCATGTCGCATTCCTCTGGCTTAGGACAGCGCATGCAGGACAACGATTTCCCCTGATCATGCCCTTAAATGCATTCCGTAATCTCCTGTTTGGCTCATAGCAGTAAAAGGTTTTATTGTTGGTTCACAAATACCCTAGATACAATGAGACTCTAAATCAAAAACTAACCTTAGTACTTTGTGCAAAAGAATCTCACAAGGGTAAATTTATCAAAGAGTGAAGTTCCGCCACTAGAGTGAAATTCCGCAGCTCTCAATTCATTTCTATGGGATATTGAAAGGCGTATTTATCAATGGGTGAAAGTGAAAGTTCACCCTTTGATAAATACGCCTATAAAAATCCCATAGAAATGAATGGAGAGTGGCGGAATTTCACTCTAGTGGCGGAACTTCACTATTAACTTCACTCTTTGATAAATATACCCTTAAATCCTAAACTGGCTTTGTGGGTAAATTTAAAAGGTTAACAACATAAGTTCTTTTCCTCTAGGAAACCCAAAACAGTGCTAGGGAGTTAACCTGAAAGACATTTAGAGGGAGATATGCGGTAAAAAATCTTCTTGTATTGTGTATTTTTATGACTATCCTGTTAACAAACACCTCTAGCCTTGTGTGTGACCAGAGTTTCAACAAAAATAGTGTGAGCTTCTGTCCATTATAAATCAGTTCATTTTACTGCTATGACCGAGAGAGCATACTAATGACTATATAGGACCTGTTATCCAGAATGCTCTGGACATGGAGTTTTCCGGATAACAGATTTTTCCGTAATTTGGATTTTCATACCTCAAGTCTACAAGAGAATCATGTAAACATGAAATAAACTCAATTGGCTGGTTTTGCCTCCAATAAGGATTAATTATATCTTAGTTGGGATCAAGTACAAGCTGCTGTTTTATTATTACAGAGAAAAAGGAAAACATTTTTTCCAAATTATTTGGATAAAATGGAGTCTATTGGAGACAGCCTTCCCATAATTCAGAGCTTCCTGGATAACAGGTTTTCAGATAATGGATTCCATACCTGTATTAATATCTGTAATTGCTTCCATCCCTCTCCTTTTTAAGATCCATAAAGTGAGACATTCCTGACCAAGAAAGATAAGAGCTTCAAGGTTGCTGAGAAAGCTGTGAGATTACAAGAAGCTTCATATAACAGCCATCTATTAGCATTAAAATGATCAGGGAAATAATCAGACCTCTCAGATGTATTTCATGGAGGAACAGTATCATCTGTTGTCAGTAAACAAGCCCCACAGTGTTTGGAGGCCAGAAGAAAGAGGTGTCCTGACCTACGCACAATCGCTTGGAAAAGAACAACAAGATGAAATACAGGTATGGGATATGTTATCCAGAATGCTTGGGACCTGGGGTTTTCTGCATAATGTATCTTTCTGGATTTTCCTTCATTAAGGGGCATATTTATCAAGGGTCGAAGTGAAAATTCGAATTTTTAAATTCGAATTTCGAGGTAATTTTAGTGTACTTCGACTAGGTATAGTCCGAAAAAAATTTGAATATCAAAATTTATCTTGTACTGTTTTCCACTATTCCCATCTAAAAGCTGCCGAATTGCTGTTTTAGCCTTTGGGGGACCTCCTAGAACCTAATTGGAGTCATTTGGTGGACTGAAAAATCAAAGTTTTTTTTTTGGAAAATACTTCAATTCGAATTAGATCAAATACAATCTGAATTCGAATCAAACGATCGAATGCAGCCTATTCACCCGAACTTTCGATTGGTCTTTTTTTATTCAAATTTCGAGGTGATGGGAGTTTAAAAAAACTCCCATCGCCTCAAAATTCGACCCTTGATAAATCTGCCCATTAGTTTACTGGAAAATCATGTACATTAAGGGGCAGATTCACTAAGGGTCGAATTTCGAAGTTAAAAATACTTCGAAATTCGACCCTCGAATTGAAATCCTTCGACTTCGAATATCGAAGTCGAAGGATTTAGCGCTAATCCTGCGATCGATCGATCGAAGGATTTTTCGTTCGATCGAACGATTAAATCCTTCAAATCGAACGATTCGAATGATTTTAATCCAACGATCGAAGGAAAATCCTTCGATCAAAAAAAGGTTAGCAAACCTATGGGGACCTTCCCCATAGGCTAACATTGACTTCGGTAGGTTTTATCTGCCGAAGTAGGGGGTCGAAGTTTTTTTTAAAGGGAAAGTACTTCGACTATCGAATGGTCGAATAGTCGAACGATTTTTACTTCGATTCGTTCGATTTCGTTCGAATTCGAACTAATTTAACCAATTCGATGGTCGAAGTACCCAAAAAATACTTCGAAATTCGAATTTTTTTCATTCGAATCCTTCACTCGAAGTTAGTGAATCTGCCCCTTAGGGGCAGATTTATCAAGGGTCGAATTTCGAAGTTAAAAATACTTTGAAATTCGACCATCGAATTAAAATACTTCGACTTCGAAAATCGTTCGAAGGATTTCACTGATCGATCGAACGATTTTACTTCAATTTTACGATTTTACTTCGCCTTACAAAAACATAGAAAAAAACGCTCTAGAAGGTCCTCATAGGCTAACATAGCACTTCGGCAGTTTTAATTTGGCAAAGTATTGAAATCTAAGTTTTTTTAAAGAGACAGTACTTTGATTATCGAATAGTCGAATATTTGAACTATTTTACTTCGAATCGAATTCCAAGTTGAAGTTGTAGTATCCTTTTCGATGGTCGAAGTATCCAGAAAAATTACTTTGAATTTCAAATTTTTTTACTTTGAAAATTCCCTCGAATTCACTTCGACCCTTGATAAATCTGCCCCTAAATGAACCCAACAGACTGGTTTTGCTTCCCATAAAGATTAATTATATATTAGTTGGGAGCAAGTACAAGCTACTGTTTTATTATTACAGAGGAAAAAGGGAATCATTTTTAATCATTTGGATTATTTGGATGAAGTGGAGTCTATGGGAGATGGCCTTTCTATAATTTAGAGCTTTCTGGATAAAGGGTTTGCGATGAGTACTAAAGTTGTATTATCCTTTCTCTGTACATAGAATAGGGATTGACCGATAAACCTACAGTTTATATCCTGAAAGTCGGCTTTTGTGCAGCTTATTTTTAGAGAAATAAGACTAAATTGTTATCAGAAAGGTGCTAAATCCTTACTATGCCTTATGATATTTAGTAGAATTAGCTGAAAAAGTCTTATTTCTTCCAGTTTGCTGCTGAAACGTAAACAACTGTAGGGAATGAAATAAACAGTGTCTGTGTCTTTATGTTCATCATCAGGGCCGGATTTACATAGTGGGCGCCCCTAGGCCAACTGCCGTTCGTCGCGCCTGTCCCCTCCCTTTTATTTGTGCAAATTTTCATCATCTGGACTGGAGCAATGGGTATTGGTGCAGGGAAAATTTAAAAAATGAACCAATGTGGGTGTGGTTGGGCAGTATGCCGCCCCCCTAAAATCCTGCCGCCCTAGGCCCGGGCCTAGGTGGCCTTTCCACAAATCCGGGCCTGTTCATCATGTCTCTTGTGACAGTCGTATAACATTGATATATCTGAGAAAGATATCAGAACAGTGAAGGTCAGGGCTGGGTCCAAATCAGGAAACAACATGGCAGATACCTCCACAATTTCCAGTTCAGAGATAAAAGATCACAGTTCACAGTATATAGAATTCCATGTCCATATTAGAACTGAGAGTACAGTAATAACCCAATAAATACATTAGAAATGGCGGCTGTACATTACGGGTGGGAGTGTTTCAGTGAGTTTAATGGTTCATTAGGAATAGACATGAAAGGAGGTCGTGTGATCCCATCAGGGACAGACCTGGGGAATGAGCCATTGTGTAGATTTGTATCACTACTCCGGGGAAGTCATTTTCTAGCTGTGCACTGAGGGTCTCATCATATTGTTGCTTTAATGTACTATTAGTCATTTAATATGCTAATTAGAAGAAAACACATGGGAATGACTAATTTATGTTAATACACTTTGGCATTAGATGTTTGATCCTGTTAGATTTCCAGTCTTGAATGCAGTTGATTAAAGGAAAAAAATGTTTTCTTTTTTGCCCATTTTTCTTTTCCTTCACATCTTACCAACTCTAACCTCTATTATTTTCCTTTTTAAAATATTTCCACACAAACTCCTAATCTCTTTTTAACTAACCCTGTTTATACCGTCCCTCTCCACACTTTCTGCTGCATTGATGATCTTCACATTTATGGCGTTTACCCATAGTTATTTGCCCAGTGACACAAGTCTTTGTAACCAGGGCCGCCATCAGGGGGCACAGGGGGTTCTCCTGTACCGTGCCCATGCCCAGCTGTGCTGCACTTTTCAAAATAGCTGGGTCCCCCTTGACAGCGCCAAAGCCATGCCACCTCTTCCGAAGTCCTGAACCACCGTAGCCGCAAAAAGACCCAGAGCCGAGACGAGCCAAAGGTGAAATCCCGAAGCCGAGAAAAAGAACCAAAGTCATGAAAAGAGCCCAACTTTAAGTCCCAAAGCCGCAAAAAGACCCAAAGCCAGGAAACGAGCCGAAGGTGAAATTTCGAAGCCGCAAAAAAGACCCAAAGTCACAAAAAGAGCCCAACTTGAAGTCCCGAACCTGTGAAAAGACCCAAAGCGATGAAACGAGCCGAAGGTGAAATCTCGGAGCCGCAAAAAAGACCCAAAGTCATGAAAAACGCCCAACTTGAAGTCCTGAACCTGTGAAAAGACCCAAAGCCATAAAACAAGCCGAAGGTGAAATCTCGAATCCGCAAAAAGACCCAAAGTCACGAAAAGAGCTGAATTTGAAGACCCGAAGCCGCGAAAAGACCCAAAGCCACGAAAAGAGCTGAACTTGAAGTCCTGAAGCCGCAAAAAGACCCAAAGCCACGAAAGGAGCCGAAGTTGAAGTCCTGAAGCCGCGAGTTCAGTTCTACTGAACACCAATAAGTGTTTTTTCTTTTTTTAAATCCCCTAGCCACCAATGTATTATTTTAATACTCTATAGGCTCCTGCCACCAATGTTTTTTTTTTTTTAAAAAAAATATTCTCTGGGGCACCGTTTTTTTTAACTTGGCGCCAATGTTTTTTTTAAAAAAAAACTTTTATGGGGTGCCCTGGCACCAACATTTTTTTTTTAACATATAGGGGGCCCTGACTACCAATGATTTTTAAAAAAAACTTTCATGGGGGGGCCCTGGCGCCAATGATTTTTTTTTAACTTATAGGGGGGCCCTGATCACCAATTCTTTGTTTTAACTTGTAGGGGGGCCTTGACCACCAATTTTTTAAAAAAAACTTTTATGGGGGACCCTGGCAACACAGTTTTTTTTACTTATAGGGGGGCCCTGACCATCAATAGCTTTTTATAACTTGTGTGTGGGGGGTTTACCGTTTTCAGCGCTGATGTCTGTGTGGTCTTTTAACTGTGGTATCAGGATCTGGGTGGGGCTTAGTGGCTGGGGGTGGCAGGGCCCCAAAAATGTTGTTGTATGGGGCCCCATGATTTCTAATGGCGGCCCTGTTTGTAACCACACAAAATTTTAGTTTTGTTAACCTCTACTTCAGTTGGTGGAATTTACACTTAATTTGCTGCCATTAGGGGTTTACGACCCCCTTCCTGACCTGCATAGAGAAGGACCTAGTAATGAGCCAATCGATAACATTGAAGGTCATTTGTGGGCAAACTATTGAACAAATATACATTACAAATATGTATGAATCAACATATTCTAATATGACATTCAGGTGTCTGAATCACCCCCTTTAATTTATATAAATATTAATCAGCAGCCGATGGCCCATTGACTAACGGAAATTTGAGGAGCCAATGTTTGCAGAAAATAAATTCAAACTTTTTTGGTTCAAACCCCTCTTTGAAGTCCAAAATGTGCCCACTTAGCTCATAGATATAGGAGAACATTGCAGTGTAGGTCATTCTGTTGAAGTTCCAAGAAAGACAAAGACAATAAATAGCCGCCATGTCACTTTAATTGATCCGGGCTTCCAGGAGTACATTGGAGAGCAAATAATCATTGTTCCCAGATCTCACTTTAAGGGGCTTTCAGACTGTCCCCCAACCATTCCTCTGGGCTCCATGGTCTAGAAGAGGATCTCCAAAGAAGTGACCTCACACCTCAAGCTCAACTTGGCCAAAACTTGGTCTTCACCCAAACCAAGTCCTTCTCTTCCTTTCACTATTACTATTGATGGCAGGACCATTAACCCTGTTAATTCAACACAATGCCTGGGGATCATCTTTGACCAGTCTCTCTCCTTCTCTAATTAAATAATAAAGGCCTGGCACATACCAGACCACACTCTGTAAATATGACTAAGTGCCCCATAGGCACGAAACGCGTAAGGCTTTGCTGTGATGTTTTTTGCTTAAATAAATCCTTTTTACTACATCTATTTACGGATTGTGGTCTGGTATGGGCCAGCCCTATTAACTAATTGCCTCCCTGAACTGAAGGTTGGGACTTGAGCACCTGGACCCCACTTCTTCCTGGGCAAGTTAACCCCCATCTTTACTATCCTTGACACGGAATGCTCTTTTTATTAGCTTCTCTCCTTCGATAATCATATTAAATATATTCTTCCTTTGCAAAATACCCAAGATTCCTTTTATATCTTGGAATAAAAATAATAATGAATGTACATCGCTCATCACTCAATCAATTTTACATTCACTTATTTTAAAGGTTTGCCTATCCTTTAAATCAAACTGCTAAATTTGCTACTCACTGTGGAACATTAATTTATCTTCTAAAATATTTACTAGTATTTTAATAATCTTCCAATTCCATTCGCAAAAACCATTTGTCTGATATGCAAATGGGCTGGGATGTAAAACCTTTAATCATTCCCCCGAGCTTCATTACAAAACCAAGGTGCCCTTGAAAAATACGGAACATTTTCTGCTTGGCAGCATGTTCTTTAATGATTAAATGGTTTTGTTTTTTGTGTTTTGTGATCATTATCCTTATCATTGGGAGAAATAGGAAAAACTGTAAGCTCATGAGAAATGGACGAGGCAAATGGAAAAGAAAAATGGAAACTGCTTTTACCTCTCTCAGTTTGGTTTTCTTTCGTTTTCCCCAAAGTGCTTTTCTATTAAAGTATAATAAAGGGGAAAACAGGTCATGTGATCATGGAAAAGGAGACGACAAATGGACAGTGTCTTAGAAAGAATATAGAAAGGAATATCATAGAGTCTGAAATCCTTTGGTTTGGGTGTACTAACATTCATTGTCACCTACTTAGGGGTGGTTCACCTTTACGTTAACCTTTAGTATGTTAAAGAATTGCCAATTGTAAGCAACTTTTCAATTGGTCTTATTTTTTTCCTTTTTGTAGTTTTTGAATTATTTGCCTTCTTCTTTTGACTTTCTTCAGTTTTCACTGACCACATCCAAAAAACAAATGTATTGTTATTGTTTCTTTTTATTACTCCTCTTTCTATTCAGGCCTCTCCCATTCATATTAAAGCCTCTTATTCAAATCAACGCATGGTTGCTAGGGTCATTTGGAGCCTAGCAACTAGATTGCTGAAATCACAAACTGGAGAGCTGCTGAATAAAAAGCTAAATAACTCAAAAGCCACACATAAAAAAAATCAAAGCTGATTGCAAATTGTATCAGAATATCAGTCTCTACATCATCTTCTAAAAGTTAATTTAAAGGTGAACAATTTAATCACAAGTTAAAGGACCAGTAACATTAAAACATTTCTTGAAAAAATGTTAGCATACATAAAAAAAACCAAGATATATTAAACTTTAAAATAGCAAAGTCTTACCGAAACTCCGCTTGTGCTCCTCTTGAGAAAAGCGACCGCGATCCATCGTGTGGCGCTTGATTTCTCCTCCCTGCCTTCCTTATAGGAGATAGCCAGGGAGGAGAAATCGAGCACCACACAATGGATTGTCGCCTTTTTTGAAGAGGAGTGGAAGCGGAGTTTCTGTAAATTATTTCTTAATAAAGGCGATTTTAACGTTTTATTTGTCTTGGTGGTTTTTTTTTTCAATGTATAAAAAAAATGTTTTTGATGTTACTGGTCCTTTAAAATGGAAAACTAAATGAAGTGCTTTCTGGTTATGTAGCACCCTTGTTCCAAGGTCCAAATTCTCTTATAATGTTGTGGCATTAGTAGTAGAGTTGACGCTGATGTAGAATGAAGTGCAGAGTAACAGATTCAGTATACATCCCAACATTTGAAAAATCGAAAGAGGGAACATTATTTTAGTGTGATATAGAGAGTGAAATTCTGAGACAATTTGCAATTGGTATTCATTTTTTTATTATTGATGGTTTTTGAGTTATTTAGCTTTTTATTCAGCAGCTCTCCAGTTTGCAATTTCAGCCACCTGGTTGCTAGTATCCAAATTACCCTAGCAACCATGCACTGATTTGAACAAGTGACTGGGATATGAATAGGAGAGGCCTGAGGAGAAAGAAGAGTAATAAAAAGTAGCAATAGCAAAAAATGTGTAGCCTCAAAGAGCATTTGTTTTTTTAAATGGGGTCAGTGACCCCCATTTGAAAGCTGAAAAGAGTCAGAAGAAGGAAAATAATGATAACCCTATAAAACAGTGTAGGGATGTGAAAATCTTAGACACCCTTACACTTTACAGACAGGCACACCCCTAGTAATATGGACACCTCAGTGGGTCCTTATGGGGACCTTGTGCTTATGTAACCCCTGCAGTTCACACAGTGTACACCAGATGGCACTGTGCCAGAGTATAAAAGGTTTAGGAACCATGTGCTCTGGGTCCATTGCTTTCGCCCAACCAAGCAGGCTGGAAGGGAATGGGTAGTGTCGACCCTAGGCGCCTTGGCCCTAGTAATTAGACAGCTATACTTGTTTATAGATCGCTCTAGGAGTGATAGAGAGGTTAAATAGTTGAGCAGCTCAAGGCTCCGCCGAGGAGATTAGAGGGATTAAGATCCCAGGGTATTACTGACCCAGAGTAAGGAACCAAGTGTTGAGATGGGGATGTCAGGAGTTCCCCTAGTCTGCCACTGGAAGATATCCTGAAAACTGGGCAATACCCATCACATGCTGTCAACTTACTCTCTGCTGTATATTCCCTAGCCTGTGGGGATTCAGCCTATACGTGTTGTGAGTATATGCTTCCTTTATGCTGCTGTGTATGTTCTATACTCCATTGTGGATCAATGTGCTAAATGATCTCTGTGCTATTGTTCAATAAACACAGTTCTTTGTTCAACCGTTAAAGAACTACTTTAAAATGCTTTTATTTTTGGTGTTACTGTTCCTATAAAGGGATTCTGTCATGATGTCGTTTTTATTTCTAAATTACACTGTTTACACTGCAAATAATTCACTCTACCATGTAAAATGTCATTCCTGAACCAGCAAGTGTATTTTTATTAGTTGTAATATTGGTGTGTAGGTGCATTTCAGGTCATTTTGCCTGGTCATGTGCTTTCAGAAAGAGCCAGCACTTTAGGATGAAACTGCTTTCTGGCAGGCTGTTGTTTCTCCTACTCAATGTAACTGTATGTGTCTCAGTGTGACCTGGATTTTACTATTGAGTGCTGTTCTTTTATTAACCAGGCAGCTGTTATCTTATGTTAGGGAGCTGCTATCTGGTTACCTTCCCATTGTTCTGTTGTTAGGCTGCTGGGGCGGGGTGCTATCACTCCAACTTGCAGTACAGCAGTAAAGAGTGACTGAAGTTTATCAGAGCACAAGTCACATGACTTGGGGCAGCTGGGAAACTTACAATATGTCTAGCCCAATATCAGATTTCAAAATTGAATATAAAAAAATCTGTTTGCTCTTTTCAGAAATAGATTTCAGCGCAGAATTCTGCTGGAGAGGCACTATTAACTGATGCGTTTTGAAAAAAAAAAGTTTTCACATGACAGTATCCCTTTAAGGTTATTGTCACACACAGTAATTTCTCCATCTTTATTTTTCCATCATTGCCAAAATAGCTGATTGACCCCCCCTACCATTCTGATTCTGTGGCACTGAACTGCGTACAGGAGTGAACAACTTACACACCAGTAAGATAATGGTTAATCAGCACTACAGTAACCCCAGGCATGACGGTAAGTTCATGGGCAAAATAATTTCAGACCACGGAATTAACCCCATGCACGCCAGAAAGAGTTTTGCAGAAAATGGATAATGAGCATTGCACTATCCGGATAAACCTGTAAAATTAGGAGCACTTAGCAAATCCCGCCTAACATTAAGTATAAAGTAGATTTATGTATATTTATTATTATTATGAATTATTATTATTTCAGTATGTGTTTGCTGTTATTTTGCTAAGAGAGTCAAAGCATAGACGGCTATAGTGTATAGTGCAGCTTTCTGGCCCCAAACAATAATTAATAAGCAGTGAGCCTTAAATGAGCCCCTTCACCAACTTGAAGGTCTGTTGTTATCCTTTAAGTTCATTACAAACATTTTTAATTGTTGTATGCATACCTCCCAACTGTCCCATTTAGTCGCAAGACAGTCCCGATTTTGACAGCTCAACTCGCAGTCCCGGATTGTTATTGAAATGTCCCAAATTTCTCTTTGATGGATATTTATAACAATTTAAGATAAGCAAAGATACAATTGTAACAATTTAAGATAAGCAGGTCTCTTGGAAGAACTGAGACTCACAGCTTAAAGGGCAACTCTCCTTCATTAGCAAAACTGTAATAACACATAAAACATTGCCCTAAACTGCCAGAAATGTGTTTAAACTTTAATAAATTACCAATTTTTGTAAAATTAACATAATATTTAAGGGTGTGGCCATATAATAGGCAAGGTCAAAAAATATATTTGTCCCTCTTTCCATTTTCTAAATGTTGGGAGGAATGGTTGTTTGGTATTTACATGTTAAACTGGGCCAAAACATGATAGAAACTAATTACATCAGAGCTGTTACACACATTTGTGTTTAGTCTCACGAAACCATGGCCTTTTTATTGCTTTCAAGGTGATGTATTGAAGTGATTATTAGAGATATACCAAATCCAGGATTCGGTTTGAGTTTCAGCCAGGATTCTGCCTTTTTCAGCAGGATTCGGATTTGACCAAATCCTCGTGCCTGGCTGAACTGAATACGAATCCTAATTTGTATATGTAAATTATGGGCTTGAAGGGAAATCACGTGACCTTTCATCACAAAACAAGGAACGAAAAAAATATTTTTCCACTTTTTTAATTTTCCGCTCCAAATTTGCATATGCAAATTAGGGTTTGAATTCAGTTAATGTTTGAGGATGCTTAGCCTTAATGAAAATACGCCAATACCACCCTACATCAATCTTTGCCACATACAGTATAAAAGTATGGAACCTGTTATACAGAATACTCAGGACCTGGAGTTTTCTGGATAAGGAATCTTTCTGCATTCTTTTTTGTACTAAAAAGTAATGTAAACATTAAATAAACCCAATAGGATTCTTTTTCATTCAACAATGATTAATTATTTCTTTGTATAAGGTATAGGGTTGCCACCTTTTCTGGAAACAAATACCGGCCTTGCACTGGTGCCATTTAGCATCTATACAACAAATCAGCCCCTTTTATCTTCCTTTCTTTCAGTTTAACGAGTTATCACCTGCCACTTATTCATGTTTAATCTATGAGCATTCAATGCTTTCCCATATAGACAGCTCGCCATGCCATTGCCATCTATTCTGATGAAAAGAAAAGGAGTGGGAAGTGTGTGTTGGCTGAATAATCCAATCTCTTGCTGGGAGCTGGTATAGGAAAGAACATTGGATGGTGTTAGAGTTATAGCTATAGAATTTATATTAAAAGCTGCATGGAAAGTTATTCAAGCTGAAGCATTAGTGATATGAAAGGGACATTATGTTGATCGCATCTGATAAAACCAAAAAAATTATTATAGTTTAATAGTGTTGATAAAAAAATTACTTGAATAGAACATCCAGTTATATCACCAAAAAAAGGCAATGAACTCCCCCAAAATAGTAGGGGTTCAGGTGCTCTGGCTCAATAGTAGGGGTTCAGGTGCTTAGGGGAAGAAATAGGCACTTATCTTTGAACACAGGTTGGCACAAGGACTGGACTATCAAAGGAGAATTGATGCTGTTAAAAAGTAAATTTATTTCAAGGGAAACTGTCATGATTTTTCTGGTATAGTTTTTATAACTAAATGTCACTGTGTATATTCAAAATTGTATTCTGGAACCAATACATTTTTTTTTATAATATTGGTGTGTAGGTGCCATCTCAAGTCATTGTGCCTTGTCATGTGCTTTCAGAAAGAGACAGAACTTCACGATGGAACTGCTTTGAGATAGGCTTTTGTTTCTTCTACTCAATGTAGCTGAAGGAGTCACAACTTGGATTAGCCTGACTTGGATTTTTAACTACTGAGCAGTTTTATCATATCTACCACTAGGTCGTGCATGGGAGCATTTTTAGCAATGCAAGTCAAGACCCAAGTCAGGGGGATTAGTGATGTGCGGGTCGGGTTTTTCCCAACCCACACCTGGCCAATACCCGCATCCCTCCACCTGCGGCCGCCCCATCGAAGATCTCACAAAAGGCGAGCAGGCGCACGGCTATAAAACCGGGACCCAGAAGTCGCCACCCGGCTATTAAACCGGGACTCAGAAGTCACCACCCGCAAATGGGGGTGCAAGGTCAGCCTGAACCTGACTGACCCGCGGGTATCAGGCCGACCCGCACATCACTTAGGGGATGTTATCTGGTTACATTTACATTGTTCTGTTGGCCGGCTGCTGTGGGGGGAAAGGAAGGAGGGTGATATCACTCCAACTTGCAGTGCAGCAGTACAGATTTACTGAAGTTTATCAGAGCACATGACTGAGGGCACCTGGGGAACTAACCACAAGTCTAGCCCCATGTCAGATTTCAAAATTAAATATGAAAAAGTCTGTTTGCAAAATGGATTTCAATGCAGAATTCTGCTGGAGGAGCTCTGTTAACTGTATTGTATTGTATTGCAATGTATTTTGTGAAAAACATTTTTTTTTGATGACAAAATCCTTTTAAAGAAAAACATCTCAAAAGCCTTACGCATTTTGAGCCTTGAGTGGCTAGCCTATGATTAAGTGCTCCTCGAAGCACAAAACTCATAAGGCTTTTGAGATGCTTTTTTTTGTTAAATATATTAAATACATTAAACTGCATCAATTCTCCTGAGATGTTCCGGTTCTTGTGCCAGTCTGTGGTTAAAGATCAGTTGATAATACTCATGCCTTGGTGTCACTTTATGGCAGCAGTGTTTACATTATTGACACCTGGAGTTGACCCTGGCAATAAAGACGGAGGGGTTATACATGCTCAGTTTCTGACCTAAATATCAATGACCCGTGAAGTGTTGGAATATCAGTGACCCGTGATACAGCGATAAGAATAGCTTTAGTGTAAAGGAAGAATTCTTGCAAGAACCTTAGTCACAGTCTTAATTCCCTTCAAATTCCCGCGGAGCAAGATTAAGTAGAAGGGGCCCAGAACGGCAGGGGAATACTGATGCACTTGATTGCTGGTGATGATCAAGACAATTATGGCAAGTTCCCCAGGGCTGATGAAGTAGAACTGCAGCTGCACAAGAATTTCAGTTCTCTTTCCTTTGCAGGTTCCTCAGGAATAAGTAGGAAGTACTGGGGCTGTGGAGCGGGTAAATTCAGAATTAAAATGCTTGTAGGTAAATATTCAAGATTTAGATATCATTTTAGGATGCAAATTGACATTTGTTTTAACCACAGTGCAGCTTTTCCCCAAGAAGAAACAGCCAGACCAGGGCCTGATTAATGTCATTGTAATTGTTCTTAAAATCAATATGTGTCAGTTTTTTATCTGTTTTTACAGATAGATACTGATTTCCACAGCAATAACATTTACAAGTAAACAGTGGCGTAACTAGAGTGCAGTGACGTAACTAAAGGGGGGCGGGCCCTGGCGCGGGATGCGCTGCCGGGCCCCCCGCCCGCCTCCGTACACCCGGAAACGGCCGGGAATCGTGGCGCATTAGCTGCCGGGGGGGCCCTGAGGGGGTGCGGGCCCTGGCCCAATCGCACCCCCTGCTCCCCCGGTAGTTCCGCCACTGCTAGAGTGCACCGGGTCCCCAGGCAAAAAAATCTTCAAAGGGGCCCAGCTCTGATTCCCATCCTCCCGCCCACTTCTCGCCTGTGCTCACTTCCCGCCAGGACTACTGAAGTGCCCAGACTCCGCCCACTAACCGCGTCATGCCGACAAGCTCTGCTTTCCCGCCACAGGTAAGAGAGTGGCTGGGGAAGGAGGGCAGGTTCTTGTTGGTTATAGACAGGGCTGGATTTCTGTTTTTGCTGCCCCTAGGCCGCCTGGGTCCTAGCACCCGCCCTCTTTGGTCGCATGCGCCGGCCACCAGGTCCTAGTGCCTTCTGCCGAACTTGCAAACATCCTCCCCCACACTCACAATAAAACTCTAGATGTGGCTGGGCAGAATGCTGCCCCTCAAATTTTGCTGCCCTAGGCCCGGGCCTTTGTGGCCTTGCCACAAATCTGGGCCTGGCTATAGAGGAAGCAGTCAGGGCCCTCTTTTTCCCCCGGGCCCCCCTGCGACTGCGGGGTCTGCTTCCTCTATAGTTATGCCACTACAAGTGACTTTAAAGGAACTGAAAATGATTCATTAATGTATGTTGAAAAGTTTCACACATTTAGAGATGATCAAAAAATAATTCCCAGTGTTTTTCTTTCATTTTCTGAAACAACAGATGGAGCAAACTTTATTCTGCCATCTGATACACTGACTCAGGGTTTGTCTGGGCCCCGACCTGCTCCCCTAGGCCGGCAGAACCATTGCTCCTTCCTAATCTCTGGTGGGGGAGGCAGAGGGGGATTTGCAGCATGGGATCCGTGGGGGTGGCCGAGGGGGAGGTTGGGGGCCCTCGGGGGGTGAGTGGGCCCCTTATGTGGCAGCCCCGGTGGGTCCGACCCCCCCCCCCTCAGTCTGACACTGCACTGGCTACATATAGTCCCCCTTTTCCTATTGACATGAATTATGTGCTGTGAGAACAGTAAAAGACAGAGATCACAATAAAGTGAATTTTCTCACTGGCTGCGCCATCACAATGCAATAGAAATATATTGATTATCATGACTGATGACGGCAGCCCCTTTCCACAAGAGGTATCGACTTGGAGCGAGTCCTTCTTTCTCCCACGTCCACTGCAATCTTGTTTCCTGACATTACTGTATGAGGGAAAACACAACATCAATCATTATTGAGAAAACATTTTCCCTTGTCAGACTGATGTGTTCAATTTCAATTTCCTGATAGCAGGCAGATTCCTTGTCCCCCCAGTAACTCATCAGTCTCCTCTGCAGTCAGAGTCAACAATGAAATACTGTTTGTTTAAACAAGGGCATTGTCATATCTCAGAGCTTTCTAGATAATGGGTTTCCAGATTCTATATCCCATGCCAGAACAATGAACCCCAAATGTATTGAAAAGTATTGGGGCAGTTCCTGCCTTCTAGGTTAGAAATAATCTATGCTAACAAGAAATTTAAAGGAGTAGTTCACCTTTCAGTTATCTGTTAGTATGTTATAGAATGGTTAATTCTAAGAAACTTTTCAATTGGTTTTTATTTTTTATAGTTTCTGAATTATTTGCCTTTTTCCTCTTTCTTTTTCTTCTTTCCAACGTTTAAATGTCAAATGTATTGTTTTTGCTACTTTTTATTACTAGTTTTTCTATTCAGGACTCTCCTATGAATATTCCAGTCTCTTATTCAAATCAGTGCACAGTTGCTAGGGGAATTTGCAAACTGGAGAGCTGGATTAAAAGCTAAATAACTAAAAAAAAACACAAATAATAAAAAATGAAGACCAATTGCAAATTGTATCACAATATCACACCATACATAACATTAAATGAACTCAATAGGATTGTTTTGCTTTGTTTGCTAATAAGGATGGGTTGATGCATATTTAAAGGGGTTATCAGCCTTTAAATTAACTTTTAGTAGGGATGCACCAAATCCACTATTTTGGATTCAGCCAAACCCCCAAATCCTTCGTGAAAGATTAGGCTGAATACCGAACTGACTCCGAATCCTAATTTGCATATGCAAATTAGGGGTGGGAAGGGAAAAACATTTTACTTCTTGTTTTGTGACAAAAAGTCAAGCGATTTCCCTCCCGGCCCCTAATTTGCAGCTGGGCAGAAGGATTCGCCTGAATCCGAATCCTGCTTAAAAAGGCCGAATCCTGGACAAATCCTGAACCATATCCTGGGTTTGGTGCATCCCTAAATTTAAGTATGATGTACTGTAGTATAGAAGTCACCTCAGTTCCATGACCTGTATAAAAACACTCTGCCTTATATGGTCAAGGAACTCCTCTGTAACTTATAATATCCTTATATTTTACAAGAGGGGGTACTTTATTTACTATATCTATTACTGTAACCCAACATCAACCATAGGTGCTTTTTCATGGCAGTTATGCTTTGAATACTTCCCAAAGACCTTCCTCCATTATGGGCCACTAGAAGTGAAAGCAAATTATAGTGTAGGTTCATCTCCAATTCTACTTCAGTAATGGCTAGAATTATATTTTTGTAGGACAGCTTTTCATTCTTGTGACCAAAGATGACAGCCATCATTGACATACCCTAGTAAGAATCAGAGAAAAAAAGTGCAGCAGCAACCAAAGCTACTGATAGACTATATTGTTGAAGAACAAAATACCACTTTCATAAAGGAAATGTATCCAGGGTCCTGGGCTGCTAGAACATGGGGGAAAAAAACCTGGTGGGCACCATGACCCACTCCCCTCCTAAAATTTTACATGCTGCTCCCTGACACCCCCCCATGTCAGGCTCTGCTGGGTTTTGAACCAGGGACCTTTGGGTTTCTGACTCAATGCCTTAGCCATTGGGCCAGGTGAGCAGCGTGTAGGGGTGCTCACTATATGTTTCGTGGCCTCTGCAGCCCCAGCCCAGCCTCAGCCTGATTGGTTGCAGTCAGCCAATCAGGGTTGACTCTGCCCTTTATTATATCATCCCTCCAAACACTCCTTGCCAGAGCATTGTTTCCCAGACTAGCAGTGTGGCAGTGTCCCTATCTAAGGGTTTCAGCTCTAGCCTCCTTGCCTTGCCTTGTCCTGTCCTGCCCTGCCCTACCTTGTACTTTTCCTCCTTATCTTTCCTTGTTCTGTTGCTGCCTTGTCTTTCCCTCCCAGTTTTGCTCCAGTCCTACCTTTTACCTTGCCTGA
Source organism: Xenopus laevis (assembly GCF_017654675.1). Taxonomy (NCBI): domain Eukaryota; kingdom Metazoa; phylum Chordata; class Amphibia; order Anura; family Pipidae; genus Xenopus; species Xenopus laevis. The sequence goes on from NC_054373.1 coordinate 175,185,190, forward strand.
CTTTACCTTGATCTGACATTGCCTTGTCTGTTCCTACTTCCTGTTTTGACTTGTAACCTTGCCCTGCTTTCCTTGCTATTCTGTATCTTGATCTGCTTCTCACTCCAAACCTTTCCCTGCCTTGACCATGTACTAACCTTGCCTTGCCTGTTCCTGATTCTTGCTTCCTGTCCTTGCCTTTTTCCTTGTAACCCCTCATCTCACTCTGCATTTTGCAGTGCCTTTTGCTCCAGTCTCCTTTTGGTCCAGTCTCCTTCTGTATCCTGTCCTCCCGCTATCTCGTCCTTCTGCTATCCTGTCCCCCAGATCTACACCAGCACCTTCCTTTCTCATCCTTTCAGTCTGCCCTTGATCTACGCCCTCTCCGTCCTGTTCCCCCATTCACCTGTTCCAGTCTGAATCGTCGCCCTCTTCAACCTGTTCCTGCCTTCCTTTTATGTGTTCCCTAGGCACATTCAGCTCCTGCCTCAAGGACTCACCCTTCCCCCATCAGTCTCCACAGCGCCCCTTACCTAACCTTGACAACACGGCCCCGAGAAGAGGAAATAAGTTATGTGCTGGTGGGGGGCAAAGGGTTTGAGGCTGGGACAGGGGCCCGGGGGAGGTGTGGGGGCCCCTGAAGCAGCAGCCCCAGTGAAACCCAGACCCCCCAGTCCAATGCTGAATGTATGAAAGTGAAATGAGTAAGGGGATACATTTAAGTTCTAAATCGATGTTTTTCATTCTATAAATAAGACTTGACAATGTGATGAGTCATCTGAGATAGTTCATTAGCATCAGAGAGGAGTTCCTAATGTCCCTATCAACTCCCAATGTAATGCCAAAATACATAATTGCAGTACAGTGACTACACATTATCCAAATTATTAAATCTTCCCTTTTGGCAGCAAGTCACTTGTTATGGTAAACTCATTCTCGCATTAGCTGGAAATACTATAGCCCAGATACCGAGGTTCTCCTAAAAAAGGGGGGTGTACCTTATATAAGTGCAGTGATCTAAGTGCAGTCTTCCAACTACTGACAACAGTCACTTTGCTACAATAAAATGCAATATTGCTGTGTTGATAACAAGACATATGCCTTCATTTTCCTGATGCAATGACCACTTCCAAATAGTGACCTTTAATGAATAAAATCATTATGATAACTTTTAATATTATATTTTATGTCATTTTTTTATCTTATATTTGAATAATTCCCTTTGCAACCTCATAACCTATGTTTATATATCTGATGATGCTTTAGAACCCAGTGAATTTTTATTGTTCCTAGGAGGAGGAGAAGAGATAAAAAGAAGGGAATGTAATATACAGAGGTTACCCAACGGGCCATTTCACATGCTATAAAGTGATCTCCTCAGGTCTCCCGGCAGGTTTTTCAATTACAACTTGATGTGCTGATATCCTTGGTTGGTCCCGGCCTTGCTTTCCTATTTTAGTAGACCAGTTTCTCCAGGGAAGTATTTTGAAGTTACACCACAATTATGTCAAATCAACAATCTCCAGTCTTCTATACACATTTACTTTATTTTTCTACTTTACATTTTTGCTGTAGGTTTCTTATCCTCTTTGTTCTATTCAAGCTTTGGCCACCCTTTAGCCATCTTGTTTTTTTTTGTTTTTTTTACTAAATACATTGCCACCCTCCTAATATGCTCAGTGGAGCCTTGAATGATGCCTGCTTGGTACCACAAGCTACACCTCCTATAAATTATAATTATTTTCTGTTACATCTTGTTTTAAAGTATCCCTATCCTCTTGTGATGGACACTTGATTTTTCTGTTTCCCTTCATTGAGACCATCATCCTTATCATTCTGCTTTTTATCTTTTGGGTTTTGCAGGATGAAAGTATCTGAACTTGTTTGTTGTCAATTAAGGTCAGATGTGAAAGTGATTCCTGGATCCTTTGTCATCTTTCATCTTCCTCTTTGCCATTGTTGCTTGTCTCTGCAATGGGATTTCAGTAAGCCCATTAAACCTATCAAGCTACCTTCTGTCTTGGGATTTTGAGAGATACTATGAAAGCAACTGAACTTTTTGGTCAATCAATATCTGCATCAACAGGGATGGAAGCTTCAGATGTAGGACAAGTGTGTTGTAGACTTGTATTTCTGAGATCTTCTTCTTCATCAGCATCACTTGATTTTGCTTGATGTCCTTTTAATAAATAGATATAGACCTACTGTGTGTTACTTATGCTTGTCATGAGTCATTTACCACAACCAAGGAAAGAAGCAATTGGGCCCCAGGCAAAGTAGGATTGCCAGTATTGAGTGTCCCAGTATAGTACCCCATTTATTGACTTCACCGGCCTGTCTCCACTTTGCTGACTTCCTGTTCTAACTTTGGCCAAGCTTGGTGACAACACAAGCTACTTGGGAGTCATTTTCAACACTTGATGCAGATGACAGTCCTGACACAATAAATCTAAATGCTGTGATCCAATGGTGGGAACCAAAGGGGTCCAGGATTTAAGATTGGATTTATAGGGAAAATACTGATTTGCCAAACACTCTCAGTGGGAAGTATTTGTGACTGCTAAGTAAACCAGGGCATTGCCTGCATAAATGCTCAGATCCTACATCGCACACATGATCCACCCAGTGCACTTTGTAGTTATGGGCATGTCTGTGCCGCAGCATGGCTGCCCACACTGGTAACTACCTCTGATATGGGGGGCAGAGTCCTGGCTATGTTGTTTTCCTTCAAAAATACTATTGCTACTGCCATCTGGTGTGCAGACTGCAAGTCCGTACATCTAGTGAGGAAATAATTTGATAGGTGCCCTTTAACTCAGGAGTCAAGCTCACCTTCACACTGTGAAGTCCCAAATCAAAGCTCCCCATAAACAAATTAGGAGAAAGGTGCAATAAAGCCAATTTTAGGCACTACCACAATATAATAAATGCAGTAGTAAAATATAAATGAGTGGAGTAAAGAATTAAGAAAATACTCACAGTTCCCCCCAGTCTGTGGGTGCATGTATACAAACCAATAGCAAAGGATGTGAGTATTTTCAAAAATAATAAACCAAAAAGTGGTTAAAAGTTCAAATACATTTATTAGGACAATACAGATGAGGCCTAACGCGTTTTGTTCCTATTGAGGCACTTACTCATTTGCACCCCATAAACACCCACACAGATGACCACTCTAGTCAAATGCTTTAGCCAAATGAAGGAATACAACAACAGTGGATTGTCATGAGTGATTTCTAAACAGCCTGCAAATATTTATATTAATAGAGCGCCCCAGCATAACTTTTAAACTGGTTGGGGTGCAGTGTCGGACTGGGATGCCAGGGGCCCACCAGAAAGCCCTAGACCTTGGGCCCACCAGAAAACCTAAAACCGTGAGCCCACCAGAAAACCTTAGACAGTGGACCTTTCCAAACTATTATTCCTCCTCTACTCACTCAACCTCTTTATTCTCATAGTCTTTTATCTCTACTGTATTTTCCCATTATAAAGCATTTTTCCCCATAAAGAAATAGAGAATGACATGAAATAGGCCAAATGGTTAGAAGCAAGAGGGCCCACTAACACCTGGGCCCACCGGGAGTTTTCCTGGTAACCCGGTGGGCCAGTCCGACACTGTAGGGGTGTATTAAAGTGGCACACACTGTAGCCAAAACAGCACTAGTGGCACCAGTTTTGAGGAGTGAAATGGGGTGACATGATATATATAAGGGTTATCTATGTTTCTAGGAGAGATGGAGAACTCTTTCACTTGAATATTGTTTGGAAACTTTTGCCTTGTGAGACACAACAATAAATAATCTCAGTACAACAATAATACATCTCCCCCTACGGAGCAATGAAGTAGAGTTAACCCGGAAATCACTCATAACCACAGCCCCCAACAGATGTATTACTGTATTGTAGCTTCTCCCCCAAGGAATTGGTGTTCAGAATGCTTTGTTCCGTTGGACAACTTGCATGCAATACGGCCTTCTGTGTGGGTTGATAAGGATTTAGTAGCGTCACAAGGCAGCGCAGACCTTGGCTACATGGATTCTGAATTATTAACATATTCTCAATAGGCCCCATTTTTATTTTGCAAACAAGTGTTTATAGAATCAATATAAATCTTTTCAAGAGAAAAATAGACGTGCAACAATATGAATTTTTCATAAGAGGATATGAAAATAGCAAAAACTAATTTATTTTCTAGGTATTTCTTTTTGTGTTGAATTTTTCCCTTGAGCAAAAAAAACATTCATATAAACGTTGGACATGTTTTAACACTGTGTGCTTCTGGCAATGCAATCTGCCTTACAATATTTATAGACCTTGATGAATGATATATTTACTGTTGCACTCTTGTGGCTGTGTATTACTGAGACTAGCCCAAGGGTTTTTCCATCTAAATAAACAAATGTACCAATTAGTGAAGACAAAACAAACATTAAGTTATCATTGTATAAAATCGAACTGGCAACCTGACATTTGTTTTGCACTTTGTGTCCTGTTGGAAGAATAACCAAGAGACCAGCATTGAATAAAGCACTGCCTGTGTTTGGAGTCCTGTATTCAAGAGAGGCCCTAGACACAGATGTCCCCCGTTCTACCTCCTACCCATCCGCTGTCTTGTAAGGTATGGTCTGAGTTTCTTTTGCCCAAAGTGTTACACACTGCAACTAGCACAGAATTAGTTGTCCAAAGCAAGTGCCACCTCTCTATTTTCTATATTCATTTAACCCTGCATGTGGCATTGCATATGGGTCCAGTCACACTGCAGACTCTTTTGCTTTGTTTTTTACCTTATGTAAAAGATCTATTGCTTTGCCCCAACACACGGCACCTGTTTATTGCTAGTAAGACAATCAGAGAAATGAAACTGAGTGGAGTTTACTAGAAGAGTGGGGGAAAGGTAGTTTCAGAGTGTGGCTGCCCTTGTTTACCCCTCTCCATCAGTGAGTGTGAGAGTGGGGGGCTCGTCAAACCCCTTACCGCCATTCCGGAAAAAAAATCCCACAGCTACCTCACCCGGAGTTACAGAAGGGCCCAAACTAGGGCAAGGGAAAGGGCCCAAACTAGGCGAAGGCAAAGAGGCAAATACCTAGTCCCCCACTGTTGCCCCCCAGAAAGACTGTAAAAGTAATGTATAGTCAATACCGAAAGTTTTTTCGACGCCAGCGATCACCAATTTTGACGCTGGCGGTGATTAACGACACCCATTGACTTTAATGGGCACCGGCATCAACTTTGGCACCATTTCGCAGATTTTTCGCTAGTTTCGCAAAATTTTGCAGGAAGTAGGTGAAATTCGTGGCGAAGCGAAACAGGACAAATTCGGCCATCAATAATTCAGACCCAGTTTTACCATAATAAATGAAAATCTAATTGACAGAAGCAAAGTAAACCAGGTCTATTATCTGCATTAACCATTTATAGGCCCATGCACTGGTCTGATTGGCAACAAGGCTTTCAGTCCCTGCTGGAGCTGCTAATAATGCAAAGCCATAAGACACTGGAATGTCCCATTATTGAAGGCAGCTCTGATGGATTCACATTCTTTGAAGCTGCGAATGTCTCTGTGGTGCCCAAGACTGACATTACTCAGAGAGACATTAAGCAGATTAATAGCTCATGTTGCACCACAGCAGATTAAATAATGGATGGATTTTCTATGGCTCTGCAGAGTATGATATTTTCTTACAGACTGAAAATACAAGGAGCCTGAGCACTAACATGTTCCATTTGGGAATGCGGCACAGCTTTCAGACCGAGGTATTTGCATGGCAGGGCCACAGTTACAGCACTGAGTAGAGCCCAGGGAGTAAAAGCAAAAGGAAAATGGAGAAATATTATGTGTTTTTCTTTATGTGTAATATCTATAAGTAACTAAAAGATTTCTGAAGAGAAGCTTTCCTTATATTTGAAAAAAAATCACCTTTTGTGTATACGTAGAGAATTGCAACTACAGGTATGGGACCTGCTATCCAGAATGCTCGGGACCTGAGGTTTTCTGGATAATGGATCTTTGTGTAATTTGGATCTTCATACCTTAAGTCTACTAGAAAATCATGTAAACATTAAATAAACCCAATAGGCAGATTTTACTTCCAATAACGATTACCGTATATACTCGAGTATAAGCCGTTCCGAGTATAAGCCGAGGTACCTAATTTTACCTCCAAGAACTGGGAAAGCTTATTGGCTCGAGTATAAGCCTAGGGTGAGAAATGCAGCAGCTTCTGGTAAGTTTCAATCAAAAAATTGAAGGTTTCTTCTCCCATTGGAGGTGCCGGCGTCTCGTTTTTGGATGTCGGCGACCATTCTTGGACGCCGGCGAATATTCTTGGAGACTATTCTTAGATGCCGGCGACTATTCTTAGGCGCCGGCGACTATTCTTAGGCGCCGGCGACTATTCTTAGGCGCCGGCGACTATTCTTAGACGCCGGCAACCGTTTTTGCGCTCTACCCGATTATAAGCCGAGGTAGAGTTTTTCAGCATATTTTGGGGGCTGAAAAACTCGGCTTATACTCGAGTATATACGGTAGTTACATTTTAGTTGGGATCACGTTACTGTTGGGCTCAATGTACTGTTTTACTATTACAGAGAAAAAGGAAATTATTTTAAAAAATCTGGATTATTTGGATAAAATGGAGCCTATGGGAGACGGCCTTTCTGTAATTCGGAGCTCTTCTGTTTAATATAAGATCTAATGAGCTGGACACTCTTTAGCCCCTATATGTGCATGTCATTTGATATATAGAGGTATGGGACCTGTTATCCAGAAGGCTCTGGACCTGGAGTTTTCTTTATATAAAATGGAGTCTGTGGGGGGGGGGCAGGGCCGCCATTAGAAATCATGGGGCCCTGTACAACAACATTATTGGGGCCATGCCAGATCCCACCCACTCCACACCACAGTTAAAAGACCACACAGACATCAACGCTAAAAAAGGTAACGCACACACACACGCTATAAAAAGCTATTGATGGTCAGACCCCCCCTACAAGATAAAAAAAAATAATTGGTGACCAGGGCCCCCCTATAAGTTAAAAAAAAAAAAACATTGTCGCCAGGTCCCCCACAAAAGTTTTTTTACAAAAACAATGGGGCCAGGGCCCACCTTACAAGTTAAAAAAAAATTGGGGCAGCAGAAAATATTATTTTAAAAAACTTTGGCAGCAGGGCCCCCTTAAAAGTTAAAAAAATTATAGCTGTTTTCGTGACTTTGTTTCTTTTCGTTGCTTCAGGACTTCAGTGTCGGCTCCTTTCGTAACTTCAGGTCTTTCCGCAGCTTCAGGACTTCGTCTGTTCGGCACTTCCGCATTCGGCTCTTCGGGACTTCGATCGAGCGGCACCGATTCAGAGCTGTCAAGGGGGGCCCGGCTCTTTGAAAAGTGCAGCCGTACTGGGCCCCCCTTCAGGCCCGGAACACTTGTCCCCCCTGTCCCCCCCTGATGGCGGCCCTGGGAGGGGGCCTTAATAATTGGATTATTTTGATAAAATGGACGCTATGGGAAAAGGCCTTTCATTAACTTGGAGATTTCTGGATAACAAGTTTCCAGATAACATGGATGTGCCTCAGCACTGTTTTTCAAAAACACTGCAATTGCCTCCTGCTTTACGGCTGAGATTCTGCATTAAACATTTAATATTGCTGAGACCACAAAAAAAGCTTTGTAAAATTAGGGTAGACTTAAACGGTGATCCCCTTTAAGTTAACGTTTAGTATGTTATAGATTGAGCAATTCTAGGCAACTTTTCATTTATTTCAATCATTATTTATTTATTTTTTATAATTGTTTTTAATTATTTGTCTTTTTTTTCTGACTCTTTCCAAAATGGGACCCCATCTAAAAAAACAAATGCTCTGTAAGGCTACATATTTATTGCTATTGCTACGTTTTAATTACTTTAATCTTTCCATTCAGACCCTTTTCTGCTCACATTCCATTCCCCATTTCAAATCAAAATTGTTGCTAGAGTAACTTGGACCCTATCAACAAGGTTGTTCGAGAGGTAAACAATTCCCTTTAACGGAAAACTAAACTCTAAAAATTAATATGGCCAAAAATGCCATATTTAATATAGTGAACTTATTGCACGAGGCTAAAGTTTGAGCTTGTCAATAGCAGCAATGATCCAGGACTTCAAACTTGTCACAGGGGGTCACCATCTTGGAAAGTGTCTGTGACACTCACATGCTCAGTGGGCTCTGATTGGCTGTTGAGAAGCTAAGCTTAGGGCTCGTCACTAATTATCCAGCAGAAAATGAGCTTCCCCTGTAATATAAGCTGATGCTACAGGTTTGCTGATTATTAAATTCTGATGCTAATTGCACTGGTTTCTGTGCTGCCATGTAGTAATTATCTGTATTAATTACTAATCAGCCTTATATTGTGACATTTCTATTCTATGTGTACTGTATATTGTGAGTGGGTCCCTAAGCTCAGTAAGTGACAGCAGCACAGAGCATGTGCAGTGAATCAGCAGAAAAGAAGATGGGGAGCTACTGGGGCATCTTTGGAGACACAGATCTTTACTGCTAAAGGGCTGTGGTTGCCTTGGGCTGGTACAGAAGCACAAAACACCATGTACAACATTTCTAGCTACTTCTTTAGAAGGAATTTCTTTACTGCACTGAATAAACAAAAACCTGGAAATATCTACAGTTCTGAGACTCAGTATGTGCCACAGTCATATATTACACAGTGGGTGACATGTAATGAGCAATGTGATTATCCACACACGTAACGATCGATTTGTTATGCTGATTTATAATCCATTGGCCGTTTCTTTTATGTAACCATATTGCTGTTAATCACTGCTGCAACAATTATTTTACTATATTTAATGAACGGGGTCATAGGAACCTACATAATCTATTAAAGCAGCGATGCCGCTGTCGGATGCCATTTAGAGCCTTCTCTCTGATGTTATTAACTGTACATGTACAAGCCGCAGGCAATACATCAAACTCAATTAGCCGAAATGACTCAGGCACTGGGAGTACAGAACAGAAGTCCAATGTGACTCATCCTTCTTATCTGTAATGCCACGGTGGGTGCCAGAATTTCACAGCACAATCTGCTCCGCATGTGCCCATTGTGTATATATATATATATATATATATATATATATATATATATATATATATATATATAATACACAAGAGCCATGAATATCCTGTAAATTATATCCTTATAAATGGTGAGTTCTGATGTCATCAGTTATAAACGGTGAGTTCTGATGTCATTTCTGTCACATGATTCACTGAAATTTGTGTATTATAATAAATAAAGTACCCCCAGTTGCAAAATATGAGGATATTAGAAGTTACCTCGGAGTTCCATGTCCTGTATAAAAAACACTCGGCCTTCGGCCTCGTGTTTTTATATGGTCATGAAACTCTGAGGTAATATCCTTACCGTATATTTTACAAGAGGGGCTACTTTATTCACTATATAATTGGAGGTTAACTTGTCTACATCATACTAAAAAAAGCTTTATTTTTCTTACTTTAGAATAAATAATAATATTCAGTAGTGCGGTACAATAGAAGGTTGTACAGGTATTTGATCAGTTATCCAGAAAGCTTCAAATTAAGGGATTCTGTCATGATTTTTTATGATGTAGTTTTTATTTCTAAATTACACTGTTTACACTGCAAATAATTCACTCTACAATATAAAATGGAATTCCTGATCTCAGGTCATTTTGCCTGGTCATGTGCTTTCAGAAAGAGTAAGTGCTGCACTATGGAACTGCTTTCTGGCAGGCTGTTGTTTCTCCTTCTCAATGTAACTGAATGAGTCGCAGTGGGACCTGGATTTTTACTATTGAGTGCTGTTCTTATATCAACCGGGGAGTTGTTATCTGGTTAACTTTCCATTGTTCTGCTGATGGACTGCTGGGGGGAGGGAGGGGATGATATCACTCCAACTTGCAGTACAGCAGTAAAGAGTGACTGAATTTTATCAGAGCACAAGTCACACGACTGGTGGCTCATGAGAAACTGACAATATGTCTAGTCCCATGTCAGATTTCAAAATTAAATATAAAAAATCAGTTTGCTCTTTTGAGAAATGGATTTCAGTGCAGAAGTTTGCTGGAGCAGCACTATTAACATTTCCCCATGACAGTATCCCTTAAGGCTGTCTCCCATAGACTACATTTTATCCAAATAATCCAGTAAACTCCCGAGCCTTCTGGATAACAGGTCCCAAAGCTGTATATATCAAATGGCATACATAAATATGGGCTAAAGAGTGTTCTGCTTATTAGATCTTATATGAGACACAAGTGGCCTTATTTGTTAAAACTTTAGTTTGCAGAAATGTTCTCACGTGTGTTTTATAACAGAAATAAAATCGCACACAAGTGAAAATCACATTGTTCCATTAATTTCCAATGAAGCTAAAAAACTTGAATGTTTTAATTAGGGATGCACCGAAACCACTATTTTGGATTCAGACGAACCCCCAAAATCCTTCGTGAAAGATTTTGCCGAATACCGAACTGAATCCTAATTTGCATATGCAAATTAGGGGTGGGAAGGGGGAAAAAACATTTTACTTCCTTGTTTTGTGACAAAAAGTTAGCAAATTATGATTCGGATTCCATTCGGTCGGGCAGAAGGATTCGTCCGGAAAAAAAGCCGAATACTGCCGAATCCCAAACCGAATCCTGGATTCAGTGCATCCCTAGTTTTAATAAACCAGGAAAATAAATAAATTAATAAACTTGTTGGAGAATATTCCTATTGAACTCCACCAGATCTTACTTGCCAAGGTTTTTCTGTTGACTTTTTTTTATTCCTTTGATAAATCCCATCTATTTTACATTTCAGAAAATACCTGTACTTTCTGTTTCTTACCAGCCCTTAAAATTTTGCCACCCTTAAGATTTTTGCTGTCCTTAAAATGTTGCCGCCCTAGGCCTGGGCCTACGGGCCTCACCACAAATCCAGGTCTGAAGATAAGTTCAGGTACAGAATAGATGAAGCCATTGGGATCTCACATTTTCTCACACTGTGTCCAGACTAGGGATGCACTGAATCCAGGATTCGGTTCGGGATTCGGCCAGGATTCAGCCTTTTTCAGAAGGATTCGGATTCGGCCAAATCCTTCTGCCTGGCCGAACCGAATCCGAATCCTATTTTTAACCTCAAATAAAGTTTAAAATCACACTCACAATGTTGTTATTTAAAAATCGCATAAAAGAAAGTCATCACTTGGCCGTTTGTTGGAATCACCAGGCAGTCGGTATAGATGGTTTAGCCGGCGTCTCGTGTGTCCCAGTGCGCTCGTGGATGACGTCACTGCCCGACGCGTTTCGTCTTCTGACTTCCTCAAGGGCTTCAAAGTTGCCAATGCGTCTCTTCATAAGGTGACATGCGACTTTGAAGCCCTTGAGGAAGTCAGAAGACGAAACGCGTCGGGCAGTGACGTCATCCACGAGCGCACTGGGACACACGAGGCGGTTGAGACGCCGGCTAAACCATCTATACCGACTGCCTGGTGATTCCAACAAACGGCGAAGTGGTGACTTTCTTTTATGCGATTTTTAAATAACATAATTGTGAGTGTGATTTTTAACTTTATTTGAGATTAAAAAAATGATAGTTTTACACTATGTCAGCGCATTGTTTTAAAGCTACGGAGCCTGGAGAAAATTGGAGAGATGACTGCTAAACTATCTTTCTAAACGCCTAACTCTACTTAAACGGTCGTGAGTACCTTCACATAAGACTCACTACACTGTGTGGATTTAAACACTGTGTGGATTTAAATAAGTTACACGTCAAATGGTATAATTTGAAAAGGGCACTTTTCCTAGAAGTACTTTAACTTCACAAAGTGGTGTATTAAATTTATGCAATAATACTACACTATATTGGAAACTATTTTCTTGCCTCTCTGTTTGTCTAAACCTCGTGCTGGTTGAGCGCTGGTTTCTCTCCACAATTTCGGATTGAATTTCTGTACGAGTCTGAGGGAGAACAGACACCTTTGGGAACCGGCAGAGGGAGCGGACTACCGGAACCTTTGATATCCTTTTTATTGTGTACCCTTTTTTTAGTGCCAAGACCTGCCTCTGGATGATGTTAAAGTGCAATTTTTCAGTACATTGCTTCTGATGCACTAAAGCCATTGCACTCTAGCATTGTCTAGTACTTAGCACTACAAATGAGACGGTTTGACAAGGTGTGACAAAATGTCATATCCCAATGGCTTCATCTGTATACCAGTGGGTCAGAGACACCTGCTAAGTTATACAATGCAAAATACTAATGTGTCCACTTTAGAAACTCGTATTCAAGTTCTGTCCATGTTGTTTCTTGCATCATTGGGGGTGCAAATAGCCTCATTTATGGTGCCCCAGTGCAGCCAATTGTATAGGTAGATGCAACTTGCAAAGGGAGTGCTGGAAATAAAACCTCCTTATTTTAGGGCTCCCTTGCATATATGCAGAGTTATGCAGAGCCTCTTTACGCCTTATCCAGCAACGTTAAAGCAACCAAATATAGGGGAGTGTATATTGATGCCAGGACCATAGATTTAAATATCTGGTCCCTTGAAAATTTAGCCTCAAGTATCTCCTACAGTGGTGAAAGCCAGTTAAGCCTCTAGAGATGAGAGTAGCTGTATAAATAGCACCTTTCACTAGGCTGAGAGCATTGAGCTTTTGGGCACATAACACATAAACCATTTATTTCTCAACAAGAACAGTGGTAAGGCATCTCAGACATTGGCCTGCTCATCAATAGGAAACTATAAATTAAGAAATGAACCTTTGCTGAGATACTTTCCTTCAAATTCTACAGAAGTATAAAGAGATATGGTCATGGCTTCTTTCCTCTAAAAGTTGTAACCCCTTTTTGGCTAAAGAAAGAGAAAAAAGGAACATGGGCTACACATGACCCTCTTTTATCCAGGATGGGCTTTTGATTTATGGAAATATCATGTGCTGATGTTGTTGAACTACAACTCACTACTGCCAAAGGTGTAAAAGAATAGAGTTGGAATAGCACGGGGAGTTGAAAGTATCACCTTCCAGGTTGTCAGTACCTCATGTGGCCCGGATCCCCTACAGCAGACGCGGAACAGGGATAGAACATAACCTGATTCCCTTGACAGTACTGTAGGCCCTTTACTACAGGCAAAGCAGAGCCTGGGGCAGAGATACTCCCTCATATCCTCCTAGTTGGAGCTTGAGCTTAGGGTTGTCACCTTTTGCAATGGTGTAGACTGTGGGCTGTGGCTTCAGGGGGCAGCTGCTCTTTCTAACTAAGCCTCACTGTCTCACTTTCTCTACAGAGTGCTATTACAGGAGCTATCCTGCACACTAGCTTCACCTCGTTCACTGGGTCCCTGTACCCCGACTTCACTAAAGGGGTTGTCCCTTTAGGGCCTAACACTTCTGGGCGTTGTTGACTCCAGGCTCAATGGACACCTCTACCCAGATCAACTGCTGCAGGCCAAAGAGGAAGGACCTTCCCCTTGCAAAGCACTTTGTTACAGTGATCCAGGAAATGGTCATCAACCTAGAGCCAATGAAATGGGTATGTACATAAGGTACCAAACATTACATGGGGTTTAACCCAGCAACAGGGGACTAAGACACAGGCAGGGAATGAAGCCATATGGGCCATTATACTTATAGGTCCCTACAAAGGTTAGCTGAAGTATCTCTTTAAACCAACTCCTGGATTATATCTATAATATTTCATTGCTCCAGAGTATGAGTCTAGTAGTTAAAATCAGATGGACTTGCTGACTTATCTGAGGGAATTCTTCAGTTCAAATGAGCAGTGGGAAATTACCCAAAATGTGTCTCCATAAGGGTACTACATAATCCTCCAGAAACCTGGAAAAATCACACTGCAATTTAAAAAACTACTGCAGTAACAAAAACACTTCTACCAGAAAAAGTTCATGACTACGCAGACCTATATATGATGTTGTATTGTCGATTTTGTAAATCATTCTTTCCTTTGGTTCTCTTACCTGTACAAGTATGGAACCTGTTATTCAGTATGCTTGGGACCTGGGGTTTTACAGATAAGGGGTCTTTTTGTAATTTGGATCTCCATCATAATAAATGATGTAAGAAAATAATTTAAACATTAATGAAACCCGACAGGATTGTTTTGGCACCAATAAGGATTAATTATATCTTAGTTGTGATCAAGCACAAGCTACTGTTTTATTATTGCAGGGAAAAAGAAAATCATTTTTAAAGATTTTGAATTATTTGAATAAATAGAGTCCATGGGAGATTGGCCCTACGGTAATTCTGAGCTTTTTGAATAATGGGCTCCCATACCTATTCTTCCTACTGGAAGGGTTGCTTATACATGTACTGATGAATAGGATGGAAGGGGAAACACTACATCAACAACTTAGTTGCAAACTGTATCTGCAGATGGTTCAAGTGGTGTAACTATTTGGCACCCTGCCCTCACCCACTCTACTCCCACCTACTCCCTGTCTGCAGGTAGAAGAGCGACTGGAGAGGGGGAATTTCTTTACAACTATAGGACCACCCTATCCCCTTGACCGCAGGGTTTGTTGCTTCTATAGTTACAACAGTGAATGCAGTGGTGTAACTAGATATTTCTGGGCCCCACAGAAAATTATTTTTCAGGCCCCCAAAATATCTAGAGGTTGACTTTTTTTACCAATATTTATTAAAATTGTATATGAATTATGGCCTCATGTGGCCCCTATACCTCCTGGGCCCTCCTGCTTCCTCTGAAGTTACACCCCTGAGTGAATGGTTCCTTCTTTGTCGACTAGACATCCCACAAGGCCAAGACACATCGGGGCCAATGCTTTAGAACTTAATTCTTCGTGGGAGGGATAATCACTTTCATAAGAGGGAACATTAGAAAATGCCCATCGGATATATAGGTATTTTTAAAAATACATTTAGGGGGTTGTTTATTAAAGGTAAAAAAAAATGTGCGGTATTCGAGTGTAATTTCACTAAAAAACTATTTTTTTGGAGAAAAAATGCTCTAATTTTTTGAGATTTATTATACCCCAAAGCTGCTAAAAGTCCGAATCCAAAAATGCTCCAGCTAAAACCTGTCGAATTCATGTAAAAGTCAATGGCAGAGGTCCCTTTGACCATATTGATGATGTTGGTTGCCTTCATGATTTTCGGGTCCTCGAAAACCCGATAAATTCGAGGTATTCAAGGTTTTTTAGCCAATAAACTCGATAAAAGTGAGGTATCCAAGTTTTTTTCCCTTATTACATTGAAACAAGTTTTTTATATTCATTTTTTTCACAAATAATCAAGCGTTGTGAGTTTATTCGAGGTAAAAATAAAAAAAAACTCATAAACCTCACAAACTCCACCTTTAATAAATAACTCCCCTTAATGTTTTTCCTTGAATCTGGTTGAAATTGATTTCCAGCTACAATCACAGCAAGACGAATAGAAGCAAAGCTCATACAACTGGATGTATTCGTGCATTTTATATTTGCATGCTCTTACAATTCATTGCCAGCCACCAACTGTCAGTGTAGAATTGAATTGGTACATTTTTTATAAACCTTCACAAGATTCAGAATTTCAACAAATATTTGGGCCATTTGCGGGCAAGTAGCTGAAGAAATAACAAATACTAATACTAAGCCAAGGTCTTTAAAGGGCATGCAAAGGCAAAAAAATAAAATCCCATTTTTACTTTCTTTAATGAAAAAGAAACCTATCTCCAATATACTTTAATTAAAAAATGTGTAAGGTTTTTAGAAACCTGACTGTATGTAGTGAAATTCTCCCTTCATTTACTGCTGTGGATAGGAATTGTCAGATGGTCCCTAACTGCTGAGCAGGGAAACAATCATACTTATGAACAGCAGGGGGAGCCCCCGCCTTACTTACCAGCCATGCAGAACTCAAGCAGCTTTGTTTATGACGATCCCTAAGCAGCCCAGACCACACTGAGCATGTGCACAGTCTTGGTCTTGCAAAGATGTTTAACAAAGTTACAAGATGGTGACCCCCTGTAGCCAACTTTGAAAGCATAAATTATTTGTTTGATTAGGTTTCTGGTGCAGTAAGTTCATGTTTATATTTAGTATATAAAATACAGCATTTCTAGCATTATTCTATTTTAGACTTTACGTGTCCTTTAAGTCTAAAGTCTAAAAAAAATTGTTGGAGTGAGATTAAAAAAAAAAATAATGTCAGGAAATTGCTGTAAAACAGAAAATCAAATGACTTCTCACAAGTTGTAGAAACAATTTGAAAGGATAATAGCTTCTACAGGGACAAGGCCTAATGAGCCTTAAATGAAGGCACTTTTCTTACAAAATGATTTTGCTTGAAATTTGAGGCGGATTGATTTGATTTGATAACAGTGTACCATTTTTATCGCATTATTCATTCTATTGCCTTTGTTAAACTAATTACAGTCTTTGTTATTTCTGTAATAATAAAAGAGCATGATAAATAACCAATCAATGGGTGAAATACCAGCTAGCATTAACTTGTTCCAGCGGTACGCCAATAAAAAACATAATTGTTATGTCCCACGTGTAATTTCCATTAGGCATTAAAGGGCACCTGGAAAATTGTTTCCTCCATGGGAGATCCAAGCTAACAGCACCCACACTCCAAAATATGCACACCCCAAGAAAGATTATGTCCCGTCCAACAGTTTTTTTGCAGGGGGGCCTAGCACTCTGTAGCTACCCATGTAATAGTCTTCTTTGCTGAAACTGGCATGTGAAAGTATTGGGGCAGAAATGCGCCGTGGGCAGCCATATTTAGTCAGGCTCCTTATGAGCATATGGATGGCACCAAGAAAATTGTCAGTTTATCTATGTGCCATTCCCTCCTATATTCTCCTATTTTTCTTTTTTTTTCTTGATGTATCTATCAACTTTGATTGGTGTAAATCCATCAGCACTTTCTTAGGACAATTAGAGCAAAGAAGAAGAGAACTGAGAATAGATACAATATAGCAAACTCAGAACTAGCTTCACTGCATGGGGTATTAATGGGTAACCTTTTTTTCTCATGTGACCTTAGACTTACACTGCACCTACTGATACTCCTCGCAAGCACCAAACATGGAATAGCTTATATTTTACTTTTTTTTTGTCTTTTAACTCAAGAAATTGCAAAAATGTTTTTTTTTAATAATAATAAAAGACAAAATGTACTTTTAGCACAAGACCTATTCATTGTACTCATGTTGAACAAGAGGGAATACTGTCCTTTCAAGAAGACAGGCACTTGCCATTCATTAGAAAGTTTAGAACTGAGCCATATACAGTATATACTCGAGTATAAGCCGAGTTTTTCAGCCCCCAAAATATGCTGAAAAACTCTACCTCGGCTTATACTCAGGTCAAGCGCAAAAACGGTCGCCGGCGTCTAAGAATAGTCGCCTGCTCCTAAGAATAGTCACCGGTGTCCAAGAATAGTCGCCGGCGTCCAAGAATAGTCTCCAAGAATATTCCCTGTCGTCCAAGAATGGTCGCCAGCATCCAAAAACAAGACGCCGGCACCTCCAATGGGAGCAGAAACCCTCAATTTTTTGATTGAAGCTTACCAGAAACTGCTGCATTTCTCACCCTAGGCTTATACTCGAGTCAATAAGCTTTCCCAGTTTTTGGAGGTAAAATTAGGTACCTCGGTTTATACTCTGGACAGCTTATACTCGAGTATATACGGTACTTAGGGGGTTATTTACTAAACTCCAAATGTAAAGATCGGACTATATATAAAAAAAAATCTAATTTTTCCGGAATTTATTAAACCCAGAGGATGGAAACGAATAAGAATCAGAAAATCCGGCTTCTGTCAAGGTTCTATATAAGTCAATGGGAGAAGTCCCAATGATTTTTTGATGTGCACTGGGTTTTGTGCATTACCCCAAAGTTTTCTGAGTTTTTGAGCAAGAAACATAAGAAATCGGAGTGAAAAATTGGATGATTTATTATTATACTGGTAAGTGATCTGCTATATAGCCTCCTTACAGGCACAATTACTCTTTAACTTCAAAAGGAGCAAAAAAAGTACATACCAGGTATGTTAAAGTTCCATTTATGTTGCTGCCACTTCACTACCACTGGCATCAATCTCCTTCCATACTGGGTATTGTTCTGTATAGAACTTGAACAGTAGTTCAACACATTTGCCCAATTAAGGGTCATTTTATCTTTAATATCCGCTTTTCCCATTGGGTTAGTTAAGCCTAACATAAGCTTGGACATAAGCAAAGCCTCAGAATAGAGCCAAGAGTCAGACTATACAATTCTAGGAAATAAAGGCTTTACAGTAAAAAAAAAAAATAATAATAATACTCCTAGAGCCACCTTTTTACCATACTTTGTCTCGTTATTGAATTACCAACAGTTTTGAAATCTACTGACACTTTCTCCTGCAGTATGGAAAACGTCTATAACTCAACCTTTCCATAATTATGTTTTAATTAGGTTAGAAACTGCACAAACAGCCTATGCTGCACCACAGACCATAAAGGCAATTTATGTGCAAGCCAATTTAAAGAACTCCGGAGGGTCAAAGCTGTACTAGTGTCACGATCGCCGCCCGGAGCAGGTCCTGGAGCTCCAGGCGGCGCGTCCTCCCCTGCCGGCGTTGCTCCCAAAATGGCGGCGCCCATGGCCGCCACGTGGGTAGCGGCGCCGGCGCGATGACGTCGGCGCAAGGACGTCAATGACGTCACAATGGCGCCAAATTCTAAATAAAAACGCCATCTAGATGCCAGAATGGCGCCCAAGTATAGGAATACTTTCCCTAAGTGTATCCTGGGTTTCCTGTGAGCTTATTTGCTAAATCTTGTTCCTGATTGATATCCTGACCCTTTGCCTGGACTTTGGACTTTGCTGATTTCTGCCTGCCTGTGAACTCTTGCCTGGATCCCGACTACTCTTCTGATTAACCCTTTGGACACTGCGACCTTGCTCCCTCAAGAGGACTTCCTCCTCGATCCTGACTACCTCCCTGGAGGGACCTCCCGGCTCCCTGACAACTAGGCTCAAGACAAAAAAATAATCTCAGTCCTGTCAGTCCTATATTCTGCTTGCCACATACAAAGTTTTAGATGACTGGAGAACTCAATGCAACTATCAGGGCTGCAGAAAGGGATGAACTTGTGTAGTGCCTTTGTATATGTCTCTATACAATAATCTTTATCATGTTCCTCTCACCCTCCTTACACCAGCTACTGGCTTTGCAGAACAAAGACCATAAGGGCAGTTTCTGACTGGAAAGATTATAAGAAGAGTCCTAGAGAGTGAAAGTTCTAGTAGATCTTAAGCACACTCTTTTCTCAACCTCACTTGGGTCTCTACTTTAGACCAGTGATCCCCAACCAGTGGCTCATGAACAACATGTTGGTCACCAACCCCTTGGATGTTGCTCCCATTGGTTTCAAAGCAGGTGTTTATTTTTAAATTCTTGGCTTAAAGGCAAGTTGTGGTTGCATAAAAACCAGGTGTACTGCCAAACAGAGTCTCCTATAGACTGCCAGTCTATATAGGGGCTACCAAAGGGCCAATCACAGCACCATCCAGTAATATTTTTTCATGCCCATGTTCCTTCCCAACTCTTTTTTATGTGAAAGTTGCTCACAAGTAAAAAAGGTTGGCAGTCCAGCTTTAGACCATACAATCAGTTTCTGACTGGTCCACCTATACAAGAAGAACCCAGCAGGCCTCAGACACAACTCGCCTTATCAGCCTTATCTTCAGCTTGCCACATATAAAGTTTTAGATGACTGGAGGACACATGAGAATGCAATGATCAGGGCTGCACAAAAAGAATGACCTTGTATATGCATTGGGCAAAAGAGTTCACTAGGGTATTCCATGCCTAAACATTGGATACGTTTATGTAGATTATAGTTGGAAAGTTCACTTTGCAATACACCTGCAACCTGCCTTGTAAAAAATAGAACATAAGGGCAGTGACTGCAAATCTCTAGTAGTCCTCAAAAACAAAAACATCTCCCTCTCAGCAAATGAACGACTTTGCAACATATCCTTTTATTTATGCTCATTTTTAGCAGATGCAGATATGGGGATCCTTAATCTGGAAACCTGTTATCCAGAAAGCTCTGAATTTTGGGAAGGCCATCTCCCATAGACCCTATTTTATCCAAATGATCCAAATTTTTAAAAATGGTTTCCCTTTTCTGTGTAATAATAAAACAGTAACTTGTACTTGATCCCAACTAAGATATAATTAATCCTTATTGGAAGCAAAACAATCCCATTGGGTTTAATTAATGTTTACATGATTTTTTTTTGTAGAAAATGATGGAAAGGCTCATTATATTATCTGGAAAATCCCAGGTTCTGAGCATTCTGGATAACAGGTCCCATACCTGTACATGGCTTTGTATGCAACCTTCACATGCCATTATTATTATGATTATTATTATCTAGTCCAGTATTTTCTCTTTCTCGGTGTTGTATTACTTCCTATGACACTTAGCCTCTCATTTTTACTCTTGCCAGTTTCTTTAGGACTGTGATGGAACAGTTTCTTTTGTTATTAGTGACCTTTATACAATTGTGTCAGTTGATGATTGATAGTGTTTCCTACGTGCCAGGACCTTATGCTTTATTTAGCTTTATCCAGTGCACTTACAAACAAATGTACTGTTTATATTTTGTACTGATTTACTCCATTTATTTGTGCCTGGGACTTTATGTCCGTACATTGAAACCAGTAAAGCTCCATAACCAGTTCTAATGGTTCTTATAACTGAGTATCCTAGCTTTTATATAGAAATGTACTGAAAATTGCTTTTCATTGAAAAGAATGAATGTTCTTTCTTAGTTAATTGTGTATGTTTTTTTTTATTTATTATCAGGCCATTAGGAACAAATGGTATATAAGTGTCTTTCTCTCCATCCCCTTGACCTTAGAAGAAAAGATCCCATGATGCTTCTCACTCACCTTCACAATAAATCATGTTACAAGTCATTCTTGAAAACACAACACCTTGATTTATTTCTCGGGGCTTGATCTTGTACAGATATGGTACCCAGGGAATATGTTGTACAAGTGACACAGGAACAGATGGAGTAGTAATTATATATAAGGATCAGGGAAAGGAGAAGAGATTGGCAAAAAAGGACAGGTATAGACAAGAAAATATAGAAGGACCAAAGACATCAAATAATAGTTTTATACATGATTATCATACAAGGTGAACAGCCTGTTCCAAGGGAAAGAGTACTAAGGGGATTAGATAATGTACTGAAATAATGAGTATATATCGCAAATATAATTATAAAATAGGTTCTCCCCCTTATGTGTAAATCTTTTACTAACAGCACGGGCCTACCATACTATAAAAAGCTTCACCATTTTATTTATTATAATACACAAATGACAGCGTTAAGCACCGATTATAACCGATGACATCACTAAGAGCCATTTATAAGGATGTAATTAACAGGATATTCATGGCTCATGTGTATTATATATATATATCTATATCTATATCTATATATATATATATATATATATATATATATATATATATATATATATATATATATATATATATTTATATAGCACTGCTTGTTCCCCTGTCTGTTCCATTATTGTATTGGAAAATGTATAATTCTGCATATAAAAGTAGACACATAAACAGGTTAAAAAAGTGTGACGTATACTTACGTGTATTGTGGCTCAGTCCAGAGACCATAAGGAAGAGTCTGTACAGCCCCTAAAAGCTAAAAAAAAGTGTCCAGTCTGGCAAACAAAGAGTTAACATGCCCACAAAGTAGCCATTAATGATTTCCTCTAATTGGTATATAATAATAATTATCTGTGGTACCAGGGCTCAGCCCCGTATTGGGAACATTAAATGTGCTTAATTGCCAGTGCCTTGAACCTCTGGTAAATGGGTTATATAATTACTGCACAATAGCAGCGAATTCCTAACAGCAGCCAAATATCCCTGCATATACCAATCATTTATAGTTTAATGAATTGTCTGCTGTTAAATTCCTACTGCCCTAAGCAAAAATGCATTTAGAATGGAAAGGAATTGCAGTTTAAAGGGGATTTTGCTCTCTTCTTCTATCTGTCTATCTATCATCTATCTCATCTATCATCTATCATCTATCTCATCTATCATCTATCTATCTCATCTATCATCTATCTATCTCATCTATTTATCTATCTATCTCATCTATCTATCTATCTATCTATCATCTATCTATCTCATCTATCATCTGTCTATCTATCTATCATCTATCTATCTATCTATCTATCTATCTATCATCTATCTATCTCATCTATCTATCATATATCTATCTCATCTATCTATCATCTATCTATCTATCTATCTATCTATCTATCTATCTATCTATCTATCTATCTATCTATCTATCTATCTATCTGTCTATGCATCTATCTATCTATCTATCTATCTATCTATCTATCTATCTATCTATCTGTCTATGTATCTATCTATCTATCTATCTATCTATCGATCTATCGATCTATCTCATCTATTATCTATCTCATCTATCATCTATCTATCTATCATCTATCTATCTATCTATCTATCTATCTATCATCTATCTATCTATCTCATCTATCATCTGTCTATCTATCTATCTATCTATCTATCTATCTATCTATCTCTATCATAAATCTATCTATCTATCATCTATCTATCATCTATCTATCTATCATCTATCTATCTCATCTATCATCTATCTATCTATCTATCTATCTATCTATCTATCTATCTCATCTATCATCTATCTATCTATCTATCTCATCTATCTATCTATCTATCTATCTATCTATCATCTATCTATCTATCTATCTATCTATCTATCTATCATCTATCTATCTATCTATCTATCTATCTATCTATCTATCTATCTATCGATCTATCTCATCTATTATCTATCTCATCTATCATCTATCTATCTATCTATCTATCTATCTATCTATCTATCTATCTATCTATCTATCGATCTATCTCATCTATTATCTATCTCATCTATCATCTGTCTATCTCATCTGTCTGTCTATCTCATCTGTCTGTCTATCTATCTATCTATCTATCTATCTATCTATCTATCTATCTATCTATCTATCTATCTATCTATCTGCAAACAAAGAGTAACACAGTCAGTACCTGGGTGCTTATGAAAACAGCAGTGTAGCTAAAAGGAACTGGGGCCCCAAATTGATTTATGGCCCTTAACCGTCTGTAAGTTAAATGCTTCTCACAAATTTACTGCACTTTGTTAGTTGTCTTCCCCGCTCTCTGCATTCCTTGTCCCTCTAGAGTGGTGGTCCCCGACCTTTCTAACTCGTGAGCAACATTAAAATGTAAAAAGAGTTGGGGAGAAACACAATCATGATAACATTTCCTGGGGGTGCCAAATACGGGCTGTGATTGGCTCTCTGGTAGCCTCTATATGGACTGGCAGCCTACAGGAGGTTCTGTTTGGCAGTACACCTGGTTTATAGTGAAACTACCCTAGAAAAACTTGAATTTTCTGGGAAAAACACAACTCAACCTTTAATAAATAACCCCCTATGTGTGTTTATTTCTATTGGACCAATATGAACTGGTTCTTTATATGGTGCAGGTGTCCATATTAATCTATAGGCAAGGAAAGAAAATGGTTTTGATCACATAAAAAGTTAGGAAAACCATGTTATTTAGATTGGATGCGTGATATGTGTTTATTATAGCTCCAAAATTGCTACAAGAAGAAAAACAGGAAAAATCTATTGTCAATTTTTGAAATGATTATTACGTCAAAGACACCTCTCCATTAGGTGCCCAAACCCCGCATTGGTTGGACTGCGAACATTAATCTGAAATCTAAATGCAGGAAGAACAACCGCAAACATTAACCACACCAGCCCAACAGTAGGGATGTAGCGAACTGTTCGCGCGAACTTCGACCGTTCGCGTCCGCCGAATGTTCGCGAATGTCGCGCGACGTTCGCATTTTGAGTTCGCGTTCGATCGTTCGACCATTCGACCATTCGACCATTCGACCATTCGACCA
Source organism: Xenopus laevis (assembly GCF_017654675.1). NCBI lineage: Eukaryota > Metazoa > Chordata > Amphibia > Anura > Pipidae > Xenopus > Xenopus laevis. Next base: position 175,209,202 of record NC_054373.1, read on the forward strand.
TTCGAATTCCTTCGACCGCTAAAAATCGAACGATTTCGATTTTCGAATGAAAATCCTTCGATCGAACGATTAAAATCCTTCGATCGTTCGATCGAACGAATTTAGCGGGTGTTCGAAGTTCGCAAACGTTCGCATTTTTTGCCGGTGTTCGCGAACACCAAATCAGCAGTTCGCTACATCCCTACCCAACAGATAATATCAATAAATCAGGTAAGAATATGCAGATACAAACACACACTGATAAACGGAAGGACCCGAATATGTAGGGAAAAAAATACTTTAATTGGGGTCACGTGTCGGAAAATGCAAGGGGTCGTCTGAATATACGTTAATATTAATGTTTATATGAATGTAGAAAAATGGGGACCAGGCTCTTGTGACACTGATTCCACATTCATAATTTGAGAGATTTTTTTTTTTTTTTAAATGTCCGTATCTTGCAGTAAGAGAGGCATTTTATTCTTCTAATCTAATTATGTTATAATATAAGGTATCACAAGAAGCTCATTCCCTATAATGACAACACATGATATTTTCCATAGAGAGGATTAGGGAATCCAAGGTTTTCTTTTACTTCAGTTGTTTTTGAATTATTACATGTTAAAGACTTTTCCTTTAAGTTGCCTTTAGACTTCTCTATCATAGCCAATTGGTTGCATTCTTTACTTCATGGTGTCTGACCCACGTGTTTTCACTATAAAGAGAGAAAAGACTTGGCTGAGGAATTAAGTACGAGCCTTTTTTTAATTGGACTAGGGTCCGTCAGCAGGGAAAGTAGTATTTTTTTTTTGCAAAAAATGTATTTAACATATAGACATCCAAGGGTAACCCCCTTAAAACTGCCAGCCTTGGCACAGGCCCCCGAGTGCCTATATCTTAAATACGGCCTTGGTCTTTGGTCATTTGCTTTTTAATTTGTCCATAAATGACCATGAGGTGGGCACAGTAAGTACTGTCCCCTTAGTGCTTCTGCCTGGTGGCACAGTAAATGACTCTTAATAAGTTCTGTGTGGGATGTTGCAACTTTGAGATTTTGATTTTGAGATTTGACAAAATTGGTCAGAAAATTAGGAAATGAGGTGTTGATAAATGCAAGTTTATGTAATAGGATACAAAAAAACATAAATGCGAGTTATACACTAAATGATAGTGCGAAGCATCTGGGGATTTTTGTGGATAACAAACTGTGTAACTCTAGGCAGTGTTAGTTAGTGGCTACTAAAACAAATAAAGTACCATCCAGCATAAAAATGATGCCTCTTTATAGGTCCCTGGTGAGGCCTCATCTGGAGTATGCAGTGCAGTTTTGGGCTCCGCCTCCAACCCTTAAGAGGGATATAAATGAGCTGGAGAGAGTGCAGAGTTGTGCAACAATGGAACAATGAGGAAAGGCTATAAAGGTTGGGCAGTGTCTGCATTCGCATTAGGGTGAAAAGCTCGACCTTAAGCAGGGGTAATCGTGACCCCTGTGCTGCCTGAAGTGCCTTTTCTGCTGCCATCCTCCCTCCATCCCTGTGCTCACCTTTTCGGCATTCTCCGTTACTAGTGTAGAGAGTCTAATTGCGCTCTCTGGACTCGAAGAGCTGAATTTCCAGTTTGAAAACCAAAAAGTCAACCCTTAAAGTTACCAGGAGTGGATTTTTTCCATCCCTGCAGAGCCGGAACTAGGGGTAGGCAGAGTAGGCATGTGCCTAGGGCAAAAAGCTGGGGGCTCCAGGCACGCACTTTAAGTTCTCTGCCTCCTACCCCTAGTCCAGTCACCTCTCTCCACTCTCATGCTGGCTGTTCCCGGGTGAGAGAGACTGTTCATGCAAGGGCATTGGAGGCCATGCGACTGCCCAGGGCACCTGACAAGCCTCTGAGGTGGGTTTCTCAACTTGCCTCATTGGCGCATCACCCCTGACCTTAACCAAAAATCTCTCCTTTTCACTCTATTGCGCATGTGCACCCCCTCCAGTGATTTAATCTATATATATAGTGTATATATATATATATATAGTGTATTGATAAGTCTATCGGTATACACATAAATGCAGGGGGATCATTTGGAGTGTTTGAACTTGCCTATTGTCCTTTTCAAGCCAAATTAACTATGTAACTATATTAAAGATCGGCAGAGAACTATAGAACAAGAATTTAATGCATATAAGTCAGTAAAGTAAAGGTCCTGCAGCACAAAAGACAGAGAGTCCGTCTGTAGAGTGAGGGAGCTGCTTGAGTAACATTCCTCTAAAACTGAGTGACCTTACTTATTTACATCTTGGAGTTAACTGGAACAAAAATCTTCCATTGTATTTATATAGTACAAGTAGGGGATCTGTGATCTGGAAACACATTATCCAGAAAGCTCCAAAGTAAAGGAAAGGCCGTTTCCCATAGACTCCATTTTATCCAAGTAATCCAAATGTTTACAAATGATTTTCTTTTTCTCTGTAATAATAAAACAGTAACTTGTACTTGATCCCAACTAAGAAATAATTAATCCATATTGGAAGCAAATCCAGCCTATTGGGTTTATTTAATGTTTACATTATTTTTCTAGTAGACTTAAGGTATTAAGATCCAAATTACAGAAAGATCCATTATCTGAAAAAAACGCAAGTCCTGAGCATTCTGGATAACAGGTCCCATACCTGTACCACAAATATTTGTATATTGTATTTATACAGTACACAAAGCTTTACAATGAGTAAAAATGTTATTATAAATTAGACAGCGAGAATAAATTCTAGGAGTTTCAATACACAGTTGGGATGAGGTTCCTGCCCTGAAGAGCTTACATTCTATTAGCGTGTTTTAAAGTGTGTTTTCCTGGTACATTCAGCACATGTGATTTTCTTTATTAAGCTCACACAGAGGGATGAATCATAGAACAAACATTGCAGAGCTCTCTGCTAATTGCACAAATCAGTCATTAAAGGTCTAACGGTAATAACCTTCATCTTGAACCTCCCTTGCACTTTCACTTAGTCTCCTGGAAACTTTCTCAAGGCAACTGCAGACCATTCTTCTATTGTATTTATTACTTACATCTGTTTGATCAGCGCTGTATTCTAAAATCCAATAAATTCTACATTGGAAAGGTCATTTTGGTGTCATGTATTAAGGAGATTATCTCATGGTTCTATTATAGATGTATTATACACTTACAGGTATGGGATCCCTTATCCAGAAACCTTGTATCCAGAAAGTTCCAAATTAGGGGAAGGCTAGCTCCAATAGACTTCATTGTAAGCAAATAATTGTAATTTTTTTAAAAATAATTTCCCTTTTCTGTGTAATAATAAAACAGTCACTTGTACTTGATCCCAACTAAGATATAATTAATCCTTATTGGAAGCAAAACCAGCCTATTGGGCTTATTTAATGTTTACATGATTTTTTGGTAGACCCTTTATCCAGAAAACTCTAGGTCCCAGGCATTCTGTTTAACAGGTCCCATACTTGTTAGGAATGCACGAATCCAAAATTCGGTTCAGGGTTCTGCCACGATTCAGCCTTTTTCAGCAGGATTCGGATTCTGAATCCTTGTGTCTGGTTGAAACCAAATCCTAATTTACATATGCAAATTAGGGTCTGGAAGTTAAATCACGTGACTTTTCATCACAAAACAAGGAAGTCAACTTTTTTCTGACTTTTCCCCTTCTTGCCCCTAATTCGCATATGCCAATTAGGATTCAGATTCGGTTAGGTATTCGGCTAAATCCGTTTATTAAAAACTCACAGTATAATATAGTAAAGTTGTTTATGACCTACACTTGACCAATCAGGAAAAAACATGAGGTTACGTTGTCCAACCATCACTCTTGGCTTAATGAATGTGGCAGGATCTCACATTTATGAAAAAGAATAGTTTTTCTGCACAATTGCACATTGCAGAGGGACTGCGGGCCCATGAGGCACAGGGCTCACCAACATTTCTTCCAGCCTCCCACCAGCCCAGTCTGACCCTGCCCCTGCAATGCAGCTTATTCATCCCAAGGCAAAAAGGGGTTGTTAAATTAACTTTGATGTAGAGAGGGATATTCTGAGACAATTTGCAATGGGTTTTCATTTTTTATTATTTGTGGGTTTTGAGTTATTTAGCTTTTTTTTTATTTAGCAGCTCTCCAGTTTGTGATTTCAGCATTCTGGTTGCTAGGATCCAAATTCCCCTAGCAACCATGCACTGATTTGTATAAGAGACTGGAATATGAATAGGAGAGGACCTGAATAGAAAGATGAGTAATAAAAAGCAGCAATAGCAATACATTTGTAGCCTTACAGAGCATTTGTTTTTTAGATGGGGTCAGTGACGCCCATTTGAAAGAGTCAGAAGGCAAATAATTCAAAAAATATAAAAAAAAAAAGAAGAAATGACGGCCAATTGAAAGGTTGCTTAGAATTAGCTATTCTTAACATACTTAAAGTTAACTCAAAGGTGATTCAATCCTTCAACCACAGAATTGGTTAGTTATCTTGCCCTTATTAGTTTACTTATTACCTGATAGTCTCCCAGAAACCACAACCATGAGCTTCTCGCACTACAATTGTTGCGCTAATTTTCCTTCTAGTGTAAAATAATGATGGGCGAATAAATCTGCCTGGCGCGAATTGCGCTGCAAATTTCCACGTTTGGCCTCAGGAGAATACATTTGTGAAACTCCTGCGAAAATACGCCTGCGTCAAAATATTTTGGGCGTGTTTCGTAAAAGTAGCTCTCGTCAAAACTGTGGCACATCAACACTATTCGGATGCCCATTGACTTTAACGCCGGCATCAAAATTAGAGTTTCGCAATTTTACGCGGGAGAAATTCGCCCATCACTAGTTTAAAATCCATGTACTCAATTCCTATTTCAGATTCCTTTGAATAAAATGAACCATAATCCACTGCTTTCTGAACCCCTGCGTATCCCCATTTCTTCTTGATTATGGATGTACATCTATAAAGACACGATGGCTGGAGGCAAAGTCACTGTCGTTACATTTCCAAGCCCCACAAGTCTGCAGGACACACACGTAATTGATTTATTGATTGAACAGCCTTGCGCAGAAATGCAACATCTGCCCTTTATATAAATGAATGAAATAGCGGAGGAAATGTCATATAAGTGCATATAAGAAGCAACTGAAGGAATGGCTGCTGTGCGCTACTCAAAGGTCACAATGTTCCTGTGCATCAGTCTCTGCTTCTCAGAGATAAATAGAAAGGAAAGTCGCTGCCTAAGAAAGAAGTGGAACTGGTGAATCATCACTGAATTGCATTTCTGAATACCCTGTTGAGTCTATATCTCTATATAAAGTGAAGACACTTAGAGAAGGGTGTGTATTGTCTGCTGATGAGCAACGTTACAATAAAAACACCAGTTTAGTTTCTATCAGCCTCAGTAATACAGGGCCAATGACTAGAGAGCAGATATACAGTGGCCCCGTGAATATTGGTCACGGACCCAGTGGAAGAGGGCTGGCTAGTATGGAGGATAGATAACATACCTCCCAACTGTCCCGTTTTTAGAGGGACAGTCCCTCTTTTGACAGCTCAACCCGCAGTCCCTCATTTGTATTGGAAAGTCCTGTTTTTCTCTGCACTGAACAGCCAGAAACAAAGTTTCTAACTTAATTGCATTTGGCAGAGAGCCCAGAACCGCCACGACATAAGATAAGATACATTTGTAACAATTCAAATGTAAAAAAAAAATGCTTAGGGTAAAGCCACACGAGGAAATTCGGGGAGATTTTGTCGCCTGTCAACTAATCGCCTCGTCTTTTGAGCCACTATCTCCCCGAACTGCCCCGGCGCTTTTGCACCATAGGCTACAATGCAAAGTCACCTGCGATAATGCACACGCGGCAATACGTTTTCTGTAGTCGCCCGAAGTTGCCTGCGCTTTAGCGCAGGCGACTTTGCATTGTAACCTATGGGGAAAAACGCAAAGGCAGTTCGGGGAGATAGTCGCTCAAAAGACGAGGCGATTAGTCGCCAGGCGACAAAATCTCCCCGAATCTCCTTTGTGTGGACTAGCCCTTAAAGGGCAATTCACCTTCATTAGCAAAACTGTAATAACTGGGAAAAAAAAACACATAAATATGTTCAAACTATTATAACCTGCCAAATTTTGTAAAATGAACATGGTAATTAGGGGGTGTGGCCACAGAAATGGGCGTGGTCAAAAAAGTTACCACGCTATGCGCACCAACTTTTTTGTCGCTTTTTTCTAAAATGTTGGGTGGTATGAGATAATGTTGACTGGAGACCCTTAGGATAGTGGTGGGCGAATTTGTCCTGTTTCAATTTGCCACGAAATTCACATATTTCCTGCAAAACTGGCGGAAAATTTGCAAAACTAATATTTTGACGCCGGCAACAATTCCGACGACATTTAAAGCCAATGGGGGTCTGTGTAATTATCAGAATTGTCGCCAGCATCAAAAATGTTTCACTGCAATTTTGCGAATTTATTCGCCAGTGGCAAAACACAGAAATTTGATGCAATTTTGCGCTTGGTGAATACATTCGCCCATCACTACCTTAGGCTCACTGGAGAACCTTACCTCAAGGCCCCCCCGGCCACCCCAACTGCGACTACTGATAACATGCAACACACAAGCCCATGTACCTCCCACCCTGTGTAAACTTGCTTGCTACACACAGCAGCACCCTAGTCTGTAAATCACTGGATTATAATGATATACCTAATGCAACAAAGAACAACATCAATTAACATACATAGTCACATAGTTAATTTAGATTGGAAGAAAGACCAAAGTCCATCAAGTTCAACCCACATCAAATAAACCCCAGTATACAGTATATACACACACTCACACTAACCCCTCCATACACTCACATAAACTATATATATTCTAATATGTACTGTATATTAATTGTGGCTTTTAGTATCACAATAACCTTTGATATTATGTTCTCCAAGAAATCATCCAAGCCACTCTTAAGCTGGTCATAGATGTTGAGATTTTTAAAAGATCAGATCCTGATTGAGAGACCACGATCTTCTCAGAACGATCGTACGAATTTACCATCAACTAAAAAGACCAATATGGCAGGAAAACAAAGGGGAGCTGCCTGCTTGGCCCTGCAAACATAGATAGATTGCACTGGGACCGACAAAGATTTTTTGACCTGGCCGATCAATTTCCTGACAGATGACGGCCGAAAAATCGTAAGATGTACGATCGTTCGAATCCCACTAACCGCACGATAATTTCGAAGGATTGGTCAGACTTCCCTAAAATCGATCGTTTGGCAAGAAGAATCGTCGCGTCTATGGGGAGCTTTAAAGTCATTAAAGGAGAAACAAACCCTTAATAAAAAAAACCCTCCCCCCTACCCTACATAGACCTCCCCCCCCCAACCTAGCTGCCCCCCCTCCCCGGGCAAATGCCCCTAACTCTTTACTAACTCCTCTGTGCAGATTCTGTCCAGCGGAGTTCACAGGCGCCATCTTCAGCCACTTCGATAATCTTCGGAATGTAAGTTTCGGCTCATGCGCAGTTGTCGTGAAACAGAAAATGGTTCCAACTGCACATGCGCAGCTCCGCCGGTCTCATTCTGAAGATTACAGAAGAGAAGAAGATGGCTGCTGTGAACACACTTGACAAAGAGCCAGGAGGCTCGAAACATGTAGTGTTAAATACCAATAAAATCACTTGAGCAGATACCTTCTGCCTCCCAGGTTTTTCCTTGGTTAGGCTATAAGATTGTTCCAGTTTGAACCGTACCTTGGTGGAGGTACACAACAAGCAAGACACCGACTACTGCACGCACCAAGGTCAAGGTCAACAGTCACCTGTGTTTATACCTTCCCATTGTTCTTTGTTTGGCTGCTGGGGGGGGGGAAAGGGAGGAGGGTGATATCACTCCAACTTGCAGTACAGCAGTAAAGAGTGATTGAAGTTTATCAGAGCACAAGTCACATGACTTGGGGCAGCTGGGAAATTGACAATATGTCTAGCCCCATGTCAGATGTCAAAATTGAATATAAAAAAATCTGTTTGCTCTTTTGAGAAATGGATTTCAGTGCAGAATTCTGCTGGAGCAGCACTATTAACTGATTCATTTTGAAAAAAAAAAAATTCTCATGACAGTATCCCTTTAAGGACTGGAGCCCAAAACTGCACTGCATACTCCAGATGAGGCCTCACCAGGGACCTATAAAGAGACATAATTATGTTTTCATCCCTTGAGTTAATGCCCTTTTTTATACAAGACAGAACTTTATTTGCTTTAGTAGCCACAGAATGACACTGCCCAGAATTAGACAACTTGTTATCTGCAAAAACTCCAGATCCTTCTCAATAGAAATCCAGTAACCATGCATTGGCACAGATAAAGACACAGCCTATCCCAGATCTGTTGCCCAGAAGGCAGTTCCTTAAAGGAGAACTAAACCCTAAAAATGAATATGGCTAAAAATGCCATATTTTATGTACTGAACTTATTCCACCAGCCTAAAGTGTCAGCTTGTCAATAGCAGCAATGATCCAGGACTTCAAACTTGTCACAGGGGGTCACCATCTTGGAAAGTGTCTGTGACACTCACATGCTCAGCGGGCTCTGAGCAGCTGTTGAGAAGCTAAGCTTAGGGCTCGTCACTAATTATCCAGCAGAAAATGAGGTTGGTCTGTAAGGGCTCTTACTGACGAGCATTACATAGACGCATTACATTTTTTCCAATGGGGCTGTACTCACACAGGCGCGTGTAGGCGCCGAACGCAGGAAAAATGCAGCATGTTGCATCTCAACCTGCGTTCGGTGCCTACACGCGCCTGTGTGAGTACAGCCCCATTGGAAAAAATGTAATGCGTCTATTCCTACGCTCCCCTGCGGCTGAACGCAGAAAAACGGAACGCAGGGGAGCGCAGGTAAAAATGCTCGTCAGTAAGAGCCCTAATATAAGCTGATGCTACAGGTTTGCTGATTATTAAATTCTGATGCTAATTGCACTGGTTTCTGTGCTGCCATGTAGTAATTATGTGTATTAATTACTAATCAGCCTTATATTGTGACATTTCTATTCTATGTGTACTGTATATTGTGAGTGGGTCCCTAAGCTCAGTAAGTGACAGCAGCACAGAGCATGTGCAGTGAATCAGAAGAAAAGGAGAGCTGCTAAATAAAAAGTTAAATAACTCAAAAACCACAAAAAATAAGAAATTAAAACAAATTACTAATTGTCTCAGAATATCACTCTCTACATCATACTGAAAGGTGAACAACCCCTCTAGCTAACAATGCTTTTTCATGCAAATATCCATCCAGCTCAGACCTGCATTAGCTCCGTGACTACAGACAAGGCCGCTCAATTCAATGTAGCAGAACCATACAACCCTGAGTCACATTTCAGCCATGAAGCTCATAATTAAACTACTTGCAAGATAGAAACCATCTGTTTAATCCCAATTCTAAATGACGAATGGAAAATCTGCCAATTAAGAAAAGGTCTCAGATGCTAAATTTGGCCAGATAATGAATGGATATATTTTGCCGCATTTAATGAATGTTCATATTAAACACAAATTGCTTTTGTTTAATTCCTACTTATAGTTATAGTTAAAGTAGGTGTCACTTTAGACAGATACTGTATAGTTAAATAATAATAAAATATTTGATTATGTGGATAAAATTGAGTCAATATTGATGTGTAGAAAAATTCGCTTTTTATTATTACATCATAATCCGACTTTCGGTCCCACCTGGGGACCTCTTGAAAAAGGTCCCCAGGTGGGACCGAAACGTCGGATTATGATGTAATAATAAAAAGCGAATTTTTCTTCACATCAATATAGTGAGTGCTGATCCTTCTTATTCTATATATTTATATATATATATATATATATATATATATATATATATATATATATATATATATACACACACATCCAACAGGTATGGGATCCATTATCTGGAAACCCGTTATCCGGAAATCGCCGAATTATGAAAAGGCCGTCTCCCATTGACTCAATTTTATCCACATAATCAAATATTTTCAAGGTCTGCCTGGCGTCATTTCCGGCATTCCCTGTTATGACTTCCAGGGTGTGAGTAACGTGTGCACCCATTTCTTTCAGCGCAACTGAACTGCAGCAGGGTATTGAGAGAATCCTAGAGCTTCCATCTGGTCCGGGGGTGTTCCTGGGTTCCCCTGCGTCATTAAGCAGAGAAGCTCTCAATTCAGAATGGAAGGCAGGAACACAATAATATGGAAATGCAAAGGGTGCATTTTGATTTAAGTTCTTTTAATGAAAGTTGTGTTACTCCCAACTGACTGTGGGGTAAGTGCAAGGACTGCAACTGTACTTGAGGATGTACACAACCCCTCATATATTAAGTTTGTACTGAAATATTTATTGATATGCCATTGTTTTGGATGGTTATACCCAAAACAGAATATCTAGTAGATTATCTGCACCACATGTCGGTGTCCTACTGATCTTGTGACATAAAGCTAATTTATTGGGCCCCACAGTAAAAAAATATTAGGGCCATCTTAAACCTTGTAAAGAAGCCATCTTTAATAAACATATATTGAAACTGCTTATGATTCAGTGAGCCGCCAGGCCCCTTATATTTCCTGGGCTCCCCGTAGTCCTAGGGTTTGCTCTTTCTTTAGTTACACCCCTGGTACATCCCCCCCCCCCCAAAAAGAACATGGTTGAGTATAATTGTTAAAGGATAAGTAAATGTAAAATTGATGAAAGTGCTATTCTAAGAACGTTTGCAATGTACATTCATTCATTATTTTTTTTTTAATTTCAAGATATTAAAGGATACATGTGCTGTTAATATGAATAAATGTTGTTACAACAGCGCCACCTGCTGGTCATTTTCCCACCAGTCTGACCACCAAGTAGTCAAGGAAGTTGTCAGGAAAAACAAAGAGGCTGATCTGAATATTAAAAAACCCTTCTCACCAGGGCCGGAACTAGGGGTAGGCAGAGTAGGCGGCTGCCTAGGGCGCCATCAGTGAGGGGCACACACTCGTTTTTTTTTTAAAGCAATTATTTAATTATTTATTTTGATAGTTACCATGGCACTCTGGCCGGGGGTGAAACCTCCCGCCTCACCCTCACCTTCTGGCGCTTCCGCCCACCCACCCTCTCCCTCTTGCCGACAACTTAGTACTGCAGCTTAAGAGCTGCCTGGTGGCGCAGACTGTCTTGCATCCCACGCGTACGCACGTCAGTGACGCCAACATGGCAGACAGTTGGTGGACAGGCGCGTTGCTGTGGCTCAGGCTCAGTGCTCACAGCCTTGCACACTATTTGCAGGCACTGAAGATTGGATTCTGTACTGTGAAGGTTCCTGCTGCTGGAACAGCCAGGTACAGATTTGGGGCCATATTTTTTAATGCTGCTGCTCGGCTGGCACAGGTAAAGATTGGGGCCAGGGGCAGTATGATGGATGGCTGTTGGCACAGGTACAGGGGGTCAGTATGATGGATGTGGCTAGAGTTGCCACCCGGCCGGTATTTTACCGGCCTAGCCGGTAAAACACCTGCCAAGGCCGGGGCCGGTATTACAAATTTACCGTAGCTCTGCCCCCTATGGCGTCACGGACTGCCCCCTTTTGGTGCCCACCCCCCACTGGCCGCTAAATTTTTTTAATAAAGGTGGCAACCTTATATGTGGCTGAAGGATTGGCTGAAAACTCTGCAGCTCCATATTAAGCTACATCAAAAATGGGAGGGCTGGCAGTGTAAGGGCTACCTCATTTACCTTATTTTTGTGAACATTACATATGTATATAAATGAGTTTTATGTGTTGTACACTGCTTTCTTTATTTATATATTCATGGTAAGGTGGAAAATGGTAATGCTCGGGGGGGGCTAATTGAAGCTTTTGCCTAGGGTGCCAAACTACCTTGTCCCGGCCCTGCTTCTCAAATCTTTCCTAAGCAGAAGAACATCAGAGCAGCCTCTTTATTTCTCCTGACAACTTCCTTGACTACTTGGTGGTCAGACTGGTGGGAAAATGACCAGCAGGTGGCGCTGTTGTAACAACATTCATTCATATTAACAGTACATGTATCCTTTAATATCTTGGAATTAACAAAAAAAATAATGAATGAATGTACATTGCAAACATTCTTAGAATCACACTCTCATAAATTTTACATTCACTTATTTTAAAGGTATTCTTTTTCTTTTTCTTATTTTGCTCTCCACACTAGAACAGTTATCTTCTCTTTGCAGAATCATGCTGTCTGCCCAAATCATATTATCTTCTTGGCATCAGAGTAAATCTCTCAGTATTGATTTATGTTTGAACCGGAGCAGCAGCCCAGAGCCTGCCAGCGCAGCTTGAATATTGTATGTGCATAACATTATATGATTTAGTCTGACTCCCCAACAAAGCACTAACTAAACATTGCCTGGCAGAGGAGCACAGAACCATGATGCCTCCATTTCTGCCGCCAGCCTTCGGTGCATTGATAAATCCCTTACCTGTCAGACTTACCTCTCACTGCTAGAGACGGGCACATCTGCCCTGCTGGAGAGGCTTAACCCCCCTTCCTTAAAGACATTCACAGTTCAGCCATTACTTTTAAGCCAAGCAGGAGGCATGCTGAGCAGTTCACACTCAAAAAAGGAATGAAATGTACTGTTATTGCAAGTCTAAAATACACAGATAAAATTAGCATTAAGGTCAGATATCTCTTACTGGAGGCAGAGGGCTGGTTGTTACAAGGCATTTCTATACCCCCCCCCCCAGCACACTCAAAGCCCTATGTGTATTACATCCTTATTTTACAATAATCTGGCCCCCAAAAATATGTGTAATAACATATAATTGGCCCAAGCCATGCTGAGTTTTAGCAAAACGCATACCTCCCAACTGTCCCGTTTTTCGCGGGACAGTCCCGATTTTGACAGCTCAGCCTGCAGTTCCGGCTTGTTACTGAAATATCCCGACTTTCTCTTTGATCTCCTGCACTGAACAGTCAGAAAAAGATACAACGTTTCAAAAATTTTAGGGTGTTGTTTACCTTCAAACAACTAGTTGTTTTCAGATAGATCACCAGAAATAACGACTTTTTCCAATTACTTTCTATTCTCTATTTTGTTTTCTAATATTGAAGTGTAAAGTGTCATTTTGCACCTTCTAAAGCAGTGAAAGGTGGGTCGCCGGTGCCCCAAACTGTTCGAAATTGATAAATTAAGTTGATACATTTCTTACCTTTGTCCCTACTGAGCAGAATCTCTGGGTTACATTACAGGCAGCTGTTAGAATTGATACAATAGTTGCTAATACTCCAGAGATGCTGCTGAGAAATGTATCAACTAAATGTTGCAAAATTGTAACAGTTCAGAATTTGCACCTGAATTTACTGATCTGCCAGACTCAAACACCAGAGACATTAAAACTTAAACTTAGATTTTGGAAAAACAGTATAAAAATAAATAATAGAAAGTAATTGAAAAAAAGTTGTTATTTCTGGTGATCAATCTGAAAACAACTGAACTGAAAAAAGTGTTTGGCAGGTGAACAGCCCCTTTAATTGGCAGAGAGTGCAGAATACTCAGCAGGTGCACTTAGATACATTTGCAACAATTTAAGATAAGCAAAGAAACAATTGTAACTATTTAAAAAAGGTTGCTTGGGGAAACTGACTTGCAGCTTAAAGGGCAATTCATCACCTTATACATACTAAATAATAAGATAGGTTGAAAAAAGACACACATCTATCAAGTTCAACCTTTTAACTTTTTAAACCTGCCTAACTGCTAGTTGATCCAGGGAAAAATTCCATTCTGACTCCAAGATGCAATGGGACTAGTCCCTGGATCAACTTGTACTATGAGCTATCTCCCATAACCCTGTATTCCCTCACTTGCTAAACACCATCCAACCCCTTCTTAAAGCTATCTAATGTATCAGCCTGTACCACTGATTCAGGGAGAGAATTCCACATCTTCACAGCTCTCACTGTAACAAACCCCTTCCCAATATTTAGGCGGAACCTCTTTTCTTCTAATCGGAATGGGTGACCTTGTGTCAGACCTACTAGTAAATAAAGCATTAGAGAGATTATTATATGATCCCCTTATATATTTATACATAGTTATCATATCACTCCTTAAGCGCCTCTTCTCCAGCGTGAACATCCCCAATTTGGCCAGGCTTTCCTCATAGCTAAGATTTTCAATACCTTTTACCAGCTTAGTTGCCCTTCTCTGTACCCTCTCTAATACAATAATGTCCTGTTTGAGTGATGGAGACCAAAACTGTACGGCATATTCTAGATGGGGCCTTACAAGTGCTCTATACAGTGGAAGAATGACCCCCTCCTCCCGTGAATCTCTGACCCTTTTAATACAGCTCAAGACCTTATTTGCCCTTGATGCTGCTGACTGGCATTGCTTCCTACAGCCAAGTTTATCATCTACAAGGACTCCAAGGTCCTTTTCCATAATGGATTTGCCTAGTGCAGTCCCATTAAGGGTATAAGTGGATATTCTTACATCCCAGGTGCATGACTTTACATTTATCAACATTGAATCTCATTTGCCACTTAGCTGCCCAGATTGCCAGTTTGTCAAGATACTGTTGCAAGTGCCACATCCTGGATGGAATTAATTGGGCTGATAGTTTTGTGTCATCTGCAAACACTGATACATTACTTACAACACCCTCCCCTAAGTCATTAATGAACAAGTTAAATAAAAGTGGACCCAATACTGAGCCCTGAGACACCCCACTAAGAACTTTACTCCAAGTAGAGAATGTCCCATTAACAACCACCCTCTGTACCCGATCCTGTAGCCAATTTCCTATCCACATGTAAACGACTTCATTAAGCCCAACAGACCTTAGTTTAGAAAGATTGTGGGGCACGGTATGAAATGCTTTGACAAAATCCAAATAGATCACATCTACTGCCCCCCCCCCCCCCCCACTGTCCAGCATCTTACTTACCTCATCATAAAAAGTAGGGATGCACTGAATACACTATTTTGGATTCAGCCAAACCCCCGAATCCTTTGCTAAAGATTCGGCAGAATACCGAACTGAGCCAGCACTTTAGGATGGAACTGCTTTCTGGCAGGCTTTTGTTTCTCCTACTCAATGTAACTGAAGTGTCTCAGTGGGACCTGGATTTTACTATTGAGTGCTGTTCTTATATCTACCAGGCAGCTGTTATCTTGTGTTAGGGAGCTGCTATCTGGTTGCCTTCCCATTGTTCTTTTGTTAGGCTCCGGGGGTGGAGGGAGGGGTGATATCACTCCAACTTGCAGTACAGCAGTAAAGAGTGACTGAAGTTTATCAGAGCACAAGTCACATGACTGGGGGCAACTGGGAAACTGACAATATGTCTAGAAATGTCAGATTTCGAAATTAAATATAAAAAATTCTGTTTGCTCTTTTGAGAAATGGATTTCAGCGCACAATTCTGCTGGAGCAGCACTATGAACTGATGTGTTTTGGAAAATTAAATTTCCCCATGACAGTATCCCTTTCAATTTGCCAGCTCCATACTTATACACCCTGTGTCCTAGGGGCACTTACTCACTTGGCAGCTAAGGTTACTGGGAAGCTTCAGAAGGCAGACAACGTGGCATCTCCCGGGTATGTACTAAAGCAGACTTCCATTATACACACTCGTATGATTCTACAGCACCGGTCTCAGTCCTGGGACACTGGGGAGCAGGTTATTTGCTTAAGTGCAGCGACTGTACAATTCATAGGCTGCGTGGTGTGTTCCTAGTGTGCGCATTAAGTGCTTCTGTGCATTGTGGTGCTCTGTCTCTTGGTTTAGAAGCACTTTATTGTACTCATGCTAAACCCACAGCTCACAAGATAATTCCATTTAAAGATAGAAAGTTGAGGTTTGGTTGCTAAGGCTTGTCCCCCGCACTCCATGCTTAGAATGAACACCGGCGTCTTCTCAATTCCCAGATGCAGCTCTGTTTCATATTCACTTTTACTGCTACAGATCAATGTGTTTGGGTCCTCGTTACAAGAAAACCCTAATGAATCTGCAAATGATACAAAAGATAATAAGAGAAGGGAAGAAGGTGTAAGCCTTGATTGGTACTATCCACAGTACAACTGGATTACACTTACCTTCTTAAACATTTCTATGCAGGTTTCATGGCATGAATTATGTCCCACCATTTAAAGGACAAGTAAAGTTAAAACGTAATGGAAAATAGGTCAGGGTGCTTTTGCACTTTACATTAATTTTGTTTTTCAGTTTCAGAGCTATTTAGGTTTTTATCAACTTCCAATATAATGATTTTTTGTAACAACAGCACCACCCACTGGTCAGTTCCTGTAACTGTACTGTCAGAGAAATGCAGCATTGCAATTGTAGGTAAAGTCGTTGTGCCGTGTTAGCCAGTTAAAATGTTACAAGGCAACCCATTTAAAATAAAAAAATAACAAAAGGTGATGCTTTTATTGGCTAACTAAGATAGTCATAGCAGTTCCTAAGGTAATATATATATATATATATATATATATATATATATATATATATATATATACTGTATGTGCTGAAACAAATTGTTCCAGATTGTGCTTCAGTGTACTGTATGAGCAAAGGGAGCAATCTGAAGCCAAAACATTGCTCCATCTGTAGCACAGTGCCACCTTGCTGTATTCCCATTGTTAAGATGGACAGGCTTAAATCGGTGGTTCACCTTTAAGTTCACTTTTAGTAAGTTATAGAATGGCCAATTCGAAGTGACTTTTCAACTGGTCTTCATGCTTTCTTTTTTATTGTTTTTAAATTATTTGCCTTCTTCTTCTGACTTTTTCCAGCTTTACAATGGGGGTCACTGACCCCATCTAAAACAAATGTTCTGTAAGGCTACCATTGTATTGTTATTGCTACTTTTTATTACTCATCTTTCTATTCAGGCCTCTCCTATTCATATTCCAGTCTCTTGTTCTAATCAGTGCATGGTTGCTAGGGGAATTTGGACTGAGGGGTACTGTAAATGAGAAGGATATTAGAAGTCATTGAGGGGTTGTTCTGTGACCATATAAAGGCACAAGGCTGCAGGCTGAGTTATACAGGGAACTCCAAGTATCACTCATGTATTATAAGGATAATGTACCCCCTACTGTAAATGATAAGGATATTAGAAGTCATTGAGGGGTTGTTCTGTGACCATATAAAGGCACAAGGCTGCAGGCTGAGTTATACAGGGAACTCCAAGTATCACTCATGTATTATAAGGCATAATGTACCCCCTACTGTAAATGATAAGGATATTAGAAGTCACTGAGGGGTTCTGTGACCATATAAAGGCACAAGGCTGCAGGCTGAGTTATACAGGGAACTCTGAGTATCACTCATGTATTATAAGGAATAATGTACCCCCTACTGTAAATGATAAGGATAATAGAAGTCACTGAGGGGTTCTGTGACCATATAAAGGCACAATGCTGCAGGCTGAGTCAAAATATTTTGCAATATTTTTGCAAATAAAATGTATTATGTTATTTAAAAGATTCAAACTTTCCCTAGCAACACCAGATACCTCAGCTAGTATATGTACATATACTGAAAAGAAGAAAATTACTTATTAGATTGAAGGCTGAAATATTCTTAAAGAGCAGTAATTATGACGCATTAAGGAGGATTATAAGATGACCTGTGGAAGCCTATGGAACATGATGATCAGCACCTGCCTCCTTTATATCCCGAGTGCTGCTCATTCCTGCCCACGCACAGGCACTTATTCATTTTATAACACTGTCATTAACATGAAAACGAAGGATTATCCAATTCATTTATGTCTCGCAAAGAACAAATCCAGCTGTGATCATCTGAGAGTGCGCTAAAGGGTCACCTCTTCCATCAAAATCAAAAATAGAAACTGTCAGTTGTAAAAACCATGAAAATAAGGTTCTACTCACTTATATAGAGGTACCAGTGGGCTTTAGGAGGTTCCAGCAGACATAATTCATCTGCCGCTCACACACAGGGGCAGATTTACTAAAGGGCGAAGTGGCCGTCGCTAGTGAAAATTCGGCAGAAATCCGATCTGCAGGGACATCGCCAATTAACTAACAGGCGTAGAAGACAATTCACTAGCGAAAGAGACAGTCGCTAACGCAGTTTCGCGCCCTATCAGCAGGCGAATTTTTGCTCAGCCCATCGATCATTACTCCACAAATTCACCAAAGTGTGAATTTTACAGAACATTATCTCTTTTGCCAGAGTTTCCTTCCCCACCTTAGACCTGGCGAACTGATAAAATGAACCTTCATCCTCCTCAATCTTATGTCTGTGACATCATATCCTGTATGCCGAAAAGTCATAAAAGTTCTAAAAAAAGGCTGGCGTTTTTTTCATATTTTAAAGTTGGATTGTCTTCCAAAGTTTGACTATTAAACTATTAAAAAATTTTGTTTTAACATTTTTTTTAACCATTTGAGGGGCATGCCACATTTTTTTTAGGGTGGGCTCATGTCTAGGACTAGTGATGGGCGAATTTATTTGCCAGGCGCAAATTTGCGGCGAATTCTCGCCGGAGAATAAATTAGCGAAACCAGAGAGAAAATTTGCCAGCGGCAAAAGAAAAATGGATGCCGGTGTCAGTTTTTTTGGACGCTGGCGCAATTTCGCCAAAAAGGATGCTGGCATAAAATTCAGACGCTGGTGTCAAAAATGAGACGACGGCACCGTTTCACAAATTTTTTGCCATTTCGCGAATTTCGCAGGAAATTCGCAAATTTTTAGACGAATCGAAAAGCCCCAAATCCGCTCATCACTATCTAGGACATTCGAGGATCTCTTTTGTGTTTATTTTGCTTCCTTGGACATGTGTAATAATAAGTGGCCACTTCAAGCATTTGCACCAACATCTCTAATAAAGACATACTGTATATATGACCTATATGTACCCGCCCTATTCAAATTGACCTAAGCATAAGTGTACTAACGAAGTTTCGCTAGGCAGAAATGAACTTTAGCGAACGTTCGCAATGAAATGTTTGCAATGACGAATTAACGCTAGCGAAAGTTCACCAGCGTTTAGCAGCAGAGACGCAACTTTGCATTTTAGTGAATTAGTGTAGTGGTAACAAATTTACACCTGGCGAAGTGGCGCGAAGTGTGGCGAAGCCTTTACTGGAAAAAAATTGCCCTTTAGGGAATTTGCCCCATAGTCAGGGCCAGATTTACATAGTGGGCACCCCTAGGCCCACTGCCGTTCGTTGCCCCTGTCCCCTCCCCTTTATTCGTGCAAATTTTCATCATCAATGGGGATTGGCGCATAGGAAATTTAAAAAATGATTGTATCTCCAGCGCATTTCCAGTGTTTTTGAACCAATGTGGGTGTGGTTGGGCAGCATGCTGCCCCCCTAAAATCCTGCCGCCCTAGGCCCGGGCCTAGGTGACCTTTCCACAGATGCGGGCCTACCCATAGTAAGTTTTGACTGGACATAAGCAGTGACGTAACAATAGAGGAAGCAGACGCCATGTTGGCAGGGAGCTCGGGGGATAGAGGGGTCTGGACTGCAGGGTCTGGTTCCTCCATAGTCTTAGAAATCCCCCTCTCCCCAACTGTCTGCTCTTACCTGACGTGAGCAGGTGGGGAGCAGGGGACACAAGCTGGCGGGCGGGTGAGGGAGGGTCTCAAGAAGGATCTTCCTCCGTGGGCTCGTCTAAAGATTTTTTTTTTTGTAGGGGAGGGATGACATTGCATTGTTAGGCCACTGAACATAAGTTGAACTACTAGCAATGCAGACAGACAAGATGGGGCAAACCATTCTCAGAAATGCCAACCTGGATCTAAAGGGAATCAGGTGGATCTTGCCAACACCTGCCCACAGCTCTGTTCCCGTTACCCCCACCCCCTGCCATTCTCCCTGCGCCACTGCTATGGACAGGTACCATAAACCAATGGAGAAGATAAGTTAGTTTTAGTGCAAATTACTGACCCAGGCAATCCTGTTACTGAGGTGACCATGTGAGGGTCCTTGAAGGGGTTGTTCACCTTTCAATTAATTTTTAGTATGATGTAGAGAGTGATATTCTGAGATGATTTTTGATTGGCTTTCTTATTTTTTGTGGTTTTTGAGTTATTTAGCTTTTTATTCAGCAGCTCTCCAGTTTGCAATTTCAGCCATCTGGTTGCTAGGGTCCAAATTCCCCTAGCAACCATGCATTGATATAAATAAGAGACTGGAATATGAATAGGAGAGGCCTGAATAGAAAGAGGAGTAATAAAAAGTAGCAATAACAATACATTTGTAGCCTTACAGAGTGTTTGTTTTTTTAAATGCAGTCAGTGATCCCCATTGGAAAGCTGGAAAGAGTCAGAAGAATGCAGCCGATAATAATAATAATAATACAAAACATAAAGGCCAAGTTGCTTAGAATTAGCTATTCTATAACATACTAAAAGTTAACTGAAAGGTGAACCACCCCTTTAAATCAGAATCCTACAAGAAATGGGAGAATTGACAGACGTGTTTTCTGCATTGCTTGGGCCCGTGATATGGGCATATAAAGAGAGAATCACCCCTGAATTGGACACAGGTCTGTCTCACTAGTGACACACAACCTAACTGACCAACTGACTAATACAGTCTCTGAACATCACAGTCTCACAGTTTAACTACAGATTGGATAAATAGACACATAGTGCACGGGTATATATATATATATATATATATATATATATATATATATATATATATATATATATACAGATTGTCCACACTCGACCCTAACCCGCAGCTCTGTGCCTGCTTCCAAGTTGGCGAAACTACTCATCTCAAAATTAAGGTATCCTTTATACTCAACAGCTACAGAGATCTTTAACCCTGAATGCTGACCTAGGCAATACTGTAAGCTTATTGTTGTAAAAGATCAGCAAGAACTTTGTATGTCTTCAACCAAGACTCAGTTTGTTATTTAATGTGAGTCCTGTCTGTCTGCTGTCTGTTTATTCATTCTTAAGGATATTTGCTGGGTAACCATACCTGCAATAAATGTAGAGCAAGGACACCATAGCTCTCTAAAATGTGCTAAATTTACTTAACTGGCTGAATTTTTAATGCCTTCTGCTGACTCTTTTCAGCTTTCAAATGGGGGTCAACGACCCCATCTAAAAAAACAAATGCTCTGTAAAGCTAAAAATGTATTGTTATTGCTACTTTTTATTACTCATCTTTCTGTTCAGGCCTCTCCTATTCATATTCCAGTCTCATATTGAAATCAGTATAGTTGCACATGGCATCACTGTATTCTGCAGAAAGGGTGTTCTTGTGCCTATGGATGCGGAGAAGCCCTGGAACTAACAAACCAGGTGGAACTTGCAGGGTTCCCAAAACTTATTATGAGCAACAAAACCACTTAATTTAACATCACTTCCATTATTTCATGCATGCATCTTACTGTATGATAGGGATGTCAATATACTCACTGTACCTAAATATCATATGTGTTACAGAATGCAGCATAGAGTACAGTATGTAAAAATAATACAGAATAAATAGAAAATCTAACATAGGAAATTGCAAAGAAACTACAATTCAAAGGCTCATGAGACCAAATGAGAAACAATGTCATTAGTGGTACACAAACAAATAGTTCCCACCTGCCGATACTTTTTTGTTTTGTTTGTAAAGGGAAAGGAAATGCCCAAGTGGAAAACAAACACTGGCAGCCTGATGTTTTTTATTGCTGTTCTTTTGTAAAGGTCAAGTTAAAACACAATCCATAATCACTTGCTTCTCCCTTTTAGTTTAAGCTGTGGGTAGAGCAGGAATGTTGCTATTTTCTGTGTGTGAAAGGACAATGGAATGTAAGCAATCTCAGGGGGTTTTTATTTACAAATAAAGGATGTATCAAAGGTCAAGACAGATAAAGTAAAGGTATGGGATCCATTATCTGGAAACCAGTTAATCAGAAAGCTCCAAATGAGGGAAAAGGCAGTCTCCCATGGATTCAATTTTATCCAAATAATCTATATTTAAAAAATGATTTCCTTTTTCTCTGTAATAATAAAACAGTAGCTTGTACTTGATCCCAACTAAGATATAATTAATCCTTATTGGAAGCAAAACCAGCCTATTGGCTTTATTTAGGGGGTTATTTACGAAACCTCAAATTTATCTTGTCTGGCTTTTTGGGGCAAAAATTCTAAATTTTTGTGGAATATTTGAGATATATTAGACCCCAATGCTGCAAAAAGCCTGAATCTGCCATCTCAGACCTGTCAAGTAGTGATGGGCGAATTTGGGGCATTTTGTGAATTGACGGCGCCCATTTTTTTGGACACCGTGAATTCCCATGCTGGCGAATACATTTTTGAAACTGGCGCGAAAATTCGCCGGCATCAGAAAAAATGGTCCCCAGCGTTTTTTTGGACGCCTGTGCATTTTCGCCACCGAATGTGCGCCGGCGTCCATTTTTTTGACTCCGGCGAATTTTCGCGCCAGTTTTTGAGAATTCATTCACCGGCGGCGAATCGTGGGAATTCACTGCGAATTCGCGCCTGGCGAATAAATTCACCCATCACTACTGTCGAGGTTAAATATAAGTCAATGGGAGAGGCACCTTTATCAATATAAAGTTTTCGTGGTTTTAGCTCGAAAATCCAACTTTTTCAGGGTTTTTGGGCAAAAAAGCTTGATTTTGATCCAATCGAGTTTTTGCTCAATCGAGTATTTCCAAGATCCGATTAATTCTGGTTCTTTTTTATTAATAATTAAAGGTCAAATCGAGCATTGGAGTTTGTGGGGTTTTTTTTAAATAAAATATGACATGAATTCAGATTTAACCCTCTTAATGTTTACATAATTTTCTAGTAGACATAAGGTATGAAGATCCAAATTATGGAAAGATCCGTTACTCGGAAAGCCCCAGGTCCCAAGCATTCTGGATAACAGGTCCCCTACCTGCATAACAAAATAATAGGAGCAAATAAAGGAGATTTGAAAACGGGAAACAACCTTTCTTTCTCTATGGTTGGCTATATGGTGATAGTAATATAACAGTGCAATATTTTATTGACATACAGTGTTACATATAAATTAAAAAAAGAAGTTCAATGAATGAATTAGAATCAAGGAGCAGATGCTTAGGCTGCGTCTGGCAAGTCACAATAACTTGATTGAGGCAATTAAATATTGAGCATGGAGACGACACTCGGTTCTTTTTTATTAATATTGAATTGTAAAGTTAGTGCTGTGATCGGTTTTCTTATTTCATTTTTCCCCAGGGAAGTTTTTTGTGCCTTAATCCCTTATAATTCTGCCCGCAGTTATATTTTCACCCGTTTAACGGCTGATTTAAATTGTCCGTTAAACGGGCATCCTAACTAAACGGCTAGAAGAACAAGAAACCGGCCTACCCTGTGGCTCTTCTACAAAAGGTTAAATACATTTCTGAAATATGTTAAAGCAATCATGAGCACAGCCATGAAATCAATGAGACAATAAAAGGGCCTCCAAGCAGCCAGGGCAGGAGACACAAATTTTCCCAGTTATAGTGAAACACAGAAATGATTGCATTAGATCTGTTACATGAGTTCAGTTAAAAGGGTAAATGTGTTATATCTATAACAAGAGGGGTCCATTGAATCCATGTCTCTAGCTTTTGATTTGTACCATTCTCTGCCCACGCTTCTATTTTTATGCCCTGTTTTTCTTTCATCTCACTTTGTGTCTATTCCTTCCACCTTGTTTCTCCTAAATTCTTTATTTATTTTTATTTTATGGCCTTACCTATTAGCCCCCAGACTCAGAAGGTCAGAAAGGCTCTTTAAAGGAGAAGGAAAGCTCCAAGACAGTTTACTGCCAACATATTAGCCACAATAGTGCAAGCTAGAATGCTATATTTATTCTGCAGAATGTTTTACCATACCTGAGTAAACAGCTCTAGACACTGTCTCTGTTTGTTTAGGATAGAAGCTGCCATATTAGCTTGGTGTGACATCACTTCCTACCTGAGTCTCTCCCTGCTCACTTACAGCTCTGAGCTCAGATTACAGCAGGGATGGGAGGAGGGAGGGGGAGAGGAGCAAACTGAGCATGCTCAAGCCCTAGCCCTGGAGGTTTAAGCTGAAAACAGGAAGTCTGATACAGAAGCCCATGAGTACACAATAGAAGGAAAGAAATGTGCTGTTTCTTGTGACAGGGGACTCAGAGCAGCATTACTTTACATTTACTGGTGTATTTATATAGACCTTTCTGATAAAGCTTACTTACTTTTAGCCTTTCCTTCTCCTTTAATAAATTGCTAAGCATATCTATTTTTTTTTCTTTTATACTTTCCATCAGGGATGTCCAAATTGTTGCAAGTTTCGAGGGTTCTTCTACCTAGTTAGAAATACTTTAAATGATAAGGAAACCTTTAATATAAGTGACTGTAAAATTGATGAGAGTGCTAGTCTTAGAAGTTTTGTAGGGTACATTCATGATTTTTTATTTTTAATTCCAAGATATTAAAGGATACATGTACTGTTAATATGAATGAATTTTGTTACAACATCGCCACCTGCTGGTCATTTTCCCACCAGTCTGACCACCAAGTAGTCAAGGAAGTTGTCAGGAGAAAGAAAGAGACTGCTCTGATGTTCTTCTGTTTAGGAAAGATTTTAGAAAGGTTTCTAATTTGTTTCCTAACCAGAAGAACATCAGAGCAGCCTCTTTGTTTGAAATTTTTTGACTTATGCCATGCAAAAAAATGTCATCACGGAAATTGTTACATTGTAGGTTAGGACAGCACATGGTTTGCACTTCCAATTCCATAGACATCAAAGTGATAGCAAGGGACACATCCATTTGAAAAGGTCAATTGCATGCCTTTAGTCCTATCACATTATAGTTCAGACCAACATGATGACTACAACACGTATTCATGTGAAATCAGTTCATAACAAGTATTAAATATATGCTGTGGCCCAAAATGGTGAGTTTCTGTTGAGTAATTGTTGATGTTTTTGCATTCATTGTCATCATAGGACAGATATGGGACCTGTTATCCAGAATGCCCGGGACCTGGGGTTTTCTGGATAATGGATCTTTCCATAATTTGGGTCTTCATACCTTAAGTCTACTAGAAAATCATGTAAACCCAATAGGTTGGTTTTGTTTCCAATAAGGATTAATTATATCTTAGTTGGGATCAAGTACAAGCTACTGTTTTATTATTACAGAGAAAAAGGAAATCATTTTTAAAAATTTGGATAACATGGGGTCTATCGGAGATGGCCTTTCCATAATTTGGAGATTTCCAGATTTCCGGATAACGGATCCCATACCTGTACAATACTTTGTGTGAAATGCATTGCAGGTGGTAAAGACAGAGCTGCCTTGTGCCCGTCGGTGCTACTCTCCTCACATAGCCCAAGATTTCCATAGTGGTAGTAAAATTAGTCCAATAACATTTTTCTAGAAATATTATGACAAACCTCTGAACCAAACCAAATTGGGTGCACTCAAACCCTGCTTAGCTTATAAACTCATGTTCAATGTGCAAGCTTCACACCCCACACACCGCTCAACCTTTACAAATGCCCCGAACCTATTGCTTTAACACTGGACATTCAAATGCATTCAACCAAGGCGAGTTACTCACCGCTCCAAATCCCTGGCCCGGATGCAGCGCCCCAAACCCGCAGCTTGGGGAGCCCTCAGAACCGCGCACTTCCAAATCAGCGCGAACTCAACGGATCAGCAGGAAGCGGTGAATATTAAAAAGCAATCTTTATTTTCCAAACATCACTCCTCCTGATTGATGTTCGGGAAATAAAGATTGCTTTTAATATTTACCGCTTCCCGCTGATCCATTGAGTGCGCGCTGATTTGGAAGTGCACATTACAAACCTCTGTTTATTTAACTGTTACTGAACTATAAAACTTTACAATATACATAATTCAACAATAACAGGAGAGACAATTCAGGAAACAGGTCGAGAGTCAAAGAACCAGAGAGGACCCAGTAATTACTCAGGATTTAGACCTCCAATTGGTGACAGGCATTGGTGACAGTAGCAATCATTTAAGTAGAATGTCCCGAGGTGCCATGATGTCCCAAATTTGGTTCCTTATCATCGATGAAGTCCTGAAAAGGGCACAACAACCTAAACAAATGAGCTTCATAATGTCACAGTCAAAGCATAAAAATCGTATAAAAATATATGGTCAGGAGGCACACACTCAAATGAACAATGTCAGGTGCTTATCCAGAGGAGGCTCCCCTTACGAGTCTCCAAGGTTGTAATGATGAAAAATCAAAGGAAGGATTGCACCCGCTATCTCAAAATAAAAATATTGTTTCATAAAAAAATTGTTACAAAAATTATAACAAAACAAGTATCATTAGCCATTAGCCTCTGAGGAAATCAAAAAGAAAATAAAAATGAAAAAAAAAAACATTTGTTTTATTTGTATTGCCCCTGAGGAAGACCATGCTTTGGTCGAAACGCGTTGGGCTAAAAATACTTGTTTTGTTATAATTTTTGTAACTATTTTTTGATGTAACCAAATATTTTGAGATAAAGTGTGCATAGCATAAAGATCAAACTACACAAGCTCTAACACAAGTAGCAATTTGCAAGCAGTACTCCAAGGAAGGTGCTGTAAGTAGTGTGTTCTTCTATCTCACTGACTAACCTTATGTAGGGTGGTAAAGTCTTCGTACAGCTTTACTAGTAGTCCCCAGAAGGGTTAATACAACATACGGCTGGGTCTGTTCACAGCTGGAGAGGGAGGAAGTTTCTCTTTCCAGGTTAAAATGTCCCTGTAATTGGACAGGTGTGTCAGCTGTCTCTAGTTTTAGGGGCCCAGTGTGATCAGGGGCTTATTTCTATTTTCTTTACTTTAAATATTTATTTTATTTTTGCTGACCCGGAGTAGAGAGCTCAGTTGCACAAGTTACTGGATCTACACGCATTCGGACCCAGTAGTAGCCTAGAATGGGGCCCTGCGTCATTAATCCACCACTCAGGGCTGGAACTAGGGGTAGGCAGAAGAGGCAGTTGCCTAGGGTGCAGTAGCAGGGGGTACCAGGCTCTTACCTCTTCTGCTGCCTACCCCCACTCCGGCCCTTGTCCTCTCACCGCTTGCCAGTTATCCTCTGCGCCGCCAGTTTGTCTGTGCTCTCACTCATGCACAGAGGGCAGTTTGGCAGCTCACACAGGGCCAACAATCGTGCGTGCGTGTGCAAAGAGCTGTCGGCCAGGTTGTTAGGGTGCCCAGCCAGCTTGCCTGTCTCTGCTGTCACTAACTCTATTCCACCAAGGAGAAGTGTGGGGCAGTTCCCCAGGTGATATTCACATACAAACAGGGTCGACTGGAGAAAAATAGTGATGGTCCAATCTTTCCCATTTCACTTCACTGAATAATTCGCGAAATTGAAGTCAATGGGATTCAAAATAATTTTGATGCACAACATTTTTTGGTGAGAGAGAGACAATTTTTATTTGTGTGACTATTTTGTCCAAATGCATTAAAGTCAATGGGCTTCCGAGTAATTTTGGCGCCGTTTTTTTGCCGGTAAATTTTCAACGTAGTTTCACGAAAACATCCGCGGGCAGCGAAACACAAAAAATCGCTGTGAATCTATGCCTGACAAATAAATTCGCCCATCACTAGAGAAAACCCAATGTACCCCGCCAAACCAAGCCTGCACCACTGCCTGTGCAGCTCCATAAAAATTTTGGACTAAGGAAGCAAAACGTACAAATTGCGGCACACGCAAGCTCACTGGGGGTGAGGAGTTAGGAGGGGGTGGAGGTTGTTAGGGGGTCCGTCACGTTTCAACCACAGTGGACCAGGCCAACACAGGATACAAGAAACAAAGAATAGCTGACAGTCGACACCAGGGGGCACATTTACCTAGGCTCGAATATCGAGGGTTAATTAACCCTCGATATTCGACCGCCGAAGCAAAATCCTTCGACTTCGAATATCAAAGTCGAAGGATTTTGCGCTATTCCTACGAACGATCGAAGGAATAATCGAACGATTCGAACGATTCGAAGGATTTTAATCCATCGATCGGGGGATATTCCTTAGATCAGAAAATTGTTAGGAAGCCTATGGGGACCTTCCTTAACATTGGCCTCGGTAGGTTTTAGGTGGCGAACTAGGGGGTTGAAGAATTTTTTAAAGAGACAGTACTTCGACTATCGAATGGGCAAATAGTCGAACGATTTTTAGTTCGAATCGTTCAATTAGAAGTTGAAGGTCGTAGTCGAAGTAGCCCATTCGATGGTCGAAGTAGCCAAGTAAATGGGCCCCCAGATATTCTTGCTTGTGCTGGCAGTTAAGAAGAACTTACTTGTGTGGCTTTTAGTTGGCTTGTGTGGGAAATTAATGAGCCAACTAATTTTTCTATAAGAAGCTTTAATATTGGTATTTTGCAGTTGGTATTTGCTAAAGCCTTGAGACAAGTAACTAAGAAAATAGCAGATTAAGTGAATTATGCTCAGTTTTAAACTGAAGAAATAGTGTGATGTCCGCAGCTGTGCAGAAGACGTCCTGATGAACTTAGTGCTGGGAAAGATTATTGAATAAAATAAAAATGTACCGCTTTGGAGAAAAGGGAAATATCTTGGAAGGCAGATTGTTGGAGACGGCATAAAATGTATCAGCGGGGATCAGGCCTGAATCTAGTTCTATAAGTGTTATCTGAAAGTAGTGCTGAGAAGCGACATTATTACTTATGATACAAATGTATTTATTGCAGCTGAAAATTTACATAGAGAGCTATGAGATGTGCACAAACTGGAGAAGGAACAATTAACGGAAGATTAAATAAATGAAATATTGGAGGTTTGGAAAATAAAATGAAAGTGCAGCTGAAGCCCAGAATGAACATTTGTTATTTATTTAAAACTTGGGGTATAAGGCTGCCAGGCATTGCTCATAAACAGCAACTTTATTTAGAGCCCCCTCCATGCCAAACTGTCAAGTACAGTTGCCACCTTTTAAAATTCTTCTCTACTGGCTGACCGGGGGCAGTGAAGAAAGGGGTGGACCAAGATGGGGGTGTGATGTCAAAAAGGGTGGAGCTATGATGCAACAGAGAGTTAGAGAGAGGATCAAGGGGGAATCAAATAATAATATAGTGAATAAAATACCCCCTTTTGTAAAATATAAGGATATTATAAGTCACTGAGGAGTTCCATGACCATATGGAACTCCAATGTTACTTCTAATATCCTCATATTTTCCAACAAGGGGTACTTTATTTATCAAAAAACACAAGTTTTAGTGAGTCATGTGACAAAAATGACATCACTACTCACCGTTTATAACTGATGATATCACTAGTCACCGTTTATAAGGATATATTTTACAAGATATTCATGGCTCTTCTGTATTATATAACGATATTGCAAATTTACCCCAACTGCTTTGCCAGTAAATTTGTTATAGTGGTTCCGACCTTGGCGGGTGTTGTATCACCTTGGCTAGTAAAGTACCAGCTGGATGGTAACCCTACTGTCAACGGTGGCCCTCTTCTTCCAAGCCTCTGACATAGCAGATATGCAGTACTTCATGTGCATATATACCGGATCCCTTCACCAATAAACATGTAGAGACATGCAGGGGCAGATTTATCAAGGGTCGAATTTTGAAGTGCTAAAACTTCGAAATTGGACCATCGAATTGAAAAATTTGATAGTCAAAGTTTTTTTTTGTCTAAATTTAGCTGTTTGCGATCGAATTACAATTGTACGATCAATCGTAGAAATCGTTCAAATTGAACGATTCACACCATTTAATCGATGGAACGATTTTCAAAAAAAAAAACTTCTTCTAAAAACTTAGCCAAATGTTGGCTATAGGTTCTAAGAGGTCCCCATAGGCTAACATAGCAATTCGGCAGGTTTAAGGTGGCGAAGTGTCGAAGTCGAAGTTTTTTAAAGAGACAGTACTTCGATTTTCAAATGGTCGAATATTCGAAGTATTTTCAATTCGAAGTCAAATTTGGCCTATTCAGTGGTCGAAGTACCCAAAAATTACTTCGAAATTATAAGTTTTTTAATTTGAAAAATTCACTTTGACCTTTGATAAATCTGCCCCGTAGTGCTTAATGCAAATTTTGCAACTGGGCCCCCAGTTAAGGCAGCTCTTGCTGTCTGCAGGCTTCCCACAGCACCACCGGGCCCCAGTGCATCTCTGCATCCCTAACTATTCTCTAGCTCAGGGGTCCCCAAACTTTTTCACCCATGAATCCCATTCAATTGTAAAAAAAAAAAAAAGTTGGGGAGCAACACAAACATGAAAAAAGTTCCTGGGGTGCCAAATAAGTGCTGAGATTGGTTATTCGGTAGCTCCTATTTGGACTGGCAGCCTACAGGTGCTTCTTTTTGAGAGTTCATCTGGTTTTATACAACCAAAGCCAAGAATTCAAGTTTTTTTTTAATGTATAAATGTGATAGTAGTTAATCCTGGTATAACTGAGAAGAAGAAGCTCAAATGGGGATCATTAGCAACAATAATGAAAGCATGAGAAATGGATCTATTTTTTCACGTTCTTTACTGAAGTCTGGGTGCCATCATCTCACTTCAATAGCAGAGCCTCAAACCTGTGACAGCTCATTAGGGAGAGAAAAGCAGAAGAGAGAAGACGTATCTGTAAGTAAAGTGGATATGTAGCGGAGAGATGTATATTTTGACAAGCCCTAACTTCTCACCCTCAGTTTATTTCACACGTAGAAACTTTTTCTTGTTGTCGTGAAGCCAAATGCTCCTGTCCCTGTCACTCCGAGCCTCCAGAACACAAACCAATTTATTCTGAAGCTGCAGACTTGTATTTTCCATTGGTCACAGCAGGGCAGTCAATTAAGGCTCCCGTCCATCAAGTCACTTTGCAAAGAATTCCAAACTTTCCCCATTAAAGGGGAACCGGTCACAAAAGGATTTTATTTTCTTAATAAGTGCTAGAACTGGGACGTGGCTGTAATCAGTTTTATGGTAATAAAAGTGAAATTAGTTCTCGAAAGTCTTCCTGAATAATAATGTAAATATGTAAATACAATAATACACGAGGGTTGTGACGGCACACAAAAGCAAGGAGATTAATGAGTCCATTTCATTGTCCATATTGTACTCGTTATTCAGTCAAATGTTCTAAAAGATTGTTATGGTCATAAAATTGTTAAAGGAAAACTATACCCCCAAAATGAATACTTAAGTAACAGATAGTTTATATCAAATTGAATGACATATTAAAGAATCTTACCAAACTGGAATATATATTTACATAAATATTGCCCTTTTACATCATCTCTTGCCTTGAACCACCATTTCGTGACTCTATCTGTGCTGCCTCAGAGATCACCTGACCAGAAAAACTACAACACTAACTGTAACAGGAAGAAGTGAGGAAGCAAAAGGCAGAACTCTGTCTGTTAATTGGCTCATGTGACCTTACATGTGGTTTGTATGTGTGCACAGTGAATCGTACGATCTCAGGGGGCGGCACTTATTTTTCAAAATGGCAATTTTCTATTTATGATTACCCAATGGCACATACTACTAAAAAAGTATATTATTATGATAATGGTTCATTTACATGAAGCAGGGTTTTACATATGAGCTGTTTTACTCAGTATCTTTTAATAGAGACCTACATTGTTTGGGGGGTATAGATTTCCTTTAAAGTTACTATTCAATGTCTATCTAACTGAATTATCCAATGCAATTATTGACCCAGTTGCAAACCCTTCCTGGTCAAAATCTATTCCATCCCAACTATCATGAACCTATTAGTGATGGGCGAATCTCTCAAAAAATTCATGAAAAATCGTGAAATCGTAAAATGTTTTCCCGAAAAAATCATGAAATTCTACAGTTTTCACGTAAAAATCATGAAATTCGAACGTTTTCTCGAAAAAATCGAGCAATGCGAACGTTTTCACCAAAAATTCGAGCACTTCAAACGTTTTCACAAAGAAATCGAGCAATTCGAACCTTTTCACGAAAAAAATCGAGCAATTGGAACGTTTTCCTGAAAAAATCGTGAAAAACGGAAATTTACGCCAGCGAATTTTCGCGGGAGATTCTCAAATTTATTCACCAGCAGCGAAACGCGGGAGTTCACTGCGAATTCGTGCTTGGCGAATTTATTCGCCCATCACTAGAACCTATATATTGATATATTGGACTAATGCCCTAGGACAAAGGGACATGGGGGTGTTTTGGTTATGGCTGTGCTTTTAAGCAGAACCGTTCTGAGTTATAGATCATTTTCTCCATTGGCAGAAAATGGGAAATAGAAATATATATATATATATATATATAAGACAAAATGCTGGAAAAACAACACTCATAGGACTTGTAAGGTGCAAACTTTTCTATTTTTGCACCTTAGAAGTCCTATGAGTTTGGTTTTACCAGCATTTTGTCTTATATAATACCATTAACCAGTACCAAGGCGGTTGTTATATATTGCATGAGTGCTCCAGCTTGATGAACAATATATATATATATTTATGAAAAAAGACTCCATACAGTTCAGGTGGAAGGCTAACAACCCGTCGGCAAACCTCCTGCCAAGTCTCCCCAAAATGGGGGGGAGGGCTTCCTGGCCCCAAAATGGGATTGCTACTGGATTAATAAACACAAATGATTCAACAAATCATAACTATGTATTCTCTTTCCCATTAAAGGCAACCAACAAATGTTGAAACCCTCCAAAGAATTGTTCCAACCTTCGTTGGTAAGTGATTCCATAACCTGACTGGCCTTATAGTACACCGTTATTTTATCTTATAGTTGACTTGGAATAACTCATTGGAGTCAATGGGACACATTTTGGTGAAGAAGTTAATTTTTTTCTCTTGCCTTTATAAATACACATTATTTTCTAAATTAAACGGCATTTTAGCTTGTTTCTTGTCTCATCTAAGAATTGTGTTCTCTCCATTGCCATTCTAGGCAGAGCGTGGAAAGATAAAGTCACCATTTAATATTTTAGGAAAGAGTGAGGTGAGCTGAGGATACATTCCTCTTTATAGGTCCCTGATAATTTTGTTTCTTTATAGGTCCCTGGTGAGGCCTCATCTGGAGTATGCAGTGCAGTTTTGGGCTCCAGTCCTTAAAGGGGAAGGAAACCTAGTCGGCGCAAAAATCCTCCCCCCCTCCCGTGTGTTGCCCAACACACGGGACTTCGTGACTTTTGGCGCATGCACAGTAGATGCGTACTGTCGAAAAGCTCCTACTGCACATGCGCCAAAACGCCGTTCAAAGCAGGAAGAAGATCGCGTGGAAGAAGATGTCGTCTGTGAACTCCCTGGACTGGACCTGCATAGAAGGGTAAGTAACAAGTTAGGGGCATTTGCCCAGCGGGACGGGTAGGCCAGGGGGGAGGAGGGAGGGTGGGAAACACACGGGAGGGGGGGAGGGTTTTTGCGCCGACTAGGTTTCCTTCCCCTTTAAGAGGGATATAAATGAGCTGGAGAGAGTGCAGAGACGTTCAACTAAATTGTTTAGAGGATTGGAAGACAAATTTTGAGGGTAAACTTTGAAGGTTGGGGTTGTTTTCTCTGGAAAAAAGGCGCTTGCTAGGGAACATGATTACACAAGTACATTAGAGGACATTATAGACAAATAGGATCACTGTAGTAAGCAGAATTCTGATTGGTTGCTTCTTGCTTTTAAGAAGTCAAGAACCATCTTCATGCGCTGGGAAATGCACCCGCTGTCTGTTATACTCAGCATTACGTGTTGGTGTTTCCCGGCCTCCACACCTGTGCAAGAAGGGAACATTACTATGCATGCGGCTTGCCTATGTTTTCTCAAGCGGACAGAGATTTATGAAATTGAATTTGGTTTTTAATGACTCCAATTATCATTAACATACATTTACGTAGGCAAGCAACACCAAGGTAGGGATTAAGGGCTCGTAGGTGTAACCGGATATGGGAAAGCTAACATTGACATTCACTGGCAGGCATTACCCACGTCAACCAAACAACATACGGCGGATAATCAAAACCTATTAAAATGAGAAATGCAAACGCTAAGATAATCTGACACTGAGAACTTGTTCTGCCCACCTCAGGCTGATTAATTTTCTGTGTCATCTTGAATTGTAATTAAACACAGATGTATGAGTTCAATGCCTTATCCACTAAGCACAAACTCTGAGTGTCCTGGCAATGGCTCTGCCTTTTCATATCATAATCACATGCCCTTTACATATGAGGAACCCAACTGGAGGTCCATTTGACGCTGGAAGTTTGAGAAGCTATTTATTGGATTAACTCTGAATTTAAGGACACGGAAAGCAAAAATTAAAAGGTGAACTAAATCTTAACCAAAAAGTAGGGCAGAAATGTTGTACATTATGTTTTGTGCTTCTGTACAAACCCAAGGCAACCACAGCCCTTTAGCAGTAAAGATCTGTGTCTGCAGTAAAGATGCCCCAGTAGCTCCCCATCTTCTTTTCTGCTGATTCACTGCACATGCTCTGTGCTGCTGTCACTTACTGAGCTTAGGGACCCACTCACAATATACAGTACACATAGAATAGAAATGTCACAATATAAGGCTGATTAGTAATTAATACAGATAATTACTACATGGCAGCACAGAAACCAGTGCAATTAGCATCAGAATTTAATAATCAGCAAACCTGTAGCATCAGCTTATATTACAGGGGAACCTCATTTTCTGCTGGATAATTAGTGACGAGCCCTAAGCTTAGCTTCTCAACAGCCAATCAGAGCCCACTGAGCATGTGCAAAATCCAAGATGGGAAACTCCTGCAACAACTTTGAAGACCTGGATCATTACTACTATTGAGATGCTGAACCTTTAGGCTGGTTCATTAAAGGATAAGTAAACCTTTAAAAAAAGTCAATGTAAAATTGATCAGAGTGCTATTCTAAGAACTTTTGCAATGTACATTAATTTTTTTTATTCCAAGATATTAAAGGATACATGTACTGTTAATATGAATGAATTGTGTTACAACATCACCACCTGCTGGTCATTTTCTGACCACCAAGTAGGGTTGCCACCTTTTCTGGAAAAAAAATACCGGTCTTCCTATATTCTTGGCGTTTTTTCCTATTAATAACATTCGCATCAGGCCCGGACTGGCAATCTGTGGGTTCTGGCAAATGCCAGAGGGGCTGCTATAAGGTGCCATAGAAAATCAGTATTTAGTGGGCTGGTGGGGGCTTTTTGGGCCTCTCTGTGGGCTGATTGGGCTTCTGAGTACCTGAAATACCAGGGCCTATTTTAATTCTCAGTCCGGACCTGATTGGCATCAAGAGTAATTTTTATCGGCAAGGCCGGTAAAATACCGGCCAGAAGCAACCCTACCACCAAGTAGTCAAGGAAGTTGTCAGGAGAAACAAAGAGGCTCCTCTGATGTTCTTCTGCTTAGGAAAAAAACTAGAAACCTTATTCAAATTTTTCCTATGCAGAAGAACATCAGAGGAGCCTCTTTGTTTCTCCTGACAACTTCCTTGACTACTTGGTGGTCAGACGGTGTGAAAATGACCAGCAGGTGGAGCTGTTGGAACATAATTCATTCATATTAACAGTACATGTATCCTTTAATATCTTGGGATTAAAAATAAATAAATCATGAATGTAAATTGCAAAATTTCTTAGAATAGCACTCGCATCAATTTTGCATTCACTTCCTTTAATTTCAGTCTATAAAATATGGCATTTCTAGCCATGTTTATCTTTAGGATTTAGCTCTCCTTTAATGGAAACCTCTGTGTAAACTTCATGTATTGTAAAACAAATGCATGTTAACAAGGAAGGCTCATTATGTAAAACACTCGGCTTTAGCGGCTCACCAGTCAGGAATATGAATATGGAGAGGTTTTGCGTCACTAAACAAACACTGTGCGATAAGCTCATTGGGCTTATAATAAACAAAGCAGATTAATATGCAGGAAATTAACAGATACATGGTTAGGAATATAAATATTAATGGGTGGCGCTGTCATTGGGGAATCGTTCCTCCTCAGAGGTGACTCGAAATGTCCCTCCATTTCATTTGCATCTTTATTTACGTTTCTCTCGGGCCCCCCAATTTGATTAAAGTGCAGAAAGAGAAGAATATAGGAACATTGTCATTCTGCACACTCTCCCTCAGAAGGAAAGACGCAATCAAACAGAAGAGATTAATTGGGAAGTAATGGCACCTAATGATTTGTTGCATCCAATAACCGCAGAGGAGAAACAGAAGAAATTTACTAGAATTGGTTCTAGAACTGTTTCTTCTTAGTTTCTTATCACTTTTTATGTACTTTTGGTACCCTAACCTTGCCGTACCCAGTTACTAATTGCTAAACCCCTTAGCGGGTTATTTATCAAGTTCCGAATTTATCTCAGTATTTCTAATATCCAATTGCGAGCAAATACGAATTCCCGAATGGACCTTATTTATGAAGAAAAAGGCCTGAAAAAATAGGGTCAGGCAAAACTCTGAAAACTTCAGAGCTTTCCCTGAAAACTCTGAATTGTTTGGAGTTTTCGGAGTGTTTTGCTCCTAATCCCCCTTACACCAAGACCATGCCTCGTTACTCCCTAACCACTCCCCTTGCTTCATCCTACTGGGGGATGTAAATTCATGACTCTTAAAAAAATCTTGAAGGTCTGAGCCATCAAATCCATGATATTTAAAGGTGCTGCCAATAGTTATGCTATTATTAAGCATTTTTGGATTTCAATCTCGTTAAAGGCCCCCATACACCAGAAGATGTAAGATGCTGACAATTAAGTTGGCAGCTTATTGCCCAGTGTATGGGGCCCTCTGACAGATTTCCCCGATCAATATCTAAAAATCCCGTCGGAGGGAGGACCACTTAGGTCCTCGATCTGACCACCTATTTTCTCCTTGATATGATCCGATCATTGGGCTCTAGTGCCCACGATCAGATCAACCCAATGTCGCCCAACCTCAAGGTGGGCATATTGGGGAGAGATCAGCTTGTTTGTTGACCTCACCGAACAAGCGGATTTCCATATGTCTGGCCAGCTTAAAGGATAAGTAAACCTTTAAAATAAGTGAATGTAAAATTGATGAGAGTGCTCTTCTAAGAACTTTTGCAGTGTACATTCATTATTTATTTTCTTTTAATTCCAAGATATTATGGGTTACATGTACTGTTAGAAGGAACTCATTTTGTTATAACAGCACCACCTGCTGGCCATTCACCCACCAGTCTGACCACCGAGTAGTCAAGGAAGTTGTCAGGAGAAACAAAGAGGCTGCTCTGATGTTCTTCAGCTTAGGAAAAAAATAGAAACCTTTCTCAAATCTTTCCTAAGCAGAAGAACATCAGAGCAGCCTCTTT
This sequence comes from Xenopus laevis, assembly GCF_017654675.1. NCBI lineage: Eukaryota > Metazoa > Chordata > Amphibia > Anura > Pipidae > Xenopus > Xenopus laevis. The sequence goes on from NC_054373.1 coordinate 175,246,455, forward strand.
CTTTCTCCTGACAACTTCCTTGACTATTCGGTGGTCAGACTGGTGGGTGAATGACCAGCTGGTGGCGCTGTTGTAACAAAATGAATTCCTGCTAACAGTACATGTAACCCATGATATCTTGGAATTAAAAGAAAATAAATAATGAATGTACATTGCAAACATGCTTAGAATAGCACTCTCATCAGTTTTATATTTACTTATTTTTAAGGTTTACTTATCCCTTAAGGCTCACAACTGCCTTAAGCTGGCCAGACACGACTGGAATCCCATAAACACTCATTGACTTTTGCGCTGACAGATAATCAAGGTAAAAAAGATCAAGCAGGGAATTTTTCCTCTGGTACCCTCTGCACCTCACTATGTAAGTAATGACGCTGTTATAGGTCAGGTTGGTTACAAGCTGAGAGAGCAAATACACAGATACCAAAAGGGAAGCTGGGAACACAATGACAAATGCTTTCAATTACAATCGGCTAATCCCTAAGGTACGGACATTATTCTGGAGGAGATGCACAAAACATTAATGGAAAGATTCCCTAGTCAGAAAAAGTATTTTACTTTAACTCATGCAGTATGAGTAGAGAATGAGCAGCCATAGCCCCTTCCCAGAGACTATTATCCCACTGTTACTATAGACACCATCTCTCCCTACTATACCTGCTATCCCACAGTCACACTCCCTTCCCAGAGACTATTATCCACTGTTACTATAGACACCATCTCTTCCTACTATACCTGCTATCCCACAGTCACACTCCCTTCCCAGAGACTATTATCCACTGTTACTATAGGCACCATCTCTCCCTACTATACCTGCTATCCCACAGTCACACTCCCTTCCCAGAGACTATTATCCACTGTTACTATAGACACCATCTCTCCCTACTATACCTGCTATCCCACAGTCACACTCCCTTCCCAGAGACTATTATCCACTGTTACTATAGACACCATCTCTCCGTACTATACCTGCTATCCCACAGTCACACTCCCTTCCCAGAGACTATTATCCCACTGTTACAATAGGCACCATCTCTCCCTACTATACCTGCTATCCCACAGTCACACTCCCTTCCCAGAGACTATTATCCACTGTTACTATAGACACCATCTCTCCGTACTATACCTGCTATCCCACAGTCACACTCCCTTCCCAGAGACTATTATCCACTGTTACTATAGACACCATCTCTCCCTACTATACCTGCTATCCCACAGTCACACTCCCTTCCCAGAGACTATTATCCACTGTTACTATAGACACCATCTCTCCCTACTATACCTGCTATCCCACAGTCACACTCCCTTCCAGAGACTATTATCCCACTGTTACTATAGACACCATCTCTCCCTACTATACCTGCTATCCCACAGTCACACTCCCTTCCCAGAGACTATTACCCCACTGTTACTATAGACACCATCTCTCCCTACTATACCTGCTATCCCACAGTCACACTCCCTTCCCAGAGACTATTATCCACTGTTACTATAGACACCATCTCTCCCTACTATACCTGCTATCCCACAGTCACACTCCCTTCCCAGAGACTATTACCCCACTGTTACTATAGGCACCATCTCTCCCTACTATACCTGCTATCCCACAGTCACACTCCCTTCCCAGAGACTATTATCCACTGTTACTATAGACACCATCTCTCCGTACTATACCTGCTATCCCACAGTCACACTCCCTTCCCAGAGACTATTATCCACTGTTACTATAGACACCATCTCTCCGTACTATACCTGCTATCCCACAGTCACACTCCCTTCCCAGAGACTATTATCCACTGTTACTATAGACACCATCTCTCCCTACTATACCTGCTATCCCACAGTCACACTCCCTTCCCAGAGACTATTATCCACTGTTACTATAGACACCATCTCTCCCTACTATACCTGCTATCCCACAGTCACACTCCCTTCCAGAGACTATTATCCCACTGTTACTATAGACACCATCTCTCCCTACTATACCTGCTATCCCACAGTCACACTCCCTTCCCAGAGACTATTATCCCAGTGTTACTATAGACACCATCTCTCCCTACTATACCTGCTATCCCACAGTCACACTCCCTTCCCAGAGACTATTATCCCACTGTTACTATAGACACCATCTCTCCCTACTATACCTGCTATCCCACAGTCACACTCGCTTCCCAGAGACTATTATCCACTGTTACTATAGGCACCATCTCTCCCTACTATACCTGCTATCCCACAGTCACACTCCCTTCCAGAGACTATTATCCACTGTTACTATAGGCACCATCTCTCCCTACTATACCTGCTATCCCACAGTCACACTCCCTTCCCAGAGACTATTATCCACTGTTACTATAGGCACCATCTCTCCCTACTATACCTGCTATCCCACAGTCACACTCCCTTCCCAGAGACTATTATCCCCACTGTTACTATAGACACCATCTCTCCCTACTATACCTGCTATCCCACAGTCACACTCCCTTCCCAGAGACTATTATCCCCACTGTTACTACAGGCACCATCTCTCCCTACTATACCTGCTATCCCACAGTCACACTCCCTTCCCACAGACTATTATCTACTGTTACTATAGACACCATCTCTCCCTACTATACCTGCTATCCCACAGTCACACTCCCTTCCCAGAGACTATTATCCCACTGTTACTATAGGCACCATCTCTCCCTACTATACCTGCTATCCCACAGTCACACTCCCTTCCCAGAGACTATTATCCACTGTTACTATAGACACCATCTCTCCCTACTATACCTGCTATCCCACAGTCACACTCCCTTCCCAGAGACTATTATCCCACTGTTACTATAGACACCATCTCTCCCTACTATACCTGCTATCCCACAGTCATACTCCCTTCCCAGAGACTATTATCCCACTGTTACTATAGACACCATCTCTCCCTACTATACCTGCTATCCCACAGTCACACTCCCTTCCCAGAGACTATTATCCACTGTTACTATAGACACCATCTCTCCCTACTATACCTGCTATCCCACAGTCACACTCCCTTCCCAGAGACTATTATCCACTGTTACTATAGACACCATCTCTCCCTACTATACCTGCTATCCCACAGCCACAATCCCTTCCCAGAGACTATTATCCCACTGTTACTATAGGCACCATCTCTCCCTACTATACCTGCTATTCCACAGTCACACTCCCTCCCCAGAGACTATTATCCACTGTTACTATAGACACAATCTCTCCCTACTATACCTGCTATCCCACAGTCCCTTCCCTGCTATCCCAAAGGCTATCCTGTTACTGATTCTCTTTGGACCCAAATTCTCAGGAGACCCATTAATTGGGGAGACCTATGCATAACCCTGTTTTTATAAATGCATGATTAATAAGTTTTACTTCACCAATAAATAACCAAGTATAAAACATACAGTTCATCCCTCTGATGGTGAAACTTCACATTAGAGTAATTACAGTGTAAGTGTTGTACAGCTTATCTTATTACTCATTACTGCACAGCGTATTTGGAATAATCAGTTCATATTCAGAATATTCAGAAGCAGTGCTATCCCCTCTCTCATGGGAATGAGCTTTTCATTACGTGTACATTATTTAATGTGTGTGGCATTACAACCAGTATTCTGCTGTTATGTCTAGAGGGAAAGAGAAAGTCTCATCATCCTCATTTTGTAACACCAGCACGTACAGCATCACTTAGTAACTGAACAAAGAAGGGTTATAGAATAAATATAGGATCTTACAATCCAAATATCTTACAATCTCTCCCGCAAAGCCTAAATTATGGGTAGGTATGAGTCCATTGGCTGACATGCTGTCATAACACATTTGGCCCTTTGTTGCTTAATAATATAATAATAAAGTGGGGCCCTCTGTGACTTATTGAATAGCCCACTGCAATATAAATATTTCATAGACAGTTCTCAACCTCTGGCAATGCCCCTTTATGTCCCCTGATGTGCCCGTTCCATAACCCACCCATTCAGTTGCAAGTCGCATTTTTGGGGTCTGAAAATCTGGACCATATGAAGTTATGCATTTGTCAATAAAGTCATTTTCTTAGCACTATTAAGCTTGCAGAATGGAAACTGTCGACAATAGGATTAAGCTGGCAGTTGATTGGCCTCTGTATGGCACTAAAATTACTGCCTCGCTGATTGATATTCAAATGGCACTTGCTCAGAAGGCTGAAAAATTCTCATTAATGGAGCACATATAGTGATGGGCGAATAAATTCCCCAGGCACGAATTTGCGGCGAATTCCCCACGAATCTCTTGCAAAAATTCGCCGGCAAATTTCTGAATTTCGCCCCCTGCAAATTGTTTTTGCAAAACTGCTGCGAAAAAATTCGCTGCAACAAAAAAGTCGCTAGTGTAATAATTGTTGTTGCCGAAAAATAATTTTGACACCCATTGACTTTAATACATTTGGACCAAAAAGTTTTGCATGTAAAAATTGTCATTCGTGCAAAAATTGTTGTGCGTCAAAATAATATTGCCGCCCATTGACTTCAATGTGTTTTGCAAATTTTTTTGGCGAAATGGGACAGATTCACCCATCACTAATGGTAACTGATAAACCTACCTGTAGCCAATCAAAACAAGGGTTACCTCCCAGCTCTCCCCTAAAAAAGAGAGGGCCTATTACTGGTGTGCGATGTACAGAATTTCATTCACAGTGATAGAACTGAGCAGAGAGAAATGTTAAGAAATGAAGCTTTTGCTTTTCTGTCTGGCCTTTGCCCAGATAGAGGAAACAAAACCTTAATTTACTGCAGCAGGAATCATCCCTTGACACATCTCTGCTCACTTCTCTCTCAATGGATGAGATTCAGCTCTGGGGCTTTGAAGCAAAAGAATCATAACTGTCAACTCCAGATACAAAAATATCAACTCGACAAGCAACATATAAAGGGCAGAACCATATAGAAACATACCGTCCAACTGTCTCGTTTTTCACAGGACAGTCCAGATTTTAACAGCTCAACCCACAGTTCCGGATTGTTACTGGAATGTCCCAAGATTTTCTTTGATCTCCTGCACTGAACAGCCAGAAAAAGATACAAAATTCCTAACTTAATTGGCTTTTGGCAGAGAGCCCAGAATATGTGCCAAATGCACTTAGATACTTTTGTAACAATTTAAGATAAGCAAAGAAGCAATTGTAACCATTGGGGAAACTGTGACTTGCAGCTTAAAGGGCAATTCACCTTCATTATAAAAACTGTAATAACACATAAAAACCACAGAAATGTGTTCAAACTTTCATAACCTGTCGAATTTATAAAATGAAGATGGTAATTAGGGGGTGTGGCCACAAAATGGGCATGGCCAAAGAGATTTTGGCCCAGGGTCCCCCTTAAGAGCGCGCAGGAGATTCCGAAGAGCCGAAGACCCAAAGCAGCGAAAAAACTCAAAGCCATGAAAAGAGCCGAAACCGTAGAAGAAAACCGAAGAAGCCGAGGACATGGAAGAAGAACCTAAGGGAAGTTCCACTGAACACCAATGTTTTTTCTTTAATTAAACCTCAGCCACCAATGTTTTATTTTAATTTACGATGAGGCCCCTGCCCATCAATGATATTTCTAACTTGTAGGGGGGCCCTGGCCACCAATGTTTTTTTTTAAAAAAAACTTCTATGGGGCCCCTGACCACTAATGTTTCTTTTAATTTATAAGAGGGGGGGGCTGGCCACCAGTGTTTGTTTTTTTAAATTTTCTGTGTGGCCCGACCATCAATGGTATTTTTAACTTGTAAGGAGGGGGCCCTGGCCACCATTGTTTAATCTTTACCTTGTAGGGGGACCCTGATTGGGTTTAAAAAACTTGTAGTGGGGCCCTGGCTACTAATTAAAGTTTTTAAACTTTTATGGGGGACCCGACTGCCAATTGTTATCTTTTAACTTTTAGGGGGGACCCTGGCAACAAACAAGTTTAGCACTAGGGTTGCCAGCTGGCCAGTATTTTATTGGCCTGTCCGGTAAAAATGATGGCTGATCCCAATTTTATTAATAGGGAAAAAAAGATAAATATATAGGAAGGCCGGTATTTTTTTCCATAAAAGGTGGCAGCCCTATTTATCACCAATGTTTGTGTGGCTTTTATTTTATTGTGGTGCGGGGGAGGGAGTGCGTGGGGTTTGGGGCAGGGCCTGTGTGGTGGGCGGAGCCCAGAAAATGTTGTTGTATTGGGCCCCATGATTTCTGATGGGGACCCTGTTTTTATACAGGTCATGGAACTCCGAGGTAACTTCTAATATCCTCATATTTTACAACTGGGGGTACTTTGTTTATTATAATACACAAGTTTTAGTGAGTCATGTGACAGAAATGACATCAGAACTCACCGTTTATAACTGATGACATCAGAACTCACCGTTTATAAAGATATCATTTCCAAGATATTCATGGCTTTTGTGTATTATAAACAGATTATCCCCCTTTTCATGTGCCTGTCATTGTCATTACAAAGTACAACCCTCCCCCACTTCCCTTCTAATTCCGTATTCCGGTTTTCATTTCGGATTATTTAGCAGCACAAATAGCTCCCCAAGAGCTTGACGGGATTTCAATATACCATTACAGAACGAGAAGCAGAAAGGAAAATTAAATCTCCAAAGACGGAAAATATCTGCACGAGCCGGTTAAACAGCTCTTTAAAGGAATAATTTATCCATCTTGAGGGAAATGTTAAATAGCTGCCTAATCCCTGAGTATTTGGGGGGGAAAAGTAAATAAATAGAAAGTATGTGATTATAGTTTGGTGAGCCGGCTAAGATAATGAAGAATTATGTTAGCGTTTCAGCTGGTAAATGGGAAAAGTTTTAAAAGAATCGATTTCCGAAGTGTAATGGGCCTTTATAAATGCAAATTGCACCCACTGGCTCTTTAGGATTTTAAGAAATGTAAACCCTCAAAATAAACAAATGTAAAATCTCACTTCTAAGCACCTGAGCTATTTACATTATTTTCTAGTTTTTAAAATATTAGCAGTTCTTAATTCTTAAAGGGGTGGTTCACCTTTACGTTAACTTTGAGTATGTAATAGAAAGGCTAATTCTAAGCAACTTTTCAATTGGTCTTCATTTTGTCTTTTCTGATCATTTGCCTACTTCTCACTCTTTCCAGCTTTCAAATGGGGGTCGCTGACCCCATCTAAAAAAAAACAAATTCTCTATAAGGCTACAAATGTATTGTTAAAGGGGTTGTTCACCTTCCAAACACTTGTTTCAGTTCAGTTGGTTTCAGATTGTTCCCCAGAAATAAAGATGTTTTTTATGTCTGTATAACTTTTTTTCAATTAGTTTTCATTTTTTATCACATTTCCAAAATCTCAGTTTGAAGTTGAATGTTCGTGTCTCTGGTGTTTGAGTCTGGCAGCTCAATAATTCAGGTGCAGACTCTGAACTGTTACAATTTTGCAACATTTAGTTGATACATTTCTCAGCAGCGTCTCTGGAGTATTAGCAACTATTTTACAGGGTCGGCGACCCCCCTCCCAGAGCTGCTTTAGAAGGCGCTAGAAGACACTTTACACTTTAATATAAGAAAATGGTCACACATAGAAAGCGATTGGAAAAAGTCTATTTCTAAGGAACAATCTGAAAACCAACTGAACTGAAATAAAGTGTTGGCAGCTGAACAAGCCCTTTAATGCTACTTTTTATTACTCATCTTTCTATTCAGACCTCTCCTATTCATATGCCAGTCTCTTGTTCTAATCAGTGCATGGTTGCTAGGGGAATTTGTGCAAAGTCTGCTGGAGCAGCACTAACCGGTGTTTTTTGAAAATAACAGTATCTCTTTAAGTTTACTTCAAGTAGCTTATAGAATGTCCACTTTTTAGAAATTTGTTTTCATAATTTTATAGTTTTTTTTTTTTAAATGTATTTGCCTTCCTCTTCTACCTCTTTCCAGCCTTTAAATGAGTGTCACTAAACCCCCACAGCCAAAAAAAAATTCTTTGTAAGGCTACAATTCTATTGTTATTTTTACTTTTTTTACTTATATTTCCATGCATATCCTCTACTAGTCATATTCCCATCTCGAGTTTAACGCACTGCCTAGTTGCTAGCCAAATAACACCCTAGCAACCAGACAGGGTCAGACTGGGCCCACCGGGACGGCTGTCCAGGGCCCCCCTCCGGCCTCCCCCTACAATGACGCGCCGCTCTGCGGGCACATTTGTAGGAGCGCTCGACGTGCACTGAAATTTTTTTTCTGGTACAATCCCAATTTGGGGAGAGGGGGTCTGACCCAGGTGGGGACCCATGAGGGTCAGGGCCCACCAGGTTTTTTTTCCGGGTTTCCCGCCGGGCCAGTCCGACACTGCAACAAGATAGCTGCTAAGATACCAAATGGAGAGCCACTGACCAAAAACTTAGTAACTGGAAAACCATTGATTGCAATCAATGTCTACATCGTATTAAAAGTTCATTTGAAGGTGAACTACCCCTTTAATGCGGCGTTTGCTAGAATAGGAACATCTTGTGAGGCTGCTGAGCTTGGAACTGAACAGAGGAACCCGGATAATGTTCTCTGCTCAACAACGTCATTCTCTAAGCACAGTGACATCGCAAGACGTTTCTTTTCTTATTAATTTCCTTTTCAGTCAATTGAACCGTCAACATGAACAGCATGTGGCACTGTTATTTCAAATTCAACTAATATCTAATAATAGGAAGAAGAAAAAAAAGAAGGAATGCTGTGCTTAAAGGACAAGTAAAGTGTAAAATAGAATAAGGCTAGAAATGCTGTATTTTGTATACTAAACATAAACATGAACTTACTGCACCACAAGCCTAGTCAAACAAATGATTTATGCTTTCAAAGTTGGCCACAGGGGTCACCATCTTGAAAACATCTTTGCAAGACTGTGCACATGCTCAGTGTGGTCTGGGTTTCTTAGGGATCGTCATAAATGATTAAAACAGCACAAGTCAAATAATATCTGCCAGAAGCCGATACAGCAAGACTGATTAATAATCAGAATATACAGACTGCACTGGGTCCTGTGTTGTCATGTAATCTAATGTGGATTTTATAGTTTAATACAAACTTTCTCCAACTCTGCAGAACCAGTGGCTGCAGCAAAAATAATTCTCCAAATAAAATCCCAGTTTATCTGTTTAAATCTGGCTACATGATCTTTGTCCCTGCAGCTGGAGTTGGAAACAGTAAAGGGGATGTAAAGGCAAAAATAAAATCCAATACAAATCTCTACAGTCGCCGACTGCTCTACAGGGAAACAAACAAAGCTGCTTGAGTTCTGCATGGCTGGGAAGTAAGGCGGAGGCTCCCCCTGCTGTTCATAAGTATGATTGTTTCCCTGCTCAGCAGTTAGGGACCGTCTGACAATTCCTATCCACAGCAGTAAATGAAGGGAGAATTTCACTACGTACAGTCAGGTTTCTTATAAAAACAGTACACATTTTTAATAGGCGTGCACCAAATCCAGGATTCGGTCTTTTTCAGCAGGATTCAGCTGAATCCTTATACCCAGCAGAACCAAATTTGCATATGTAAATTAGGGGCGAAGAGGGAAATCGCGTGACTTTTTGTCACAAAACAAGAATAAAAAATGTTTTTCCCTTCCCACCCCTAATTTGCATATGCAAATTAGGATTGGGTTCGGTATTCAGCCGAATCCTTTGTGAAGGATTCTGCCGAATCCAAAATAGTGCCCGCACCTTTGGTTGGGGATAACATTTTTACTCAACAGGGGCCCTTTAAGCCATGCGAGACAATTTGACTCAGGAGAATGGAAAACCTCTCCTTGGGAAAACCTGACTTCTCAACCCTTCATAACTACACCCCCAAGACCTTCACGACCAATTATTACATGTATATTATAATATACAAATATTGCCTAGTAACTTCAAGGAACGCTGATCCACATTATAGGACAAGGCATTCTGGATAATAGATCCCATTCGTTTGCAAAAAAAAAAAAAAAAAAAAAAAATTCTGTTATGGAAAAGGAATATGAGTAAATATACACGTTATAAGTGACAACTAAGATTGTGTGATATTGGTGTATTGTGTAAATAAACAACACAAAAAAATGACAACACACTTTCCATGCCAGACTTTGTTTATACAGAGGCAAATCCAGCCACTATGCAGCACAGATATATTTATATGCACAAACACGGGCGAGTAACAACCATTGGAGATATATATATATATATATATATACATAGTGCAAGTCCTTAACAAACAGATATAATACCCAGTAAAAATCCCCGGGACTTCTAACAAGGAAATTGTAAACATGTCCTTTATTCACAACCAGAATTGGCAAAGCACGTGTGGCTTATTGTGTTTGTTTAGCCGTAGAACAGCAGTGCAAAGAGCATTGTGTACGTGTTTTACGTCTTTGCATATTTGTATTTATTAACATGCGCTCCTGTCCATTTATACACGAGTAGGAGCTGCCATAGTGCTTGCATGTGATAGGGATAGAAGTTAACTATTTATATACAGAAGGATATTTCATGTAATGTATTGGGGTACATCTCCCCTGCCACTGTAACAGCACCCCAACACTAGATTTACTGTAGCAGACATTGATGTGATTTTACTTAATATATTCCCCTTAACCACCTACTATCCATATAAATCCTATCTCTAAACCAATATATATACAGTTTTAAAGACATTACACTGAAAAGTCAGTAGCAAATCAGGCCAGAAGCTGCAACAGAACAGCACCGTACAGCAGTACTTAAAGAAGGTAGTTCCCCTTTAAATTAACTTTTTTGTTCTAAGCAACTTTTCACTTGGTCGTCATTTTTTTTCTTTTATACAGTTTTTGAATTATATTCCTTCTTCTTCTCTTTCCAGCTTTCAAATGGGGGTCACTGACCCCATCTAAAAAAACAAATGCTCTATAAGGCAACAAAATGATTGTTATTGCTACTTTTTATTATTAATATTTCTATTCAGGCCTCTCCTATTCATATTCCAGTCACTTATTAAATTCTTGGTTGCTAGGATAATTTGGACCTTAGCAACAAGATTGCTGAAATTGCAAACTGCAGAGCTGCTGAATAAAAAGCTAAATAACTAAAAAACTACAAATAATAAAAACCAATTGCAAATTGTCTCAGAATATCAATCTCTACGTCATACTAAGGGGCAGATTTAATCAAGGGTCGAATTTCGAAGTAATGGGAGTTTTTTTGAACTCCCATAACTTCGAAATTCGAATTAAAAAAGACCTTAGAAAGTCCACCAATTGACTCCAAATAGGCTAAAACAGCAATTCAGCAGGTTTTAGATGGCCAATGGTCGAATTCAAATTTTTAAAGAGACAGTACATGATAAATTTCGATATTTAATTTTTTTTCATTCGAATTTTCACTTCAACCATTGATATATCTGCCCCTAAAAGTTTCTTTTAAAAGTGAACAACCTCTTTAAAAAAAATAGTTGCAGTACAGATTTTCAACTGGCTGTAATGATGGACCGGACTGGCATTTTGGATACCAGAAATTGGAGCCAGGAGACCGGTTAGGCCTCACGAGTACCAGAGCATATACAGACTGTCCGTTCAGGCATGATACATGTATTATACACATTAATATAGTTAAAGTAGAAGAGTTTGTTCCTAGAAGTGACATACATCAGCCCTTTAAATATCAAGCAGCTATTCTTACGGTGAAGGGGTTATAGGGTATGCAGTATACAGTGCATGTAGCAGTATAAGGGGAGCCCACCACTACCTGGTAAGATTATAGCACATGTAGTACTTCTTTTTAAATCTCCCCTTCTCCTCTTTGTAGCAACGTCCATGCAGCAATCAGATTATTACTAGTTTTTACACCCATTTCATTTTAGACTCAATAACAACATCCTCTGCCTGCTAAGTACAAGCTGAAAGCAAGGGGTATAATAAAAGGGGTTGTTCACCTTCAAACAACTAGTTGTTTTTAGATAGATCACCAGAAATAAAGACTTTTTCCAATGACTTTCTATTTTCTATGTGTGACTGTTTTTCTAATATAGAAGCGTAAAGTGTCCTTTTTCACCTTCTAAAGCAGCTCGGGGGGGTCGCCGACCCTGTAAACAGTTCTACATTGATACTTTTAGGGGAATATTTATCAAGGGTCGAATTTCGAATTGAAAAAACTTCGAAATGCAAATTCAAAAATGAAGTCGAAGTTTTTTTTGGTCGAATAGGTCAGTTTTCAATCGAATAGGTCTGTATTTGGCCGAATAGGAATCGTTCAAAGGAATAGCGCATTCGATCAAAGTTTTTCCCAAAAAGAACTTTGATTTATTAAAGTCCACCAATTGACTCTGTAGGTTCTAGGAGGTCCACCAGAGGCTAAAACAGCAATTCGGAAGGTTTTAGATGGCAAATGGTCAAAGTTGAAGTTTTTTAAAGAGACAGTACATAATAAATTTCGATATTCAAATTTTTGAAACTTTTTCAAATTCAAATCAAATTTGGACTATTCCCTAGTTGAAGTACACAAAATATACAAAAATAGCTTGAAATTCGATTTTTTTTTCATTCGAAAATTCACCTTGACCTTTGATAAATCTGCCCCTTAGTTGATACATTTCTTATCTTTGTCCCTGCTGAGCAGAATCTCTGGGTTTCATTACAGGCAGCTGTTAGATTTGATACAATAGTTACTAATACTCCAGAGAAGCTGCTGAGAAATGGATCAACTCAATGTTGCAAAATTGTAACAGTTCAGAATCTGCTCCTGAATTACTGAGCTGTCAGACTCAACACCAGAGACATGGACATTCAACCTTAGCTTTTGGAAAAGCAGTAAAGAATAAATAATGGAAAGTAATTGAAAAAAAAAACTATTTCTAGTGAACAATTTAAAAACAACTGAACTGAAAAATAGTGTTTGTTAGGTGAACAACCCCATTAAGCATTCATGCTACAATCATTCGGACGGTTACAGGAAGTATTTATCAGACAATATAAAAGTCTTTGTATAAATATGTACATGAAATTAGCCACATATCCAGCGGCCCTCCAGCCAAATACAACTGCCAGCACCGGGAGCGGATAAGGGCAGGGTACATCATTGAAAGCATGGCAAAAGATTTCAAAAATTGTTAGGGTTTCTGGGAGTTTTGCAGCTGAAGGGCCTCAGATAAGGAGTCCCTGGTATAGAAATTATGGTACCCTGGCACAAGGGAAAACCCTAAATATGATTAAAAATGCCATATTTTATATACTGAACTTATTGCACGAGGCTAAAGTTCCAGCTTGTCAATAGCAGCAATGATCCAGGACTTCAAACTTGTCACAGGGGGTCACCATCTTGGAAAGTGTCTGTGACACTCACATGCTCAGTGGGCTCTGATTGGCTGTTGAGAAGCTAAGCTTAGGGCTCGTCACCAATTATCCAGCAGAAAATGAGCTTCCCCTGTAATATAAGCTGATGCTACAGGTTTGCTGATTATTAAATTCTGATGCTAATTGCATTATCTGTATCCATTACTAATCAGTAGGGATGCACCGAATCCACTATTTTGGATTCGGCCGAACCCCCGAATCCTTCGTGAAAGATTTGCAAACCGAATCCGAATTTGAATATGCAAATTAGGGGTGGGAAGGGGAAAACCTTTTAGACTTCCTTTTTTTGTGACAAAAAATCACGCAATTTCCCTCCCCATCCCTAATTTGCATATGCAAATTAGGATTCGGTTCAGCCGGGCAGAAGGATTCGGCCGAATCCAAATCCTGCTGAAAAAGGCTGAATCCTGGATTCGGTGCATCCCTACTAATCAGCCTTATATTGTGACATTTCTATTCTATGGGTACAGTACATTGTGAGTGGGTCCCTAAGCTCAGTAAGTGACAGCAGCACAGAGCATGTGCAGGGAATCAGCAGAAAAGAAGATGGGAGCTACTGGGGCATCTTTGGAGACACAGATCTTTACTGCTAAAGGGCTGTGGTTGCCTTGGGCTGGTACAGAAGGACAAAACATCATGTACAACATTTCTATCTACTTCTTTATATTAAAGTTGCTTGGAAATAGACACCAGTGAATCACTAGTAGCATGCTGGGGTCCTCTAGTGATCGAACAGAGGTATAGCCTCAAAAATTAAAAAAAATCCCAAAAGCATGCATATTATAGTATATATGGTTTATTAATACATATTAAAAAGTATCAAAAAAGTCCCCACATGGCCTAAGCGTTTCATGCTAACCTAGCACTTAGTCATAAGCAATTTGCCTATGACTAAGTGCTAGGTAAGCATGAATTGTGTTAGGCCATTTGGCTAATTTTAAATATGTATTAATAATCTATAGCCACTTTAGTAAGTCTTTAGTTCTCCTTTAAGTAACGTGAGCAGTAGTCATAGCAGTAGTAAAGGTTCTTAGCTCCTTTGTATGAATATGTACATGTAATTGCTGACAATTGTATTGACAACTGCATCATAAGCACCTGCAGTATAACCAGCGGCCCTCCAGCCAAATACAACTCCCAGCAATAGAGACAGAAAACGAGTTAGGGTTTCTGGGAGTTGCAGCTGGAGGGCCTCAGATAACGAGTCCCTGGTATAGCAGGAGTGTGTAAGAAGATTAAGCACCATGAGCAATAGTCATAGTAAAGGCAGTTGGTTTTCAGTTCCGAACAGTCTGTGACATAAAGATATTCCAGCTCAAAAGTTTATGGCATGAATCAGACTAATGCAGAACTGCAAATCCCAACCTTTTAACCAATGGGCACTTTACAAGGTACTTCCTTTCTGAACTGTAGGTGTGAAGTCTGAAATACCTGTCTCCTTGGCACAGCAGGCTAGACATGGAGTCCCAAAATAATAAAAGCTACACCCAGTCCTCCAGGGAGATTAATTGCCAGCAGTGTATATGGCCATGAATATGGATATGTAATCAAAGGCAGAACACTTAGTGCAGGCAAATAATCAAGCCGGTTGCTAGGCAAAGTTATGCAAATTAAATGGAAAGTAAGCTAAAATGATATTAGGGTAATAAGAGCTAAACTGCCATGTGAATGCATGAGGAGAGCCAATGCTGAACTCTATGTAAAGCCCCCCCATACACCGACACTTATAAACTGCCAACAGATTAAGTCGGCAGTTTATTGGGCAGTGTATAGGGCCCTCCTACAGGCTTCCCCCCATCAATATCTGGGCGAAAGTCGACCAGATGACGACTGGGCAGGTTTAAAAATCCAGTCGCATCGAGGGCCGCATCAGTTCATTGATGGAGTCCTCGATCCGACCTCCCGTATTCCTATATATAATATCATAATCCTATAATCGCCCACCTCCGGCAAACACATGGAACTCCCTATGAATGGCCAGAGTAAGACATTGGCTGGGAGGGGAATCAGGAAGCTGTGAACTGAGGATTCCTTAAAGGGGTTGTTCACATTCAAACAACTAGTTGTTTTCAGATAGATCACCAGAAATTACAACTTTTTTCAATTACTTTCTATTTTCTATGTGTGGCTGTTTTTCTAATATTGAAGTGTAAATTGTCATTTTGCACCTTCTAAAACAGTGAAGGTGGGTCGCCGACGCCCCAAACTGTTCGAAATTGATACATTTAGTTGATACATTTCTTATCTTTGTTCCTGCTGAGCAGAATCTCTGGGTTTCATTACAGGCAGCTGTTAGAATTGATACAATAGTTGCTAATACTCCAGAGATGCTGCTGAGAAATGGATCAACTCAATGTTGCAAAATTGTAACAGTTCAGAATCTGCACCTGAATTACTGAGCTGCCAGACTCAAACACCAGAGACAGTGACGTTCAACTTTATACTTAGATTTTGGAAAAACAGTAAAAAATAAATAATGGAAAGTAGCTGAAAAAAGTTTTTCTGGAGAATAATCTGAAAACAACTGAACTTAAAAAAGTGTTTGGAAGGTGAACAACCCCTTTAAAGGGGTTGTTCACCTTTAAATTAACATTCAGTATGATGTAGAGAGGGATATTCTGAGACAATTTGCTATTGGTTTTCATTTTTTATTGTTTGTGGTTTTTGAGTTATTTAGCTTTTTATTCAGCAGCTCTCCAGTTTTCAGTGTCAGCAATCTGGTTGCTAGGGTCCAAATTACTCTAGCAACCATGCATGGATTTGAAAAAAAAAAAGAGAGAGACTGGAATATGAATAGGAGTGGCCTAAATATAAAGAGGAGTGATAAAAAGTAGCAATAACAATACATTTGTAGCTTTAGAGAGCATTTCTTTTTTAGATGGGGTCAGTGACCCCCATTTGAAAACTGGAAAGAGTCAGAAGAAAAAGTCAAATAATTTAACTATAAAAAAAGAAAAAATGAAGGCCAGTTGAAAAGTTGCTTAGATTTAGCCATTCTATACAGGGCTGCCATCGGGGGGGGGGACAAGTGTCCCGGGCATGAAGGGGGGGCCTGGCAGTGCTGCAGTTTTGAAAAGAGCCGGGCCCCCCTTGAGAGCGCTGAAGCCTGCGGCCAGCCGAAATGCGGAAGTGCCGAAGGACCCGAAGCCACGAAAACAGCCAAATGCCGAACTCCCGAAGCTGCGAAAAGACCCGAAGTCACGAAAACAGACGAAATTGAAGTCCTGAAGCGGCGAAAAGACCCAAAGTCACGAAAGGAGGCGAAGTTGAAGTCCTGAAGCCACAAGTTCAATTCTACTGAACACCAATGTGGGGGTTTTTTTTTTTAATCCCCTGGGCACCAATGTATTATTTTGATATTCTATAGAATCTATAGGCCCCTGCCACCAATGTATGTTGAAACATACTATACTTACTATTAGTATGTTTCAGATTGGCCAATTCTAAGCAACGTCACAATTGGTCGTCAGTGTTTAATTTTCTTTTTATAGTTTTTAAATTATTTGCCGCCTTCTGATTCTTTACAGATATTAAATGTCCCTGAGACCCATCTCAAGAGCAAAAGCTCTGTAAGGCTACAGATTTATTATTATTATTTAGGGATGCACTGAATCCAGGATTTGGTTCCGGATTCAGCCTTTTTCATGCGCTAATTAGGGGCGGGGAGGGAAATTGCGTGACTTTTGGTCACTTTTTGATTTTTCGCGAAGGATTCGCGGGTTCGGCCGAATCCAAAATAGTGGATTCGGTGCACCCCTATTATTATTGCTCCTTTTTATTACTTATCTTCCTGTTCTAGTCACATTCAAATTAATGCATGGCTGAAACTGCAAACTGGAGAGCTGCTGAATAAAAAGCTAAATAACTCAAAAACCACAAATAATAAAAAATGAAAACCAATTGCAAATTGTCTCAGAATATCACTCTCTACATTATACAAGAGGTGAACATAAAGTTGAACAACCCTTTAAACCAATATGGCTCTATAAAACGGTTTGCCAGTGGCCCTATGGGAAAAAAAAAAGTCCTCCAATTAAAGTCCATCCTGGTCTGTGTAAATTCATCTCTGTGTTCTCCATTTTATTACAGTTTAAGCTCAATTAACTAAAATCCTGTAAGCAGCACTCTCATTAGTCAGTTGTCTTGCATGTACAATAATGTTTTTTTGGCCATCTACCTAAGAGAAGACTATTTAGCAAAGTTTTAGCTCCTTTTAGCAGTAAGATGAACAGAGGCACAGACTTAGGAACTATACAGCACTCCCTATACTTTTCTTGCTTGTGGGCTGAACCCTGCCCAGTATTCTTATATGATATTCTCTACTAATAGCACTAGGAAACAACAGCTGTTTTCTTAACTGATCAAATTGTCACCACGGGCATTATAACACTGACAGAGCAATGAGATGTTCCCAGTTATAGACCAACCTGTAGCCAATCATAGCTCTAAGCAAACCTGTAGCCAATCAGAGAGCTAGACCCCCTGTACCTGTCACTTGCCCACGGTCATGAAACCACTGTAAAACACTAGTGGACGGAGCTATGTGCTTGTACAGCCAGTAAAAAGAACAAAACTTGGCTGTTTGAAAACATATGCAGGTATGGGATCTGTCATCCGGAAACCTCTTATCCAGAAAGTTTATAATTATGGGATGGCCGTCTCCCATCGACTCCATTTTAGCCAAATAAACCAAATTTTTAAAAATGATTTCTGTTTTTACTGTAATAATAAAACAGTCGCTTGTACTTGATCCCAACTAAGATACAATTAATTATTGGAAGCAAAATCAGCCTATTGGGTTTATTTAATGTTTACATGATTTTCTAGTAGACTTAAGGTATGAAGATCCAAATTATCGACAGATTTGTTATCAGGAAAACCCCAGGATCTGAGCATTCTGGATAACAAGTGTCATACCTGTACCAACAAAATACACAAAATATACCTTCACTTTGTTCATGGCTTTAGTTGACCTTGAAAAAAACCAAAAAAAAAAACAATGACTTTGTAGCACTTTGGATATTGTAACAGCCCCTGAAAGATAAGCGACCAATCAGATATTTGCCTGGTGGCAGCTTGTTGTTAATGAAACCGATGTTCCAAACCTTACTATCATGAGAGTATTTACCCTTTATAATAAGGGCGGCTAGCTGTACAGCACGTCTGAATTCAGTGTCCGGTAAGTGCTCCCACTAAAACATACTTTTTCTCCCCTTTATAATAAGGCATATGGTGTCAGCCATTATTCTCATTAGTTTGGTTATTAAAACACTGGGGTGCCTCCTAAATTATTCACAAGTGTATCTATTCAATAGTAGGGGTTGGGCGCAGATTTTGGGAAGCAAAACTGGTTGCGATGACTTGTCTGCAAAAGCCTCCTGGACTCCATCCTTAAAGGAACAGTTATATATAAGTTATAATAAAAACTGGGTTAATAGAAAAAAGTTTCTAATATAGTTAGTTAGCCAAAAATGTAATGTATAAAGGCTGGAGTGACTGGATGTCTAACATAATAGCCAGAACACTACTTCCTGCTTTTCAGCTCTCTAACTGAGTTAGTCAGTGACTATAAGGGGGGGGGGCACATGGGACATAACTGTTCAGTGAGTTTGCAATTGATCCTCAGCATTCAGCTCAGATTCAAAAGCAACAGTTATGACCCATATGGCCCCCCTCAAGTCACTGATTGGTTACTGCCTGGTAACTGGTAACCAATCAGTGGAAACCAAGAGAGCGGCAAAGCAGGAAGTAGTGTTCTGGCTATTATGTTACACATACAGGCACTCCAGCCTTTACATTTCTGGCTATAACTATATTAGAAACATTTTTTATTTTCCACAGGCTATCTATTTAACCAGTTTTTATTTTTACCCTGAACAATTCCTTTAAGATTTTACAGTCACGCAAGGGACTATTGAGGAAAGGGGCTGCAGAGACTAAAGGAGTCTATAGATGGTCAAATATCAACTTGGCATTTCTTGACTGAGCGTCATCCTGTCAGCCAATCAGGGGGCGTCCTGTCAGCCAATGACTGGGCCATCCAGGAAATCCAGCCTCATCAGGACCAGTTCCAGAGGAATCATTTGGATCATAGTAATGTTGGCCACTACTAGGTCAGTGAGTTTGGGCAAAGATCTAGAAGACAAGAGACCTGACCAATGAGCAGAACCTTAGACACATCGCCATTTTATCATGTATAAATCATTCCTTTAGGAGTCCACTACCCAATGAAGCAGTCCAATACCCTGGCCGAGCTTATGATAAACCAGAGCTTTAGGCACACGGATGGCTGGGTTAGTGGCTTTGGTAACAATTGTGTCTGTGTATAGAAAACACGTATGAAATCCAGGCAGATGGGTCAGTATCAAAGCTATGAAGATTCATCCGTAGGAAACTATGTTCATAAATCCAGCATGGGTCATGGCCAAGAACTGATCTGGTCTTTCAGCAGTCGGAGAAATCACCCCAGACTTGCGGGCCTGTAGGTTGTGCACCTAAATGTTCCATCACAAATAGTTTAAACAGTGACATGATCTTCATTCACACAGTCAGGGATGTGCTGATATGGTCAACTATGTGGTCATTGCCCCCGTCCATGGGTCTGCTGGATCAGTACATTTATACCATTATAACACTGGTGTAAAACAAAGCTAAACCAGCATAAAACCAGAGAGTTACGTAATGCTTAGCATGAATTGTAAACAGTTTAAAATAAAAATGACATTCAATATGGTGGTGGCTGAGCACTTAAATAACATTTTACACATAAATAAGAAATTGTACAGCCTCTGCGAACAACAAAATGTAAAAGTAAACCCTAAAAAAAATGTAATACAATATTACTTTCCGCTAGGGAGATCCGGATGGCTTCTGTGCAGTTGTTCTGTAGCATAACTCCCAGAACCTCCCAGAATAATGGGATTTGTATTCTGTAGCACAACTCCCAAAACCTCCCAGAATAATGGGATTTGGATTCTGCAGACAGGACCTCCCTGATGCTAAGGTGCAGTATCCGTAAATAGCAGACACAGCTTTTCAAGCGACCGTTGCAAAAACCTGTCTGGGCCATTGTCCCACTTTTAAAGAACAGGTTCCCTATAGTGGTAACACTTTTCACAGCTGTGCAGCAGCGAGTGTATTGGGAAAGATAGGTCAAACTGCACAGAATGGCAATTCCAGTCTTCTAGATTTCCTATAAAACCATTACACCTGAGTGAGGATTTCTACAGACACTTTCAGATCGTGGCCTTATGGATGGCGTCGATTCCACTGAAAATTGCCCACTGAACATGGTTTTGGCAATTATCCACGTCTAACACTCAGCAGGATGAATCCAGCAGCCGCTGACGAACTTTCTTGTCCTCTGTTTTTGCATTGTCACTTGAGGGCTGAACTGTAAAAAAAAAAAATTTTTTAAAAAATCAACAGTTTACAAAATGAGACTTTCATGCTGAAGGCTCTGAATATGTGGCAATTAACTTGAAATGAAAAGGCTCCATCAGTATGCACAATGCTATTAGGCTACATTAAACACACCAGGATTTTAGTAATGGTCTCAAAGCAAATAAACATCACCATCTAGTGGCCATGAATAGATGATACTTTTCTACTACAGAGATAGATAGATAGAGATATATATATATATATATATATATATATATTATAGATTACAGATAGATTATTGTATAGATTGTATTATACCTGTAGATTACAGATTATAGATAAGCAGTGCCCAAAAAGTAGGCTGGCCTATGGGAGATTTATAGACTGTAACAGTTCATCCATTATTTAAAATAAAAAAAAATAAGGTTAGGTAAGGGATGAGCGCTGTTCATATACCTTTAGATTAACAGGATTTACTATCCATTTAAAAGATAACATTTATGGCTTTAAAAATGGAATAAGCAAACTTTCAGCATTGCGCCCTCAACTGAAGCTGCCCATAGACATATGATTTTTGGCCCATCTGTGGACTCAGAATAATCGTCAGGACATTTTTCATACCATGGCGATTGGTCATTTAGACAGGTCAGAAGATTTCTGTCGGATAATGATAAAATCTCTGCATCTATTGCCCGATATCCATGGGGGACTGTCACTACTATTTCTCAGACAAAACTTTTGTATGATTGTTGTCTGTACATTAATGGCCAGAACATCATCTGATTTGTTCTTTTGCCTACTTATTTAGTCTGAATGGTTAGTTCTACTGACATCACACGCATGTGTATGATGAGCAAATTGTGGCATTCGTGTGTGTGTGACTAAACATGGCCGCTCTATCTGCTCCCTCCTGTCCTAGCGCTGGCAGGGGACAATTTTTCAACAAAAACTACTTTACCCACCCAACTAGAGTGTGAGCTCTATTAGCCCCACACTTTTGGTTATGTACAATATTTCTGCCCAACTGGGGCCCTTTAAGTGCCGTTCTAGTACACCTGTATAGTATAATTGTAAAAACGCATGTTTCTTGCAAACTTCTACAAGCTATGCCTTATTTCCAAATGCAATTGCAGATACTTTCTTCCATACATGCCCGTAACAATTTGCAGTAAGCACCAATGCACCCACATTAAGCCTGCACTGATGAACTGAGCTCAGTAAACCCTGGAATTACAGCAGCCTGGATTTGGGGGTAATTCCTGGGTACCCATAGCAGCTTGCATCCATAGACTCAAATGATGCCTTCCACACTTAGACAACATGCCCCTCAACTTGTGTGCAATTCACGAAGCGAAATTCAGTGCATTTCGTGCAAGTTGTAGTGAATCCTTCTTAGCAAGGGTCAACTATCACATTGGAATTATAAAAACCCTGCAATGTGGCTTTAAAAAAAGTGGCAATTTTGTATCCATTTAGTGCACTAGGCTTGTAACTGTGCCCTATGGTATCTTTGTTGTTCCGAATGGGTACAGGGTTTGTAAAACTGAACATTTTTGAATTTACCTGCAAGTTCAACGTCATCCTTTTCTGTATTATTTGGGACGGCGGATGCACATTTAAATGCCAGTTTTCCATCCACGGTGTCTGTCTTCACAGTTCCTAAAGAAGTTAAGTACTGCATGGTGTCAAAACTCTCTCCGTTATCCTTAATATTCTCCAACACCTTGAGGAACTTGTATGATTTCAGCTCACTAACGTTCTCTTCCAGGAACAGAAGGAACAGGCTGTGGTCATCGTAGGCTTTGGCTGGAGCTTGCTGAACACTGAATGTAGGAAGCACCTCATAAACTTTCAGGACATTGGTGGTTTTCCTAAAGGGAACCAGCATGGCGTAAATAATAAACGGCATCGTCAGGACGTAGACAATGAGATTGATGTAACTGAGAAGCTGGAAGACTCCCACGGCTATAAGCTTGCACTGCACTAAAGAAGGTAACGTGGTGTCGTTCTTCAATATCCCGGTGCGGATGTTACAGGTGAACTCGTCCGTCAGAGAGAACAGGCTGATATAATAGCCCAGATAGATACAGGCCGTGAACACAATGACGAGCGTCAGCGTCCGGCAAATTAGATATTTGATGATGAGGCCGAAGGATTTTTTTTTCGTCTTCAGATACTGCTCCACGATTGGGTACTTGTAGTGGCTTAGAGGGATTTCCCACAGGCTGCAATGGAAACGCATAGATGGTTGCAGAAGTTATAAAGGCACAAACAAAAGAACTGCTTCACTGAGAAGAATGGAATAGAGAAAATGAATTAAAATGGTACTGACTCCATCCCATATATAATATTATGATTATTTGGGATGGGGTCCCATAATCCTAAATACTGGAGCTGCAAACTACTTGCTCCTCAAAGAACCAAACAAATGAATAAATAAAACATCTATAGTTTCCAAAGAATCCTTCTCCCCTCTGCAGCAGATTCAAAATAGTCACACCCCTACTCACCTCTGCAGCAGATTATACATAGACACACCCTACTCACCTCTACAGCAGATTATACATAGACACACCCTACTCACCTCTACGGCAGATTATACATAGACACGCCCCCGACTCATCCTCTGCAGCAGATTATACACAGACATGCCCCTACTCATCAACTGCAGCAGATTATACATAGCCACTCCCTTACTCACCATTGCATCAGATTTTACATAGACACGCCCCTACTCACCCCTGCAGCAGATTATAAATAGACACGCCCCTACTCACCCCTGCAGCAGATTATAAATAGACACGCCCCTACTCACCCCTGCAGCAGATTATACATAGACACGCCCCTATTTATCCTCTGCAGCAGATTATACATAGACACGCCCCTATTTATACTCTGCAGCAGATTATACATACACACCCCATCTCCCCTCTGCATCAGATTATATATAGCCACACACTTACTCACCATTGTAGAAGATTATATATAGACACACCCCTAATCACCTCTGCAGCAGATTATACACAGACAAAACCCTACTCACCTCTGCAGCAGATTATACATAGACACGCCCCTACTCACCTATTCAGCAGATTATAGACATGCCCCTACTCACCCGTTCATCAGATTATACATAGACATGCCCCTACTCAGCCATTCAGCATATTATACATAGACACACCCCATGTCACCTCTGCAGCAGATTATACACAGACACGCCCCTATTTACCTATTCAGCAGATTATAGACACGCCCCTACTCACCCGTTCAGAAGATTATACACAGACATGCCCCTATTCCGCATTCTATACATAGACACGTCCCATGTCACCTCTAATGCGGGTTGAACATAGTCATGTCCCTATACATAACTTCTTACCTCTGTTGAAGGTTCTCGCTCACAATGGGGGAGTTGGCTCCATCTCTCTTGTCAGAACTGTTCAGGTTATTGGCAGCCTTGAGGTCTTTAATATCCCGGTTGTAACATTTGTCAAGCTCCTCCATGATAAACTTGAGGTCTGAGCTGAGGTGGGGGGAGGCTGTGAAACGCCAGAATAAATTTGGAAGGTAGAGAAGAACGGCCACAAGGAGCAGGATATATGGGAAAAACTGGAAGGAAATAAGCAGGCACCAAAATTCAGCATTTGCTTTGTTTGTGTGTGAATGAGAGCAAGGAAAATACTTTAATTTGATTATTTTGCCTTTAAATAGGGTGTAATGGGCTACTGAGCATAACAATACATGAAAAACAAGTGATCTTCCAGCCTCTTTCTTTCTACTGACAACTTCCTTGACTACTTGGTGGTCAGAATGGTGACATGGGGCATGTCTATGTAATGACCAGCAGGTGGCGCTGTTGTAACAAAATTCATTCATATTAACAGTACAAGTATCCTTTAATATCTTGGAATTAAAAATAAATAAATAAATAATGAATGTACTTTGCAACCCTTCTTAGAATAGCACTCTCATCAATTTTACATTCACTTATTTTAAAGGTTGTGCAAAATAAAAAATGTTTCTAATATAGTTAGTTAGCCAAAAATGTAATGTATAAAAGCTGGAGTGATTTGATGCATAAAATGTCAGTCAGACACTACTTCCTGCTTTTCAGCTCTCTTGGTTTAAACACTGACTGGTTACCCTGGTTACCAGGCAGTAACCAATCAGAGACTTGATGGCGGGCCACATGGGTCATATCTGTTGCTTTTGAATCTGATCTGAATGCTGATGATCAATTGCAAACTCACTGAACAGTTATGTCCCATAGGCCCCCCCCCAAATGTACCATGTGGCCCCCCTTCAAGTCGCTGACTAGCTCAGAGTTCTAGAGCTGAAAAGCAGGAAGTTGGATTCTGGCTGTTTTATTAGACATCTGTTCACTCCAGCCTTTATACATTACATTTGTGGCTAACTAACTACCGTATATACTCGCGTATAAGCCGAGATTTTCAGCACCCAAAATGTGCTTGAAAATCCTACCTCAGCATATACCTCGGCATATACGCGGGTCAGCGCGGTGAGAGGCAGTAAGAGAGAGAGAGGTTCCATGGCAACGCGTCCTGCGTCCTGCCTATGTTCTACCCACGGACATCACGTGGTTCATGGACAGCGCTAAACCCAATGACTTATTTATGAGTGACATACGGTATATGTATAGAAGTACTAGTGTCCCCGCTCTTCATCTGGTCCTTTAAACCCTCCTCCGTCCCACCAACAAACCCACCCCAGTACCTGCTACTCTTTGCCTTCAGTCTCCCCTTACTCTCAACTACCGTACTTCCTGTTTCTCTCAGCCGCGCCTGCGCACAAGCCGCAATTCCCTTCCGGCAGAGCTAAAACTACTCCTCCCGGCATGTCTTTCTCTGGCATACGGGAGATGTTACCGGTACGTAACGATGACGCAGATTGGAGGCGGAAGTCAGCTGTGCTGAGGTTCGAGGTCTGGGGGAGAGAACGACCGGGAGCTGCGGTGAGTAAATCGATCGGTTTGGGACCGGACACTGCGGGCGTAGAGATTTGAGTTTCGAGTAAGGCGAGTAAGGTGACTCAGTTAACTACAATTCCCACAATCCTCTGCTGTCAGTAGAACGCTGGGGGTTGCAGTTAGAGGCTTCGAGTGGTTAACAGAGCTCAGGGCAGAGCCTCTTTGTACTGGTAACATCACTGCTGCTATTAGCACCTGTATTTTATTTATATATGTGGCTCAGCTATTGAGTGGATCTGTTGGGATGTTTGTTCCCTTTGTTATGAGGTGGGTACGACTAGCTGCTGCCTGGCCAATCAATTACATTTTTTTTTAAACTTGTGCTTGTTTTTATGAATTAATGTTTTAAGCATCATGGCTTGATTTTTAACATTAAACCGACTGTTTGATATTTCTGAGACTTTTCTGAGTTGTGTCTAGGCTTATACGCGAGTCAATACGTTTTTCTGGGTTTCATAGGTAAAATTAGGTACCTCGGCTTATACGCGGGTCGGCTTATACACGAGTATATACGGTATATTAGAAACATTTTTTATTTTGCACAGCCTGTCTATTTACACAGTTTTTATTTTCACGCTGAACTATTCCTTTAAGACCTGTTATAGACTGTGAGAGATAGCAGTGAATGTTCTAGGCTAGCTAGCACTCATGGATCACCTAGAAAAGGGGGAAAAAATACCTTTTTGGGTGGAAAAGCCAAAACTCTTACACCAAGCTGGACAAGGCATGAGATACTCTAGTGCCTCTGAGTGTGAAGTGGCAATATGGGTGAATATTATTTTGTATGAAGACATTTGGCAATACTGGGCAGGATCTAAATGTGCTCCATTTGTAGATTATTTTTACAATAGATAGGTAAAAGGCTGTGCTAAATAAAAAATGTTTCTAATATAGTTAGTTATCCAAAAATGTAATGTATAAAGGCTGGAGTGACTGTATGTGTAACATAATAGCCAGAACACTACTTCCTGCTTTTCAGCTCTCTAACTATTGAGTTAGTCAGTGATAATAAGGGCAGAGACACAGGCTGCTATTTCGGGAGATTAGTCGCCCAGCAACAAATCACTTCTTCTTCGGGCGACTAATGTCCCTGAACCGCCTTCGCGCTGGCTAGAATGTAAATCGCCAGCGGGATGGCATTGGGATCATATCGGCTTTCCAAAATCGCCCGAAGTTTCCTTGTGGGGCAGTTCAGGGAGATAAGTCTGAAGAAGCGATTTGACGCTGGGCGACTAATCTCCCGAAATAGCAGCGTGTGTCTCTGCCCTAAGGGGGGACACATGGGACATAACTGTTCAGTGAGTTTGCAATTGATCCTCAGCATTTAGCTCAGATTCAAAAGCAACAGTTATGACCCATGTGCCCCCCCCAAGTCTGATTGGTTACTGCCTGGTAACCAATTAGTGGAAACCAGGAAGTAGTGTTCTGGCTATTATGTTACACATCCAGTCACTCCAACCTTTATTCATTACATTTTTGCCTAACTATATTAGAAACATTTTTTATTTTGCACAGCCTATTTACCCAGTTTTATTTTTACACTGAACAATTCATTTAAGTGAGTGTATGCAGAGTAGCAGAATTTCTGTATTGTCCATGCACCCTACTAGTTGTGCAGGGGGACAACTGGAAGGAAGCCACAACAGCACTTAGTATATACCCATAATAGTACACAGGACAAGTGCATACCCACAATATCATGGATGTGCCGTGTTCCAGTATCAGTTACTATGTGGGACGTACCTTATGAAGCCACAGGGGGACGTTACCAGAGTCGCTCTGAGACAGGTGCTTTTGCTGAACTGCTGCCCAGCAGAAAGAGTCGACATAAGCAGCCTGGCGCCATGAGAATGAAGTGGGAGCAAAGCAGCTAATTTGGGAACCTGAAAATAAGGATAAATTGAAGCAAGAAATTATATAAAGAAGATGAGAACCCACAGGTTCAGTCATTGCACATATACTGGATACATCCTTTATAGGTTGCTACAAAGACTGCATTTGACTTGGATTGGCAAAGGATTAAAGGCACAGTAACACAAAAAAATGAAAGTGTAATAAAAATATAATGTACTGTTGCCCTGCACTGTTATAACTGGAGTGTTTGTTTCAGAAACTCTACTATAGTTTATATAAAGAAGCGGCTGTGTAGCCATGGGGGCAGCCAATCAAGCACAGGATACACAGTAGATAACAGATAAGTACTACTATAGTTTATATAAACAAGCTGCTGTGTAGCCATGGGGGCAGCCATTCAAGCACAGGATACACAGTAGATAACAGATAAGTACTACTATAGTTATATAAACTCGCCCCCATCCTTTTTCCTTTAGACTGCTCCTTTATACTATTTTTTACTCACTTCAACAAACCGACCTTCCTTCCATCCCTCCACCTATGCCCCACGGGGGAAATAAACAGCAGAGTTACTATGGCACCTCATATCCACACCCAGTCCAACGAGGTAGAAGTTTTACCTAATCATAACTTATAAAATAAAAACCTCTGTCCCCACTAAGTTACAGAACATTTGTTCTTACGATTCCAGACCCACTCCATATACATGGGTAGAATACAGATGGAGCACACACATCAGGGCTATTAGATACTCCACCCTATAAAATATGACAGCCGTATAGCATTGGGAAAACATATAAATCAGAGAAAAGGATAACATGAGAAAGTTAAAAAATATATAAGTATTTTCTCTGTTTGCAGAGTGTGAAGAGACAGAAACAGAGAAGGAGAATGAACAATACTCCATATTAATATGCAGGACATTAGGGGGCAGAACTCATGACACGGACAGTACCAGGCTTTCAGCTCACAATCAGATTAGCAAAACATGTGATACTGAATCCCTTTAACCCATCCATGATAGAGAACCTTAATTTATGCAGAAAACTGATTGGTCTATTCTGGGGAAAAGTACAATGGGCACTTTATGTGAATACTCATATGAATACTCTGATATCCTGCTAGATGGGGTTTTATCCAGCTTCAAATATGACATATTATGAGGTTCAGAACAAGAAATGTACATTTAAAATTAAAGGGGTTGTTCACCTTTGAGTTAATGGTTAGTATGATGCAGAGAGGGATTTTCTAAAACAATTTGCTATTGGTTTTCTTTTTTTTATTATTTGTGGTTTTTGAGTTATTTAGCTTTTTATTCAGCAGCTCTCCAGTTTGTAATTTCAGCCATCTGGTCACTAGGGTCCCAATTCCCCTAGCAACCATGCACTGATTTGAATGAGACTGGAATATGAATAGTAGAGGCCTGAATAGAAAGATGAGTAATAAAAAGTAGCAATAATTATATTTGTAGCCTTACAGAGCATTTGTTTTCTTAGATGGGGTCAGAGACCTCCATTTGAAAACTGGAAGGAGTCAGAAGAATAAGTCAAATAATTCAAAAACGATGAAAATAAATAATGAAGACCAATTGCAAAATTAAAACCAATTGCAAATTGTCTCAGAATATCATACTAAAAGTGAACTCAAAGGTGAACAACCCCTTTAAAGGGAATATCAACCCAAAACATGATGTTTGGCCTAATAAAAGGAAAGATCTTTCCAAGCAACTTTGCATTATACATTCACTATACATTATTTCTATATGTATTGCAGAGTCTGTCCTTTCTATTCTCTGTTGCTACAATGTAAGGTGAGGCAACTGATTAACAGACCTGACTTTGCTGGGGAACGAAGACTTTGTTTAAAAAAAACAACAACCAGGAGATAAGCAAATGCTGCTTATATCAGGAATTGTGACTTAAAAAGCACAAATTATTTTTTAAATGAATATTGGAAACTTGCTTAGAATTATGATTTCTTGTAGCAGGCACATTTTTATTTTGGGGTTGACTTGCCCTTTGAGGACCTGAGCATCCTCTCACTGACGGAGGGGGGAGAATCACTAGACTTTGTTCCCAGTCTAAGTTAACCAGGTGACAGTTTAGTTTCTTTGCTCACTGTCATTCAATGCTGGGCTTGTTATGACCACAGCTCAGGGTACGACCCAATGCCACACGCTGCACAAAGGCTTCTTTGTAAGATTCGAGCAAATAATCGGGTCAGGCCGTTCCTATTTTATATCAGGGGGAATAAAACAGAAGCATGTGAATCTGATTCAAACCCTATGAAGATACAGTTCATTAGTTGCGCTTATCAGTTCATATTAAAGAAAGCATATGTAATATCACATGCGTGTGTCTAGTGTTCAAGGCTTGACAATCATAAATACACAATGTTCCCTTTGCGTGCCAGCTTGGAGACTGGGAATTAGTTAAGGGCTTCCAGATGGCGGATCAGGACTGTAGACATGTCGTCTTATGACTATGGGTGGATTAGCAAGAACTTAAAAGGGGTTGTTCACCTTTGAGTTCACTTTTACTATGATATAGAGAGGGATATTCTGAGACAATTTGCAATTGGTTTTCATTTTTTATTATTTGGGGTTTTTGACTTATTTAGCTTTTTACTCAGCAGCTCTCCAGTTTGCAATTTCAGTAATCTGGTTGCTAGGATACAAATTACCCTAGCAACCATGTATCAATTTGAATAAGAGACCAGTATATGAATAGGAGAGGCGTGAACAGAAAGATTAGTAATAAAAAGTAGCACTAAAAATTAGGGATGCACCGAATCCAGGATTCTGCCTTTTTCAGCAGTATTCGGATTTGGCCGAATCCTTCTGCCCGGCAAATTTGCATATGCAAAATAGGGGTGGGGAGGGAAATTGCGCAACTTTTTGTCACAAAACAAGGAAGTAAAAAAGGTTTTCCCCTACTTACCCCTAATTTGCATAGGGCCGAATCTTTCGTGAAGGATTTGGGGGTTTGGCTGAATCCGAAATAGCGTATTCGGTGCATCCCTACTAAAAATAAATGTGTTTTTTAGATGGGGTCAGGGACCCCAATTTGACAGCTGGAAAGAGGCAGAAGAAAAGGGAAACAATTAAAAAATAAATTGATTAGAATCGGCCATTCTAGAACAAGAGTTAACTTAAAGGTGAACCACGCCTTTAACTAAAGGCATAGAAAAAAACATCAAGAAGCTTTTGGGTCTGACTAGAATATTGGGTAATACTCAGCAGTACTCAGTATACAGGCTAAAGCACAATATTAAAATCATGCCATAGGATCAGTTAAGCTGGCCATACATGGGGCAATAAAAGACTTGGCCCCTTCAGGCAAATTATAGGCCTTGTATGGGCCCTCAGGAGCTACTGCCCAAGAGATAGCTGGACCAAAATCAGGACTGAAAACTGTGTTGGGCAAGGAAAATAGGCACATTTCTCAGTGGGTCTCCATAGATCCCCATAAGGGTAAGGGCACACGCGAAGATTTGGGGAGATTTAGTCATCCGGTGATAAATTGCCTCTTCTTCAGGGGCGACTAATCACCCCGAACTGCCTCCTGCTGGCTAGAATCGAAATCGCCGGTGGGATGGCACTCTGAGTGCTTTGTTTTCGGAAGTCGCCCGAAGATTTTTCCTGAGGCAACTTCGGAAACCGAAGCACATCGATTGCCATCCCGCCAGAGATTTACATTCTAGCCGGCGGGAGGCAGTTCGGGGAGATTAGTCGCCACCAAAGAAGAGGAGATTTGTCAATGGGCGAATAATCTCCCTAAGTCTGAGCGTGTGTCACTGCCCTAAAGATGTACTGGTTGGCCCGTAGGCAATAAATCTTATCCAATGAACGTGTCCTACCTCGTATGCCCAGAATTACAGCAGTTATGTCACATCATTACTCACCACTGAGTACCATCCTGTACTTACCTAATGAGTATGCAAAACATAGGTGGAACCCTTCTTGTATTATTGTGGTAATTCAGATTAAACACAAAGCATAAATATCACAGGGTGTTTAACATTACAGCCAAATGCTATTGTTCCTGTTCATAGGGAAACTGATATTTATAGATCTAAGAACTGCCTTTATGAAACCCAATTATCTTTATTTACACATGAGTGGTAATTAGTCAAAAAACAACAAGGAAACATGTTACTAATGGGGAGGTGGGTACATTGCTCCCAACCCAGGTTCAGGCCTCACTTCTCTAACCAGAAAATATGACATAAGGCTGCATAATGCAGACTCCGAGCAGTTGCTTGGCTCATCTCATTTATTTTATTTATTCATCACAATCACTGCTCACATCTCAGCAAAGACCACAAGAGAAGGTGTGTGTCAGCCTTGGGGGATTTGACTTGAATAATACAAAATGATTTGTTTAGAATACATCAGTTGAAAAGTTACTATACAGGTCCAACTACAACATAATACAGGTATGGGACCAGTTATCCAGAAAGCTCCGAATTACAGAAACGCCGTTTCCCATAGACTCCATTTTATTCAAATAATTAAGATTTTTATAAATGATCTTTGTAATAATAAAACAGTAGCTTGTACTTGATCCCAACTAAGATATAATTAATCCATATTGGAGACAAAACCAGCCTATTGGGTTTATTTAATGTTTACATGATTTTCTGGTAGATTTAAAGTATGAAGATCCAAATTACAGAAAGGTCCGTTATCTGGAAAACCCCAGGTCCCGAACATTCTAGTTAACAGGTCCCATACCTGTACTAGATAATATAAAGGTAAATATTTCTCAGAAATGGGTGTACCAGTGTTTCAGTTAAGCTTGTCATCCATATTTGCAAGAAGTAGACACCGGGACCATCAGAATTTAAACATGAGGCTATACAGATAAAGGGGCTGATTCACTAAGGGTCGAATATCGAGGGTTAATTAACCCTCGATATTCGACTAGGAACTAAAATCCTTCGACTTCGAATATCGAAGTCGAAGGATTTAGCGCAGATAGTACAATCGAACGATCGAAGGATTATTCCTTCGATCGAACGATTAAATCCTTCGAATCGAACTATTCTAAGGATTTAAATCCAACGATCAAAGGAATATCCTTCAACCAAAAAAAGATAGCCAAGCCTATGGGGACCTTCCCCATAGGCTAACATTGACTTCGGTAGCTTTTAGATGCCGAACTAGGGGGTCGAAGTTTTTTTTTAAAGAGACAGTACTTCGACTATCGAATGGTCGAATAGTCGAACGATTTTTAGTTCGAAACGTTCGATTCGAAGTTGTAGTCGTAGGTCGAAGTAGCCCCAAAAAACTTCGAAATTCTAAGTTTTTTTACCTTCGAATCCTTCACTCGAAGTTAGTGAATCGGCCCCAAAGTGTAGTATTGCCCCTTTAACGTGGTGGTTCACCTTTAAATTTACTTTTAGTATGCTACAGAATGGCCACTAAGCAACATTTCAATTTGTCTTCATTATTTATTACTTATAGTTTTTGAGTTCTTTGCCTTATTCTGATTCTACCTATCTATTCCGATTGCTACTTTTTATGACTCATCTTTGTATTCAGACCTCTCCTATTCATATTCCAGTCTCTTATTCAAATCAATGCACGGCAGATGCTAGATAAAAAAAGCTAAACAATTTAAAAAACCGCAAATGATAAAGAAATCCCTTTAATATGTACAATTAGGATTCGGATTCGGTTCGGCCCGGGCAGAAGGATTCGGCCGAATCCTGCTGAAAAAGACCGAATGCTGAACCGATTCATGGATTCGGTGCATCCCTAATATTAGGGGTTGGATGGTGCATGCAGACGGAAGTAAATAGCAATAATATAAGGGGGTCGTTCACCTTTAATGTATCTTTTAGTATGACGTAGACGTCGTAGACAGTGATATTCTGAGACAATTTACAATTGGTTTACAGTTTTTATTATTTGTGGTTTTTGAGTTATTTAGCTTTTTATTCAGCAGCTCTCCAGTTTACAATTTCAGCAGTATGGTTGATAGGGTTCAAATTACCCTAGCAACCATGCATTGATTTGAATAAGAGACTGGAATATGAATAGGAGATGATTTGAATAGAAAGATGAGTAATAAAAAATAGCATTAACTATAAATTTCTAGCCTTACAGAGCATTTGTTTTTTAGATGGGGTCAGTGCCCACCCCCCATTTGAAACAAAGTAAAAAAAAAAAAAAAACTATAAAAAAGAAAAAAAACTGACTGAAAATTTGCTTAGAATTAGCCATTCTATACAATACTAAAAGTTAAATTAAAGGTGAACTACCCCTTTAAGTGGACACCTTTCCATAGGTGCACATTTAAAAAAATCCTGTAAACATTAAATAAACCCAATAGGCTGGTTTTGCTTCCAATAAGGATTAATTATATCTTCGTTGGGATTGAGTACAAGGTACTGGTTTATTTTTACAGAGAAAAAGGGAATTGTTGGCCATACACAAAGATTTGGAGATTTTGCCAAACGAGCTGATCGCTCCCAGATATGCTGATAGGGCCCAACAATCGGATCATAATGAAACGAACAGATACGGTCCGTGATCCGACAGGATTTTAAGCCCTGTCCGATTGACATCTGGCCAACTTTCGGCCAGATATCGATTGTGGAAGCCCGTCGGATGGCCCCATACACAGGCCAATAATTTGCCGGCAGCTTTTATGGCCCATGTATGGCCACCTTAAATCCATCCAGGCCGAGTCAGCATCTTATTAGCCCATGTATGGAGCCCACTGACAGTCATGCCTGACCGATATTTGGCTGAAAGCTGAACAGGCTTGTTTTTCTTGTCCGATGAGACATCAGCATGCTTGACAGGTCTGTAGGCACCTCCACATGATCTGATCATTGGCAATCAGTTTTAATTTGGCCCAGTGTATGGCTAGACAAATCCGGTCCAGATATGATACTTGCCAACTAGTGGATTGTACAGCATATTTTAAGCCAGTCTAAAGCTGGCCATACAAGGGCCGATAAAAGCTGCCAACAGCTTATCGGCCTGTGTATGGGGCCCTCCAATGGGCTTTCCCGATCAATATCTGTCTGAAAGTCGGGCAGATGTCGATCGTGCAGGATTTATAATCCCGTAGGATTGCGGCCACATCTATTCATTGATGCAATCCGACCGCCCGTGTTAGCTAAATTATGATCCGATCGTTGGGCCCTAGGGCCCACCATCAGATCCGCCCGATATCACCCACCTCAATGTGGGCATATCGTGGAGAGATACGTTTGTTTGTTGAAATCGCCAAACTACTATCTCCCTTTACTGCATTGTGACCACAGAGAGTCATAATTTAAGCGGGGGTCATCCAGTTTCACTTGATATCAGTGTAAGTGTGCTGCACAGTAGAAGATATTTGCAGCCCCAGGTACAAGCTGTACCCTCTGCCAGGGTAGGATAGAGCAAATCAATAAAAACAGCAGCACTCTGGTAACATTTAGAAAAAAGAGAAAAAAAACATTTAATTAAGTGCCATCAAGGCTTGACAAAGGGCTGGGGTAAAGCCCAAAACATTGGCAATGGCACTTAAATGGTTTTTCACTTTTTTTTTTTTAAATATCGTATCCATTTTCACTTGATCACCAAAAAGGAACGTATACATGTGTTTATTGGAAGGTGATCGTTACCTTGTAAAGGGAATACAGGTATGGGACCTATTATCCAGATTGCTCAGGACCTGGGGCTTTCCAGATAACGGGGCTTTCCGCAATTTGGATCTTCGCACCTTAAGAATACTAGAAAATCATGCAAACATTAAATAAACCCAATAGGCTGGTTTTGATTCATTGTATCTTAGTTGGGATCAAGTACAAGGTATTGTTTTATTATTATAGAGAAAAAGGAAATCCCTTTTTAAAAATTTGGATTATTTGATTATAATGGAGTCTATGGGAGACAGGCTTTCCGTAATTCGGAACTTTCTGGATAATGGGTTAACGGATAATTGATCCCATACCTGTATACAATAATTGTTGCCATTCCATTCAGGGGCTGCATTTAGAACTCTTTTTGGAACTATACTGGCTACATCTGATAATGAATAATATTAGTTAGTTATATAGTCTGTCTAATACATGCAGGAGATCACCCTCAAGGCATAACCAACAGTAATGGGCTACCGTTCTAGGAATCTGGCTCCTATCCACTGTGCAGTAATTACTACATACAAAAGGTGCTACACCCCTAACAACTATGCAACGTATAGGGCATTTGGCTCACAACTACTATTATACCGCACTTTGTTCTACAACTATGACTGACAGGATTAACATACAAGCTGCTTGGAAATGAAAAATGATCTTCTAATTGCACGTTTGCTTTATTTCAGTCGTAGCCATCCTAGTTCAGCCTGTCTGTGCACAAAAAGAATATGCAGGAAATAAGGCAGAGTCAGGAAGAGCAATATTTCATTATAATACACAAAAGCCATGAATATCTTGTAAATTATATCCTTATAAACGGTGAGTTCTGATGTCATCAGTTATAAACGGTGAGTTCTGATGTCATTTCTGTCACATGACTTGCTGAAATGTGTGTATTATAATAAATAAAGTACCCCCAGTTGCAAAATATGAGGATATTAGAAGTTACCTCGGAGTTCCATGACCTGTATAAAAACACTCGGCCTTCGGCCTCGTGTTTTTATATGGTCATGAAACTCCTCGGTAACTTAAAATATCCTTATATTTTACAAGAGGGTGTACTTTATTCACTATATAATAAACATCTACTAAACTCCAATGAATGGCCAATAACAATGGAACAGATTTTATTATTTTGTCTAACCTCAACCCAACAGCTTTTTTTCCTTCTGAAACCAACACACTGATGCTGTGAGTCACTGGCAGACTTGCCCTGTTCTGATTGGCTAATTTCATCACTACTTTGCAATGCACTACTGACACACAGTATGGCTTGGTTAAGGATCCACATGAATAAATTCTTATAATAAAATAATTTTGAAAATACAAGTAAAAAAACAAATGCATAAGACCTTTTGTGAAAATTTCTTGACAGCATCTAGCGTATATATAGTG
Organism: Xenopus laevis; assembly: GCF_017654675.1. NCBI lineage: Eukaryota > Metazoa > Chordata > Amphibia > Anura > Pipidae > Xenopus > Xenopus laevis. The sequence goes on from NC_054373.1 coordinate 175,283,049, forward strand.
AATAAAGTACCCCCTCTTGTAAAATATAAGGATATTATTAGTTACCGAGGAGTTTCATGACCATATAAAAACACGAGGACGAAGGCCGAGTGTTTTTATACAGGTCATGAAACTCCGAGGTAACTTCTAATATCCTCATATTTTACAACTGGGGGTACTTTATTTATTATAATACACAAATTTTAGTGAGTCATGTGACAGAAATGACATCACTACTCACCGTTTATAACTGATGACATCACTACTCACCGTTTATAAGGATATAATTTACAGGATATTCATGGCTTTTGTGTATTATATATAGATGGATGGATTAAGTAACACATCTTGATAAAGGTTGCAGAACACAACCGAAACGTCGATGTATAACCAATGTAAATGCTCTTTGTATTCTAAATAAATCCTTTGGAGTAAAGAAGATACGGTGTGCGTGCTACTCTCTGGTCTTATATATATATATATATATATATATATATATATATATATATATATATATACATACATACATATATATATATATACACACACACACACACACACACAGTGCTACGCAATATGTTGGCGCTATATAAATACATGTTAATAATAATAATAATATTTATACCAATATGTACCCTTATAAATGTAAATATAATATATTATATATATATATATATATATATATATATATATATATATATATATATATATATATATATATATATATATATATATATATATATATATATATATATATATATATATATATATATATATATATATAATACACAAAAGCCATGAATATCTTGTAAATTATATCCTTATAAACGGTGAGTTCTGATGTCATTTCTGTCACATGACTCACTGAAACGTGTGTATTAAAATAAATAAAGTACCGCCAGTTGCAAAATATGAGGATATTAGAAGTTACCTCGGAGTTCCATGACCTGTATAAAAACACGGCCTTCGGCCTCGTGTTTTTATATGAATCTAGAAATCCAATATACTGCAGCACACTGTAATTTGTGTAAATATAAAGATGTGCTTTATTGGCTCAAATACAAGCAGACATGTGGCAACGTTTCGGGCCTCGCAGGACCCTTTCTCAAGCCTTGAGAAAGGGTCCTGCGAGGCCCGAAACGTTGCCACATGTCTGCTTGTATTTGAGCCAATAAAGCACATCTTTATATTTACACAAATTACAGTGTGCTGCAGTATATTGGATTTCTATAATCAGTTTGGATCCGTGGCAGGCGTGATCGAATACTGCTAGAAGCACCTGATCCGAAAGGAAAAGTATCTGAGGTGAGCACTCCAATTTCGTGTTTTTATATGGTCATGAAACTCCTCACTAACTTATAATATCCTTATATTTTACAAGAGGGGGTACTTTATTCACTATATATATATATATATATATATATATATATATATATATATATATATATATATGGCGTTCGCTCCATCATCACCTTGTCTCGTTAACTGGGGGTCATTTATCAACACTGGGCAAATTTGCCCATAGCCAGTAACCCCTGGCAACCAATCAAATTGCTGCATTCATTGTTCTACTTGCAGCTGATTTTAAAAACCTAATCACTGATTGGTTGATATGGGTAACTTCCCAGTGTTGATAAATGAGCCTCACTATCGCTATCTTGTGAGATTAGTCTTACTGTAAAACCTGGAAACAAATCGGAGTAATAGGAACCAAATGGCAACACAGAGGCAGCTTTCACTTTCACCTTTCCCTCCAGTTTACAAGAAAAGCAAAGCTGATGGAAAAGGACCAGTCATGGTGTAAAAAGTCATTTAAAAGGGGAAGTATACAACTATATACACAAACTTGTTTAACTCTACTGGGCGACTAATCTCCCTGAATCTGCCTGTGTGCCCTGACCCTAAAGGGAAAATGATATCAAGCGCTGTATAAATACCCTTTTCCCTAGGCTGCAGCCTTTGTAAGGTTTGGAGATAAGGAGCAGCTCATTAAAGGGATGGTTCACCTTTAAGTTAACTCTCTAAATTAATTTTAAATGAATTGCCTTCTCCTTCTGACTTTTTCCAGTTTTCAAATGTGGGTCACTGACCCCATCTTAAAATTTTTTTTTGCCAATTTGTATTACTCTTCTTTTTTCTTACACCCCTCTCCTATTCATATTCCAGTGTCTTATTCAAATCAATGTATGTTTGGTTGCTAAGGCAATTTGGACCCCAGCAACCTGACTGCTAAAAAATGCAAACTGGAGAACTGCTGAATAAAAAGCTAAATAACTCAAAAACCACAAATTGTCTCCGAATATTACTCTCTACATCATACTAACAGTTAACTTAAGGGTGAACAACCCCTTTTAACAGAGAGCAATGTGCAGATTGCTAACTTATTTTACTTATTGCCCCCCACCCTCAAACCATGACTCGGCAGAACCAGTAAATTGGACAAGAGAATGGAAAGTTAACATGGCCTCAATATCGGATTTAATGCACCAATCCGTGAAACACATTACTTTTAAATTTCAGTTTGGGTGCACGTTTATAACTATGGCAGCTCCCCTATAAGTACTATTCAGCAAATACATCAAAACTTCAAGGTTCATCCTTTTCCAGCTTATGAAAACATTCCCCCAAGCCCAACTGCACCATGACTTTGTTAACCCTTCCTACTTCTAATTTTGGAAGAGGGATAGGCACATACCTGTCGAAACAGCATTTTCTCTGTGTCAGCAGTCATTAAAAGTGAGTCACGGGGTAAATATTTGGCTTATTTACTGCTTATAACTATATATTAACAACACATAGACTAATATTGTTGTACTTGATCATTCTATGTTCTTTTACTAAATCGCCTGTGCATCAATACAAGTATGGGATACGTTATCCAGAAGTTCCGAATTACGGAAAGGCCGTCTCCCAAAGACTCAATTTTTTCCAATTTTTTTAAAAAAATTATTTCCTTTTTCTGTGTAATAATAAAACAGTAGCTTGTACTTGATCCCAACTAAGATATAATTAATCCTTATTGGAAGCAAAACCAGCCTATTTGGTTAATGTGTAGATCTATCAAAGGTCGAATTTCATATTTATTTATTCGAATGTATTTATTCAAATTTATTTTTTTACTCTAAAACATTTTTATACTCAACTCGAATGGGAGGTTATTTAAGAAAAAAATTTGAATGTCTTATATTTGAATAATATCAACCCGAAAATTTGAATCAAATTCGATTAGAGCTTTACCCTCGGAAAAAAACTCGAATGTCAGGAAGGCAATTAAAATATTCAAATGGTTCAACATACCTTTGCCATTGACTTGTAAATGAACTCGGCGGGTTTTAGGTGGCGACTATTAGAATTAAAACGGTTCCCATGGTCGAAGTGTGATAGATCTCACATTCGAATTTACATTTGAATTGAGGGATTATAATTCAAATGTGTGAATTTTGACACCAAAGAAAATTTACTATTCGACCCTTAATAAATCTGCGCCTTAGTAGCTCTACAGTATGAAGATCCAAATTACAGAAAGATCTGTTATCCACAAAACCTCAGGTCCAGAGTATTCTGGATCCAGGTCCCATACCTGTACTATTATAATCACTGAATGATGTCAGAGTGATATCATGCCACTAATGAGGTCACTAATGATATAATATAAGGCTCACCATACCCCCAACTAAAAAGTAAAGATAAAGCATAAAAGTGCAATCTGTATTTATCCAGCTAAATTGGGGTAGAATCGGACACTTTTCCTACTCTTGTCTTATAATGGACAAGAAAATGAGTGAATATAGGCTACAGCTGACGTTTTACTTGACTCCCATAAAAACAAAGAAAGGTGATGTCGATATTCACACAAAACATTTTGCATCGCTAAAGAAAAAATAAAATATGCAGCTTTCCTACACACATGAATTACATATATCCAGAGGTTTTAACATTATTTTAGTTGTATTTGCAATACAAAGCAGCATTTGTACGTGCCTTTTTGTTCTCTGTGTTCACTCCTGGTTCTGACTCCTGAAACATTGTAGCATAAATGAATTGTCTCTGTTACATTTTTTCAGAAATCCAGAATATTAAATATATCTGTTTCTCTAACTTGAAGCAAAAAAAGTTGAAAGCAGCAAAGTATGCATTCCTTGAGTGATCAGAAGCATCAAAATGCTGTCCCTCTCCCTACTTCAGCTCCGTGCATGATCACCCTAAAAAAATTTTTTCTTCTAGAACTTTTAAAATGTTAGAGAAAGGCCTGTTAGCAACTTTTCAATTGGTCTTCATTTTTTTTTTTTTTAATTATTCTTTTTCTCTCTTTCCATTTTTCATGGGGGGGGGGGGTCACAGACACCAGCAGCCAAAAAACTATTGCCATGTTAGGCTACAATATTATTGTTACTTTTTATTACTTTCTATTCAGGCCCTCTCCAATTAATCTTCAAGTCTTTCAAACCACTACCTGGTTGCCAAGGTTAATTGGACCCTAACAACTAGGTAGCTGCTGAAATCCCAAACTGGAGAGCTGCTGTGAAAAAAAAGACTAAATAATTCAAAAACCATAAAAAATAAAGACCAATTACATATTGTCTCAGAATATCACAATCCACAACATACTAAAAGTTCAATTAAAGGTGAACTACCCCTTTAAGCAAGAGCTCACATTGAATCAAACCGCATTTAAAAAAGTGAAACATACAAAGACCAATATTGCAGACATCTGATTGGACAGGGGCCAGTTTTTCCATTTTCCCATAATGAAATTGCCTTTTCCACTAGATGCACCAAGATTTCTCTGCACTGCGTATAGGAATTTCCCTGCAGTCATAAGGGAAGTGATTTTAGGGTTGGTTTTTATTGGATGGCAAATTCTGAATTAGACATTAAGAAAAATTCTAACAAAAATCACATGTGACATAAAGGTGCTTACACTATAAAGGATATGGTTGGCCAATCTGCCCATGTTTAACCAAACTGACCAATAACTGCATTATGTATTGACTGGAGTGTGAATTGTTTACAGTGCAAATTATGTAATTTAGAAATAAAAACTGCACCATAAAAACCATGACAGAATCCCTTTTAACTCCACTGAACCCCAATAAACTGCCTGACTGATTAGTACATTAATTAATGGAACTATGAACTGCTCATTATAGAGTAACGTTAGCTGTTGAATTTGGGATCTATTCACTGAATTGAAGGAGGGTCTCCTACATGAACAGCAGTTGAATAACTAGTTATTGGGGTCACAGCAAAATCATTCGGCCCCTAAACTTTGAGAACAAAACATTTTCCATATAAAGTCCCACTGGGCCCCCCCCCCGTATAGTTTCTGGACCCCAAGAAGTTGTATAAACTGTTTCCTCTGTAGTTACACCCAAAATGATTGGTGAGTTTGCATCCCAGAGTAGCACATCTACATAGATCAAGTAGAAGCTTTGTCTTACTGAAACCTACCCGTTAACTGATTATTGGTGTAACCCATACAAGCATGGCAAAGGATTCTAGTACTAGGCTCTTGTTTGTGGGGGTCCCCAAAGCTTTTCTTTTTTTGCTGGGCATGGCCTGGGACACTTACCAGCCAAAACATAATATGTGCCCAGTGCTGAATTCAAGTTATTGTAATTTATCTTTATTGATACTATAAAGGCTCTCAGCCTGGCACAATCACCAGCCAGAATATAGCATGTGCCCAGTGTATGGACTCTGAGCCTGGCACAATTAATAGCCAGAACATATATACCCAGTGTATGGACTCTGAGCCTGGCACAATCACTAGCCAGAACATATGTGCCCAGTGTATGGACTCTGAGCCTGGCACACTTGCTAGCCAGAACATATGTGCCCAGTGTATGGACTCTGAGCCTGGCACAATCACTAGCCAGAACATATATACCCAGTGTATGGACTCTGAGCCTGGCACACTTGCTAGCCAGAACATGTGTCCAGTGTATGGACTCTGAGCCTGGCACACTTACTAGCCAGAACATATATACCCAGTGTATGGACTCTGAGCCTGGCACACTTACTAGCCAGAACATATATACCCAGTGTATGGACTCTGAGCCTGGCACAATCACTAGCCAGAACATATGTACTCAGTGTATGGACTCTGAGCCTGGCACACTTGCTAGCCAGAACATATGTGCCCAGTGTATGGACTCTGAGCCTGGCACAATCACTAGCCAGAACATATATACCCAGTGTATGGACTCTGATACTAGCACACTTGCTAGCCAGAACATGTGCCCAGTGTATGGACTTTGAGCCTGGCACAATTACTAGCCAGAACATATGTACTCAGTGTATGGACTCTGAGCCTGGCACACTTGCTAGCCAGAACATATGTGCCCAGTGTATGGACTCTGAGCCTGGCACACTTACTAGCCAGAACATATATACCCAGTGTATGGACTCTGATACTGGCACACTTGCTAGCCAGAACATGTGCCCAGTGTATGGACTCTGAGCCTGGCACACTTACTAGCCAGAACATATATACCCAGTGTATGGACTCTAAACCTGGCACAATAACTAGCCAGAACATATGTGCCCAGTGCTGAATTCATGTTATTGTAATGTATATGTATTACCAATATAAGGACTCTGAGCCTGGCACACTTACTGGGCAGAACAAATGGCCTGGCACAATCACCAGCCAGAACATGACATGTGCCCAGTATAAAAGCTGCAGAACTGACACTCTTACCAGTTTACCAGGCAAAACATAACAGGTACAAAGTACATTTATTTCCAGACTGGCACAATGCCCTGAACACACTATATTTATAACCAACAAGCAGTTTTATGTTTGACAACAACTCCCAACATCCTCTGCAAAGCCCCAACCTCGCCCCCCCATGGGCGGAGCCAGAGTCCCCAGCACGAGGTGCCACTCACCCAGAGTGATCTCCTGAGCGAAGGCCAGAGATATGAGCAGCAAGGGCAGCCCCACGGCAATGCAGGACACGAGCTTATCCACCGCCAGCTCCAGCCGCAGCCCCTTGTACTTGGACTCCGGGGGATCTTTGAGCAGGAAGTCGGAGAAGACGTACTCGGTAGCGATATGAGCTATGGCCATGGCTAGAGAAGGAGGAGAGTGGGGTTATGATACGGCAAGACCGCCACCGAACTCTCTCATACTATAATCTCCCTCACAACCTCCCTCGCGTGTTAATACGCTCGGCGTGCCCGCGCCCTGGATGGGAGGGGACATGGTGTGCGCGCGCGGTGACTAGGACAAAGGTGTGAGAGGGAGAAGGAGGAGGGGCCAGACCATTGACGCGCTCTCTGTCTGGACAAATGCACCTTGAAGGGGGCGCACATGATGTGTCACGTGATATCAGTATCGGGAAGATGTGATTGGCTCAGAACCAACATATCTATTTATTCTATGCCAGACTCATTGTCTCGTGTATAGTGTATAGGAGCACATTTACAATGTACACGGGGTATTACATACATGTGCTGAGGTGCTACTGGCAGTTGCTGTGGGTCACAAAGGACTTGTCTTTTCACGTGGTTTCTTTACATTAGATTGATATCCTGGCAGTTGTGTTGTAAAGGAGTGGTGGTTCCGCTTAGTATGTTATAGAATCTAACCATCTTCTTAACCGGCCTTCAGTTTTTTTTTATAGGGTTTTGAATAATTGGACCCCTTCTGACTCTTTCCAGCTTTCAAATGGGGGTCACTGACCCCATCTTAAAAACAAATGCTCTGTCTCTTATTCAAATCAATGCAGGGTTGCTAGGGTCATTTGTAGGCAGTAGGGATGCCACCTGTTCAGTTTTGACCCGAGCAGTTCGCTTTTTGTAAGGCCTGTTCGGGTCTGAACTTTTTGTTCCGTTTTCAGACTTGTGAAACCTAAACAATAATCTGGCCAATACATGAAAGATACTCACCTCAACATGGCTTACTTACTGTCAAATACAGGTCATTTCTTATTATTACAGATACAAAAAAAACCAAATCAATCAAAAACAAGAATGTTTTTTTTCTAAATTAGCATTGCTGTATTTCAAAACTTTCTGGATAACTGATTTCTGTATAATAGATCTCATCCCTGTAATTAAAGGATTGGGCTTAATCATCAAGCAGAATATAATTAGAGATAGGGTTGCTATGTGGTTTTCAACTAGGCATCAACACTTTACAGTAAAACATTGAGAACACAAGATAGAAATACAGCCAGTTGCATCTTAATAGGTTATCAAAGTCCACAATTTATCTCAATATTTTCTGCTACAAACTCCGATCAAATCTGCTCGAGTTTTTTACGCTTTTTTATTATTACAATTTCCTGAAAATTTGCTTCGCGGGAAAAAATCTGATTTTCACAATTTTTTGGGGGGGATTTTTCATCTGATTTTCAAGATTTTTTCAGATTTTTCACACAAAAACTTAGATTTTTGCCCGAAAACTTCGAGGTATTGCACAAACCCAGCGCACATAAAAAAATCATTGGGACGTCTCCCATTGACTTATATGCAACCTCGACAGGTCTGAGATGCCAGATTTTCCGATTCAGACTTTTCCATCCTCGTAGTTTAATTAATTCCGAAAACTTTTTAAAAGACCGATTATATGAAAAAAAAAATCACAAATATTTTGTGATTTTTGCATTCGGAGTTTAGTAAATAACCCCCTAAGTGATGCAATAACCTTGCTCTGGTGTCATAACTCCACCAACATCATTGAGCCCACCTCTGATGTCATCATGCCTGTTCCTACATCACTGCCCCACCCCCAATGTTATCTGCCCCGCCCCCTGTGTTGGGGTTTAGCCATCAGCAAAGGTGGCAACCCTAGTAGGTAGGGTTGCCGCCTGGCCTGTAAAAATGATGGCTGATCCCAATGTTATTAATAGGGAAAAAAGTTAAATATATAGGAAGGCCGGTATTTTTTTCCAGAAAAGCTGGCAGCCCTATTTGTAGGGATGCACCGCATCCACTATTTTTGATTTCGCCGAATACCGAACAGAATCCTAATTTGCATATGCAAATTAGGGGTAGGAAGGGGAAAACATTTTTTACTTCCTTGTTTTGTGACAAAAAGGCATGTGATTTACCTAATTTGCATATGCAAACTCGGTTCGGGCCGGGCAGATGGATTCGGCCGAATCGAAATCCTGCCCGAATCCCGAGCCGAATCCTGGATTCGGTGCATCCCTTTTAATTGGGACCCTACCAACCAGATGGCTGAATTGCAAACTGGAGAGCAGCTGAATAAAAACCTAAATAACTCAAAAACAACAAAAAAATTTTAAAAAAATGAAAACCAATTGCAAATTGTCTCAGAATATCACTCCCTACATCATGCTAAAAGTTAATTTAAAGGTGAACAACCCCTTTATTTTGTTAGCTATAGGTCACCAGCTGAAAGCAGACAGTAAGAACTCCTTTCTGGCCATAAGATAGTTGAATTACTTCCATGCAGTTGGTCAGTTTTACATATTGAGTACATTTACTAGGGCAGAGACACGTTTCTAATGTTTTTAGTATATACATTGGGGGTTAGCCAACCTGCTGTCCTTTCCCTGCTGATAAACTACATCTCCCACAATCCCTACAAGAGCTGGAGTCTTGTTACTTGGACTTGGATCAAAATCAATCCAGATTTGGTGCTGTTATATGTTTTACAACAGCAATAAGTTTCTCTCAGACAGGCAGCAATTATGTTTTTTGTTTTGTCCTTTGCCATAATGCTTTGGTAATACTGCCCATCTGACATGCAGGGCATGTGGTTTTGGGGTAAACAGATGTGAGACTGAAGCTTGGCACCATGTACCCCATGGGTACGTGTTCAGGCGTAACTGATGTTCAGTTTATCCCTCAATTGCTATGGAACTCTGAAAATGCGTTTTTTAATAAGCAGAAGAGAGCTTTGTTATCTGCTATGCGCTTGGTCTGATTTGCTCACTCATTAATGTCACACTCAAGGAGATTTACTTCCTTCCGCTTGGTTTGCTCCATTTTTATGAATCAAAGTTTTCATGCTTGGGCAGGTATAGTATTTCAGTAACAATACATCTCTCTGCACACGTTATTTTGGGTGCAGTTCTCATGCACTAGCTAAATATAGACTCTATACATCCACACCTTCCATGTGCCCAATGACAGATGAATTTATATCAATAATCAGATGTATATGTGTGTATTGCCTGTTGTTCAACCAGCCTGACTGATAAAAATAGCACTTGATGCCAATATAATTAACAGGGAAGTAAGAAACGTGGCAACCCTGCAAAAGGAGTGTTATAAGGTTACTCCCCAAAATGATTCACTATATACAGTATGCTATCATTATAACAAGCCAGATTTATTAAGGCTCCAGTTGTGTTTTCCTTGAAAATTCTAGTTTTCAAGTTGTTTTTTTTTGGTCAAAACTCACATTTTGGGGTTAAAAAAGGTTTTTTATACCCGAACCCTGGAAATAGCTCAAATCCGAAAATACGAAACCTGTCGAGGTCATGTAGAAGTCAATGGCAGAGGTCCCTTGAACCATTTGAAGATGTTAATAGCCTTCATGGTGTTCAAGTCTTTTTCGGGGGGTTTTGCCAGAAAACCGGAATAATTCAAGCGATTTGAGTTTTTTTCGGTGGAAAACTCGATTAATTAGAATTTTCAAGTTTCGCAACTCCAACTCGTAGAATCAAGTTTTTTCCATTCAAGTTTTTTCTTAAACAAGACACCATTCGAGTTTTGAGTTCATTTAAGTTCATTCGAAGTATAAAAAACTCATAAGATGTGACCGTTGATAAATAACCCCCTAAAAGTATGTCCTGTATAGTATGTCGCCCTACAAGTGTAACAGAATTACTGTAGTTTTTGCCAATAGATGAAACATGTTAACGGAGTGTCAAATACAGAGTGTGGAGGGAGGGGGCTGCAGGAACCAGCAAATAATTATTTGTTAACCAAAATTCTCATAGAAAATGTGAATACGGTTAAAGGAGACATATTACCGTATGTAGAAAACAAGCATGTGCATTATACTCATTTAAATATAGAAGACGTGCTGAAAAAAGTTACAGGCTGAGTTATTAAACATTTCTGCAACAACCCTACTAATGACACCCATTTGTTCCACTGCTGCCAAGGAACCAATCAGCAGTTAGGCTGACCTGAAAGGGAACTGAAGCCTGTCTTTCTTTGTGTGACTGCAGAACTGTGATTGGCTGCCCCCTTCCTACTGTGCTTCTGGCAGGGACCGTTAGGACCCCTCATTAGAAACACGGACAGGGATCATAACAGATCTTTGGGGAGCTCAAAAAAGGAGCCATTTTTAAAGATAATATTACATTTTAGCCCAAAGTGAAGCCAGCACCATATATCATTTAATATTGCCTATAATAATAGGATGAGTTTTTAGCTATGCTATATGTCTACTTAAAGGGGTTGTTCACCTTTGAGAAAACTTTTAGTAGGATGTAGAGAGTGACATTCTGAGATAATTTGCAATTTGTTTTCATTTTTTATTATTGAAGGTTTTTGAGTTATTTAGATTTTTATTCAGCAGCTCTTCAATTTGCATTTGAAGCAATCTGGTAACTAGGGCCCAAATTACCCTAGCAACCATGCATTTATTTGAAAAAGAGACTGGACTATGAATAGGAGAGAGTCTGAATAGAAGGATCAGTAATAAAAAGTAGCAATAATAATACATTTGTAGCCTTACAGAGCATATTTTTTTTTTTTTAGAAGGGGACAGCGACGCCCATTTGAAAGCTGCAAAGAATCAGATGAAAAAGACAAATAACTATAAAAAAATAAATAATGAAAATCAATTGAAAAGTTGCTTAGAATTGGTTGTTCTATAACATAATAAAAGTTACCTTAAAGGTCAACCACCCCCTTAAATATTTCTTATGTGAAGGCTCTCGCCTCTGTAGCCTTTATTATTATTTATAAATAAAATGAAATCCATGAAGGCTAAACACATTCTTTGAAATATTTCTACGTTCATTCACTTCCAAAACAGATTTTTTTAAAATATAAGAATTGACTCATATTATGTTTCCCATGTGCTTTTACATTCCCTGGTTCCATAAAATGCCCAGAAAAAAAATGCCAAGCCATGATACCCTCCAATAGCGTTGCACCCTGGTGGTCAGCTCCAGGCATGAGGTTCTTATTCTGGATTCTGAAGACTCTCAAAGTAGAAATTAATTCTGCCTTACTGCATGGATGGTTTTTATTGAAATACAACAGCCTCATTGTGGATACAGAAATTTAACTGAAATTGTAAAATGTGAGAGATATTTTTTGCTATTTTACATTTTTTTCAGTGTGACTTTTACAAAGTTATTGACAGGTTGGGTTTTTTAAATGCAAATGTTCTAGCCAACACATTTTTTTCCAGCAGTCTAAGTGGCAGAGGTGGGACAAGCACAACTCAGTAATAGGAAATCCCATGTAGAGGGATTCAATACATCAAAAAACTTGTCATGCGTGATACATTATTTTATACATTAAAGTTGTTCACCTTTAACTTTTAGTATGATATAGAGGGTGATATTCTGAGATAATTTGCAATTGATTTTCGTTTTTAATTTGTGGTTTTTGAGTTATTTAGCTTTTTATTCAGCAGCTCTCCAGTTTGCAATTTTATTAATCCAAATTACAACAAAAACTCGAAAGGCAGACGGCACTTCTGAAAATAGGGTTTATTGGAATTCCTGCTGGAAAAACCTAACGCGTTTCGGGAGTTATCCCTTAGTCCAAATTACCCTAGTGGCCATGCATCGATTTGAATAAAAGCTTAAAATCTTAATAGGAGAGGCCTGAATAGAAAGATGAGTAATAAAATATAGCAATAACAATAAGGGGGTTATTTATCAAAATCTGAATTTATCTCACTATTTTTGGAAAGCCACACCAAATCCCCACAGACTTTTCCCCTCTATTTATTATTCAATTTTCCCGAAAAATTCTTGTGCTGGAATAGTCTTGATAAGATTGTAAAAAAAATCGAAATTCACAACTTTTTTGCATTTGACGGCCGAATACGGCAACTTTTTCGGAATTGACGTCCCAAATACCGTGACTTTTTCAGATTTGACACCTGAATACCTCAACTTTTTGTCCTTTGATGCGCGAATACAGCAACTTTTTCAGAAACCCATCACAAATCAGGATAACTTCGGGACATCTGCCATTGACTTCTACATGAACTCGGCAGGTCTGAGTTGGAGTACTTTTTTATTCAGAATTTTAACATCAGGAGGCTTTAATAAATCACAAAAAACTCGAGTTTTTTTTTTATACAAAACAATTGTGGTTTTCCCCTTTAAAAGTCCAACCAGAAAAAATTGGACTTTGATAAATAACCCCCTAAATGTGTAGCCTTACAGAGCTTTTGTTTTTATATGGGATCAGTGACCCCCATTGGAAAGAGTCAGAAGAAAAAGGCAAATAATACAAAAACTTTAAAAAAAAAAAAAAGAAATAATGAAGACCAATTGAAAAGTTGCTTAGAACTAGCCATTCTATAACATACTAAAAGTTAACTTAAAGGTGAACCACCCCCTTTAAAATCTTTTCCCCAGATCTTAGGTAGGAAACAAATTTGGCATTTTCACACAAAGTTGTTTATAAAGTGGTGGAAATGAAAAAAGCTGTTTTAAGAAAAGAAACTTTAGGAAAGAAAATGTTTGGTTGGCAGCAATGGCTTCTACCGTGCATGCCATCGATACTGGCGTATTCAGAATTCCATGATTTGCAGTGATTCTGCTTCAATGCAGGAAAATATGAAGGGATGCATAATCTCGGGATTAAGCCAAGTAATGTCATTTACTTGCAGCGATTCTAATGTTGGCGCAGATTTTAACCGCAGTTAATTAATCTTACCATGTGCCATTGCCCTCAATCAACATGGTCCCCTTCATATCTACTTCATTTCATGCACACAAAGCTGCTTCGGGCCTGAAATCACTCCCTGTACAGCTGACTGATAGCTGGTGCTTCTCCCAAGCTCTGTGTACCACCAAGAACTACAGAGAAATTCTGTTAAAGTACACTCTTGGGTTGGGTTTAATGAGTTTAATAAAAAAAAAAATATTAAAAGGCAAAAGACAGTATCTGTAGAACCAATGACTCGGTTGCTACCTGTGACCTTGTATTGTGGTAAGTTCTCCAACAAGAAAATCCAGTCAGGTGGTGTACTACTTGACTGAAATAATGGAATGTTTAACTGCCAGGTATGGTTGCTATGGCGATGTGTGTTTTTAGTGAGGACGTGGACAGATTTACATGCAATACGGAGTACTTGGCTTTCAAAGGAGAAGGAAAGGTCTTTTTGCTTGGGGGGTGCTAAAAGTTAGGCACCCCAAGTTATCGCATGTACTTACCAGTGCACCTTTTTAGAGAAAACTGCACCGAGCCTGGATTCTGCCAGCGAGCACCATGGAGCGATCCTCTTCTTGCTTTTTCTTCTTTCTCGTGGCTGTGCAGTAGCGTGAAAAGCTGAACTTTAACAAAAAAGATGGCTATTTCGTTCTACTGTGCATGAGTCTGCCCCGAGAAATTCAAGGATAAAAGAAGTTGCAAGTCGATTGCTCTGTGGTGCTCGCTGGAAGGATCCCGGTCCAGTGCGGTTTTCTGCTGATAGGAGCAACCAGCCCAGGGTGTCAGGTAAGTACATGTGATCACTTGCGGGTGCCTAACTTTTGGCGCCACCATCAGGAGGGCACAGGGGGTACAAGTGTACCTGGCCTAAAGGGGGGGCCCGGCTGTGATGCAGTTTTTAAAATAGCCTGCCCCCCCTTGGCAGCGCCGAAGTCTTGCTGCCTCTTCGAAAGTCCTGGTTCGATGAAAAGCCAAAGTCACGAAAAGAGCCGAACTTGAAGTCTTGAAGCTGCGAAAAGACCCGAAGTCACGAACAGAGCCGAACTTGAAGTCCCGAGGCTGCAAAATGACCCAAAATCACAAAAAGAGCCGAACTTGAAGTCCCTAAGTCGCAAAAAGACCCGAAGTCCGAAAAGACCTGAACTTAAAGTCCTGAAGCCGCGGAAAGTCCCAAAGTCACGAAAAGAGTCGAACTTGAAGTCCTGAAGCCACAGAAAGACCTGAAGTCACAAAAAGAGCCGAACTTGAAGTCCTGAGCTGCGAAAAGACCCAAAGTCACTAAAAGAGCCGAACTTGAAGTCCCAAAACTGCGAAAAGACCCAAAGTCACTAAAAGAGCCGAACTTGAAGTCCTGAAGCCGCGGAAAGACCCAAAGTCATAAAAAGAGCCGAACTTGAAGTCCTGAAGCCGCGGAAAGACCCAAAGTCATAAAAAGAGCCAAACTTGAAGTCCTGAAGTCAAGAAAAGACAAGAAGTCACGAAAAGAGCCGAACGTGAAGTCCTGAAGCCGCGAGTTCAGTTCTACTGAACACCAATGTGTGTTTGTTACTTTTTTTAAAGCCCTAGCCACCAACGTATTATTTTAATACTCTACAGGCCCCTGCCACCAATGTTTTTTTTAACTTGTAAGGGTGGCCCTGGCGCCAAAATTTTTTTTCACTTATGGGGGGCCCTGACCACTAAGGATTTTTAAAAAACCCTTATGGGGGGGTCTGGCGCCAAAGTTTTTTTCAACTTATAGGGGGGCTCTGACCATCAATGGTATTTCATAATGTGTTATAACTACCGTTTTTAGCGCTGATGTCTGTGTGGTCTTTTAACAGTGGTGTGGGGTTGGATCTGGTTTGGGGGCTGGGGTGGACGTGATTTCTAATGGCGGCCCTGCCCCCAAGTAAAAAGATCTTTCCTTCTCCTTTAAAATGCTACATATAATTGTTTTTGTTTAGAAATATATGATATAAAACAGAGACTTTTAAACTCAGCACATATTCAGGGCCCCCAGGCCCAAACACTGTTAATGAAACCCTTTTGATTTCTCCCCCATACATATGTACATATCCTCTCATCCCTTCTTCTCTCCAGCTTCTGCACTTTTAATTTTTTTCTGTTCTAGCTTTCCCTCCTTTTTTTAAATGCACCCTTCTGATTATGCCGTATTTCTCCATTTCCCTTCTCTTCTTTGTGTGTCCTTTACTCAAGTATTTGCCCAGCGAGCCTTCCGCAGCCTTTGTCATTGGTACGAGTTTATTGGCAGTTACAAGAATAAGAGGGGTTATTAACAAACAGTGGGCAGATTAGCGTCTGGGCTATCACCTATGGCAACCAATCAGATGATTGCTTTCATTGCTGAACCTGCAGCTGGCTGAAATAAAGCTAATTACTGATTGGTGCAAATTTGCCCAGTGGTTATAAATACTCCACCTCCAGCTTGCTATTGGTTCCACTCTGAATCGAGTCGCTTCTGTGAATTATTTTTGACTCCTATGAACTATAGATTTACAGGGCATAATCCCTTCAAAAGACCCCAACCCCAAATTGCCAGAATCGGTGGTTTGTGTAAATTCCACAGACACTGGTTCAATACAAATAAGAACAACACAAGTCAGCGTGCTTCTAATTGTGTATACTTTATTATTGTCTAATTTGTGCATAGGTCGGTAGAAAACCTGTGTATGTCAAATATACAGCATATTTTAACAGGTCATCTAAAATAGCAGTAGGCATTATATCTCTTCATAATATCAGCATTACTATTTATCAGAGAAATGCAGTTTAAGATTTGTGCTTTACGATAATCTAAATGTACAAAATACAAATCGTGGAGTGTCGGGAGTTTTAACACCACAATTATAGCCAATATAACTTTGGTACTGTATCACTATATTTAAAGGAGAAGCCTTAACATTAGCGTTTAGTATGATGTACACAGTGAAACAGGTATGGGACCTGTTATCCAGAATGGGTCGGGACCAGGGATTTTCTGGATAAGGGATCTTTCTGTAATCTGGATCTCCATAACTTAAATCTTCTAAAAATACTTTAAAAAAAAATACATAAATACAATAACATTGTTAAGCGTCCAATATGGATGAATTATATCTTAGTTAAAGGGGAACTCCACAAAAACATAACTTAAGCTTTTTGAAAAGTAAACATAATTTCAAGCAACTTTGCAATATACATCAATTAAAAAAATTTGCAGACTTTTCATGTTTTTAATGGTTTCTGACAGTTCTCTAAGCCTAGCCCCCTGCTCTCCTACTGATCTTTCTAACTACTTTGCTGAGCTGGCTGACTACTGTTACTTTATATAAACAGCCATCTGTCCTCAGCCTGTATCCTCTAAACCCCACAATTCCCAGCACGTGATTTCAATAAGGAACAGAACATCATTGTGCAATGCATTGTGGGTTATGTAGTTCCTGCATGCTGTCTGTAAGCTGTGGAGTAGTTGTTACAATTTGTAACATCAGTGTTTAGTCCCTCCTTCCCTGCTAGGATTTCAAATGATGCAGAAAGAGAAGAACTGTTAAACAGCTGGATTTCAGCATAGAAAATGGCATTTATTCATATTAGGGGTTTCTGTGTTATGTGGTCTCTTTATCAAATTTTGGTTTGGAAGCCAGAGTTCCCCTTTAAGATCAAGTACAAGGTACTGTTTTATTATAGAGGAAAAAGGAAATAATGTTTAAAACAGTGAATTATTAGATTAAAAATGAGTCTATGGGAGATGGCCTTTCTGTAATTCAGAGCTTTCTGGAAATGGGTTTCCAAATAATGAATCCCATACCTGTTTAAGACACAATTGCTCTTTGTTTCATTGCACTTTTTTCCCTGCAAATCACCAGTTTCACATAGAAAAGGCAATGAAACTCCTTGATCCTAGCAACTATCCGGCTGCTAGCAAGGTATTTGCATTTGCATGTCCCTATTTTTTATTCCAAAGGAATACTATAAGAGTAATCAGCTTTGGTTTTTTTCCTTGCACACTACAAGCTAATTTATATACCTGATTTCAAATAGGTGGCTCTTATAATGAAAGACGAACATTTCTCAGATCTGTATATTTGATGTACCCATTTATGAACAAATACAAGTATGGAATCCATTATCCAGAAAGCTCCAAATTAGGGTCACCAAAGCTCCAAGTCAACAAATGAACAGATCTTTCCCTGATATGCCCACCAAAAGTTGGGCAATATTGGAACAATATGATTACAATGACGAAATACCAGCCGACGGGATGAGGACCACATCAACTAGCCAATGCAGTCCTTGGGCAGGAAAATCAGACCTGCCTGACTTTTTGGCCAGATATTGGTCTGGGGGCCGTTGGAGGGCCCCATACACTGGCAGACAGTGTCGGACTGGCCCATCGGGATACCAGGAAAAGTCCCTTTGGGCCCAGGTGTCAGTGTGCCCTCATGCTGCTAAACATTTGGCCTATTTCATGGCCATTCACCTATTTATATGAGAACAAAGAGGCTAAATAGATGGAATAATAGATTATAGTATGTAAAGAAAAGAGACTAGGAGAATAGAGGTTGAGTGAGGAGAGGAAGAAAGGAGAGGTAGAGTGGGCATCTGGTCTAAGAGTAATTGGTGGGCCCCTGGTGTCCCAGTCTGATATTGGTCTGGGGGGCCATTGGAGGGCCCCAAATCGGCAGCTTAAATCTTCCCATGTATGGCCACCTTAAAATCTTTATTGGAGGCTAAACAATACTATTAGGTTTAATGAGCGTTTAACTGATTTCAATTACAGGGGAAACCCCTTATCTGGAAAACCCCAGGTCAATAGCATTCAGGTTCCATACCCGTATAACATAAGTGCTATAACAAAAGTGCTACCTTATGAAAATATAATTCTCAAAATAATGGTTGCATTATGTAACAGTCATCGATAGACATTTACACAGAGATGTATTTTTCTGTGCAGATCTGAGGGGGCTCTAGTTTGGCACCTTACTGTGAATACATGAGCTGGTTATTGTATTATTGACCCATTAATTGTCATTGTGTACTGGTGATACATTTGACATATGCTCAGTGTTGGCCCAGAGATATAATCACTGTAACTGCCCATAGCATGGGGGGAGTGTAAGAATGACCCCCTATAGTAGTACCATGTGCCCGATTGCATGGATGTTGTCTTCACCTGTATCATTTAGCATTCCCTTTAATTTATTTTATGCTATGTGTGCAAAATGTCTTTTTCATTGGGAGACAACACAAGTGCAAAACAGGGGTGGTCTAGCAAGTAATACATTATTCTTCATACTGTTTATGAATTTTACATCCATGATCCACTTATAAAGTAACACATTGATGCCCATTATTGTACAAGTTTGCAAACAAAATGATCGAGGTATCTTGTTTGCTCATGTTTCATTGCTTGTGTGCATGCAAAGGAGCCTCCCAGTGGGAGGCAGCAGAGGCCTACACATAATGTAGCACCTCCTTGCTACACAGCATTTTCTTTCGATTTATTTTTTTTTATCTGCTTTCACAGCCCCTCCGACCTGTACAGCAGGGTTGCCAGGTCTAATTTTCAAAACCAGCCAATGTCGGCTACAAAACCAGCCAAAAAGTAGCCAAGAGGCACTTCAAAAGTAGCACAAAAATAGCCCAATACGTGCAGTGAAAAAAGTCTAAAAAAAAATGAATATATGTAAAAATACACCTTTTCTACAAAGCAAAATGTGACAGATTCGCCCGTCACCTGGGATGTAACTACAGAGGGGTCACAGGAGGTATAGGGCCCCATTAGGTCCTAATACATATACAATTTCAATGGATATTGGTAAAACAGCTCTACCTCTACATATTTTGGTGGCCGGCAGTTTTTTGCCTCAAAATTGTCTGAAATTGAGGAAAGTCACCAGAAAATGGGAGAATGCTTAAGAGGGACGAGAGACTGGGGTACAGAGCCCAAAATCGAGTAAGTCACGACTTCTACACAAGTCAGTCCCATTGCATGCTGGTTATTGTAGCCTTATTGCAGTTGGCAAACAAAAACTACATCACCCAACATACATTGGGAGATGCAGGCTTGACCCATCAGGGTAAGAAAAAACGTGGCTGGTTTCCAAAGTACAAACCAGCCAAAGGCCCAAAAAGTAGCCCAAATCCATACCTTGGCTAGTTAGAAGCCCAATTTGGCTTGAAAACTGCCATTCAAACAACCCTGCTGTACAGCTGTTTCCCTGGATCCCAGATCTTATAAATAAGCTTGTGTCATCCTTTTATTCCCTTTCCAATTCTCTGGTTGGTCCTTATATTATAATTGACAGCCTGCTGATTGGAGCACATTATATATCCCAACCCATGCCTGTAATTAATATCCCACTAAACGTAAATACATTCTAGGAACACTGCCCACTATCTAACTGATTTAAAAGTAATGCAGTAAAGTTGCAGCCCATAACCAGACATAAATAACCACAATAATACACAAAAATGCTTTTACTCACATACCCTTCCTCTCTCTGTCAATATCACCGTACTACTAAAATAATTCATATGATCATAAGTGATAAGTTTCCGTCTTCTATATACAAAATGTAAACTGAAGGCAGATGATGTTTTCCATACAAAAATATAATTCAACAATCTCATTAAATGCATATGCCCACAAGATGAAGAAAGACAAGATAGGAAATACTTTGAGATGTTTCAAATATCATTGGAAAGAAAACAACTATGCCGCCTTGGCTCTTGGGTGATAATTGCTTCTTTTTGTTGGGTTAGTGCATATATATATATATATATATATATATATATATATATATATATATATATATATATATATATATATATATATATATATATATATATATATATATATATATATATATATATACACACATACAATAATAATTTTGTCAAGAAAATTCCCGGTGTTGCTGGTCTTTTTTTCGTATATGGATTTTTTTACCTTGCACTTGGTTTGCGTTGGAGATGGAGTGCTGTCTTTTGTTACAAATTATATATATACTGTATATATTAGGGATGCACTGAAATCAGGAGGGTACTGGATTTGGCCATGATTCTGCTGTTTCGAGCAGGATTCGAATTCGGGGAATCCAAGTATCTGCCCGAACTGAATCCAAATTCAAAAAATTACTTGACTTTTCATTACACAAACAAAGAAGTCAACACATAGACATACACAGAGCATGGTTCTATTTCTGCCTCGTTTCCCTAATTTAAATATGCAAATTTTAAGAGTTCGGATTCTGTTCACTATTCGGCCAAATCTTTGGCAAAGATTCGGGATTTGGCAGAATCCTAAAATAGTGGATTCCGTGCATCCCTAATATATATATATATATATATATATATATATATATATATATATATATATAGTCCAAATTCTGGTGCACACAAAACAAGCGCAACTGCCTAGGTGCTGGTAATAATAAATCAATAGTAGAGCAAACAAACCGCACTCGCAGGACTTTATGAAGGTGCAAAATCAAAAATAATGTTTATTTCAACGTTTCGGCTATTCACTTAAGCCGTCATCACTTCCTGATGACGGCTTAAGTGAATAGCCGAAACGTTGAAATAAACATTATTTTTGATTTTGCACCTTCATAAAGTCCTGCGAGTGCGGTTTGTTTGCTCTACTATATATATATATATATATATATATATATATATATATATATATATATATATATATATATATATATATATATATATATATATAGCAAATCAGAAGGAACAGTACTGTATGCCATGGCAATCTATATATATATATATATATATATATATAGTAATGGAGGTCACACACAAAAAAATCCACCAACTGCCTAGGTGCCAAGTGGTAGTTCAGCACAACTACAGCAATGACTCACAGGACTTGCTTAAGAATGAAAAAAATGCTTTTTATTGCACATTTTCAGCCCTTTATCAATAGGTCATTGCTGTGGTTGTGGATATTTATATCTATATCTATACCCCATGATGCTGGCACTCTCGAAAAAAAGGTTCATATGCCTGGGTGCAGTATCCAATGTAATTATCCATTCCTATTCCAATAAAATCCGCCCTCTCAGGTCTTAATCAATTAAAAAATGTTTTATTCCAAAGCTACAGACTGACGTTTCGGCCTACCCGAAGGCCTTTCTGTTTTATTCCAAAGCTACAGGCTGACGTTTTGGCCTACCAGAAGGCCTTTCTCAAAGTGAGAAAGGCCTTCGGGTAGGCCGAAACGTCAGTCTGTAGCTTTGGAATAAAACATTTTTTAATTGAATAAGACCTGAGAGTGTGGATCTCATTGGAATAGGAATATATATATATTTATAGTGAATAAAGTACCCCCTCTTGTAAAATATAAGGATATTATAAGTTACCGAGGAGTTTCATGACCATATAAAAACACGAGGCTGAAGGCAGAGTATTTTTATACAGGTCATGGAACTCCAAGGTAACTTCTAATATCCTCATATTTTGCAACTGGGGGTACTTTATTTATTATACTGGGCATAATGATGTGGGCATGACCATGACTTAGTTCCCTGAAGGTCGATGTATCGAATTGATATTTAAAAAATGTCATTTTTTTTATTTTGGTGGCAACTTAATTTACAATATTTTATCTATAAAAAGCAAAATGTTAAATTATTTTGTAATTATTTGGTTCTATGACAAATACAACAGCAAAACGTCATCCATGAAATGAGGTATAACTATCACAGTACAAAATAAGATTTTTTTTTTTTTTAAAGTGCAATTCAAGGCTAGCATGTTATATATAGGCATTGGGTGTATAGTCTCAAATACCTTTCATACACTTGGGAGGTCAGTGTGTCATTAACACAATAAGCTATATATTTTTATATATATATATATATATATATATATATATATATATATATATATATATATATATATATATATATATATATATATATATATATATATATATATATATATATATATAGCCTTCAATATTTAAGTCCAATGCATTTTTAGGTTGTAGGCTTGGGACCAGTACTTTTTGGTCACAAATTATGAATGGGGAGTGTTCCATTGTCAATTGTGCTGTAGTACATGCGTTTCTTTGCACAGGTGAGGAGACCTCCCAGTATCACCAACAATACCAAAAGGGTGAGACCAACAGCTAAAAGTGAGATCAGGGCCATGTTTGCTTCATTGTTGGATAACATCTTGCCTAGGAATGGTATTCCGGCTGATTCTTCAGCTGCCAATCAAACAAAAAGTGATAAATGACAAATCTTTATTATAGGGGAACCTCCCAATCAAACATTCCTCGTGTTCTCTGTGGCCCTTAGGGGGTTATTTACTAAACTCCGAATGTAAAAATCCCAAAAAAATTGTGCTTTTTTTTCAATAAAATCTGACTTAAAAAAAATCACAATTTTTTTCAAAATTTATAAAACCCCGAGGATGGAAAAGTCTGGATCAGAAAATCCAGCATCTCAAACCTGTCAAGGTTGCACATAAGCCAATGGGAGAAGTCTCAATGCTTTTTTGATGTGTGCTGGGTTTCCAGCAATACCCCAAAGTTTTTGGAGTTTTTGGACAAAAAGCATAAGAAATTGGAGTTTTTGGGTAAAAATTTAGAAAATAACATGAAAATCAGATTTTTTTCCCGCAAAGCAAATGTAATAATGTAATAATAAATAAGCGTAAAAAATCTGAGCAGATTTGATCGGAATTTGTAGCAGAACATGTTGAGATAAAATTGGACTTTGATAAATAACCCCCTTAGTGTTGGCAACAGTCCTTTATATTTTCTTGCTGCGTTACCCCCAACCACAGCTGGCACTATTCACCATACTATAAACATCGTTGAAGACCCCTTACTTTACTTTACATTTACATTGCCTACAACTGTAACGCTATCATTTAAAGGAGAACTAAACCATAATCATGAATATGGCCAGAAATGCCATATTTTCTAAACTAAGCGTATTGAACCAGTCTAATGATTCGACATCTCTATAGTAGTAAAGATCCAGGCCTTCAAAGTTGTCACTGGAGTTTCCCATCTTGGATTTTATTTTGTAGTGTCTGCAACACTCACATGCTCAGTGGGCTCTGAGCAGCTGTTGAGAAGCTAAGCTTAGGGGTCGTAGCAAATTATTAATCAAAAAATGAGGTTGGTATGTAATATAAACTGATGCTACAGGGCTGATTATTAAATTCTGATGCTAATTGTGCTGTTTCTGAGCTGCCATGTACCAAATCCAAATTATTTACTAATCAGCCTTATATTGTGACATTTATATGATATATATTTAGTATCTTGTACATTGGTCCCTAAGCTCAGTAAGTGACAGCAGCACAGAGCATGTGCAGTGAATCAGCAGAAAAGAAGATGGGGAGCTACTGGGGCATCTTTGGAGACACAGATCTTTACTGCTAAAGGGCTGTGGTTGCCTTGGGCTGATACAGAAGCACAAAACATCATGTACAACATTCTGCACTATTTATTTGCTGAGATTTGGTTCTCCTTTAAGTCAAGTGAGAGTAATTTTGTATCCCCTGTAACTAGTAACTGGTTTATTATTCAGAATATAATACAACCAATCTTCCAAATATATTCTTCTAAATGATGCTTAGTGATGTCACCAGTTATATCCAGTGCTGAGTAATGTCACTTGTGTCACTTGACTCATTTAAACTTGGATATGTTAAAAAATAATATACCCCTACTTAATATAATAATATAATATAATATTATGATATAATAATATGAGGCTATTTACTTAAGCGCCTCTATATAAAGGCACTCAAACTGCAAATTCTCAGAAACTAGAATGAGATTTACGAGAATTTCTACAGTTCACAAATTGGAAAACTAGATGACTTACCAGAACCATTTCCTGATGACGAAACAATGGGAGTTTTTGATGTAGAACCATTTCCAAAAATACTTTTCCCTAGAACAGAGGTTTCCAGGTCAAGTGATGTAATTAGAATTAAGACAGTAAGTGCTTGGCTATTGATTCTTTAAAATGGTATAGTAATTGCTTTGGCTCAGTGGGGGAAATAAGTAGTGTTTATAGAAAAGGAAATGGAAGGGTCTAATGCATTTTCAGAGCAAAAGCTGATAAAATAAATTATATACATGGGGAAATCCCTGCTGCTGTGACCAGGGCCCCCATTGTTCCTCAACAGCCTTGAGTTTCTATCAGAAAAACATTTTAGTGCAAATTTAAGCACTTGAGTTTTACCAGGCCGCAAATCCAGGTGGGGAGTGGGAGATGTAGGCAGGGTTGGATTGGGTCGACGGGACACCGGGAAAAAACCCGGTGGTTCCCGCCGGCCCAGATCCGTACCCTGGTTTTCTTCCTGCCACGTCCGGTCGCAGCAAAAAAGCAGTGCGAGTGCTGACATGCATGCTCAAGTGTGGGCTAACTGGCATGCACGGCCGGGGTTTGCCGAACGGAAGGCCCTGAGACAGCCCCCAGGCTCCGGAGGGGGGCCCTGATACAGAAGCCCCAGTCCAACCCTGGATGTAGGACATGGGCAGGGCAGAGGCAGGACATTTAGTGGGCGGGAGGATGGGGATCGGAGTGTGCCAGGCCCTTCTGAAGATTTTTTTGCAGAGGGAAACCGGCGCACTCTAGTTACGCCACTGGGTATATGGTAAAAATGACTCGGATTTTAAATAAAATTTAAAAGAACCCCCAAAGAACCTATGTCTATCCACATAGTTGTGAGCATGACCTTGCTGCTAATATTACCATCTGCACCGATTGCCCTCATGTTGCTGGTTTATCTTGACTAACTTACCTGATTTCTTTACAGTAAACACAGTTTCCATGCCAGCGTGGATGTGATCCGACACGTGGCAGTGTAACAACCACGTTCCAGGATTGTCGGCCACTAGTTCTATCGTTTGAAACGTCCCAGGGAAGAGGTCAAACACGTCGGCTCGATGTTCTTTATCTTTCTGCAACACATTCAAGCATGAACTTACCAAGCATTCAGACCATGGATTCATTATACGTATGTTTGTGGCTATGGGAACCTAGTTTTGGACTTTTTAGGGGCAGTTTTACAGCAGAGAATACATGATTTACAGTGGGAGCTTGCAGACTAGAAAATGTCCTTGAGAAATAAACGTATTTTTGTAATGAGTAATAATTTGTTTATTATTCGGCGATATTCCAATACAAAAACTGATATCACCAGGAGTCTCCTTTCCACCAAATCTGGCCTTCAGTATTGTATTTTTCTTTTCTTTTGGGAATACACACAACTCTTCAAACAGTAATGGCTATATGACTGGTAACTACTCCCCATAATAGATTTGCATATATTTAACTAAAGTAGGAGCGAATGTCAGCACTGACCTTGTAAATAAAACTCTCTGCGTGGAAATGTACAGTGTGCATGTCAATCTCATTTCCCAGGCCCAGAAGATACCAGTTGGTATTTTCACCTTCAGTCATTGTTAGGCCATGGAGATTTCCATAGATCTTCCCGTTAATTGCTATAAATGAAAAAAATGGAATGATCGGATTTTCCATTGTAAGACCTATTAGTACACAGGGAGGCCTAATTATAAACATTGGAATTTGTGTCGTTTTTGACAACCACAACTAAACTCACATTTGAAAAAAAAAAAAACGGGTGTCTACTTATTTATCAAAAGATCCAAATATAAAAATCATGAACAAATAAAAACACAGAATATGAAAACCTCGAAATCCGATTTTTTTTTTTGGTCAACCCTCAACGTACCTAAATATTTACAAATCTGCTAAGGACAGATCCCATTGACTTCTACATGATCTCAACAGCTTTTAGATGATGTACTTATACATTCAAGTTTTTAATGGATTTTACGCTTAACAACCCATTCGTAAACCATTCTTCACATGCTAGATTTTTAGAGCTAATACTTAGGGATGCACAGAATCCAGGATTCAGTTCGGTATTCGGGCAAGATTCGGCCTTTTTCAGCAGGTTTTGGATTCGCTGAATCCGAATCCTTAAAATCATGTGACTTTTTGTCACAAAACAAGGAAGTAAATTTTTTTTGCTATGAGCACAGCTCCGCCTCCCTGATTTGTATATGCAAATTAGGGGTTGGTATCAGTTCGGTATTCAGCAGAATCTTTCACAAAGTATTTGGGGGGTTCGGCCAAATCCAAAATAGTGGATTGGGTGCATCCTTACCATAAAGTAAATAAATTGGCCTCTTTTATGTAGCTGCCACATTTTTCTGCCAATAATAGCCAATAATCATTGCCCCAAATATCTTCTCGCAACATCCATTCAACATTCTGTTTAACATTAGCAACATTGTTTGATTTGGGTTTTCCCTCAATTTTATCGAGTTTTTACCTGAACCGATTAATAATAAAGTAAAATTGGAATAAAATAGATAAATTCGGATTTTAGTGAATAACCCCTCTTTGGGAAGCAAACTCTGTGGCTGTTGGAGGGCCCAAGAATGTACAGAACCCAACAACATCAACATATGTTTATGAAACAGACCATTTATGTTTAATTACTCCATTGGCCTTTGGGACTAGGGATGTGACTGTCTGTTAACTGGTTTTTATTCAGTTGACCAAACTCCTATCCGCCAAATGGAACTCATTTATCAATAATTGTTCTCGAAAAAGTTGGAGCGAAAAAGCGTCATGACAAATTAGTGCGTCAATTACAATCGCACCATTGACGATCCAAAAACTCAACTATATTGAATTATCGTTGCAAAAACTCGACTTTATCGGATTATCGAACGAAAACCCAGAGTTTATCGGATTATCCTGCACAGATCATGATGTCAAGAAACAACTTCAGGGACATCTGCCATTGATTTCTACATGACCTCGACAGGTTTGAGATGGAGTATTTTCAGGTTCAGAGGTATGATAAATCTCTAAAAATTCAAGTTTTTTTAGTTTTCCCACTAAAAACCTCGAACAGAAAAAAATCTTTGCATAGCAGCCTGGCATTAAACCAGCTTTGTTTTTGTAATAAAGGTATGGGATCCATTATCACGAAACCCATTATCCAGAAAGCTCAGAATTACGGAAAGGCTGTCTCCCATAGACTCCATTATAATCAAATAATCCAGATTTTTAAAAGTGATTTCCTTTTTCTCTGTAATAATAAAACAGTAGCTTGTACTTGATCCCAACTAAGATACAATTAATCCTTATTGGAGGCAAAACCAGCCTATTGGGTTTATTTAGGGGCAGATTCATCAAGGGTCGAATATCGAGGGTTAATTAACCCTCGATATTCGACTAGGAACTAAAATCCTTCGACTTCGAATATCGAAGTCGAAGGATTTAGCGCAAATGCTACGATCGAACGATCGAACGATTATTCCTTCGATCGAAGGATTAAATCCTTCGAATCGAACGATTCGAAGGATTTAAATCCAACGATTGAAGGAATATCCTTCGATCAAAAAAACTTAGGCAAGCCTATGGGGACCTTCCCCATAGGCTAACATTGACTTCGGTAGCTTTTAGCTGCCGAAGTAGGGGGTCGAAGTTTTTTTTAAAGAGGCAGTACTTCGACTATCGAATGGTCGAATAGTTGAACGATTTTTAGTTCGAATCCTTCGATTCAAAGTCGTAGTCGTAGTCGAAGGTCGAAGTAGCCCATTCGATGGTTGAAGTAGCCCAAAAAACACTTCGAAATTCGAAGTTTTTTTACTTCGAATCTTTCACTCGAGCTTGATGAATCGGCCCCTTAATGTTTACATGATTTTCTGGTAGACTTAAATTATGAAGATCCAAATTACGGAAAGACCCCTTATCCGGAAGCCCCCAGGCCCCGAGCATTCTGGATAACAGATCCCATACCTTGACTGTAATAATAATATTTTATTGCTATACAAGTAAACACTGTAAATTCTGTGATTTCATTTATTGATGAACAACAGGCTAGTTTAACTTTTAACCAAATAAAAATGATTTTGAACTTGAACCAGCTTATTAGTACTGGTAGTATCGCTATGACTCTTATTTCCTGGGGAATATTTTTCTTCTGCTTTTTAGGTTGAAATATGTGGGTTTTTACATATGTCTGATGTTGGGCTTCAAGGGGAGGGCAGAGTGCCTGTGGCTGGTGTCTTGGCTAAATGAATATGTTATTTACTGGCACACAGCCGACAGTCTGTATCTGCTGGCAGTTTGCAGACAAAGGAAACGGAGCTTTGTTTCTTTCCAGTAACAGCCGAGGCTTGGAGAGAAAATGCTGTCTGCTTAATGCAAGACTATTAATAAGATATGAGGGCTCATTTATGGTCGCAAAGTGCAGCGTTAGGTACAAATATCACTGAAGAATTGTTAATCAGTTACATTGATTTCCAGAAAAAGCTTAAGGCTAAGGGGCCAATTCACTAACTTCGAGTGAAGGATTCGAAGTAAAAAAACTTCGAATTTCGAAGTGTTTTTTGGGCTACTTCGACCATCGAATGGGCTACTTCGACCTTCGACTACGACTTCGAATCGAAGGATTCAAACTAAAAATCGTTCGACTATTCGACCATTCGATAGTCGAAGTACTGTCTCTTTAAGAAAAAACTTCGACCCCTAGTTCGCCATCTAAAAGCTACCGAACTCAATGTTAGCCTATGGTTTGGGGCGATGGCCACATCAGCTCATTAAAGGGGTTGTTCACCTTTAAATTAACTTTAAAGGAGAACTTAACCCCTCGGCCCCTCTTACCTCTCCCTCCCCACACAGTCTATTACATAGAATTGTGCCCCTATTTGAAAACCTGAGATAAAAGTGAGTAATAAACCTTGATTTTTTTTTGGCCAAAAATTTCTAGAGGAAATTTTTTTTGAGATTTATTATACCCCGAAGCTGCCACAAGTCTGAATCCAAAATTCCGCCTCTCAACCCTGCCAAGGTCATGTAGCAGATGTTACTTTTACAATTTTAAGATGTCGTGATATGCGCTAGGTTTCATAAAATAATCTGAAAAATTTGGGGGTTTTCCGGCGATTATCCGAAAAAAACGATTTGAGTAGAAAATCCAAAAAATTGGTAAGATTCGCGTTCAAGCTCGATTTTATTGAGTCTTTTACAGACCCAACTTTTATGAGTTATTTTATTGATAAATAAGATAAAATCACGGATGAAAGTTTGGTCAAGCGTGGTTTGATAAAAAGGTGAGATGAATTCAAGTTTTAGCTCAGGTTTTCAAACAGGGGCACTTTTTTACAAAATAGACTGTGCGGGAAGGGAGAGATGAGGGGCCGATGAAGGGCAGTTGAGGCTTTTTTACCTAGGGGGTTTAGTTCTCCTTTAAGTATGATGTAGATAGTGCTATCCCTGTCATTGTGATCAAATTGGATCAGCCTGATATTGCCCAAATCAATGTGGTCATATCGGGGAAAGGTCTGCTTGTATGGTGATCTCACCAAACGGACCCTTCGGATGCACCTGCTTCCAGAATAGGTCCAAGGTATGAATTGTACTTTACACCAGCCTCAAACTGCAACACAAGAACAAAGGACAGGGTGTACACAGATTGGGGAGATATTCTTCTTTGGATCTCTGGCCTTGGAGAGCTCAGAAAAAGCTTTAGCAAGCAATATTGCTTTAAGAATCCCTCCCTGATGTTTCTGGACTACATCTCCCATCATGCTTTAAAACACCCTTTTCAAATTAGAACGTAGAAAGCTACTTGCCATGAATTTTGTTGCTTTCTACGAATTCGTCAGTTGCATTCACTTCGCTGGGCTCTTTGTGAATATAAAGTCGAATATTTTCATCCAAGTACCAGGACTTATTTTCGTCGAATACCAGAAAAAGCAACGCAAATTCGCGGTCGACGTCTTTTCTCACACCCTGGTCATTTAGGACGCCTTTGCGGCAAGTTATTAATGGTCCAACCAAGCCGCTGTAGATATCCTAAATGTAAGACACTCAAATATTTCAATACACAGTAGCTTTTGTATATCATTCCAACAATGCGTATAGAATGAATAAATAAATGAATTCTGTTTAGTGATGTCATCAGTTACATCAATGCTTAGTGATGTCATCTGCATTACATGGCTCATAAATGTGTTAATTATAAAAATATAATACACCCATTGTAAAATCAGAGGATTTAACAAATCCTTTGCATAATTACATTAAAGATGAGGTTAAAAAAAGACACATACATCAATTTCAGCCTTTTATGACCTGTATAAAAGCACTTGCCTTAAAAAGTGTTGTTCCCCTTTAAATTAACTTTTAGTATGATATAGAGAGTGATATTCTGAGACAATTTGCAATGGTTTTCATTTTTTATTATTTGCGGTTATTGAGTTATTTAGATTTTTATTCCGCCGCTCTCCAGTTTGCAGTGTCAGCCATCTGGTTGCTAAGGTCCTAACAACCCTAGCAACCATGCATTGCTTTGGATAAGAGACTGGAATATGAATAGGAGAGGCCTGAACACAAACATGAGTAGTAAAAAGCAGCAATAAAAATACATGTGTAGCCTTATAGAGCATTTGTTTTTTAGATGGGGTCAGTGATCCCCATTTGAAAGCTGGAAAGAGTCAAAAGAAAAGGGCACATTATTAAAAAACTAAATAAATTAAATAAATAATGAAGACCAATTGAAAAGTTGCCTAGAACTGGCAATTTATAAAATACAAAAAGTAAACTTAAAGCTGAACCACCCCTATAATATCCTCATATTTTACAGTAGGAGGTACATTATTACATAGAAAATATTAAAGTTATGGGATCATTTATCTAGAAACCCTTTATCCAGAAAGCTCTGAATTACAGGACAGCCATCTCTCATAAGGGTATATTTATCAAAGAGTGAAGTTAGAGATCACCCCAGTCCTCTAGAGTGAAATTCCGCCACTTTCCATTCATTTCCATGGGATTTTGAAAAGAGTATTTATCAATGGGTGAAAGTGAAAGTTCCTCCTTTGATAAATACGCCTGTAAATATCCCATGGAAATGAATGGAACGTGGCGGAATTTCACACTAGTGAATTCTGGTGATCTCTAACTTCACTCTTTGATACATATACCCTTATGAGAGATGGCTGTCCTGTAATTCAGAGCTTTCTGGATAAAGGGTTTCTGGATAAATGATCCCATAACTTTAATATTTTCTATGTAATAAAGACTCCATTTTAAACAAATAATTCACATTTTTTAACATGATTTCCTTTTTCTCTATACAGGTATCCAGAATGCGTGGGACCTGGGGTTTTCCAGATAAAGGATTTTTCCATAATTTGGATCTTCATACCTTAAGTCAACTAGAAAATCATGTAAACATGAAATAAACCCAATAGGCTGGTTTTGCCTCCAATAAGGATTAATTATATCTTAGTTGGGATCAAGTACAAGCTACTGTTTTATTATTACAGAGAAAAGGGAAATAAATATTTGGATTATTTGGATAGAACGGAGCCTACTGGAGACGGTTTTTCCATAATTCAGAGCTTTCTGGTTAACGGATTTCCAGATAACGGATCCCATACCTGTATTAATATAACAGTCCCTGGTAACTGATCCCAGCTAAAATATGATTGATTCTTATTGTAGTCAAAACAATCCCATTGGGTTAATTAGGGGCAGATTTATCAAGGGTCGAAGTTTTTTCAGCAAATTTGGCAATTGTTCGATCGAATTAAAATCGAATGATTCAAAGGATTTCAGCAATCGATCGAATCGAAAGGATTTTAATTCGATGTGTAAAGACTTTGAAAAAGTTTGTAGAAGGTCCCCATAGGCTAACATAGCAATTCGGCAGGTTTAATTTTGCAAAGTATTGAAGTTTTTTAAAGAGACAGTACTTCGATTATAGAATGGTCGAATAGTCAAACTATTTTTACTTTGAATCGAATTCGAAGTGAATTCGAAATCGTAGTATCCTATTCGATGGTCGAAGTATCAAAAAAATTACTTCGAATTTCGAATTTTTTTACTTTGAAAATTCCCTCGAATTCACTTCGTCCCTTGATAAATCTGCCCCCTAATGCTTAAATAATTTTTAAGCAGACTTAAGGTATGAAGATCCAAATTACAGAAAGATCCCGTGTCCGGAAAACTCCAGGTCCCTTGTATTCTGGATAACAGGCTCCATATCTGTACAAATAAAACTGTATGACAGTATTTTACTCAGCTACATGTATTTCCTTTAATATATTCACCTTGATGAAGTCTGTCTTGGAATAATAAACCCAGGTTAAGCAATCTGGGTCATTAGTTCCTGGTCCGGATCTCTCTGGAACATTCCATTGGTACGTTTGTATGCCTCCTGCAAAAACATGTTTCCGAGTTGCTGTAAATGTCCAACATTTCACATAACACAGCGCTGCGCAATATATTGGCGCTCTAAAAATGCTCGTCAATAAAATAATAATAATAGCTGATACAGGTTAACTGACATGGGTGCTAAATTGCACAAGTGACCAATCAGAAATTCATTTTGAAGAGTCGACGGCTAATAAAAAAACGAAAGCAAGGACGTGACTGGTTGCTATTGGCAACTGCACTTTTGCACCGATGTAAAAGTGCCCTCTTGACTGCAAAATGTCAAGCACTGGGATCAGTTTTCCATTATAATTAATAATACCATTAAGCTGCTATTTTGTCCCTTGTTACAAAAGCCATGCGACCCTTTCTTGAAAATGTCTAATGTATCTGCCAGTACAACAGCTTCACAATAAAATGGTAAAAACTTCTTACTATGAAATGCCCTTGTATCCACTTTAAATATCTATTGTTGAATAAAGCGCCAGATTATTGTGTGGCCCATTTATAGATCTATTTTGCACCGTGCTGTTTCAGCCATATTCAAACAGGTATGGGATCCATTATCCGGAAACCCTTTATCCAGAAAGCTCTGAATTATGGGATGGCCATTTCCCATAGACTCCGTTTTATCCACATAATCCAGATTTTTAAAAATGATTTCCTTTTTCTCTGTAATAATAAAACAGTAACTTGTACTTGATCCCAACTAGGATATAATTAATCCTTATTGGAGGAAAAACCAGCCTATTGGGTCTATTTAGGGGCTGATTCACTAAGAGTCGAATATCGAGGGTTAATTAACCCTCGATATTCGACTAGGAATTAAAATCCTTCGACTTTGAATATCGAAGTCGAAGGATTTAGCGCAAATACTGCGATCGTACGATCGAAGGATTATTCCTTCGATCGAACGATTAAATCCATCGAATCGAACGATTCAAAGGATTTTAATCCAACGATCAAAGGAATATCCTTCGATCAAAAAAACTTAGGAAAGCCTATGGGGACCTTCCCCATAGGCTAACATTGACTTCGGTAGCTTTTAGCTGCCGAAGTAGGGGGTCGAAGTTTTTTTTAAAGAGACAGTACTTCGACTATCGAATGGTCGAATAGTCGAACGATTTTTAGTTCGAATCCTTCGATTCAAAGTCGTAGTCGTAGTCAAAGGTCGAAGTAGCCCATTCGATGGTCGAAGTAGCCCAAAAAACACTTCGAAATTCAAAGTTTTTTTACTTCGAATCCTTCACTCGAAGTTAGTGAATCAGCCCCTAAATGTTTATGTGATTTTCTAGTATACAAAAGGTATAAAGATTGAAATTACAGAAAAGACCCTTATCTGGAAAACCCAAGATCCCAAGCATTCTGCATAACAGGTCCCATACCTGTACCAACCATTGATTCCTGTGTGTAAGCATTGTGATGCTTCTGATCTATCAATCTTCTATGCAATAGGAAGGCTTAAGGTAAACCTTTAAAATAAGTGAATGTAAAATTGATGAGAGTGCTATCTAAGAATTGTTCAATGTACATTCATTATTATTATTTTTTTTAATTCCAAGATATTAAAGGATACATGTACTGTTGATATGAATGAATTTTGTTCAAACAGCACCACCTGCTGGTCATTTTCCCACCATTCTGACCACCAAGTAGTCAAGGAAGTTGTCAGGAGAAAGAAAGAGGCTGCTCTCATGTTTTTCTGCTTTGGAAAGTTTTGAGAAATATTTCCAATTTTTTTCCTAAGCAGAAGAACATCAGAGCAGTTTCTCCTGAGAACTTCGGTGACTACTTGGTGGTCCGAATGGTGGATAAATGGGTAGCGCTGTTGTAAAATCTTGGTAGAAAAAAATAAAATAATGAATGCACATTGCAAACGTTCTCATCAGTTTTACATTCACTTATTTTAAAGGTTTACTTATCCTTTAAAAACAATATAATATAGTGACCTCCATATCTGGTAGGTCCTCAGCTGCCAGTTAGTGGCAGGGCTGCACTCCTTCACCAATTCAGATGCCTTTTGTATTAGTACAATATGGCTATCCACATGTATGAAGTAGAAGTAAGTTGTTTACTGGTAAATCTAATTGTACCTACTGTCTTGCCTCCAGAATCTACTCACCTGGCTGTGTTGCTGTGTATCCCCCAGTGACTTCCACAACACCATGAGCATTTATAGAGTATGGCCTTGTGGCTTTATTCTTGAACACAATTAGAATGCTGTCACCAACTTCCGCGCGAATAAAGGGGCCTGAAAAAAACACCAGCTTACAGGTTTTTCCCATTTACTAGAAAGCATTATAAAAGAAATATTAATTAAAGGATCTATTAATTAAATGCCACTATAAGTGATCAGCAAATTTTTTCAGCAGCCATGAATTCAGCAATTCAAAAACTGCGGCGAAAATTCGAAGCAAAAAAAAAATTCACCAAGACAAAAAATTTCACCATAAGAAAAAACGCCTATTGACTTTAATGTATTTGGACTACAAAATCACCCTAAGAAAAAACGCCCATTAATTTTAATGTATTTGGACAAAAAAATCACCCTAAGAAAAAAAGCCCATTGACTTTAATGTATTTGGACTAAAAAATCACCCTAAGAAAAAAAGCCCATTGACTTTAATGTATTTGGACTACAAAATCACCCTAAGAAAAAACGCCCATTAATTTTAATGTATTTGGACAAAAAAATCACCCTAAGAAAAAAAGCCCATTGACTTTAATGTATTCGGACAAAAAAATCACCCTAAGAAAAAAAGCCCATTGACTTTAATGTATTTGGACTAAAAAATCACCCTAAGAAAAAACGCCCATTGACTTTAATGTATTTGGACTAAAAAATCACCCTAAGAAAAAAAGCCCATTGACTTTAATGTATTTGGACTAAAAAATCACCCTAAGAAAAAACGCCCATTGACTTTAATGTATTTGGACTAAAAAATCACCCTAAGAAAAAACGCCCATTGACTTTAATGTATTTGGACTAAAAAATCACCCTAAGAAAAAACACCCATTGACTTTAATGTATTTGGACAAAAAAGTTGCCCTAAGAAAAAAACACTCCTTTGACTTTAATGCATTCTACAAAAAAGTTGCCCTAAGAAAAAACGCCCATTGACTTTAATGTATTTGGACAAAAAAGTCACCATAAGAAAAAACGCCCATTGACTTTAATGCATTTGGACAAAAAAGTTGCCATAAGAAAAAACGACCATTGAAATTAATGTATTTGGACAAAAAAATCACCCTAAGAAAAAACACCCATTGACTTTAATGTATTTGGAGTTTTGCAAATTTTTCAGCGAAACGGGACAGATTCGCTCATTACTAGCCATTATGTATTCATTTTGGTATTTTCCCTTTGTGCTTAACTTAAAAACTATTAAGAAATACATTTTGATTTTGCTTTTGCTTTTTCCCCTAAATTCCTTAAAACCTCCCACAGACTAGCTAAGCACACATGCGAGAGGTGCTATTAGAAGCTGGTAAGTGTAGCCCACCTATAAATGTTGTCCACAGAAGAACATTTCCATGCTACTGTTTTTCCTAAATTCTTATAATTATCTGGATACTGCAAAATGTAGCCTGCACATTGGTAAAGGTCACGTCTCTATGCAAGAAGCCCACTCTGAGACTAGTTCCTAAGGCAAACACCATCTCTGACCTGTTGTAGAACCAACCCTACCCATTTCCCTTCCCTGTTCTCTTTACTCCTGTGTCTGCCCCATCTGTAACTTTATAAACATCTATTTACCAAGTATCTGGAGATGTTCTTCTTCTGTCGTCCTCCTTTTCATTTCTGTAAATTGGCCGTTTGTGTATTCCCGGTATACTACTTTCTTGTATTTAGACCCAATCCAGTCTTCCTCTCTGCTCACAAATATATGTCCAGGACTGTAATACAATATAGAAAAAACTATGACAATATCAGCGGTGTGGCTACAGATTTCTGCCTTCATCTGAATCCACATTACTTATTCAAACCAAATGTAAACCTGGATTTAGTAAACCAGAGAACCAAAGGCAACTTTTATTTTTATTTTTACAGATGATGCATTCTAAATCTTTTGTGGACAATTTGTTATGTGGTCAAATGCAAAAATGGCGGATTCAGGGCTTAACTTCAGGGCTTGCATGAGAGTGTGGGACTAGTGGGAACCTGGTGGGTAGTCCCACACTTTCTTTTAAGAAGGGTCTAGAGAGTGAGGGCACCCCCCAAAGAAAGTAAACATTTAGTTTATTTGCAATGGGTGTTTATTTTTTCTGATGAGCCAACAGGTCTAGAAACCCATAGTAACCCTTGAGTAGGTTAACATTTATTTGTCTGCAGTTTGAAATCAAATTAATTTGTTGCTTTGGGCTTCTCAACCTGAGCTTTGCTCTTGTAATTGGATTATCCATATAACTATTTTTTCCTACCTGTTTTCGCCCTCCGTTAAGTTATGTTTTCCCAGCTCCCATGTTCTGTCAGGAGAATAGTCCCATTCTAGCTCTTCAGCGGCAATGAAGTAGGTCCTCATAGTGCCGTACTGGCGCTCAGTATAAGAATCATTACATGTAGCCACAACATAAATCTGCTTCATTCCATTAGCATAATGATGTGTGGTCTGGCAACTCACTTCAAATCCCCCTAATGAGAAAAACAGATCTTGGTATCATGTTTTTTTAACAAGTATTGTACATTTTTATTAAAAAAATTAGAATATTTCTATAGTATTTTTTATTCTAATGTTTTATACACCAAGAGAGAGACATTACATAGAAATTACCAATTAATAGAGAGAAAATTGAAACCAAAATTCCAAATTTTTCAGTCAATTAAAAAAATTTTTTTTCAAATTTAAATGAAAAAATCCACCAGCTAAAACCTGTCAGGCTTGTATATACTGTTGTCAAGCTATTTTATTTTCCAAGTTCGCAAAAATTAATATAACAATGCAACTTTTTATTTTAATATGCTAGCAATAAAGCAGTAAAGACTGAAGTTTATAAGAGCACAAGTCACATGGCTGAGGGCACCTGGGAAACAACATGTCTTGCCCCAGTCAGATTTTAAAATTAAATATTTTCCAAGTTTGCAAAAATTAACATAACAATGCAACCTTTTATGTTAATATGTTAGCGATAAAGCAGTAAAGAGTGACTGAAGTTCATCAGAGCACAAGTCACATGGCTGAGGGTACCTCGGAAACAATATGTCTTGCCCCATGTCAGATTTCAAAATTAAATATAAGAAAATCTGTTTGTTTTTTGAAAAATGAATTTCAATGCTCAAAGACTGTCTTCAAAGACTGTCTTCAAAGACTGCCAAGACGAAAACCCTCGATGGTGGAAACCCCCAGTTGGCAAATCTGTTAAGTTTACATACCAGGTTGGTCTGGGCGCATGTACGCTGTGAGTGATGTATGGGGGAAAAGGCTAACAGTGTCTCTGGTCATTCCTCCAAGATCAAGCGTGTTCCCTTCAAAGTAAATGCCATGTATATCAATTTCTGTGCCAAGTCCCATCAAATGCCATGATATGTTACTCAGCAGGCACATGTACAGGCTAGGGAGTTTTCCAAACATATATCCATTCACAGCTAAAGAAGAATAAAGAAAAAACATTTACTGGCCCATGATTGGCTGTCCATAAAAGCTCAATTGTTACATCATTTCACACTGCATTGTTCTTTAACAGGTGGATGACTTTCTCCACTGTTCACTGAGACTTTATTTTGACCAAAATTTCATTGTGGGACTGGGATGCCAGGGACCCACCAGAAAACCTTTGACTACAGTCCCACTTTCCAAAGTATCTTTTCTCCTCTATCTACTTACTTTCTTTATTCTCTTAATCACTTCTCCTTTGATTTCATCATCTATCCTTCTCTCCATTTCTTCTCTTTGGTCTCATACAGAAATGGGGAATGGCCACAGTATAGATGATTGGGTGAGAAGGAGGGTCATATGATGCTTGGGCCCAGCCAGAGTTTTCCTGGCATCCCTATGTATTGTGTCCAACCAATTTTCAAAGGGTAACAATGCCTTTAGGACTAGTCTATAATAAGTGCCCACATGCTATATCACCATAAACAAGAAATGTGACCACTACTGAAATAAGGTATTGTGCACCTCCTAGTAAGTAGTATGAAGGATATTCTAAGGCACATATAAGTTTGTACCATTGTCGTGAAAATTTAGTTACCAGATACCACTTGAGATAAAAGATGAACTCACAAAGAGCCAGAACCTTGAACAAAGGAATCACAAAGTTTTAGAGACTTGGGAACATATGACATGAGAAAATACTCATATGGAAATGAAAGGGGGTTACCAGTGAGATAGAATAGAGATATCACTCCACAGCACAACAAAAACAAAGAACTGCTCTTAGAGCCATAAAGGTGGTTCTGCCTTAAGGCCAGGGTTCTAGTGACCAAGGTTAGCTTGAGAACAGAATCCATCCAAGTCATGTGGGACTCACGGGGGAATCTCCATAAACATAGTTTGGTTCTCTCTCACCATTATATTCCCAATGAACTTGAACTTGGTTAGGCAAACCAGTAGAAAACACATATGTAGTTAGTAAGAGTAATATCTGAAACACAACAGTATTTACCGTGCATTTGGTTTGACTCCTGAAAATCAGCATCTTCTTTGTCAATGGAGGAATCCGGAATCATCTCAATGTTTTCGTCCAGGTACCAGCTTAAATTTTCATCAAAGACCGTGAACAAAAGGTAAAATTCCTTATCTACATGGACCTGAAATAAAATGTGTAGAGGAAGACAGGATTGGAGTTATAATATCAGTATGTATAGATGTTAGAATAACCGAGGCACTGAGGTTAAGAAGTACAATTACAGTGTCAGGATTTCTGTTCCTAACAAAATACCAGCAACAATTGTTTCATTTTAGCAGGGAAAAGCCTATACCCTTACGTAACAGATATCAATTATGAAGGGAAAGTATAATTTTGCATCTGTTTTGCCTTGTCTTGTATACAAATTACAATATTAGTGTAGGGGACTGGTAAATTGGTCTCTCTTTAATAGGCAGTCCCCTAGTGTTATAAACTCCTAAACTAGGTCCTAAAGTAAAGTTGGGAGGGAGACTTGTTTCCTTATCCTGCCTTCAGCTATACCCCCTTGTAGTTCAACCAGTGTCCAGCAGATGACACTGTGCCAAAGTATATATGCCTAAGCAGCCATGTGCTCAGGGTCCATTTTGTGTAAGCCCTGGCCTGGGCAGGCAGGCAGAGCTCAAGTGGAACCTAGACAAGTCAGGTCTAGTAAGGATAGGCTACTCACCTTAAGAGTTCACTCTAGGAGTGACAAATAGACAGGCTATTTAGCTGAGCAGCCTGAGGCTCCTACGAGGAGTGTCAGTGGGATTAAGATCCTGGGTAGTAATTGCCCAGAGTAGGGACTAAGTGTACAGACTTAGGGATGTATTAATTCCACTTAGGGTAAAGGCTGAAAGCAGGGTGTACCTTCATTGCTGCTGTACATGGTCTCTTCAATGCAGGGACCAGGGTTGGACTGGAGGGGTCAGGGCCCACCGGGGGTGACACATCAGTGCCCTGCCGCCCCCCCCCAGTAGCAGGGACTGGAAAATTCCAGTGGGCCCTTTCATTATGCCTTTTAAACCTATATCTTGGTCCTTCCGCTTTTCTGAGGTCTAGCTGATGTTATGGAAAAGTGTGATAAAGAGAAGGGACTAGAAGAATAAGGATGCTGAGAGAGTGGAAGAGGGAAATTAATGTGGAGATTAAGCCTCCTAGGGTCTAAGGTTTTCTGGTGGGTCCCTGGTATCCCAGTCTTATACTGGACACACATGTCCAGATGATTCCACATTATAGTAGAAACTGACATTAATGCCTAAGTATTTGCTTCAAGGGAATTTGTTTCAATATCAGTGATTTTCTACAAAAAGACACCCAGAAAGAAATTGTGCCGGCACATACAACATATTCACATACGTCAGATTCAAAACAATAGATTTTAAAAAAGATTTTTGTTGTTGATCTAGGTCTAGGGGTTAGTTCAATCCAGTGTTTGGCAACTTAGATACAATGGAATATTGTGAATAATGGGCTGGACTTTTTACCAGTAGCTCACAAGCAACATGTTGCTCTCCAACTCCTTGGATGTTGCTCTCAATTTCCTCAAAGCAGGTGCTTATTTTTGAATTCCCAGCTTGGAAACAAGTTTTGGTTGTATAAAAACGAAGTAGAGAGCCAAGTAGAGTCTCCTGTAGGCTACCAGTCCACATAACGGCAACCAGATAACTAATCACAGCCCTTATTTGACATCCCAAGGGACTTTTTCATGCTTGTGTTGCTCCCCAACTCTTTTTACATTTGAATGTGGCACATGGGTAAAAAAGCTTGGGGACCCCTGCTATATGGTATTTCCTGGTTTTTATAATATCCCCATCTAAATTAGAACTGTGGATGCACAGAGAGCATTCAGTGACCTCAGGAGAGCTCTCTGCACGAGTAGTGACATCATCAGGTTCCACGATAAGGCTGTGCAAAGCCACAGACATGGACCTATGAGTCAATGTTCATTATGTAGTTTATTAATCACAAATGGTACAGAAAAGTAGGATTTAAGTGGATTCTCTTAGATTTGCTTCTGCATGCTATAATTCAAGGAGAAACCAGCCCTTGTGGCCTTGTTAATAAATGAGCCCCACTGCGTTACAATTGTACATCAGTGACATCACTCATTTATGAGGAATAATGCGCCCCCTGCTCAGAAAACATTATAATGCTCCAATGGCTTTGTGCCATTATATGGTTTTGGAAGCCATCTGTGGAATAAAAAGTCCTTAAATTCCAGAATTCGTTGGTGACTTCTGATATCCTTGTATTCTACTACATTATTTCCTATGTAAATTACCGCACAGGGGTTTATCCTATACCCCATGCACCAAACATACAGGATATTACCCCCAAATTATTTACAACTATCATCAGTAAATAAATTATATCGTTTCCTAAATGCAACTTTTTTTTACAGGTATGGGACCTGTTATCCAGAATCCGGATCAGGGATATTTCCATAATAAACATTAATTAATCCTAATGGGACTTTTTTTGGCTCCAATAAGGATTAATTATATCTTACTTGGGATCAAATCCAAGGAACTGTTTAATTATTACAGAAAAAAAGGAAATAATTTTTAAAAATGTGAATTATTTTATTCAAAAGGAATCTATGGGAGATGGCCTTCCTGTAATTCATAACTTTCTGGATAATAGGCTTCCGGAATATGGATCCTATACCTATATCAATGGTACCTGGGTATTATCCTGATTGAGGGTGCCTTTACTGCAGACAAGCAGAGGTCCAACAAGGCCTGAAGCCGTGTCTTTGAC
Organism: Xenopus laevis; assembly: GCF_017654675.1. Classification (NCBI taxonomy): domain Eukaryota; kingdom Metazoa; phylum Chordata; class Amphibia; order Anura; family Pipidae; genus Xenopus; species Xenopus laevis. The sequence goes on from NC_054373.1 coordinate 175,325,471, forward strand.
CGGATCAACCGCTGAGTAGTAGAGATATGTCAGGCAATGGGGATCATGAGCAGTGGGTCCAACACTCTCAGGGACTGTCCATGTGTAGGTGAAACTGGTACCCGGGGCCACACGAGCTCCTAATTTCACAGATCCTTTAGGGACATTTAAATGGAAAGTGTAAAGCCCAGCCTGGTTGTTAAGTAGGGATGCACCGAATTCGGGATTCGGCCTTTTTCTGCAGGATTTGGATTTGGCCGAATTTCACTACCCAGCCGAACCGAATCCGAATCCGAATATTAGCAAATTCAGGGCGGGGAGGGAAAAAAGTCAGAAAACAAGGAAGTAAAAAATGTTTTCCCTTTCCCATCCCTAATTTGCATATGCAAATTTGGATTTGGTTCGGTATTCGGCCGTGTCTTTCGTGAAGGATTCGGGGTTTTGGTCGAATCCAAAATAGTGGATTCAGTGCATCCCTATTATTTCGTTTAGGGATAAGCCTTGCATTGTATGACTTACCATCTAAATATTCAGCTCCTTCTGAGTCTTTCATAAAGGACACCCCGTGGGGCATAATGCTATATTCTCTGTCTGCATTGTTGGCAAATGTAACCGTGATGGTATCTCCTACTTCAGCTTTGATGACTGGCCCTAAAACACAAAGAAAGGCAATTAAAGGGAAATATACTTCATTTGTAATGAGCAGTTCCCTTTACTCAGGGGGTTAGTCCAAACGTTAAAAACCTTCAGGATTTATTAAAGCCTGATACTGCAAAAAGTCAGAATCCAAAAACCTGGCATATTAGACCTGTATATAAGTCAATGGGAGAGGTCCCTATCCTATTTGGAAGTTTCTGTGGTCTCGCTGGAATTAGCCCAAAAATCCGACTATTACGGACTTTTCGGGTAAAAATGCCAAAAATTCGGGCTTTTCGGGAAAAAGCCCGAAACAAAATCGAGCAATTCGGTAAAAAACTCCAGAAAAAAATCACACGATTCGGGCTTTTGCACGGTTTTACCGAGTTTGTCCCTGTTTCAATAAAATTGTGCTTTTTTGAAATAATAAATAAGGTTCAATTGTGGATTCTAGTTTGGTCAGACTTTTTTTATTTAAATACTCTGAAGAATTTTTATTTTAGTAAATAAGCTCCTTAATGTTTAAAAAAGTTTGACATGCATTCCTACTAGGGATCACTTATTTTCTGAATGCTTGTGTATATTGGGAGCCAGATTAAAACTCCAGGAGTTGAGTTTAGCTAATGAGCCACAAGATGGCAGCACTGTGCTGTGAAAAAGAAATAGCCTCCCCCAAAACCAGAAGTTATTAAAGGGGTGGTTCATCTTAAAGTTATTGAATGGCTAATTCTAATCAACTTTTTAAATGGCCTTAATTTTTTCTTAGTTTTTCAATCAATTTGAAAGTTTCCAGCTTTCAAATATTTTCAAAAATGACTTTTTTGTTTCTCCCTCTCATTCATATTCCAGTCTTGTGTTCAAATCAGTGCATGGTTGCTAAGGTCATTTGGATCCTGGCAACCAGTTTGCTAGAAATTGACAACTGGAGAGTTGCTGGTAAAAATCTAAATAACTCAAAAACCACAAATGCAAATGGTCTCTGAATATCACTCTCTATATCGGTGATCCCCAACCAGTGGCTCTGGAGTGTTGCTCACCAAGCCCTTGGATGGCCTGAAAGCAAGTGCCTATTTTTGAATTCCAGGCTTGGAGGTAAGTTTTGGCTGCAGAAAAAACAGGTGTAATGCCATAAAGAACCACTTATAGGCTGCCAGGCCACATACCTAATAGACAATCACAGGCTTTATTTAACACCCCCAGGGATTATTTTTTCATGCTTATGTTGCTCCCCAACTCTTTTTACATTTGAATGTGGCTCACGGGTAAAAAAAAAGATTGGGGACCCCATGTCTATATCATACTAAAAGTTAATAAAAAGATGAACAACCCCGTTAAGGCGAATGTCACATAGGATGCTTTGACTTCCTGACACATACGGAGTGGTAAGATGTGGATCTCCACCTAAAAATATGTAAGTCTACTTGTAACAGTCTTGTATGTCAGACAGGGTGCTTTTCATTAGCATGGGTGCAACTTTGGGTCTTTCCAGATGCAGCCCTGTTCTCCATGGTCCAGTTTTTCGCGGGATAGTTCCAAATCGCAGACCCAAAAATGGGCAGTTTTGGGTAAATCAGGGGTATCAATGGGTGTTACCAGTGTGGGTCAGGTGCACAGACCAATTTACATCTTTTTTGGAAAATCTAATTTTGGAAGGTAGATAATAGCACAATGCTTGTATGTCTAGTCGAGATGAACATTTGACAATATTATTATCCTGTCTTTAAGTTCGGGATACCTTTTTTGGAGAGCTAGGGGGCGCAAGATAGTCCATTTTATGACATAGCTATGTCCCCTCGTTTAGTTACAAATATGCAGGGAACAAGAATAGGTATAAAGAAAGTTTGTTCAGACTCCTACCAAGTATTCCAAGATGTTCTTCATCGTCGGAGCGGACCTTCTTATAGTTAAAGGTTTCATCTGTGTACTCTGTGTATTGAACTTTCCAGTATTTACCTCCTATTCTTTCACTGTTTGCCGTGAAATACTTTGCTGAATTGCTGCAAAAGATAAATGGAGTTTGCCAAGATCTACATGTTATCAGAGAGACAACAGCTTACCCTCTGGACATTGTAAAGTCAATGCTGTAGAGCATTGAATGGGTTATAGCAGTGATCCCCAACTAGTGACTCATGAGTAACATGTTACTCACCAACCCCTTGGATGTTGCTCTCAGAGGCATCAAAGCAGATGCTTATTTTTCAATTCCTGGCTTTAAGATAAGCTTTAATGATATAAATACCAGCTGTACTGCCAAACAGAGCTTCCTGCAGGCTGCCGGTCCACATAATGGCTACCAATTGTCAATAGTGATGAGTGCATTTTTTCCGCCAGGCATAGATTCGCTGAGAAATTACGCATTTCCCCATCTGTGAATTTTTTGGTGAAACTGCGGCAAAAATCTGCAGCGAAAAATGTTGCCGCAATAAAAAAGTCGTCAAGGCAAAACTGTTGCCTAGACAAAAAAGTCTCCATAAGAAAAAAAACGGCCAATGAATTTAATGCATTTGGAGTGAGAAAAAAAAAATTTTGACGCCTATTGCCTTCAATGCGTTTGGAAAATTTTTGGTACAGAGTCGCTCATCACTAATTGCCAATCATAACCCGAATTTTGCACCCCTAGGAACTTTTTTTGCATGACTATTGTTGCTATCCAACTTTCTTTTATGTGGCACAGTAACACCAAAAAATGAAAGTGTTTTAATGTTTTAAAGACTATATGGCACAGGTTAAATATAGGATAACAGATAACACCATTATGTTCTACAGAGCTTATCTGCTATCTGCTGTGTAACCTGAGCCTTTTGCTGCCCCCATTGCTAAGCTGCAATTTATTTATATAACAATAGTAGTGTTTCTGAAGCAAACATAGTATTTTTACCAGTGCAGGGTAACACTGCATTATATTTTTATAACTTTAAAACACTTCACTCATTTTTTGGTGTTACTGTTCCTTTAAATTGTCTCTGTGGCCAGAGTGGCGCCTCCTAGCTTTGAGAAATATGCCATACACTCAAAGGCCCATGCCTAGGCAGGTAAAAACAAATGTTTTTTCCTCTACCACTGCTAGCACTAACGATGAGCCCATTCAAACCCTACTCTAAACCTGAATCTGGAAGTATAAAACTAATAAGTTGCAACTATTAAAATACTATAGAGTTTGCAAAGATATAGCAATTCCTACTGCCCAAGCTCTGATCTTCTTTGGTCAAAATGAGTAAGTGCAATATTGGATTTATCGTGTTCCAATAAGCCTTCACCTGGCCACCCATTGAAATAAATACAGTTGACAACCTACACTCAGATCTGATCCATCTGTTGGACTGGGCCAACATGGACCCTTCTCTGAGGACCACGTCAATGTCAGATGATACCATATAGACAACCAAGGTCTGCTCCCTAAAGCTGCTGCCTGCCTAGGTGTGGGCCTTTGGGTGCCTATGAGGTAAACACACCCTGGTGATGCTCCCAATGGCCAATATATTGCTTTGACTGGATACTGGGTCCACTGCAAAATAAAGGACAACCAGATAAAAACCAAATAATGAATATAATTCAATGGAAAAGCATGATAGAAGTTGGTTACCTGCCTGGCTGATCCAAAGGCTCAGAATGGAACTCGTCATTTTCTGTAGGCCCATAATCCCAAAGCACCATTTCGGCAGCAACAAAGTAGTTTCTGATCTTTCCAGACATCACAAATGAAGGAACCTGTCCACAAGTCTCCACATGGTACAGCCCCAGCATCCCAGCTAAAAATGCAAGCAGAATAATTAGCCTTTTAGAAAAATGACTTTATTTGTTACACAGGTCCATAAAAACATTCATGTTTGTAGGTTAATGTTAATCTATGGACAATACCTTTTTAGGAACCACAAAACTGAGGAACATCAGTGCACATGGCTATCAAGATTTGGTTACTTTCGTTAACTACAGCCAGGGGCGTAACTACAGAGGAAGCAGACCCTGCAATTGCAGGGGTATACGGGGCCCCACAAGGCCCAAATAATGAGTATTTTCATTATCTATTGGTAGAACAGCACAACCTGTGGATATGCTTGGGGCCCTAAAATTAATTTGCTGTGGGGCCCAGTAACATCTAGTTAAGCCACTGACTACAGCAAAGATCAAATATTGTGTTGGTACCTGGAAATTGTGAGGAACAAAGTGTTGGTAAAACATAGAGTTGTGGCCCTTTAATCATTAAAGGGCCACAATACCATCATCTTTTCCACTAAAATTGTGCTTATTACAGGGGAATACTTATGCTGGAATAGAATTGTGGTGTGTGTCTCTGTACAGCATAAAAGAAAAACATGTTCTGGAAACTAACGTTTACAGCCATGTTAGACTGGCCACACCTAGGGTTGACAGCCTCAGATCGGGGAGTGGACTGTGATGTCATATAGAGGTGGGTGATGATGTCAAAAGGCAGGGAAAGGGGTGGAGTGGGTGGGGACATGGACAGAATGAGCAGAAATATTGGGCATAGTATATAGTAGGTGGGGACATGGCCAGGGAAATGGGCAAGAGATATCCATATCTAGGGGTTATTGGAGAAAGACAGTGTAGGGAGGGATGTTACAAATATACCTGTAAGTACATTGCCTGTGAGTTCATAAAGGCAATCTGTCATGATTTTTATGATGTAGTTTTTATTTCTAAATTACACTGTTTACACTGCAAATAATTCACTCTACAATATAAGATTAAATTCCTGAACCAGCTTTTTAGTTGTAATATTGGTGTGTAGGTGCATCTCAGGTCATTTTGCCTGGTCATGTGCTTTCAGAAAGAGCCAGCACTTTAGGATGGAACTGCTTTCTGGCAGGCTGCTGTTTCTCCTACTCAATGTAACTGAATGTGTCTCAGTGGGACCTGGATTTTACTATTTAGGGTCAGTCCACACAAGCAGATTCAGGTAGATTAGTTCCTCGTGAGGCAACTTCGGGCGACTTCAGAAAACAAAGCGCTGCATTGACGCAGGCGATTTTCATTTTAGCCAGCGGAGGGCAGGGGGAAGACAGTTGAGGGAGATTGTTCCCCCGAAGAAGAGGCAATTTGTCTCTGAGGTGATCTCCCCGAATCTGCTTGTGTGGACTGACCGTTAGTGCTGTTCTTAGATCTTCCAAGCAACTGTTATCTTGTGTTAGGGAGCTGTTATCTGTTTATCTTCCCATTGTTTTGTTGTTACGCTGCTTGGGGGGAGGAGGGTGATATCACTCCAACTTGCAGCAAAGAGTGAATGAAACTTATCAGAGCTCAAGTCACATGACTGAGGGGGAGCTGAGAAACTGGCAATATGTCTAGCCCCATGTCAGATTTCAAAATTAAATATAAAAAAATCTGTTTGCTCTTTTGAGAAATGGATTTCAGTGTAGAATGCTTCTGGAGCAACTCTATTAACTAATGCATTTTGGAGAAAAAAAATTCTCATGACAGTTTCCCTTTAATTCGGGCCCTGGCTCTAGTGGGTGATTTAGTCATGTGATGTCATGCAACACAACATTTACTTTTAAAACAATGCTCACACTAGATTCTTAGAATGGTATTACAAACACAATAGGAGCTTTGAGAGGTGGTAAAAAAAAGCTTATGTCCATCTTGGATTCAGACAATGGTAGTCTAGGCAAGGCTGAAACTGCAGGGTAAGCCAGAAACACCTTCTGATAAGCAAATGGAAAATAAACAAATTTACAGCTTTTAATATTCCCATTAGGCAATTTCATTGTGACTCTAAGGGTCTAGTTTTTACCCATCATGCCACTGTGTTTACCTGGAACAAGGATTTCTGCAGCCCCTAGCAGGGTTCATAAGCTAGCAGCCTCACTGTGGGACTAATACAATTTGTAGCTAAATATTGAAGAGGCTATTTGTGTTCAGGATGTGTAGTAACAGAGAGACAAAGGTTGTGATTGTTCACATAGAGAAGGAGGGGAGATATGGTAAGTAGGTGAGAGGCTAATGAGCAATATAATATATGACAGAGATATCAGGGTATCCCTTGCTAAGCAGGACAAATGTCATCTCTTTCTTTTCCCAAGATACCACAAGCCGCTATGGGAATATAAAATGGAAATTGACCGTTTTTTAATCAATGAGAAAAAAATAAATATTATTGATGCACCGATCCCAGTATTCAGTTCGGAATTCGGGCAGGATTCAGCCTTTTTCAGCAGGATTCGAATTCGGCCGGACGAATTCAAATCCTAATTTGCAAATGCAAATTAGGGATGGGAAGGGGAAATTGCATGACTTTTTTTTTTTTTGCATATGCAAATTAGGATTTGGTTCGGTATTCGCCCCAATCTTTTGTGAAGGATTCGGGGGTTCGGCCAAATCCAATATAGTGGATTTGGTGCATCCCTAATAAATATATAATTGCACCATCCATAGGAAGTTCAGCGCATGGAATATTCTTACCCTGTATGTGGTCATTTACTTGACAGCTTAGCATCCATGTTCCTGCAGACGTTGGCGTCATCTCCACCGTGACAAACGTGGCGGGAAACAGATTGATGACGTCAGTCCTGTGACCCAGGTTGGTGACAGTGTGGCCATAGAAATAGGCCGAGTGGATGTCAACTTCGTTGCCGATTCCGAACAAATGCCAAGACACCTTGTCAGTCAGACACATATTCAAGGAAGGCAGGTTTCCAAACATGAAGCCATTGATAGCTGGAGAAAACATTAAACATCAAGGGGAGGTCATGTTGTAGGAGGTAAGAAAGTTTGCTCCGGGTCTCATAACTCATAGCAATGGAGGACCAGTAAATGCTAAATGGTGATTTTGATGGTTAACTGAGGCATGTTGGGAAAACAATCAAATGTGGGTCACCCAGCACTCTAGAAAATCCACAGGGCCACAGAAAAATCCCCAAAACACCAAAAAATTTAATTTTTTTTTTAAAGAAAAGACAATATAATGTACTGGTGCCCTGCACTCATATTACCAGTGTGTTTACTTCAGAAAAACAACTATAGTTTATATAAACAAGGTGCTGTGTAGCCATGGGGGCAGCCATTCAAAGCTGAAAAAGGAGAAAAGGCACAGGGAACACAGCAGATAACGGATAAGCTCCGTACTATACAATGGGATTCTTCAGAACGTATCTGTTATCTACTGAGTATCCTGTGCTTGAATGGCTGCCCCTATGGCTACACAGCAGCTTGTTTATATAAACTATAGTAGTACTTATCTGTTATATACTGTGTATCCTGTACTTGAATGGCTGCCCCCATGGCTACACAGCAGCTTGTTTATATAAACTATAGTAGTACTTATCTGTTATCTACTGTGTATCCTGTGCTTGAATGGCTGCCCCCATGGCTACACAGCAGCTTGTTTATATAAACTATAGTAGTACGTATCTGTTATCTACTGTGTATCCTGTGCTTGAAAAGCTGCCCCATGGCTACACAACAGCTTGTTTATATAAACTATAGTAGTACTTATCTGTTATCTACTGTGTATCCTGTGCTTGAATGGCTGCCCCCATGGCTACACAACAGCTTTTTTATATAAACTATAATAGTACTTATCTGTTATCTACTGTGTATCCTGTGCTTGAATGGCTGCCCCCATGGCTACACAGCAGCTTGTTTATATAAACTATAATTGTTTTTATGAAGTGAACACACTGGTTTTGCCAATGTAGGGCTCCATTACATTATATTGTATTTTCTTTAAAATGCTTTCATTTTTTGGTGTTACTGTTCCTTTACAGAGACAATACCCATTAGATCAAAATATGTACAGCAATAAAAACAGGATCAGCAATTTAATCAAAAACAACTTGGAATGTACATAAGATATCCAAAATAAGAAACATTCTTATGTACATATCTTATGCAGGAAATGTGTAGGGCCCTTGGCAATGCCTATGCTTTAATATTTTTCAATAAAAGTTTTTATTTTCATATTTGTGGCCTTGTCAATTTCCGGGAGTATCGAGAGGCCCATACTGTTATATATTTAATGGTTTTCAACTCCTTAAGCTGAGGATCAGGGCCTGGAGCACCTGGACCATGGATTCTATTTAGTGAGTTATCTACATTGAGTAATATTGGGAAAACAACCCCAGCATCAACATGAGAAACATGATTTGGGTACTGTGTTCTTTGTTTGATCCATTATCTCTTGACCTGTTCAGTTCAACCTTGACTTGGCCTGTTTTACATGCCTTTCTCCTGCCCAAGCTGATCCATTTTATTCCTACATCTATGCATCAAATCCTATGAACAGGGACAGTGTCGGACTGGGACACCAGGGGCCACCAAAAAACCTTAGACCTGGGGCCACCCTATTTTCTTCCTCTCCTCACTCAACCTCTGTTCTCCTGGTCTCTTTTATTTACATACTATAATCTATTATTCCATCTATTTAGAGACTTTGTTCTCATAGAAATAGGGAATGGCCATGAAATAGGCCAAATGTTTAGCAGCATGAGGGCACACTGACACCTGGGCCCACCGGGAGTTTTCCTGGTATCTCAGTGGGCCAATCCGACCCTGAACAGGGAACAACCATCCCCCAATGGCCCTCTCCCAGTTCTAGCAAAACAGTCATTTAGTACATATGCAGCCAGGCCTCCCATTGGTCTCCAGTGATGCAAGGCTGACATGGCAGACCCACAGATCACCAGTGACCCAGAAAAGCCTATAACTAGCCACAGTTCCTACTGAGCTACGTTTGGTCTGATTGTGATTGCTCACCGTGCATTTTGTTGCTTTCCTGGAAATCTTCATCCTCCAAATTTACAGTCCCAGGCTCAGAGCAGTAGGTATCAATGTTCTCCTCCAAGTACCAGCTATGATTTTCATCCATCACAGTAAACATCAGAATGAAATCTTTATCAACGTCCTTTCGATTGAAAGACATGTCCATTGTCCCTGAACAAGTAATAAAGCAGATGACCACAAGGAATATATACTCAGTATAAAGGTCCACCTCATACATCTGCCAATTCTCCCTTTCTTAAGTCAAATGGCCTCCCGTCAAGTCCTCCATGGGCCTAAGACAATCACCTTTTCCAGTTACTATCTGATTTTCAGCCCACCCCCAAAAATACATTTTCTGTTCTTTTTCTCATTCCTATAATTTTCACCAGAATACATGTTTAACACACTGTCTATGTACTCCTTGCACTCAAGAACAGGCCCTTTTGGCACCCTTTATTACATTAAGCCTTTAATTCTTTATTTACTTAATGGTTCACTCGACTATTTGTTCAGGGGCTTAACAACAATTCAGCAGGCTCAGCACATATCTGAATAGCATGGACTTAGTTAGTTCCCAGGAGGGCTCTCCCATCTTCTAGCATAGGAGTCCCCGACCTATTTTACCCATGAGTCATGCTCAAATCTAAAAAGAGTTGAGGAGTTACTGGAGGTTCCAAATATGAACTGTGATTGGCTATTTGTTAGCCCCTAAGTGGACTATCAGCCTACAGGAGGCTGTGTTTGGCAGTACACTTGGTTGTATGCAACCAAAACTTGCCTCCAAGCCAAAAATTCAAGTTTAAGCACCTGCTTTGAGGCCACTAAGAGCAACATCCATTGGGTCTGGTGAGCAACATGTTTCTTGCCATCACTGTTCTAGAGTCTAAGGGGTATATTTATCAAAGAGTGAAGTTAGAGATCACCACAGTCCACTAGAGTGAAATACCGCATCTCTTCATTAATTTCTATGGCATTTTTAAAGGCATATTTCTCAAAGGGTGAAAGTGAAAGTTCACCATTTAATATTTACGCCTTTAAAAATCCCATATAAATGAATGGAGAGGCGGTATTTCATGCTAGCAGACTCTAACTTCACTATATGATAAATATACCCCTAAATCTGGAATACATTGTGGCCTAATCTCCTAGTCCTCATTTGTTGGCAGAGTGCAATCGTACCAATAATAAATCGTGTCCTAAATCTACATTGTTTTTTTCTGGCAGATAAGACCTTATTTTAGCTAAACATGTATGTGCCTTTAAGGTGACTGTGCCTTGCTGTTTATTAACCTCTAGAGGGGAATCCCAGACATTTTATTAGTTTATGGTATTACTTTAAGGTCAGTGGGACAGATAAGAGGACAATAATACAACAGCTAAAACACCTACACAACCTACACAAAATTTTTCAAATGTTGAAAAAAAACCATAATATAAATGAACAGTGCATTTTAACATTTAAGACTTGAGATTTCAGAAAAAGACTGTATATTCTAAATGGCTTCCAATTTTTCTTACCTTTTTTACAAGTCAGTAATGCCCCTATTAGTCCACTTGCAATATCTTTGGGGGCATCTATATGGGAATGATAGATCCAGGTCAGGCAGTTGGGGTCCTCGGCAGTAGGTGCATATTGCTCCTTCACTATCCAGGTGTAAGTGTGCTGGCCCTCCGGAGGAACAGCATCATCATGTTTATCAGACTTATTGGTTCCATCTGGATAAAAAGCCCCTAGAAGAAGAAGTAACATTAGAAGCATGTTAATAGCATAGCTATTGGGAAATTGGGAAGTTGCCAAAATGTTTTTTTTATTATACAGAAAAAAGTCAACAGAAAATATGGTCCATATTAAAAGTTTTGAAAGACATAAAAAAAAAAAAAAAAAATGTACACGTTGCCATTTATCCAATGGGGATCCGATCTCAATTTTTATTTTTATTTTCTCTGTTATACTTTTCTGTTATAGTAACAACAGAAAAGGCAAATGAAAACTAATTCTAAGACTAACCTCCATATGTAATAAAAGGAGCTAACTTTGTCCAGGAGCAGTAACCCATATCATCCAAAAAGATATTTGCTTTTAAACTGGTGACCAGTAAATGCTACAGGCTGATTGGTTGCTATGGGTTACTGCTCCTGGGCAAACTTAGTGCCTTTTATTGCATAAAATAAAATTGCACATTTTCCTGGGATGCAAGTGCTAGCGTGCTAAGGGGTGCAAGAGCAAACACCATTAGTGCTCCTCTTGCAAGTTTAAAGACTTTTCAGCTCTAACCCATCCTAACCCAACGTGAGACCTGCCTGCTCCGCCAGTTTATATACAGTAACTACCCCTTCTCTGATGTCATTGGAGAAGAAGGGTTAGTGCAGAACGGTTGTGAAGCTGAGGGCAATTTGTTGGCCTAATCCCGCCCAATCCACAGGTCAACCCATGTGTCACACAGGTTTCAGGCCAACCCTTGCATTAATTGTGTGGTCGTTTTATAACCACAGGAAACAAAATGCAAAAAAAAATGACTAATTGTGGCCTTCTTTTGGTATTTGCACACTGTTTTCTCATATTTAGTTAATTAAGTATTCTACTGTGAAATAAAACATTGTCAATATTGTAATTTAAAGAATGCAGGAAAACAGACCTAAGGCTGGTGGCACATGGGTCGTTTCTGCCACCGGTGTATGTAAGTCATTGGAGAAGCACATTTTTACCTTCCGAATCCTTTGCATAGAAGACTCCATGTGGGTGCAGAGTATACGAGCGAGAGGCAAAGTTCTTCAGGTGAACAATGATCGTGTCATCCACCTCTGCTTTAATGATAGGCCCCAGAAAGCCAAGCCAGGCAGGTTTTTCTATTTCTTCTGTGTAATCGCCATCTGTATATTGTCTGTATATGGCTTTTTTGTAAATGCTCCCGATTCTGTCTTGCCCACCTTCCAGGTATACCGCTGCGTTTCTAGGGAAAGCAAAAAGACATAATTCCCTTGGTAACAAAGAATGGTGGGCCTGTAATGTGTATATTGCTGGTCTACTCCCTGGGATAACCAGCAAGGTAACAGCACTATATGGGTATGATACATAAGATGAGGAATTGGTAGATTCAGGCCAAGTTAAAGTTGAAGTCAGACCAAATAACATGACCTATCTACTGCAACTTCCTCTAGTAAGGAAGCAGCTTTACTTTATTTTAAGAAGCATTTACTCCGGGCATCTCAGCTAAATGCAGAGCAATGAGCTTCATTGGTAATTCTATAAGGGATTTTATGTTGGTGTTTCCAAACATCATAGTGGTTAGGAACACTATAGAGACAATAAACTTGAGGGACCTTTTATTTACAGACATGGGGGTAGATACACTTATGGGCGAATTTTCGCCAGCGTCAGCTTCCCACATCTCGCACCACTTTGCACAATTGCGCTACGACTTCGCCAATTCACTATGCGAAGTTTCATCCTGGGCGCCGAACGCTAGCAACTTTTCCCTAACGTTGCTTCGGCAGTGAGAGCATTTCATAGTGAAGATGCGCTAGCATTTATTTGTGCTTATTGAAAATTCACGCCCCTTTTGTGATGTCATTGTGATGTCATCGGCGGGGTGGCGCGGGTCTATAAAAGGACCCCGGAAGTGACTGCAAGCACTCTACCGACTTTGTCACTGCAAAAGCTAGTATTTAATACTATTATCTTGGAAACAGCTTATTGTATTCAGGAAAAACAATTATTTTTAACTTGACTTGCATGTTGTAATGTCCAGTCAGTGCACCTTGTGTTTGTTCACAGGTAAAAATCTTCAAATTCCTTCTTTAAAGCGATTTATGACCAAGATAAGGGCTAATTTCTCATTCCAGCCGTCCATAATTGGATCATCAACCTGTTATTCTTTGTCAGAGGTCAATAGTAAGATTCTATTGGCTTGGTTCAGCTCGAGCAAGTTGTTGTGACTGACACAGGATAAGTACATCTACATGTATGTTTATGGAAAAGGAAAGATATAATAACAATGGGGGGTTGTCGTTAGGCACCTTCCAATGAAGATAATCGCTTAGACCCCAGGGCCTGTGCTCCTGTTGACTGAAAGCTCCTCCTGAGTAATTTCTGTAAGAGCAACAGCACCTCCTCCTTTAAGCAAATGTGAACACATGCCTGAAATAGACGTTGGAGTACTTGAAGAGCTTAGTTTAGTTTGTGCTTTATTTACTATAAGCACACGCATAGTGTCCGGATCATAAACAAGCAGAGGGAACCCAATATGTAAAACCCTCAAAGACCTTATCGTATGTCCAGGGTATCCTTTGTGTACACCCACACTTGTGAAATGTAGATGTAGATGTAACTTGCACACCATTTGGAAGCAGATACAAATTGTAGCCTAGTCACATTTTTAGCAAAAGTTTGTGCCCAATTGAAAATACTGATTTTCGCCCTGTTAGCCTATAAGCCCATAAATCTTTATGTTCCTTAAGAACAAAAAAAAACAGTAAGAGACATACAGGACATTAAAAAAGTTGGTGTTTAATAAGGATCAGAACAGTAATTATAAGTGTATAATGCAATTTCTGCATGATGGACCTCTGTTCTTCTTCATTTGACAGAAGCACATCAATCAGTAGAACTTCCCCTGGTAATAATTAAAAAGAGAACCCCATTACAGTGATGCATTAAATTAGTAGCTTGGTCAAAGGATATATATTTCTGTGTGCTGAACCAGATGGTACCTTATGAAGGTTACAGAGACAAGGCAGCACTGTGCTTTGTAGGCCATGGTAGTGTATAATGATATATCTGGAGCTCTCCTGATTACAGTGCAGTATGTTCCAGACAGAACTACTGATAGCAAGGGTATGACAATTACATTTCCTGAGACAGAGAATGGATTACTCAGTCATTTGATGGGGAGTTAATTTCAAGGAAAAAGATATATATATATATATATATATATATAAATATATAAACTGCCACTTCATAATGACCTTTGGTCAAGAGCTGATTCACTTCTGAGAGGGATTGTGAAACAAAGAATTAAGCAAAGTCAGCCTTCCTTTGAGATATACTTTCATGTTCTTGTTTGCGGTAAACCTATCTCTATACAGGATGATCGGATCCATTTCACAATGTGACTTTGCTCTCATTCCCATTGATTTATAAAGCATAACACATGCCCTTCAAATCAGTATCCAACTGGACATCCATGGGCCTACCTAGATCACAAGGGTCCTTCAACCTCTTCTATTGACTCACATACTTTTCTTCTATTCTCTTTTCATTCTAGTATCTATCTTCCCTCTATTTCTCCTTTTTGGTATCATATAGAACCGTGGAATGGGCCTGATATATGCATAGAAAGGTGAACAGTTGGGAGATAGGATGGCCTATGGATACTTAGGCCTACCGGGTATTTCCCTGGTATATTCTGGTTGGCCAGTCCAACACCTTTCCAATACTAGTCCAACTTTTTAATCATTTCAGAAGCCCAGCATATCTCCATTACCTGGTCTACAAAAAAGAACTTGGAGGCATTTAAGATATTTCTGTGTTGCCCCAACTGTACTCTACGTGGCTGGTCAGTTCCTAAAGTCCTTCCACAAGTGACCTCTGCACTGCCAGACACTGTACCATTGGTTGGAAGGGAAAGGCTTGTACAATGGCTGCTTCTGGAGGTTGTCTCCGGCAAGGCAAGCAATTTGGCTATGTTCACTGAGCTATTTGGTTGTTGGGAGCCTCGAGGACTTGGTTGGTACCTCTCATCTAAGCACGGCACTCTATTTCCTCTTTTGGGAAGATCTATGAAAAGTAGGGATGCACCGAATCCAGGATTCGGTTCCAGATTCCGCCAGGATTCGGCCGAATCCTTCTGCCAGGCCGAAACAAATCCGAATCCTAATTTGTATATGCAAATTAAGGGCGGGGAGGTAAATCGTGTGACTTTTTGTCACAAAGCAAGGAAGTAAAAGGAAGTAAAAGATGTTTTCCCCTTTCCACCCATAATGCATACAGACCAGTAAAACAGGCCTTGGTTGAAAAATGCTTGCTTGAGGGTTTTGAAGCAGAATATGGTTTCTCCTACATGTGTGCATGTGCACAATTAACTAAAATAGATGGGATTTGGACAGGTAAAGGAAATGCCTGTCTTGGATGGACACCTGGTTATAACAAGATGTGACCTTCATAGTTAAAGTATATAAACTGTTGGGTATGTGGGCAGACGTTCTTGATTTCTCAGATTGTGTTTCAGACCAAACACGGGTGATATAAATACTACTTCGCAAACATGAGAAACCTGATATTGATACATTTCTGAAGTTCTCAGAAAAGAGGTCAAAGTTCCTGCATGGAATGCAGTTTGACTCCATCAGTATGGGCTGCAACAAACCTCAAAGATGATTTGCATGTTGGCTAGGGGGATTCAGGTTTGGATCTGGGAAGGATTTCATCAGCTAATTTCCAAAACTGCAAAATAAACCCAGAGAGATGGTGATTTCACTAAGAATAACAAACTCTGAGAAAGGAAGTTGCTGCCAAACAGATGACATAATGAACATTAGAGCCTGTTCCAGATATCACCACATTATGTAAGATGGTACTTTACTTTTGACCCAGAATTATGTAATTATGCTTTTCCCAAAATTGCCAGATAAAGGATTTAGTGAGTACCTCTAACATTATTATTCTGTTTACCCCCAACCCGTCTTATTAAAGGTGGTCTTATGCCTTCAAAAATGTGTGTTGGTCTTGGAGGTCACTCCCCTAGAAAAGCTACCGTGGGGGAAGACATATTTCCTAAAATTACCTAATCCGGGCAGGGAGGTGGCAGCCTATGAAAAATATGACCAGAAGTATATAGGACCACCATGTGGGGTTTACCTTGACATTGCTTGATGGCAGCAATGGTTCGTATTTCTTGGAGAAGTTCCATAATATCAGAACACAGGCAGATCCCACTCAGCACTTGGATTTCTGGCCAAAAAATGTGGTTTTAAATACCGCAATCAATTCACATTGCAATTCATATGTCTTGAGCTCTAGATATTGAATTAGCTATCTCTAATAAAGAAGTCCATATGACTTTAAGTACCCACACTATTCAAATTGACCTAAACATAAGAGAACTAATGAAGTTTCACTAGGCAGAATCGATCAATAGCGTAATTTCACTTTAAAATGCTCGAACTGTCGAAGTTACGCTAGTGAAAAGTCGCCGGTGTTCAGCAATAAGGAAGCAACTTCGCATTTTAGTGAAATACCTGTTTAAAAGCACAATTCCCACATCCGACTGCTCGTTCCTGCTGTAGCTATCAAATGCTGCATTCTCCAACTAATGACTGATCTCAGGCACAATTCTACCTATTACAAAGTTCCTACACGGCTACAGAAGCTTCATTACTAATTGTATACTTCATTTTATTGTATTTTGCTATAACTAACTACAAATTGCCTGTACATCTAAATGGATGGACCTAATTGTCCACAACTTGGATTGTTTGGATACCAGGTCCCACAGCTGTATCTGCTTGTGTTTACCAGTGTAATGGTCAAATCATTAGTGTTCTACATTACAGGCTCCCATTTTTCAGAGAAACCCTCTGATTCTCACAACACTTTCTACAAGTTCTGAGCGGTCAATGGTTCTTGCTGGATTGTCACAAAACCACCCAATATTTTATGAAATGGCATTTGATATGAACCCCCAGCTTCAGAAAGAACAGTAAGTGTCCTTGCTAAATTACAGCTTGTCCAACAAGTGGCCCTTAGGTTCAGTCCACACGAACAGTTTCGGGGAGATTAATCGCCCCAGCGATAAATCGCCTCTTTTTCGGGGCAAACTCTTCTCCCTGAACTGCCTTCCCCCTGTCCTCCACCAGCTAAAATGAAAATCGACTGTGGCAATGCACACGTGGCGCGTTGTTTTCCGAAGTCACCCAAAGTTGCCTCACGAGGAAACTTCGGGCGACTTCGTAAAAAGAAGCCATTGTTAAACTGCAAGATTGTCAGGCCTCCTGGAGATACAGTTTAGCAAGAGCTAAGGTGTGTAGGTTCCATATCCCTGGTTTATCTATCTTTTTAGACAGGAAGAATTTGCTTGCTTTAGCTTTGTCTTTATCTCCAGCCGTGGAGTTCACCAGTGGAATGTGTTTCATGATGACATTTATTTGCCTGCATGAGCACAGAATATTTCACCAGTGGTCTCAGATAAACAATTTTGTTACATAATATTGACAGGCAAAGAGGCCAGATCAAGATTTCTGGGTCAGCTCACTTGTTCTTACCCTATTAGAGTCAGAACAGGCATCTAGACATGGACCTCATATACCCAGGGCCTCTACCTAAACTAAACAGAAGTTATTGCTCTGTTTAAACCTCGGCTGGAGGAAATTCCATGTGCTGTCTGTTCTCTCTGAGGAGTTCAAGTCTGGAAATAATTCTGTGATAGTAACTTGGGGTGGGGGGGGAGAAGAGAAACTGTTCTTGTTATAAATGGAGTAAGTGAAGAATTCCGGGCACTTAACACATGGAATACAATGTGCTACGGAGCCAAAAAGAGTAATGAGCCGAGCAATGACATATGCTGTAATAATGACCCAATGTGGATGTTTTTGTGGCTTACTAGCGGTGTACCACAGGCTCTTACTTAACAATTGCCTACAAACTACAACTCCCAACATTCCCAGTTAGGCAGGAGTTGCTGAAGCTGCTGCAATTGTGAGTGGTTGTCGTTTATAAAAATGCTGAATAATGTTTCAGCAGGAGCCCTTACAGCCAATCTTTTCCTTGAAGCTCCCGACTTGCATAGACCCCAGTAGTATGATGACATAAGTACATGATGGTCATGCCTTGACATCATAAAACAGATCTATGGTATCAGGGTAAATAACTTAAAATTACACTTTTTGAAAAGAATACAAAGTACAGTATATTTGGGTACTGGATTAAGGAGGACAAGAGACAAATGAATAAAGAGCCAACAACTTTCATGAGGAACGCTTTTTCTTTTTTCATATCTTACCCCTTAATCATTAGTTAGCAGTTGTCTCTGTTTGATTGAATTCATTTCATCCCATTTGTATGTGAATGATGGCACACGAATCTCACTGATCCTGACTGATCCCATTTTCTAAGGATATTAGTTGGTTCAGGGGATTAGGCAGGTTTGAAAAATGTAATGTGCTGATCTATGAATATTCTTACAGAATTTAGTAATGGGTGGAGGGCACACCAATTCAGCAAATGCTGTAGGTAAACAGTGCAAGAGGTGCAAACATCAAAAGGGTACCCCTACAATGGGTACCCCACAACGTAACAATATATAGATAGGTATGCACACTCAAAAGAAGGCAAGTATGGTATATTTAAAATAAAGTTTTACTTGTTTATGCAAATAATACACACAAAGCCACAATAGTAGGCCTGTATAATACAATACATAAGCTTACATGGTATATACCTAACGTTTAAACATAGCCACAATTACATAACAGTAAACAGTAAGTATTACAATTATACAGCAAGGAGCAGATACACCTACCACCAGTATGAGAATGGCCCCAACGTTTCGGCGTAAGCCTTTGTCAAGAGAATCCCCTTGACAAAGGCTTACGCCGAAACGTTGGGGCCATTCTCATACTGGTGGTAGGTGTATCTGCTCCTTGCTGTATAATTGTAATACTTACTGTTTACTGTTATGTAATTGTGGCTATGTTTAAACGTTAGGTATATACCATGTAAGCTTATGTATTGTATTATACAGGCCTACTATTGTGGCTTTGTGTGTATTATTTGCATAAACAAGTAAAACTTTATTTTAAATATACCATACTTGCCTTCTTTTGAGTGTGCATACCTATCTATATATTACTATGAATATTCTTACTCATCCGTGTCATGATATACAGTATCTTGTACAGTCAAGTCTAAAGCAACTGGCCTTTCTGAGTTTACTTGACCACATACTGTATCTGAGCTACGTCTGAGGAAGCCACTCGGGTGAGTGGTGAAACATTTTCAAGAAAGTATATCAGTTTGGGGTCAGTCAGGATCAGTGAGATCAGTGGGCCTCATTTACATACAAATGGGATGAAATTAATTCAATCTAACAGAGATAACTGCTAATTTATAATTATGGGGTTTTGTAATGTAGTGACCACTCAGTAGGTTGCATTTACTGGTCACCTGGTTAAATGCACTCATCTTACTAGATACCATAGTCTGCTGATGCACCTTATGGGCCAGTGCATTGTCCCTGGTACATCTTGTTGGCCTGAGGGCCAGTCGGTCAGAGAGCCTACATGTGTTGGCCTGCTTTAGGGCCTTTCTTTGGCTATCAGTAGAAGTCATAATTCAGCAGTATCTGGAGGACCACAGGTTTGACCTTTCTTGTAAAGAAAGACTCTTGAAAAAACTCCCAGCAGATTATTATGTAACTAGGTAACTCCCTGCTCCCTCCCTATTGCAATCCAACAGTGTGAAACTGTTATACAATGAGCGTTACTATCTATAAGACAAAAGCCAGATCTAGACGTTCCAGTACAAGAAGAATGTATATGTCAGCGCTGAAGGGAACTGCGCTGTAATGACAAACAGATGGCATTAAAAAAATCACCATCATTACGGTCCCATGAGCCCCTCCATCCTTTCTCATTTGCATCTAACATAAATGCCAGCTGCCTGGGGCTTAAATATTCTCCCCAAGTTTCCCCAGGGAAAGAACTGGATTACATGAGGGTCCCATCCAGACCCACCAAGAAATGACCAAATCCATGTCTCTTTGCAGTCCTTGCCCCTGAAGATCTTCCTTTCTTCCTGATAGATATCTGACATAGAAGTCATTAGATGTTGCTCATGGAGTTGGTTGTTTTGGACCCTTAAGGTGGCCATACATGGGCAGATTAAAGCTGCCGATATCGGTCCTTTAGACCAATTGGGCATCTTATCTGCCCATGTGTGGGGGGGATTCCGACAGGCCTCCTTGATCGATATCAGGACAAAAATCTGTCTGATTTCAATCAGACAGGTTTGATTTTTCCTGCGATCAAGGACCACATTGGCTAGTTGATGCGTTCCTACGATCTGTCGATGCCCATTCTCTTTATTGTAATCCGATTGTTCTGCCCTAGGGCCGAATGTTCAGATTATCCCAATATCGACCTTGCTGTGAGTGGGCATATTGGGGAAACATCCGCTCGTGGTGACCTTGCCAAACGAGTTGATCTTATTGTGTATGGCCACCTTTTCACGGGGCAATAAGCTTGATGATTGATGGCCAATGACAATCTATAGGGTTCATTTACAACTACATCACATTCAGAAGTACAAGGAGTATGGTTTGACCACAGGTAGGTGCACTTACCTTTGCATTCATAAATAAGCCCTCGCATATGGAGTGTTTTATCTGACTCCCCTCCTCCTTCCATTCATGTAAGCAGTGCATGTAGCCCAGCCTAATCCACTTTGGATAAACCCTACATGCCAACTGCAAATCCTGCTGTTCTATTGTATTAGACACACTAACTATAATTATAATCAACTTATTTAAAGGGGAACTATTGTGAAAATTTTATATAAGCTTCATCATACTGAAATAAGAAACTTGCTAAATACAATTGATTAAAAATTCTGTACCGTTTCTGAAATAATGAAGTTTATGTTCACTATCCTTCTCTCAGCATCTGTTTCTCTTCATTCTCTCTTCATGCAGCAGTTGGGTGTCAGATATTCATTGACAGTTAGATCCAATATATCTTATAGGGGGATCCTTTTGCCTAGAAGATGTATTACAGCTCACTCTATTAAACTCATCAGACATCATGTCTCTCTACATGCAGGATTTGTGCAAAGGGCAGTTATTTTGTTGGATTTTGTTTGTGCTGGAATCAGTTATTTGAGTGAGCTCTAATACATTTACTAGGAAAGGAGCCCCCCTACAAGATATATTGGATCTAACTGTCAATGAATATCTGACACCCAACTGCTGCATGAAGACAGAATGAAGAGAAACAGATGCTGAGAGAGGAATAGTGAATACAAACTTGATTATTTCAGAAACCATGCAGAATATTGAATTAATTGTATTTAGAAAGTTTCTTATTTCAGTATGATGAAACATATTAATTTTTTTTTCACAATGGTTCCCCTTTAAAGAAAGTTAAAGAATGGAAAAACTTTGTGGAGATAGACATCAAACCACATCCCCCATCAGCCCCTGAGAGACTGCAGTATAATACCTATTATTGAACTGCTGCTGATCTGTAGTTACCTTTTCTCTTTCTCAAGCCAATTCGTAATGTGTATATATATATATATATATATATATATATATATATATATATATATATATATATACAAGTCAAATGGTTGCGAGCACTCTCGATAAAGTTACTTAAATTTGCCTGGGTGCAGTGCCAATAAATTATCCATAACTACTACAAGAAGGTCCGCACTCTCAGGACTTATGAAAATCATAATATTAATTATAAATGACTAACGTTTCGGCTAGGTCCCTAGCCTTTCTCAAAGTGAGAAAGGCTAGGGACCTAGCCGAAACGTTAGTCATTTATAATTAATATTATGATTTTCATAAGTCCTGAGAGTGCGGACCTTCTTGTAGTAGTTATATATATATATATATATATATATATCCCTTTATGATGTAGATAAGACTCAGTATAAGTGTTAGTGTCATGGTGCAATAGTGACTGCACGCAGTTTCCTTGTAGCACTAGAAGAAAGTGAGCAAAGTGCCGTAAGTAACAATCAGACTAACAAAGTGCAGCGACACAATCAGTTCATTCAGAAGAGCCAGTAAGGGGCACATTCTGTCTTTGGCCTTTTGTGCTGGAGCTAAAAATGGAATTGGCTAAAACGACATTGATGCGATGTCCTTCTCTTTAAATTAATATATATATATATATATATATATATATATATATATATATATATATATATATATATAGCATAAGCACATAATACATGATTTAGGGGATTTAAATACAAGCAGATACCAGGGAATACAATGCAGAGAGGGGCACTTTCTATGTACTTACTTGTCCTCTGTTATGTTGAGTCCATTAATGAGATTTTTGCCTGTGGGGGCATAATCCCAGGTCTCCTCCACAATGCCAATATAATAGGTCCTTGTATTGGATTCAACGAGCTGAAAGAGAGGCCAGACAAGCTGCAGAGCAAGAATGCAGCTGACACAGGGGAGGGGAGGCATTTGCAGTGCAGGCAGCAGCGGGCGGTCAGTCAGTGAATGGGGAAAGTGCTACAGCCCAGTGCAGATTCCCTTACACAACTCTAAATACAGAATGAACAAAGGACAACTCCTCCCAGTCGTACAGTTTGGGGCTGGACATTGAGGGGGAATTGTGCAAGCAGATACCAGTTGTGCCAAGGAGGTGGTTGCTATAGTGACAGGGCCCATGACAGTTTCTTTTTCTTTTTTTTTTTTTTAAAAAAAGAGAGAGAATTTGGCACTTTAGGGAAACAAGGTATGTGATTGTTTGTTGTTTATTTGCTGGAAGCAGGACACACAGAGACCACAGCAGACAGACAGGCTGCAGCAGCAGGACTTTATTTGCCAATGGTCATTTCAAATTGAATGGCGTTATAAACAGTCCCCCAGCATTTTGGGGAACCAGACAACCCAATGGTTGAGACCCTTCCGTATGACCAGCTCAGCACCACTGGGTCTGGGGCACAGATATTGCCTTTCATGCGCAAGACCGGGAGAACCTAATATCACTGTATACAAATAAATGGGTGGGAAATGAGGTTATATTCCTTCCAGGCTTAACATTTGCAGCCCCCTCCCTTCAACAGTCGTAGCTTTCCCCTCCCCCAATCGCAGTCCTAGGAATATTGTCTCATGGCAGGGGTCCCCTACCTTTTTTTACCAGTGAGCCACATTTAGAAATAAAAAGAGTTGAGGAGCAACACAGACTTGCAAAAACTTCCTGTGGTGCCAAATAAGGGCTATAATTTGCTATTTGATGGCCCCTATGTGGACTTGCAGCCAACAGGAGTTTCTATTTGACAGTGCAGCTGGTTTTTATACAACCAAAACTTGCCTGGAATTTAAAAATAATCACCTGCTTTGAGGAAACTGGGAGCAACATCCAAGTGGTTGGTGAGTAACATGTTGCTCGCGAGCTACTGGTTGAGGATCACTGTCTCATGGGGTAAATTAACAATTCCGCTGATTTAAGGTCGGCAGCAATGGTGCCAATGGTCGGGAGCAATCTTGGCATAGTGTTTGCTCTTGTAAAAATCGGAGAAATCGGAGAAATGAATGTTAGAACCCAGATGATATAATCCATTACCCCATGGCATGGGAACCATAATAATGTGCCCCTGGCAGTTATATGCCAAATGTCTGTACTAAAATAAACCAAAACCCCAACCTGGCAATGGTGGTCCCATTTGGTTTATTTTAGTACAGACATTTGGCATATAACTGCCAGGGGCACATTATTATGGTTCCCATGCCATGGGGTAATGGATTATATCATCTGGGTTCTAACATTCATTTCTCCGATTTCTCTGTATTAGGCGCTTACGATGAAAGTATGGAACTATATTTCCCAGTATGGGAATCAGAAGGTGGTCATATGGAACATTGCTGATTGGTTGCACTAACCCTATGGTCAATTCTGCCAGAATCCCCTCTTTGTAAGTACGGTCCATTCTCTGCTTATTTATACTCAGGCTAATGTCACATGGAGACATTAATAACGCCTAAATTTAGGTGCCATTATCTACCATGGAAGAACCCAGTGCTGTCCCATGAACCTTGCCAAGCTGGAAACAACGAACCCTATGAGTTGGCAGCTAAAAGTAGCCGCTTCTAATCTCAATTTTCTTTTAATAAACAATTGCACATGAGGACGGACTGTAGCTCACTGTGGGCACAGAACATTCTCTGTATTTATTCTTTGTAGGAGTGGGAGCTGCCACATGCCTTGATTCTTCTGTGCCTTATGTTTTTCCTATTACTTGGAACAGAAGGCAGGCTGCAGGCTGGACCCTCTTTAATGATGGAAAGATTGGAAGCAAAACAGACAATGTGGAGACATTATTTATAGCTTTCCAACTGGCATTCGACTGGTACAGGGATGTGGGTTTGGTAACACTAGTATAAAGTACTGTGGCAGTCCCACTGATCAGCCATTATTGCTTACTTATCTAATCTTACAAACACTCTCCTTAACATCAAGGTGCAATCTTGAGCTTTTCCATGCTTTTCCTACCTTCGTCTTCCCTAATGTGAGCCCCATAAATTGAGGGGCTGGGGGTAATCACCCCTACAGACAGTTAAAATGTCCTCAGCTGGAGCACTGGCTGCTCCAAACTGACTCCAGAAGCAGTGTCAGCACAAATACCACAGTGAGGGGGGTTTACAGGTGATGAGTCAAACCAAATTAAGATCACCATGGGTAATGGCACGTGTCAGCTGGAGTGGTTTAATGGTCACCACTGTTTGACTCTTAAGTAGGGGAAACACTTCCTTGGGGGTTATAAATGTCTTTTCACCTTCTGACCACCAGATGAAAATGTCTTGATTTGGCAGATACCAGAAGATCCCTACCTGCCTGAATGCTTAAAGGAGAAGTAAACCTCCCAATGAGAAAAGCCATATCCACTACCCCCTATAGTTCCCCCTCCCTGCATAGTGCATTGGTGCAAAAAGTGTCCCTGATTGTCAATCTCACTTCTCCATGCAGAGTAGCCCAGCACAGATCAAGGACGCCATCTTCCGCATCTTCTGTTTTCTTCTGAAAGGGACCGCTGACAATGAGCTATTTGGCGCATGTGCAGTTGGAGCCTGTTAGGCATTTGCAGCAACGGCGCATGCACTGGAAAGCTCTGAAAAAATTGCTGAAGAGAGAGAAGAGGATCCAAAGAAAACAGAAGATGTGGAAGATGGCACCCTTGGGCTCCGTTGCGCTACTCTGCATGGAGAAGTGAGATTGGCAATCAGGGACACTTTTTGCACTAATGCGGGGATAAAGCACGGAGGGGGGCTATTGGGCAGTAGTGGATGGGGCTTTTCTTATTGGGGTGTTTAGTTCTCTTTTAATGCTGAAAGCTATGTTTGGTGGAATAGGAATAACCATTTGGGCTGTTTCCATGGTTTGCTCCTCTGGTTCCAGTCAAAGCAAATGTTACGGCTACAGTTTGGGGAAGGCACTTTCCCATTTTAGGATAATAATACCCTCATGCACAAAGCCAGGCTCATACAGAATGGCTTTGCTGAGAAGGAAGTGGAAGAACTTGACACAGAGAGCTGACCTCAACCCAATGGAACATCTGTGGGATAAAGTGAACTGGTAACTGTGAGCCAGGCCTGACCCACAACATCAGCGCCCAACCTCACCAATATTCCAGTGTTTGGATGGAAGCAAATCCCACCAATAATGTTCCAACATCTAGTGAGGACCTTCCCAGAAGAGTAGAGGCTCTTATAGTAGCTAAGAGAGGGATAACTTTATATTTTTCCCATTGGTTTGGGAATGAGCTGTTGGACAGGAAAGTGTCCAGATACTTGTGGCCATGTAGTGTACCCAAGGGCTTATTTACTGATGGGTGGAAAGGGACAAAGTCCCACATCTGTCTGTACTTCGATATGGGTGTGTTTGACCTGACCTGTGACCGTCTGCTGTATCCGTACTGCCTGATTTCATTTGTATTGACTCTGCCTGTCCCTCAACCACACTTTCTGTTCTCCATTCCTGTACTACATGTGGTTCCCTTGCCTGCCCAGAACTCTCTCCCTGGTTCTCTCATGTTAAAGGGGTTGTTCATTTTCAAACAACTAGCTGTTTTCAGATAGATCACCAGAAATAACTATGTTTTCCAATTACTTTCTATTTTCTATGTGTTACCTTTTTTCTAATATTGAAGTGTAAAGTGCAATTTTTCACCTTCTAAAGCAACTCTGGGAGGGTGGGTCGCCGACCCTGTAAACTGTTCTAAATTGATACATTTAGTTGATACATTTCTTATCTTTTGAAAATCAGCGAAGTTCCGAAATGAGGGAATCTGCCCCTTCATTTCTGGGGAACAATCTGAAAACAACTGAACTGAAAAAAGTGTTTTGAAGGTGAACAACAATGACCTGGCGGCACCCGAGTAGCAGAGGGCTCCTCCCGAAGTGAAAGGTGGCTGTTATAGGTGGAGTAATGAGCCACGACTGGGACCTTGGGGATTGTTCTGGGACACCTATCGTGCCATGGAACACAAATCAGAAGGAAGCCCTGCTCAGCCACATTATCACGCCCAATAAGCAAACAAAAATCCATATGAGTAAGAAGAAAGCAATGAAATGTAACTGAGTCTTGGCTGGAGACTAAGAACTAAAAATAGAGCATTCTGGGAAATGATGGGGCAGAGAATGCCCAAATAAAAGGTGAATATGAGCACTAAATAAACAGCTGATTAAGGTGTGGGGGATAGGATTGCAGTGAATAACTGTGTTTCCATTCACTAAGTCAATAAACCATCTATCAGTGCGTAACTCTTCCGTCTCACCCAGGTTCATGTATAGGAATTGGTGTCACTTTACTCTTGGGTAACAACATGATTAGGATAAAAAGTTCAGGATTAAAGAGAATAAACCTTCATGTTAATCCTTTTGGGGATTCAGTGCTACAGGGGAACACCCAACTGAATCAGCTGTGCCAAAACCATCAAGGCCCTGGTCCTTATTCAGAGTCTACGCAGCCGTGCAACCTACAATCAGCATCGGACTGGGCTGGCTGTACACCGGGAAAAACCTAGTGAGATCCGCGACCCAGGTCCACTCATATGGAAGTGTGGGCCTGTTTAAGGGGCTTTGGCGTAGTGATGTGCGGGTTGCAAAAAACTCCCTCCATGTATAGACCCGCGCCAACACGCTCACTGATGTCACAAAAGGGGGCACAAGCCTAAAGCTGGCCATAGATGCAAAGATCCGATCGTACGAATCATCGTACGATCGGACTTTCCCATCTCCCGACCCGCCACTAACCATTCAGATCAAAGTCTTACCAGTCAGATTAGTTAAAGGAAAACTATACCCCCCAAACAATGTAGGTCTCTATTAAAAGATACTGAGTAAAACAGCTCATGTGTAAAACCCTGCTTCATGTAAATGAACCATTATCATAATAATATACTTTTTTAGTGGTATGTGCCATTGGGTAATCATAAATAGAAAATTGCCATTTTAAAAAACAAGGGCCGCCCCCTGAGATCGTAAGATTCACTGTGCACACATACAAACCACATGTAAGGTCACATGAGCCAATTAACAGACAGAGTTGTGTCTTTTGCTTCCTCACTTCTTCCTGTTACAGTTAGTGTTGTAGTATTTCTGGTCAGGTGATCTCTGAGGCAGCACAGATAGAGTCACGAAATGGTGGTTCAAGGCAAGAGATGTAAAAGGGCAATATTTATGTAAATATATATTCAGTTTGGTAAGATTCTTTAATATGTCATTCAATTTGATATAAACCATCTGTTGCTTAAGTGTTCATTTTGGGGGTATAGTTTTCCTTTAAAGAACAGATCAGCAATGTTCTGCCCCTGACGGCAATCGTACGATATCTATGTCCAACCAAAGCTAGTGACAGTCTCCCACTGAAAATCGTACGATCGGCAATACACGCAGAGATATTATCGGCAGCCGACAGAAATTTTCTAACCTGTCCGATCGACCAAACGACCGATCTCTGCCGGACGAAAAATTTCGGGACTCTCCACACACGTTCCGAAAATCGTACGAATCGTCGATTCGTACGATCAGATCTTTGCGTTTATGGCCAGCTTAAGGTGGCAGGCGGGTAGAGCAGGCAACCTGGGCCCACTAGGGACCCACACAAGGAGCAACAAGGTCGGCTCGAACCTGCCCGACCCATGGGTAAACCTACGGGTGCCACGGGTTTAGGGCTGTCCCACACATAACTAGTTTGACGGGTGTAGAGCTTGTGTCTGAGGTGGGGGTCCCTGAGGTTGATCCCTGGTGGGCCCTGGACACCCCAGTCTAACACTGCCTGCAATCCCCACTCTACTACAATGGTGGTGCAGACTCCCCAACAGTGTCGGACTGGCCCACCGGGATACCAGGAAAACTCCCGGTGGGCCAAGGTGTCAGTGGGCCCTCCTGCTTCTAACCTTTGGCCTGTTTCATGGCCATGCTCTATTTCTTTATGGGAATAAAGAAGCTTGATAATGGAAGAATAGAGTATAGTATGTAGAGAAAAGATACTAGGAAAATAAAGAGGTTGAGTGAGGAGAGGAGGTATAATAGTTTCGAAAGTGGGCCCTCAGCCTAAGGTTTTCTGGTGGGCCCCTGGTATCCCAGTCCGACACTGCTCCCCAAAATGATAGACATACGTCATACACTGCAGCACAAGTTATTAAAGGAGCCACATACCCTCTACTGTATATAACATGCAGGCAGGGAGCTTACCCCATTTATTGTTACCATCTGTGCACTGACGGTTCAGGGCCCCCCATTGCCTTATTTAGTAAGTCCAAAAAAACACCTATTTTCCCCACAATGCAATGTTTCCCAGAATTTCACTGTAAATGAAAATCAGCAAAAAAAAAATTGGCTTCAAAATGTTGTGCCTATTATTAAACAATGTACAATTTTTGCCATGACCAAATAAGCACCAGGAGGTGGTGGTGAGACCTGGGCATATGTTTACGCCACATTCAGTTGTGTGCTGTTTCTTTGGTGG
The DNA here is from genome assembly GCF_017654675.1 of Xenopus laevis. Taxonomy (NCBI): domain Eukaryota; kingdom Metazoa; phylum Chordata; class Amphibia; order Anura; family Pipidae; genus Xenopus; species Xenopus laevis. Next base: position 175,354,514 of record NC_054373.1, read on the forward strand.
AAGTCAGGGCAGCCATCAGGGGGGGACAGGGGGGAGAGTTGTAGGGGGCCCGAGGGTAAGGGGGCCCCCGCCCACGCCACACTTACTTGATTAGCCGGGCCCCCATCTTTCTGAGAACTGCTGACTTCGGGAAGACATGGACGTTTAAGGGGCCCTGGCCACCAATTTTCTTATAATGTGGATGAGGGGGCCCTGGCCACCAATTTTGGCTACCAATTTTTTTTTCTCATGTGGGGTCCTAGCCACCAATATTTTTTAATGGGGGGGCCCTGGCCATCAATATCTTTTTATTTTTTATTAACATGTGGGAACCCTAACCAACAATGTTTTTTTTTGTTTTTTTACTATGTGGTGGGGAGGGCGGACCTGTAGGTGGGGCTTGCGGTGGGCGCAGCCCAGGGGGCCCAGGAAATTTTGTCGTACGGGGCCCTGCGATGTTTGATGGCGGTCCTGGGTGGAACAGTTGGGTTCAATCAGGTGCCATGAACAAAGAGAGCACTATAGTATAACCCTGGGCAATGGAAGAAAACTGAACCGGTCCACAGACTGTTCCAGGTCCATCACTGACACTGTTTTGGACAAACAGAGTTTGAGAATCCTTAATGGTTGCCAACACATAGACCTTGTTAATTGTAGCCATACAATTAAAATAGCCATGTTGGATGGCAGTCCTTTTTTATATAGGCAGGCTGTAAGTTGGACGTCCCTGAGCAAAAAGGTGCTGAAATCCTGCTAGTAATAAAGGTTCCCTCTAATTGGTTTTAAGGTTTATTCACACTGGGTAAAGGGGAACTCCACTCAAAAACTGTTTTTTATTTTTTTTATATTAAAAAAAACCCCGCAATTCTAAGCAACGTTCCAATATTTTCAGCCATTAAACATCTTCAGTGGTTTTGAAGTTATTTGTACATATAATTTTTCTGTTGTAAAGCGGCACGTAGCAATGTAGCAGATGCCAGCTGAATTAACAGACCTAAGGGAGAGCAGACTTCCGCTACCTTGTTTCAAGAGTCAAAACCAGAGAAGTAAAGGGGGAGAAACAAATACCGCTTTCAATAGCAACGGCATTTACAGATATGAATGGAAAGCTACTGAAAAGGGGCTTAGAACGATATTTCTTTCATAATATAAAAAACATTTTTTGAGCAGAAATTCCACTTTAACCAGTAGCAACAAAAAAGTCATTACATCTGCATTGCCTCATCCTTAGCATTTAACCCAAATCCCACTGCAACAAACTTGGCAGGGGAAAGTCCTGTATGTAGTACAATCCGAGTGATTTATCATTCGCACATTACACAATCATTCACATGGATTTGTGGCACTAACTGCTGCGGAGGGAGGGGGGGACACAAGGGGATTTCCCAGGGCCTTTCGGATGTAATAACAGCAGGAGTTTGGGATGAGGCTGCCCGGAACCTGTACAATGGGCTCAGTGTGTTGTATTTGGCATTAGTCAACCCAAAAACTGTTTTATTTTTGGATATTAAAAAAAAACTGCAATTCTAATCAACTTTCCAATATTTTCAGCCGTTAAAAATCTTCAGTGGTTTTTGAAGTTATTTGTACATATAATTTTTCTGTTATAAAGCGGCGCGTGTCTGGCAGCTTATATTTTCTGCACTGCCAAGTCTGACTCCTGCAGCAATGTAGCAGATGCCAGCTGATTAACACAGACCTAAGGGAGAGCTGACCACCTGCCGGTCATTTTCCCACCAGTCTGACCACCAAGTAGTCAAGGAAGTTGTCAGGAGAAACAAAGAGGCTGCTCTGATGTTCTTCTGCTTAGGAAAAAAATTAGAAACCTTTCTCAAATCTTTCCTAAGCAGAAGAACATCAGAGCAGCCTCTTTGTTTCTCCTGACAACTTCCTTCACTACTCGGTGGTCAGACTGGTGGGAAAATGACCAGCAGGTGGCGCTGTTGTAACAAAATTCATTCATATTAACAGTACATGTATCCTTTAATATCTTGGAATAAAAAAAAATATTAAATGTATTTTAAAGGTTTTACATTGAAAACCTAAAAATGTATGCGTGTATATTTTATTTATAAAGTGCTAGTATGTGTGCAGCACTGTACGGCAGAAACAAAAAAATAATAGAACAAACGGCCATTACAATAATAGATATAATTAAATACAAAGTACAAAGAGCTAAGGGGCAGATTCACTGATGGGCGAAATTTCACCAGAGTCAGCTTTGCACCCCTCGCACCACTTTGCCAGACACAAATGCGCTACAAATACGCTAGTTCCGTAAAATGAAAGGTTTCGTCCCAGGCGTTGAACTCCGGTGACTTTTTGCTAGTGTTACTTTGTGCCTAGTAAAAATTCGCTAGTGATCTTGCGCTTAGGTCAGTTTGCATAGGGCAGGAAATTTAAAGTTGTATGGACGTCTTTATTATAAATGTTGGTGCAAATGCTTGAAGTTACCACTTTTTCTTACACATGTCCAGGGAACCTTAATAAAGACAAGAGAGTTAATATAATGCCCTACACATGAGCCCACTGAAAAATTAATGTTCCATATGTTATAAAATGTCTGGAGAAAACCGGTTACCCAAAAAAAGTAAGTTAGGACCTTTGCAGCTAATCACGCTGAAAAAAGGAAAAGTCGCCAGCGTTTTTTGAACTTTAATGCATTTTCGGCAGACAGGATATGATGTAAGTGACAGAAGATTGAGGAAGATCTGGCTGCTTTATAGCACTTCTCCTGGTCTGAGGCGAAAGAGGTAACGTTCAGTAAAATCCACACTTTAATGAATTTGCGGAGTAAGGATCGTATGTCAGAGCGAAAAGTCACCTGACGATAGAGTGCGAATGAACGCTAGCGATGGTCCCGTTTGCTAGCGAATTAACGATGTCGATGCGGGTGGCAATGCTAGCGAATTATCGCTAGTGTTACCCTATTCGCTCTTTAGTAAATCTGCCCCTAAGTGTTAAAGAGAAGAGGATGAAGGCTCCTGCCCCGTACAGCTTACAATCGAAATGGGAGGGTAACATACAAACACAAATAGGAGGATATTAAGTGCTGCAGGTTACAGTGGGTAACACTGCATTATTAGTGCCAAAACTGGGTCAGGTATTATGCAGGTGTTCCAAGAGGGAGTTTTTGAGTTTAGTTCTGAAGACATTGAGGGAGGATTCTCTCCAGAAGAATTCAGGAATGGCGTTCCAAATGTGAGGAGCAGTAAGATTCAAACAGCATTAATAGTGGGGGTGCCACAAGCTGTTGCTCAGATTGGAGCTGAGGAGTTGGCCAGGAATGTATGGAGATACAAGAGATGAGATTTAGTGGGGTTCAGAGGAATGAAGGGCTTTGAAGGTTGTGAGAAGGAATTTATAAGTTTTTCTTTGTTTTATGGGAAACCATGATAAGGACTTCAGCAGCAGAGGGGCCTGGACTCTCTTGGATGAGAGGAGGAGAATTCTAACAGCCAAATGTAATACAGACTGTAGTGGGGAGAGATGGAGACCAGTTAGTAGCAGGTTACAGTAGTCTAGGGGGACACACTGCAGATTACTAGGGGGTGCTGACAGATACAAAAGGTGATTTTTTTAGGTTGGGGAGGCACGCAAGGGGCATGACCAGAAATGTTGGTACAGGTATGGGACCTGTTATCCAGAATGCTCAGGACCTGGGGGTTTTCAGATAAGGGATCTTTCTGTAATGTGGATCTTCATACCTTACGTTTACTAGAAAATCATGTAAACATTAAATAAACACAATAGGCTGGTTTTGCTTCCAATAAAGAAGTACTGTTTTATTATTACAGAAAAATAGGGAATACTTTTTAAATGCCAGGGACACTTTTTCAACTCAGATACTATGGAGGGAGAAAACAGGGAGGGGGGCCAATGGAGGGAAGGGGTGGGGGATTTTTGATTAACTGGGGTTTAGTTCTCCTTTAAGTCTTTGGGAGACAGCCTTTCAGTAGATAATTTTCAGATAATACCTGTATTGGTATTGTGCGCTTGTCTTCATGGCGGCCCCATATAAATAACCCGTGCAGGCCCCAATGTTTCTGATGTTATACCTGAGGATGGGGGTGAAGGTTTCATATTCAAATATTCTTCTTGTACCCACTAACATGACTATGTATTTGCCATCTTCAAAGTGGGGTGAACACAAAGTGGTGTATTGAGGAGACCAGTTTCAATGGGGGGCACTTCTAATAAATTCAAGGTTCTGGGCTTTACAGTCACTGGGGTTCTAGGAGGTGTTTTACATGAAATCGGCTTAACCCTGCCACATGTTGTTAGTAATTATAAGTGCAATAGACCCTGGGATACAATGCAGGAATCTGTGTAGAAAAGGGATGGTTCACCTTTAAATTAACTTTTAGTATGTTATAGAATGGCAAACTCAAAGGCTGAAACTGAGACAATTTACAATTGGTTTCCATCAGCTTTTTATTCAGCAGCTCTCCAGTTTGCAATTTCAGCAGTCTGTTTGCTAGGGTCTAGTGATGGATGAATTTATTTGGCAGGCGCCAATTCACAGCGAATCTCTGCTTTACATACAGCAGCTCTCCAGTTTGCAATTTCAGCAGTCTGTTTGCTAGGGTCTAGTGATGGGTGAATTTATTTGGCAGGCGCCAATTCACAGCGAATCTCTGCTTTTCGCCACTGGCGAATAAATTTGTGAATTTTCCAGCATCAACATTTTTTTGATGCCACCGATGGTTCTGACATCCGCATCAACGTTTTTTTGGTGCCGGTGACACTTTAGATGCCGGCGATGATTACTGGACGCCCGGTTCGTGAATGTCGCTGGAAATTCGCAAACATTTTTACCAAAGCGAAACGGGACAAATTCACCCATCACTACTAGGGTCCATACTCCCCTAGCAACCATGCACTGATTTGAATAAGAGACTGGAATATGAATAGGAGAGGGCTGAATAGAAAGATGAGTAATACAAAGTAGCAATAACAATATATTTGTAGCTTTACAGAGCATTTGTTTTTAGATGGGGTCAGTGACCCCGCATTTGAAAGCTGGAAAGAGTCAGAAGAGGAAGGCAAATAATTTAAAAAAAACTATAAATAAATAATAAAGACCAATTGAAACGTTGTTTAGAATTGGCCATTCTATAACAACCTTAAAGTTAATTTTAAGGTGAACCACCCTTAATACCTGAAGGTACAAATGTCATTTTAAGCAATGCCCGGTGAACATTTAAATTTGGACACACTGTACATGATCCCAACTTCATTCTGCTAATCTGCAGATTATCTGACATCGCTGTTGCATACGATCGGATCACTTAACTCTCTTTCCTTTATCTGCTGTAATTCTAAACCAGCAAAAACACATTTCTGCACATGTAAAAATATTTGTTCATGTCATTTCCCCAGTCACTGGCAGGTAAGAAAGCTCCTTTTGATATTTAATAAGCTGAAACCTTATCTACTGGTTGCACATTTCATTTGCCAATCCCAAGGGCTGAGAATCAGGAGAATAGATTGCAATGGAATTCCTAATAGCTGATGCAGTTGGGAGAAATCGGAAGGGGGATCAGTGTAGAGCAGTGAAGAGATTTACCCTGGACCTCAGAAATGAGAGGACTTTTTTTAAAATGCTGTGCCCCAAACCAGGGTTGTAACCTTCTCTCTCAGAGGAAGACTACAAATCCAATAAGTCTGACAGTTCTTCTACAAATATCATGTTGGTGCCTTTAACAAGTGTACAATGTACCCCCTGCTAGAATCTAAAAGTATCAAGCCAGAGGTCTTTATACAAGTCAGCTGCTTCTTATATAGGGAATAATGTACCATAGAAGTTGTGGTTCCTCTGTTGTGATGAGTTGAGAGGTTGTGTTTCCTACTGTTTCAGGAACTGGGGACAACTAGGGATTCATGAATTCTGAACTCAAAAAGAGTCAGAACCCCTAAAAAAAGAATCAGAGACTTGGGAACATATGACATGAGAACATACGTGAGTAAAAGTGAGTTACCGGTGGTAGAACATAGATATATAGCTCCCCAGCACAGAAAAACAAAGAGCTGCTCTAATAGCCATGCGGGTGGATCTGCTCTCAAGGCTAGGGTAATAGTGACCGAGAACAGAATCCATCCAAGTCAGGGGGCTCACGTGGGATCTGAATTCACAGAATTTTATTCTTTTTCACTACAAACAGTGAGCAAAAGATGGGGGAAGCTTTGGGTTGGTATTTCTCATTTGTAGAAGGTTGGAGATCCCTGGGGTATTTTCTGAAAACATCTCATTTATAACAAAGTATATGTGCTTTGTACTCTGTGCTACATGTTTCCACTCCACGGCATCTCTATCCTACCTGACATTGATAACGTTTCTGAAAAGAATACAATCTGTTATATTATAAGGTAATATGTTATAGGGGCTGTATAGGCTGTCATACACTAGCCGATCCTGTATGTATTCTGGGGTATTATACATGAAACTGGCACTGTATTTATTCTGCCATGTTCTGGGGTATTATACGTGGAATTGGCACTATGCCCTAATGTATTATAAATGGGATTGACACTGTATTTATTATATACTGTATGGATATACATGTTTGGCATTTGTGAAGAATTACTTTGAAAAATTCTTGCAAAATGTTGCTTCATTTCCTTGCAGCACATCATAGACCATGACAGTTGACTGTCAAGGGCCTGGCTGTCACACGCTGTAGAATTTACATTTCTGGGTTTAATGGTTAATGGCTACCCAAGCAATGCATTAGCCTCTTTTACTGAACAGTCACCCTTTTCCTGATGAAATTCTTGCAAGATTCATACCTCTTTATATTACATAGCTGGATGGCATCATAACTACAATTTACTCTATGCTTTAAGAATTCTATTGTAAGTATTTATACTATTGTGTGTTGTGGGGTATTGTACATACAATTGACCCTGTATTTATTCTAGGTATGTTCTGGGGTATTATACAGTACATGAAATTGGCACTGTATTTATCCTGCTGTGTGTTCTGGGGTATTATACATGGAATTGGCACTGTATTTATCCTGCTGTGTGTTCTGGGTATTATACATGGAATTGGCACTGTATTTATCCTGCTGTGTGTTCTGGGTATTATACATGGAATTGGTACTGTATTTATCCTGCTGTGTGTTCTGGGGTATTATACATGGAATTGGCACTGTATTTATCCTGCTGTGTGTTCTGGGTATTATACATGGAATTGGTACTGTATTTATCCTGCTGTGTGTTCTGGGTATTATACATGGAATTGGTACTGTATTTATCCTGCTGTGTGTTCTGGGGTATTATACATGGAATTGGCACTGTATTTATCCTGCTGTGTGTTCTGGGTATTATACATGGAATTGGTACTGTATTTATCCTGCTGTGTGTTCTGGGTATTATACATGGAATTGGCACTGTATTTATCCTGCTGTGTGTTCTGGGGTATTATACATGGAATTGGCACTGTATTTATCCTGCTGTGTGTTCTGGGTATTATACATGGAATTGGTACTGTATTTATCCTGCTGTGTGTTCTGGGTATTATACATGGAATTGGCACTGTATTTATCCTGCTGTGTGTTCTGGGGTATTATACATGGAATTGGCACTGTATTTATCCTGCTGTGTGTTCTGCGGTATTATACATGGAATTGGCGCTGTATTTATCCTGCTGTGTGTTCTAGGGTATTATACATGGAATTGGCACTGTATTTATCCTGTTGTGTGTTCTAGGGTATTATAAATGGAATTGGCACTGTATTTATCCTGCTGTGGGTTCTGGAGTATTATACATGGAATTGGCACTGTATTTATCCTGCTGTGTGTTCTGGGGTATTATACATGGAATTGGCACTGTATTTATCCTGCTGTGTGTTCTGGGGTATTATACATGGAATTGGCACTGTATTTATCCTGCTGTGTGTTCTGGGGTATTATACATGGCCCTGGGATACTGTGAAGGAATATGTGTAAAAAAGTATTTAATTATCCGTCTCAAACACAAAAGCACTCTTGTTTTGCTAGTAGCCACCTTATTAACATGTATCATCCTGCCTTATTTATAGTGATCCTTTTAAAAGTTGAAACCTCACCCTGATTAACCTATTGTGCTGTTTATAAAGGTGATGCAACACAATGGAATTAATGATATGAAGCAATGCTGCTATATTTGTTTTCTGATTAAATGATAATGACATTTATATACAGTCGGATGTAGCAATAACAAAGAGAAATCAGATGGCACTCACCAAGCAAAATGTGCTGAATTTTTATGATTTATTCAGATCTTAAATATTAGATATTAAACCATGTCACTTCCACCTAAGGAACATATCCAAAATACGATCATTTTTCACCCAAGATGCCGCCAAAATTCTTATTCACTCTCTCATCATATCATGTCTAGACTACTGTAACTCTCTTTTAATTGGCCTTCCCCTCCAGAGACTGTCACCTCTCCAGTCCATAATGAACACTGCTGCGAGGCTCATACACCTCAGCAACCGCTCCTCCTCTGCCTCGCCATTCTGTCAATCCCTGCACTGGCTTCCGTTACCTTTCAAATTAATGACACTGACTTTCAAAGCACTTCATAACTCTGCCCCACCCTACATCTCTGAACTCATCTCTATATACTCACCCAACCGATTACTATGCTCCTCTACTGACCTGCTACTCAACTCTTCTCTCATTACCTCCTCACATGCTCGCATTCAAGACTTTGCAAGGGCTGCACCCCTCCTCTGGAACTCTCTCCCACAGTCTGTCCGACTTTCTCCCAACCTTTCTACCTTCCAGAAATCTCTTAAAACGCACTTCTTTCGAGAAGCCTACCCTCACTCTGCTTAACTACCAAACGCAACACCACATACAGTACCACATTTCTCACCCACTTAATTCGATCTTGCCCATTCCCACACCTTGTGTATTACTCCCTTCCCTTTAGAGTTTATGCCTATGCATAGGGCCTGCCTCACCTTTTTGTACCAGTATTGATTGTGATGTATGTAACTCCATATGTTTTATGTATATAATTCATGTGATTTAGTTGTATAATCACATTTACTTTACAGTGCTTCGCAATATGTTGGCGCTATATAAATACATGATTATAATAATAATAAAATAATCTCTGCACCTATATATAGACGTACTGACGTCTTTCTGGGATACATTGCTGGGCAGAAGGGTATTAGTTCATGGGGGGCATTTATTTACATTCTCTTCTTTTGTTTAGGGATTTCAAAGAGGGAAAAAAAAGAGGTAGAAAAAGACATTTCTAGGAGAAGTAGGAAAGGGTTGTGAAAAAGAGTGTAGAGTGGGGGGAAAACATATGGGTGTTACAAAAATGATGGCGAGCCCTATGTAACGACTGGAAGATAACAAGCTTATTAATTGCTAGAATGAAGGACAGTGGCGTAACTAGATATTACTGGGCCCCACAGCAAATTATTTTTCAGGCCCCCAAAATGTTTTGGGGTTGACTTGTTTCTCCAATATTTATTGAGATTTTATATGAATTAGGGCCTCGTGGGGCCCCTATACCTCCTGGGCCCCCCTGCAGCCGCAGGGTCTGCTTCCTCTATAGTTACGCCCCTGATGAAGGAACAATGCTCCTTGGGGAATCCCTTGGGAATGGAATAATACATTTATAGGGTATTGTCAGAGGAACTAGGTCAATGGCATTATGGAGTCAGGAAGGCAAACTGAACACTTATTCAGAATGAGATTTAATTTGCCTCTGGATAAAAAGTAAGAGGTTTGGGGACGGTTGGTTATATCTCATCTTCATTATTCATTGATAAAACTTTGATAAATGTGTCAGCTTGTTACACCACTCTCGCATTACTCAAGAAACTGGTAATAAATTGGGTCAAAATGTAACTGCTGAGCATCCTATTGTATTCCCCAGTCTCAGGTAGTAGTGTCACTCATCTACCAGCAGATGGCAGAGTCTGTCTACTTTACAAATTGCGCAATTGGGTCTGATTTCAAAACTGCTATTTTGAATAGTAGATTTTCTGGGGCTAATTTACTCTTTGGGGCAGCTTCCAGTCATCTAACATTGTAAAGCACTCAAGAGGGAGTCATGTAACTGGGCATGTAGGGGGGTCCTACACCTGCAACATGACAGTCAAACTCATGGTCTTTCAGCTGTTGCCTGTCATGTTGTTGCTCAGTGCCACAGGACAACTCCAGCGGGGCCATAATGTGGAAATCACTTACCTATAGTTATCGCTTATTCATATTTTTATATTTCCTTTACACAGAGCAGAGCAATGTACAGTTAACAGGGGCTTTGCAGGACTGGGGGATGGGGTAGACCAAATGTACCACCTTTCTGGCAGTCCCCAATGTTGTCCTTTGTTTCATACAATTTTTGGACAGTGTGTGGAGTATCCAGACATTTGTCCTACCATGGTGACTAGGCGTTCAGTCAATCGGAAAGGTTAAAAGATTTATATCGGCTAATAATATCTCTGCGTGTATTGCCTATCTGCCGACAGTGTCGGACTGGGATACCAGGGGCCCACCAGAAAAGCTTAGACAGAGGGCCCACTTTCCAAACTATTATTCCTCCTCCTCTCACTCAACCTCCTTATTATTTATACTCTTATTTATACTCTATTCTTCTATTATTAAGCCTTTTTTTTCCCCATAAAGAAATAGGGAATGACCATGGAATAGGCCAAATGGCAAGGTCCACTGGTATCCCGGTGGGCCAGTCCGATACTGTCTGCCGATATCAATGGGAGACTGTCACTATTATATTATTTGACCTTGGCATCCACAGTAAGAATGCAGTCATTTTCATATTCTAAGGCAAACTAGAGCAGCGTCAGCTTTTTACAAGGAAAAGAACTTGCCGGAGCTCGGAATTGCTGACAGTCTGACTGGCCGAGTCAGTGTCCACAGAGTAAGAATATCTGGACTGAACATTCTGATACGAGGATTTGTGAGTCAGACATTCCCTTCCTGTGAGTTTGGAGCGGGGTCAGAAAATAAAATAGTCAATACTCTGTAAAAATAAATACAGACTGGAAAAACTAATAGTGACTCTGAACTCAAGCACTTTGGCCGCACAATAAATAGATGTGACTCACTGGAGGAGACCTTGATACTGTGTAGGGTTGTACAGTTTCACTGGACTCATGAATATGACAATTACTGATGGAGGCGTGTCTGTGTCCAAAGGGTCAGAGTAACCGGACTGAGTATATATATATACTTAGCATTCACATGCAATTCCTTTGTTTCTGGGTTTTGCTACAGCTGAGGATGGGTATAGCTTTGGCCCATCAGATGATTGAGCTAAACAGACGGGGGCCACAGTTTGCAGGAGGAAAAGAATATGAGAAGGTGAATTCACAAAAGGGGACACAATCTAATTCTATGCAAACCTATGCTAATAATAATATAAGGTATAATGTACCTCCCACGTCTGTGATCATATAAAGGTATGAGACCACAGAGAAGGGGCAAATTGCAAAGTGCCATGTCTGTTGCTCACAGTGTTCCCTATCACCCCTCCCTCCTTCCGTGAGCCATCAGACTCGACTCTTTGTGCCTACAGCATAGGGCTCACCAATTCCACATAAAAATATAGTGTGCTCTACCTGTTGTAAAATACCCTCTTGGGTATCAGGTGCTAACCAGTCTATCAGACCCCCTGCTCAAGGTCAAAGCAAGTCATAAGCAAATCCAAGGAAACTGTAGCACACTGATCCAGTTTTTACATTGCAAAGGTGATTTATTGGCTCTTAGTAGACAAAGTAAGGCAACGTTTCGGACCATACTGGGCCCTTTATCAAGGGGCTTGATAAAGGGCCCAGTGTGGTTCGAAAAGTTGCCTACTTTGTCTACTAAGAGCCTTGATAAAGGGCCCAGTGTGGTCCAAAACGTTGCCTTACTTTGTATTCTAAGAGCCAATAAATCACCATTGCAATTTAAAAACTGGATCAGTGTGCTACAGTTTACTTGGATTTGCTACAGTATGGGGCTCAGACAGTCAGACCTAATTGTGAGGCTCATGGGCATTTTTCTGTCCCCCTGCATCATTATTCACCAGGCGCAATGAAGGGGCCCCAGGGGACACAGCTCCGCAACACAACTTTTACAGTAACAAGTTTTATTCCATTCACTGTGCACTAGCGCAAACTACAAAATTCGCAAGTGTTCTTCCACTGTCTGAAGTGGTTGCTAAACAGTTAACGGGTTCGCAAAAGCTATATTAAATTAGCACAAAGGAAAATTTGTTGGCACAGAGGCATAACTTTAGCATTGCGAATATTTTTTCCGTTACCGACTTTTATTACATTCCCCCAATTATGCCTTATAATACACACAATGTCAAGTGCAGGGCCGAGACCTAACTAGCAAATCAGGGTTCTTAGTCCCTACCTTTGTCATTCCTTTAACCCCCATGACCAATATCACCTTCATTTGCTTTATCATACCCAGTCTATACACTGATATCTCTCGACCCAGCACTGCAAAATATGTTGGTGCTCCAAAAATACATGTTACTAATAATAAGAACCCCTTACATCCAGGATTTTATATCTAAATTCTTTGCTACTTCGGGCACCATTGGCCTCAGCTTGGCTCCAACTCCTTGATTCCCTGTGATTCTTCTCTGGGACAGGAATGTGTGCACGAATGGATGCCAGTTGGGAAGGAAATAGAATAAAATTCCATGTATTCAAATTTGCCCATGAACCCCTTAAATTGGATGGATTCTGTTCTCAGGCTAGCATTGGTCACTAGTATCCTGGCCTTGAGGGCAGACTCACCTGCTTGGCTGTAAGAGCAGTTCTTTGTTTTCCAGTGCTGTGGAGCGATATCTCTATGCTCTCCCAACATTAACTCCCTTTTTACTCTATAAAAACCCTGCAATTAATTTGTTCAGCTTCCTAATTCTTTGTAAGTTCAGAATTCACAGAGCTTATGTCAAATACACTTTGTCTTTCGCCTCAAGTGGTCTCCGGTTCCTGAAATTACACAGCAGGTACATGCAGCGCAACTGTCTGGAAGGGGGCACTGCCATCAGCAAAATATCTTCGAATACTCTCTGACATCACAGGAAGAAACATATAGTGAATAATATACATCTCTTGACCAAATGTTCATCTGTTATTGAAGAGAAACCAGGAACAGTGACCAAGAGAACAGAGCTCCATTCATGTTCACAAAATCAATAACAAGTTATCTGACATACCTGCAGCGTTAGAGGGGCCAAGGTCATTCCAAATTCTTTGCATAATATGCTGCTCTGGGATTGGTCACTGGGCTTCTGTCCTGTCTAGCGCCTGGCACTTAAAATCTCAGGATATCTGTTGGATCTGGGTGTTTTCTCTCCTGCCTGCCGGTTATCTGCATGAAAGCTTTTTAAACTGGTAAGTAGGTATTTATATTTGTTTGTTACGGTACAGTTTATGTATGGATACATTTGGCAAATATGATGCTGTATATAAGGTACATTGAAATTGCTTATTATGCCCCAGGGTATTGATAGTCAATGTGACTCTGGGACCTGGCGTTTTCCAGATAAGGGGTCTTTTTTTATAATTTTCATACCTTAAGTCTACTGGAAAATCGAAACATCAAATAAACCCAGTAGGCTTGTTTAGCCTGCAATAAGGATTAATTATATCTGCGTTTGGATCAAGTACAAGGTATTGATTTAATATTACAGAGAAAAAGGAAAGTCTATGGGAGGCGGCCTTCCTGTAATTCGGAGCTTTTTGGATAACGAGTTTCCAGATAACGGATCCTATACCTATAGTATTACCCCCTTCTCTGTTCAATGACACCTATTCTTCTTTTGTAGCCATTGATAGTTTCTCCTAATGCTTCCTATAGTGAGGTTCAAGTGATAGTCATATTTTTAGTGCAAAGTGAGCCACAGGACTTCCAGACTTCATTTGACACAGCTTACAGCAACCCATTACCCTTAAAGGCAGAGACACACATGGAGATTCAGGGAGATCAGTTGCCCATCTACAAATCTCCCCGATGGCACTCTGAGCGTTCCGATTTCCGAAGTCACCTGAAGTTTCTTTGTGAGGCAACTTGGAGCGACTTCGGAAAACCGATCCAAATGCCATCCCGCCGGTGATTTAGATTCTAGCCAGGGGCAGTTTGGGAGGTTAGTCGCCCAAAGAAGAACTGATTTGTCTCCGGGCAACTAACTCTCCCTGAATCTCCACGTGTATCTCTGCTCTAAAGCTTCCTGGTATGGGATCCGTTATCCATAAGCCCGTTTTCCAGAAAGCGCGAAATTATGGGAAGGCCATCTCTCATAGACTCCATATCATCCAAATAATCCAAATTTTTAAAAATGATTTCCTTTTTCTGTGTAATAATAAAACAGTAGCTTGTACTTGATCCCAACTAAGATATAATTAATCCTTATTGGAAGCAAAACCAGCCTATTGGATTTTCTGGTTGGAATGTTTTTATTGGATTTTCCAAAATAAAACAAGCAAGATTTTAACAAATGTACAAAGTTGTACTATGAGGCATATCCAAACAGTTTGCTGTGACTCCAGACATTGAAGAGAAATACAATAGCGATGAAAATTGGTGAGCCGCATTTTACCAAAAGAAAATAAACTCAGTGAATATTAAACTGATATAATAAATTATACAATTATATAGTAAGGAATGCAAATTAAATATAATGAGGTATATGATCAACCACTGCAGGTTAGGTTATATCTGTAACGAGTCAAGGATAAGTGATTTAAAGAAGAACTAAACCCCCTTTCTAATACAAACCCCTACCCTCCATAGCCCCCCCCCCTATTTACTTGTGCGGGGGGAGGGGAGCCAGGAGGGGGGACTATGGAGGGTAGGGGGTTTTTATTAGAAAGTGGGTTTAGTTGTCCTTTAAGGCTAGAATCAATTTGATCGCAAATTATTAACCAAGTTTCCTGTAGATATTCATTTGTGAAGGGGATCAGTTGATTTAATCCTTATGGCTTCTTGCCAGCAGAGGTTATTTAAAAGAGATTGGATATCTATTAATGAGGGGGTGGTTTCAGGCAGCCAATTTAAGAACAATAATTTCTTAGTGGCAGCTGTAAACAAAAAAATTAGACTGAAAAGTGGATTATTTAGGCCCCTTCAGATCAAATCCTGAATAGTCTAGATGGAGTAGTGCAAATTATGGTCTTACTTTAAAGGGGAACTATCGCGAAAATGAAAATTTAATATAAGCTTCATCATACTGAAATAAGAAACCATCTTAATACAACTATTTACATACTTTGCATTGTTTATGAAATAATCAAGTTTATCTTCACTATTCCTCTCTCAGCATCTGTTTCTCTTCATTCTCTCTTCATGCAGCAGTTGGGTGTCAGATATTCATTGACAGTTAGAGCCAATATATCTTATAGGCAGTGGTGTAACTACCGGGGGAGCAGGGGGTGCGATTGGGCCAGGGTCCGCACCCCCTCAGGGCCCCCCCGGCAACTCGCGCGCCACTCTATTCTGCAGATTTTCCGGCCGTACGGGGGGGGGCGGGGCCCGGCTGCACGTCCCGCGCCAGGGCCCGCCCCCCTCTAGTTACGCCTCTGCTTATAGGGGGCTCCTTTTCCTAGAAGATGTATTAGAGCTCACTCTATTATAATCACCAGACATCATGTCTCTCTACATGCAGGATTTGTACTGGAATCAGTTGCTTGAGTGAACTCTAATTCATCTCCTAGGAAAGGAAGCCCCCCCTATAAGACATATTGGATCTAACTGTCGAATATCTGACACCCGACTGCTGCATGCAGAAACAGATGCAGAGAGAGGAATATTGAATATAAACGTGAATATAAACGTAGAGGGTTCTTCACAGTCAGGACAGTGAGGTTGTGGAATGCACTGCCGGGTGATGTTGTGATGGCTGATTCAGTTAATGCCTTTAAGAATGGCTTGGATGATTTTTTGGACAGACATAATATCCAAGGCTATTGTGATACTAAACTCTATAGTTAGTATAGGTATGGGTATATAGAATTTTAATTAAAAGTAGGGAGGGGTGTGTGTATGGATGATGGGTTTTCATTTGGAGGGGTTGAACTTGATGGACTTTGTCTTTTTTCAACCCAATTTAACTATGTAACTAACTAACTAACTATGTAACTATTTCAGAAACGATGCAGAATATTTAATTGATTGTTTTTAGAAAGTTTCTTATTTCAGTATGATGAAGCTTATATTAAATTTCCTTTTTTGTAATAGTTCCCCTTTAATATGAAGCTTCAACTCAAGGTTCAAAAACGTCTCCAAAGCTATCCAAACCCTTTGAACTTTAGGACAACTCCAAAGATAGTGAAATAAGTCTACATTTACTTGGGTACATTTCAGACAGAAAGGCTGAGAACCCGATTTCTTCCTATACAATTTTCCATATCCTAAATAGATCAATTTAAAGTGTTGTACTCTCCAGTTTTCCGACACCAAGCTATTGGATTTTCTAGCAAGATGTAAATTACAGAAAGACAGGTCTCATACCTGTACCAAGTTCCAGCATAAACACCAGTATTCCTGCCCCAAAGATCTAGTTAATCATTTAGAATAAAGGATATTGATCACACTGGGGACTCTGTAATATTTAACAGAGTATTATATGGCCAACTTCATTTCCCACATTCTGTAAGTGGAACTTTATCATTGAAGTGTCTTTAGTAGTAACCTCTAGCAACCAATGAGCAATTAGCTTGAATTATCACAGTGCAGCTAAGTTAGGAAGGAATCAGTTGCTATGGATCAGTAGGGCTCGTTAGTGTGAATTAAAGGGCAGAACGTTTTCTTTGTTAATTTATTCTTGCACTTGCATGTAATCTTTTGTTGCTCTTTGAGAGAGGATGAATAAAAATGATGCATAATATGAACAGTCCTGCACAAAATCTAGTCACTTTTCACTTTTATTTCTTTATTTCTTTTGCCTGCTACTTTAAATCAAATACATTTTCAGTCACTTGTAAATATATACAGTGTTTGTATGTGTGTGAATTGCGTTAGATATAGTGGTATATATGTATTTACAGTCTTATGAAAACGTTTGGGAACCCCTCTTAATTCTTTGGAGATTTGTTTATTATTGGCTGAGCTTTCAAAGTAGCAACTTCCTTTTAATATATAACATGCCTTATGGAAACAGTAGTATTTCAGCAGTGACATAACGTTTATTGGATTAACAGAAAATATACAATATGCATCATAACAAAATTAAACAGGTGCATAAATTTGGGCACCCCAACAGAGATATTACATCAATACTTAGTTGAGCTCCTTTTGCAAATGTAACAGCCTCTAGACGCCTCCTATAGCCTTTGATGAGTGTCTGGATTCTGGATGTGGCTATTTTTGACCATTCGTCCATACAAAATCTCTCCAGTTCAGTTAAATTTGATGGCTGCCGATCATGGACAGCCTGCTTCAAATCATCCCATAGATTTTCCATGATATTCAAGTTGTGGGACTGTGACGGCCATTCCAGAATATTGTACTTCTTCCTCTGCATAAATGTCTTTGTAGATTTCCAACTGTGTTTAGGGTCATTGTCTTGTTGGAATATCCAACCCCTGCGTAACTTCAACTTTGTGACTGATGTTTGAACATTATCCTGAAGAATTTGTTGATATTGGGTTGAATTCATCCGACCCTCGACTTTAACAAGGGCCCCAGTAGTCCCTGAACTTGCCCCACAGCATGATGGGACCTCCACCAAATGTGACAGTAGGTAGCAGGTGTTTTTCTTGGAATGCGGTGTTCTTCTTCCACCATGCAAAGCGCTTTTTGTTATGACCAAATAACAAATTTTTTGTCTCATCAGTCCAAAGCACTTTGTTCCAAAATGACTGTGACTTGTCTAAATGAGCTTTTCCATACAACAAGTGACTCTGTTTGTGGCGTGAGTGCAGAAAGGGCTTCTCTCTCATCCCCCTGCCATACACATGTTCTTTGTGCAAATTGTGCTGAATTGTAGAACGATGTACAGATACACCATCTGCAGCAAGATGTTCTTGCAGGTCTTTGGAGATGATCTTTGAGTTGTCTGTAACCATTCTCACAATCCTCCGCATATGCCGCTCCTTTATTTTTCTTGGCCTGCCAGACCTGGGTTTTACAGCAACTGTGCCTGTGGCCTTCCATTTCCTGATTACATTCCTTACAGTTGAAACTAAGAGTTTAAACCTCTGAGATAGCTTTTTGTAGCCTTCCCCTAAACCAGAGATCCCCAACTTTTTTTACTCGTGAGCAACATTTAGATATAAAAAGAGTTGTGGAGCAACACAAGCATGAAATAGTCTCTGGGGTGCCAAATAAGGGCTGTGATTGGCTATTTGGTAGCCCCTATGTGGACTGGCAGCCTATGGGAGGCTCTATTTGACAGTGCACCTGGTTTTTATACAAACAAAACTTGCCTCCAATCCAGGAATTAAAAATAAGCACCTGCTTTGAGGCCACTGGGAGCAACAGCCAAGGGGTTGGGGAGGAACATGTTACTCACGGGCCACTGGTTGGGGTCCACTGCCCTAAACCATGATACTGAACAATCTTTGTTTTCAGATCTTTTGAGAGTTGCTTTGAGGATCCCATGCTGTCACTCTTCAGAGGAGAGTCAAACAGAAGCACAACTTGCAATTGGTCACCTTAAATACCTTTTCTCATGATTGGACACACCTGCCTATGAAGTTCAAGGCTTAACTACTGTAGCTAATCCAACCAATTTAGTGTTGCCAGTCATCAGTATTGAGCAGTTACATGCATTCAAATAAGCAAATTTACAAGGGTACTCTCATTTTTGCACAGCTAGTTTTTAACATTTGATTTAATCTCATACAACTGAATACTGCTTCACTAAAAATCTTTGTTCAGAAAACACCCCAGTACTCAGATGTTCCTGGGAAATAAAAGACATACCACTGTTATCTATTAGTAAATTATTATGCAGGCTGAGGAGGGTTCCCAAACGTTTTGATATGACTGTAATTATATTGTTTCCCAGTGTTCTTCTGCTGACCTGAAGCTCTGAGTTGGGTTATATAGTTGATCTGTCAGTTGCATTTACTTTTTTTATTGATTTAGCCTATTGCGGTGCTTAGTTACCCAGAGGGCTAAGTGACCTTAGTGACTTTCAGAAATAACTGCTGTATATTCTAGGAACCTCCTGGATACTCAATTTATTGTACCTACGTGTGTCGGGGGAGGGGGTACTTTAATAAACACATAGGGGGTATGTTAACAACCTCCAATTTTTACAGCGAATCAGCAGGAGGTCGGCCTAACTGTTGGTGCTGTCTGTGCCTGTTCTGTTCTAAAGTGCCGGTAGGATTAAGTGAATTAAAGGGGCAGATGGTTGTGGGTACTGTATGAAGATCTTCAAATTGCATGTAAAACACCCCCTTTTTTGTGAACTTGTGAACTGGCTCCCCGTAGCTGGTAGAGTAGCTCCTCACATAGGAAAAGGGGCTGGCGAAGGTCTTTTCTGTGCAACACAGACTTCTCCCACCTCAATGCGATGAACCACACAGACTTTTATTAAGCAGCTCCACACAGAGGATGGCAAAGTGCAAATATATCAATAAATTATGGCACAATTGATCAGACTTTGCTATATCTTTAATTCACCAATACACACATCATCTCACAGTGTTCCTCCCAGAATCCTCTAGTACCCCTGTCCTGTGGATCAACACTAGCAGAGTGCCTTTGGCCATTCCAAAATCCAATGAAAACAGCAGCACTCCGGTATTATTGACAAAAGTGAAAAACTTTACTTAAAATGCCTTAGGCAACGTTTCGGGCTATGTAGCCCGAAACGTTGCCTAAGGCATTTTAAACGGATACTGTCATGCGAAAAAAATAATTTTTTCAAAATGAATCAGTTAATAGTGCTGCTCCAGCAGAATTCTGCACTGAAATCCATTTCTCAAAAGAGCAAACAGATTTTTTTACAATCAATTTTGAAATCTGACATGGGGCTAGACATATTGTCAATTTCCCAGCTGCCCCAAGTCATGTGACTTGTGCTCTGATAAACTTCAATCACTCTTTACTGCTGTACTGCAAGTTGGAGTGATATCACCCCCCTTCCCCCCCCAGCAGCCAAACAAAAGAACAATGGGAAGGTAACCAGATAGCAGCTCCCTAACACAAGATAAAGTAAAGTTTTTCACTTGACAAAGGGCCTGCGTAGCCCGAAACGTTGCCTAAGGCATTTTAAATACAGTTTTTCACTTTTGCCAATAATACCGGAGTGCTGCTGTTTTCATTGGATTTATGCAGAGTTTGCCCTGGCAGTTTGCCCTGGCCGGGTCGTGTGGGTCGGCAAAAGCAAGGCTGGCACATCACTACCTTATACCAAGTTCTTACTCAGGGTCGGACTGAGCCGGTGGGACACCGGGAAAAACTTGGTGGGCCTTGGCCCTAATGGGCCCCCCACCGGCCCCTCCCTCTCTTAATCTGCCTGCCCCTCACAAAAACTAATTGCGGCGCAGCGCAACGGCATTCACGCATGCGAGGCACCATTTGTGCATGTGGGCTGTGCAGCACCGTTCGTACATACACGTGGGGGGCCCCGGAGGTTTGTAACCCGGTGGGCCCCCCAACGTCCAGTCCGACCCTGTTCTTACTCATCCTTATGTACACTCTAATATTAATATTCAATAACAATATAGAAAAGGATTCAATGAAGCCTCAATTCATAGAAATAACCGTGGATAAGAACTTGGTCAAACGCAGTACATTTTTGCTTTAGTGGATCAATAAAAGCACAATTTTTGCAGCAATGTACTGCGTTTGACCAAGTTCTTATTCATATTATTTCTAGGACTCTAATATTAATAGTAATAACTCTAGCAAAATATAGCCCCCTTATCCTTAGTATGTACGGCCATCGGATCTTCTTAGGTCAAAAAGGATGTACCCACCTGTGCACTCCCTGTTATAAGCTACTGAAGGCGAAATTTCCCCAACAGGACAACCTTAGGGGTTGGTGCCACCTACTGGCTGAACTGAAAATTAAACTATTTACACTGAAATAAATTCTTCTTCACCTCCTACAATTACTGATTTCTCTATAGATTCTCACCATGAAATAGATTCATTTGTACTTGTTTAGTAGAAAATAGAATATACACTTACTATCATGTTGTGTTGCTGATTCCCCCACAGCTTTATGAAGGTGGGACTGACTCGCTGTGCCTTGGCAAATCTATCACTGTATATAAAGGATAAGTAAACCTTTACAAGAAGTGAATGTAAAATTGATGAAGGCTTTTCTAAGCACTTTTGTAATTTACATTCATTATGTATTTAGATTTAATTCCAAGATATTAAAGGATACATGTACTGTTAATATGAATGAATTGTGTTACAACAGCGCCACCTGCTGGTCATTATCCCACCAGTCTGACCACCAAGTAGTCAAGGAAGTTGTCAGGAGAAACAAAGAGGCTTATCTGATATTCTTATCCTTGGGAAAGATTTGAGAAAGGTTTCTAGTTTTTTTCCTAAGCAACTTTTTCAACTGACAACTTCCTTGACTACTTGGTGGTCAGACTGGTGGGAAAATGACCAGCAGGTGGCGCTGTTGTAACACAATTCATTCATATTAACATTACATGTATCCTTTAATATCTTGGAATAAAGTGAGGCATATGTGTGTCT
Source organism: Xenopus laevis (assembly GCF_017654675.1). Taxonomy (NCBI): domain Eukaryota; kingdom Metazoa; phylum Chordata; class Amphibia; order Anura; family Pipidae; genus Xenopus; species Xenopus laevis. Next base: position 175,376,147 of record NC_054373.1, read on the forward strand.
CAGCCAATACTTTAATGTCTTCATAGTGGTTCGTGCATAAACTGAACCCTCCACTGAAGGCAGTACTCACTAGATTTGTTCTTCCCTGTAACAGGCACGATTCCTGGATACAGTGGAAGTGATTCAGAGTAGAGGTGCTGCACAAAGCACAAAAGAGGGTGAAAGAATTCCCTGAATTGAAATTGTCAGACACGTCACACTTGCACATGTGCTCATTTACTAACACTGTGCATCACTTTGCTGGTTGTGCCTTCTTTAAAGGGGTGGTTCACCTTTAAGGTAACTTTTAGTTTGTTATAGAATGGCCAATTCTAAGCAACTTTTCAATTGGTCTTCTTTTTTTTTATAGTTTTTGAATCAATTGCCTTTTTCTTCTGACTCTTTCAAGCTTTCAAATGGGAGTCACTGACCCCATCTAAAAAACAAATGCTTTGTAAGGCTACACGTTTATTGTGATTGCTACTTTTTATGACTCCTCTTTCTATTCAGGCCTCTCCTATTCATATTCCAGTCTCTTGTAGAAATCAGTGCATGGTTGCTAGGGTAATTTGGACCCTAGCTACCAGATTGCTGAAATTGCAAACTGGAGAGCTGCTGAATAAAAAACGAAATCAGTCAAAAACCACAAATAATAAAAAATTAAAACAAATTGCAAATTTCACTGTCTACATCATACTAACAGTTAATTTAAAGGTGAACAACCCCTTTAATGAATGAGGTGCAATGGACCAGTGCAGGGCTCTTGGGTGTTACATCTATAGGGTCTGGTGGAAAATTGGAGAGGTGCAGTTGTACTGGGATTCTACTAAGGTCTATTACATTGTAAATGACAATTATGGCTAAAATGCTGCATTTTGTTAGAAACAGATGATTTTGTACAGATTTTTTTATCTTTTCTTTATCAGGTTCAGTTACAATGTGTACAGGGAAATGCTCCAGAATCATTGGGGTGCTCCTGTTCCCCCTGGGGATATGCGCAATCGTTGCCAATCTTCTCCTGTATTTTCCCAATGCTCAGATTCTGGAGGTGGATCAAATAACCGATTTTGTCTGGTTCTTCCATGGTATCGTCGGAGCTGGACTTCTGGTATGAACTTTGCTTTTCTAGTGCCTGAAACATCTGATGAAGTCTATTAACTGTTACAGGATCAAGAAGCAGAGTCTTTGATGGCGATAGAGCAGTTATATATAAATATTGGCTGGCCAGACATCTATGTAAACTCTCTTTTATAACCCAAACATACTTCCCAACTGTCCCGTTTTTCGCAGGACAGTTACGATTTTGACAGAGTAACCTGCAGTCCCGGGATTGTTACTTTTCTATCCAGGCCTCTCCTATTCATATTCCAGTCTCCAGGGACTTTATTTAGATTTATTTTGAGTTGTGCGGATCTAAAAGTCCCACCTGCTTCTACCCAGCTATGCTAAGTACCTTGTAAACTGCAAAGTAATGCGATTCATTCTGCTTTCTGTGGACCTATTGTCTATTTCCCCTCTAGGTCCCTGTGGGGCTGCAGTTTGATCAGCAGGCGGTGGCACATGGGTGGCCAAATTGGCCAAAGATCTGTCTGTTTGCCAAACTCACCAGTGTAAATAAATTCAATGTATGGCCGGTTTTAGTCAGTAATTGGTGATAAAATACTCAGAATAACTTTTACACTGATAGGATATTTTATATTCAAAATAATCACCATGATATATTCTCGCCCCACAGGCTTTTCTGCCCGCATTTATGATGTTGGGGGCTGGAGGTGACGGGTGCTGTGCAAACAGATGTGGGGTAAGGATCCAGAAATTTTATAGTAGACGGCTTTCACAATGGCAATTTCTCTTCAGGTACATTTTCCGGAAACCCGTTTTCCAAAAAGCTCTAAGGGAGGCCTCCTCCCTTAGACTCCATTCTATCCAAATAATCAAACTTTTTTGAAATGATTTCCTTTTTCTGTGTAATAATAAAACAGTAACTTGTACTTGATCCCAACTAAGATATAATTAATCCTTATTGGAGGCAAAACCTGCCTATTGGGTTTATTTAATGTTTACATGAATTTCTAGTAGACTTAAGGCATGAAGATCCAAATTGGTCCCAAACATTCTGGATAACTGTATTGCTCCAGTGTTTGCTTCTGATTTGAAACACTTGGCCACTAGGAGGCACTCTAATACTTTAAAATCGGTGGATGAGAAAAAAAAAGTAATTTAAAGGAGGGTAGTTATTGTCCCCATTTTTCTACTTCTACAATCCCAAAAATGTAGTGAAAATTCCAGCAAATTCGAAGCAGAAGGTTCAGTTAAGTCCTAGCTGTTGTGTATATGTATACAAGTAACAAGTGTCTATAAATATATATATATATATATATAATACTATTTATCATATATATGTAATACTCATCTTGTTCCTCCGTTCACCTACAGATGTTGTTATCAGTCCTGCTGTCGGCTCTGGGGGCTGCCGGGGGACTGTACTGTGTCATTATCTCAGCCATGGGCTTGATACAGGGACCTAAGTGTGACACTGGAAATAACATGTTTATATATCCCTTCAGAAACACCACCGAAGAGTAAGTCAAATATCACAATAATATATCGGTTTTTTGCAGTTTAAAAGGAGAACTAAACCCCCATATAATAAAACCCAGAAGAAGATGGCGCCCGTGAGCTCTGTGACGCTTACTCTGCAACGAGGGTTAATTACAGTATATGGGGCAATTACTGGAATTATCACGTGTGCGGGCGGGAGCAGAGAGGGGAGACTATGTAGGGTAGGGGGTAGTGGATTTTATTATATGGGGGTTGAATTCTCCTTTAAAACGGCTGTGGTTTTGTTGCCCATGCCTTGCTGAGCATTTATATCTCATTGCTAATTAAAGGTTTAACAGCCGGCACTACAATGGCTTTGTATATCTGACCACTGTGGTCTAAATGTGAGTTTAAGGGTCAGGGCATACGCTCAGATTCGGGGAGATTAGTTGCCCAGCGACAAATCTACTCTTCTTCGGGGCGACTAATCTCCCCGAACTTCCTCCACTACATCCTGGCCCAAAACTGACCAGCAGGTGGCGCTGTTGTAAACAGTACATGTATCCTTTAATATCTTGGAATTTTAAAAAAAATGAATGTCAATTGCAAAAGTGCTTAAAATAACACATGAATTTTACATTCACTTATTTTAACGGTTTACTTATCCTTTATCCACTGAACATGCAGCAACCGCTCAAATGATGGCTTTCGTTATTCTCATTGCTTGAGACCAGGGACAGACAAAGGCAACAGAAAGTGAAAGAAAATAAGATTAAAAAACAGGAAAGATAGAATGGGATGGTATAAAATGAAAGGAAAATAAACAGCATATGTAAAAATGTATAGTGTAATGAATAGAATAAATGTAATATTTTTATACTAGTGATCCCCAGCCAGTGACTCGTGATCAATATTTTGCTCACCAACCCCTTGGATGTTGCTCCCAGTGGCCCCAAAGCAGGAGCTTATTTTTGAATTCCAGGCTTGGAGGCAAGTTTTGGTTGTATATAAACCAGATGTACTGCAATACAGAGCCTCCCATTGGCTGCCAGTCCATATAGGGGCTACCAAATAGCCAATCACAGCCCTTATTTGGCATCCCCTGGAAATATTTTATGCTTGTGTTCCTCTGCATTCTTTTTTACATTCAAATGTGGCTCATGAGTAAAAAAGGTTGGAGACCCCTGATTTATATTATTCTTGGAACATTTGCTAATCCTAACAATAATAAAAGCAGCTTTCGAGTTTCTCTGTCTCTCTAGGGAGAACTATTTGTTTAACCCAGAGATCTGGGACACATGCAGGGAACCTGAAAACATTGTGCTGTGGAACATCGTCTTGTTCTCTATCCTTCTGGGTATCGGCGCCATTCAAGCCATTCTGTGCCTCATTCAAGTCATCAATGGCCTTATTGGATTTCTGTGTGGCACATGCATGAGGAAGAGAAAGGTTAGTTACCCTTTCATTTCATTATTATCCATGGACAATAATTATCTAGGATTATTTTTTGCGGAGAGGCACATTTGTGGGTTATAAGTTGTATCGTTACATAAATAAAACGTTTACAGGTATGGGATCCGTTATCCAGAAACCCATTATCAAGAAAAACCCAAATTACATGAAGGCAATGTCCTGTAGACTCTATTAAAATGAAATAACTTGCATTTTTAAAATGATTTCCATTTTCTCTGTAATAATAAAACAGTTCCTTGTACTTGATCCCAATTAAGGTACAATTCATCCTTATGAGAGGGAATATAATCCTATTGGGTTTTATTTAATACCTAAACTATTTTCAATTAGGTTTAAGGTATGGAGATCCTTTTTTTCAAATGTTTAAAAATGTGTTTTTGGGGTTTGCAGGGAGGGGTGAAGTGCTTGAATTGTAATTAGGTTTTCTATTTCTAAGTAACAGATTCTGAGTTTGTCTTTTCTCTTTTAGACGGGAGTTGCTTGAGCTGCGTGACACCGGACGGCTGAAAATTAAGCTGAAAATGACAATATTGTGTTTTTGTATTTGAAGGACACTCGGGAAATTAACATTATTCTAGGAAAAGTTAATATATATATATATTTGTATACATGTAATTGTGGAGAACCTGGAAGTCAATTTCTCTATGTTGTATAAATTCTAAAACTGATAAAAAACATTCCTGCACTAGTTGAAGACATAATGTAGCCGTGTGCCCACAGGGGCCACAATAAGGGCATCATACGTGTATCGTGCGTAATTCTAAGGTACCGTATATACTCGAGTATAAGCCGACCCGAGTATAAGCCGAGGTACCTAATTTTACCTACGAAAACTTGATGGTGACAGAGAATTGCCAAACGGATTACTGTGTGCATTGTCCCACTGTCCCACTACCATGTGCAGAGGGTGCTGTGTGATATTGCCATCACTGTTAATCCTTCATATAACCAACAGAGGGAGCTGTGTGATATTGCAGTCACTGTTATTCTTTCATATAACCAACAGAGTGCGCTGTGTGATATTGCAGTCACTGTTATTCTTTCATATAACCAACAGAGGGCGCACTGTTATTCTTTCATATAACCGACAGAGGGAGCTGTGTGATATTGCAGTCACTGTTATTCTTTCATATAACCAACAGAGGGCACTGTGTGATATTGCAGTCACTGTTATTCTTTCATATAACCAACAGATGGCGCTGTGTGATATTGCAGTCACTGTTATTCTTCATATAACCAACAGAGGGCATTGTGGGATATTGCAGTCTCTCCCCAAGTGAACTGTTGGTATAGGAATGATTAAAAGTGACTGCAATCTCAGCTACTGCCCGCTGACCCGAGTAGAAGCCGAGGTAGACTTTTTCAGCACATTTTGGATGCTGAAAAACTCGGCTTATACTCGAGTATATACGGTATTACAAATACAGGTATGGGATACAACCTGCAATCCAGAAAGCTCCAAATTACAGAAGGCCGTCTCCCATAGACTCCTATTTTAAATAATTCAGAATTTTAAAAATGATTTCCTTTTTCTCTTTTGATCCCAACTAAGATATAATTAATCCTTATTGGAGAAAAGACCAGCCTATTGGGTTTATTTAATGTCAACATTATTTATTAGAGTTAGAGAGGTCCATATTACGGAAGGATCTTGGGTCCCGAGCAGTCTGGATAATAGATCCGATACCTGTATATGAGCAGAAGGAAATAAAAGGCATTTGTCCAGGACACACAGCATCTTTTTCTTGACTTTTTGCATCAGGGATGTCCAACTTATTGTCCTACAGATGATGTTGAATTTCAGCACTGAACTGCTGGAGTGTTCTCTGGGAGTCAGCTCTATTCATTATTCCTATAACTTCAATGCCAGGGCACCTTGCTCTTAACTCCAGCACAGATGCCAAAATGTGTTCAAAGTTGCACTAGCCCAGTCACTCAACCAACCAACCAACTAACCAACCAGACATTGACTTTCATTGTACTACCTGTACTGGACTAAACAAGGATAACTGTTGAGTGGTTGCTGTGGGTTACAATAGAGGAATCGGTTGCACCCATGGTAACATATGCAGCAAAGAAAGTCTAAGAGCTCTAGAAGCTATAACTATGAAGGTGAATTTTGTCAAAGAGAAGTCACAAAAGCCTTGAACTGAGCTCCAACTGGTAAATTCCTATCACTGATGAGATCAAGTACAAAAAAACAGCATCTTGTTCCAGAAGATACCATTGTGCTTTTGTACTAATATTTCCATAATTATTTTCAATAAATAATTTTCCACGTTGAGATTATGATTTGCTTGGTATTTGCCATGGTGACGGTGAAACTGAACATTTGTGTCTCTGAACCCAACAGCTGGGAAGGATACATTAAGACAAGAAGGTTGAACTTGATGGACAGTCAAATGAAATGATTGTGTTACTATCTACTGTATGAAACCAAATACCAAAGAGCCATGTTTGGAATGATATGATCGTATACTAATGTAGGTGGACTCCACTGGTTAATACTTGCTCACAAGCTCCCCACACCACCCGGAAAGCCTTAAGTGAATTCTAGAGACTGTTAGAGCCCAATACCCACCCTTATATTCACTCCATGGGAATGTTCCTTCAACTGTTGAGTTGTCATCCTAAAGGGGAGCCCAGAACAATGGATGGGGAACAGCCAGAGGGAAATTTAGAATAGAATTTGGAGAGAATCATTCTGAGATATTTTCTTGGATAATCACTAACTGTGTGAAACATTATTATCGACTAGCAGAATTCGAGAAAAAGGCAGCTTTGAGTATTTTAAACCCTCATCAGAGTGGAAAAATATTATACAATCAGGGAAGTCCAACCCTCCAATGACCAAATCAATATGCATAATATGAACCTTACTCACAAAGGCTTCCATGTATGAAGCTTTCCTGCAGAAAATATACACTAAGGGGCACATTTACTATTGGTCGATTATCGAGGGTTAATTAACCCTTGATATTCGACCCTCGAAGTTAAATCCTTCGACTTTGATAATTCGTTCAATCGAACGATCGAAGGAAAAATCGTTCGATCGAATGATTAAACCCTTCGATCCCAAATGACTTAGAAAACCTATGGGGAACTTCCCCATAGGCTAACATTGGTGCTCGGTATATTTTAGGTGGCGAAGTAGGTGGTCGAAGTTTTTTTTAAAGAGACAGTACTTCGACTATCGAATGGTCGAATGATTTTTAGTTCGAATCGTCCGATTCGAAGTTGTAGTCGAAGGTCGAAGTAGCCAAAAATATCCTTCGAAATTCTAAGTATTTTTTATTCTAATCCTTCACTCGAGCTAAGTAAATATGCCCCTAAGGGTCAGGGGACACAGGCAGATTCAGGGAGATTAGTTGTTCGCCGACTAGTCTCCCTGAACTGCCTCCAATGCCTTCCTGTCAGCTAAAATGTAAATCACCGGCAGGATGGCACTTGGTGCAATTCGTTTTCGGAAGTCGCCGAAAACTCGTGAGGAATTGCGCCGAGTGCCATCCCGTCGGTGATTTACATTTTAGCTGACGGGAAGGCAGGGGAGACTAGTTGCCTCGAAGAAGAGGAATCTGCCTGTGTGCCCTGACCCAAAGAAGGTGTGATATCAGGACAACCAACTCAGATACAGCTTTGCGTCATAGCATTAAACAAGGCCAGTTAGTGCTAATGGCCACATGTGTAAAGGAGTAACCCAAACAGACAACTGGTAGTTACCAGGTCCAGCTTCAATGGGTGCAAGTCTGTCAATGGTCACTTCCACAGGAATAACAATGCAAATATCTGAAGAAATCATTGTGTCAAAAGAAGGGATGCACCAAATCCAGAATTCGGTTCGGGGTTCGACCAAGTTTTGGCCAGGATCCAAGTGCCTGGCCGAATCCAAAAAATCTCGTGACTTTTCATCACACAAAAAAGGAAGTAAAGTTATTTTAACTGCACCTTCTGCGCATGGTTCTCTTTCACACTTTTTCTCCTAACTTACATATGCAAATTAGGGTTCGAATTCGGTTCGGTATTCTGCCAAATCTTTCACAAAGGATTCGGGATTCAGGCGAATCCTAAAATAGTGGATTTGGTGCATCCCTAGTCAAATAATTTATCACAAAACCCAAACTCCCATCAAACCCTAATAAGCCCAGCCGCTGGTGAAGTTGCAAGAGATACCCAAACTGCAAAATGTCAAAGCAAATTAAAGGTGGTTTCACTTTTGGGTTTTGGACACCCTTCCAGTGTACAAGCCTTTTAGTTGTACTGCATGATTGAAAATATTAGTTATCATTCACCTGATCCCAATATTACCTTCAGCTGAGGGCTGCACAGGCAGGGATCCCCTGGTCACAGTCAGATGGTGTCTGTATATAGAGGCATCAGAGGCTTATCCATATCTAGAGATTTAGCTTTTTATTACCTCAACCTTGATAAAGACTTGGTTAAGAAGGTAGCTGGACCACATATTTTCTCACACACAGGGGAGAAAAAGATATCCAAGTAAAGAAGAATGCCAATACCTGTATTTGCAGCAAACGGGGTGATCCCAAATGTATTCAAAGGTGCTATACAACACTTTTCAAACGATCAAACGTTTCGGGACCGCATGGCCCTTCCTCAGTGAAACCCAACCATAGAGATTGTGCATATTTATAGACAATTAAACAGTTTAGCTGTTTATTATTCGCCTAAATACCCAAAAGGAAGATAAATGTCAGTGCCATTGATACAGTCAGTGTTAAAGATGCTCAACATCGCAGAGCAATGCTTCTCAAACTGTGGGGCTGCCACCAGAGAGGCTGGAGCAGTGGATGGGTTGCCCAGCCTCAAGCCCAGTTCGGGTAAGAGACGAGAAGAATGCTTATTTGCTCCTGTAGACATCCCTCAAATAAAAGCAAGAAGGTCAAAGAGAAAGAATTTGGGGTGAACATTTAGTTGGCTGAATTGTTGATACAGCAATGTTGACATGAGTTTGTAACCTTGTTATGGGCTAAAGTGGGGACCCTTACCAAAGATTCAACAACAGATTTTGGTGCGAAAAACAAAATCTGTTCTAGAGATTTTTTTTATAAAACCAGTAATTAAGAACGTATGTGATAGCTCAAGATTTTGTCGATTAGTAGACAATTGAGTTAGTGTTGATCTGACCAAGGTCAAGCAAGAAAACAGATGACACAATGGTCATGTATTATATGTTATTCCCAATCTGTGTGTATTCAATAATAAAACCAATCTATGAATTCCTCTTAACAGGTGCAGTATTTTTTATTACCCCAATGAGATCCAAGAATTATATGACTATGATGGCCCCTATTCAGGAAATTCAATGACCAACCTTCTCTTTATCCCAGCACTGATTGGAGACGTTTTCTGGTTTGCCGCCATACTTGCTTCATTGGGTAAACTCAGGTTATTTACTGGGGTTAATTTTGTACTGTAGGTACAAACGTATCCGAGTGCAGGTTTCCATTGCTTCCATTTTTCTTACTTGTAATAGACAATTGAAAAACAAATGCTGAATGTCTATAGAGCAGTTTAGAGCCCGTATCGCAAGCAGATTATTTTCTCCTTTTGTTTTAAGTCATTTCGGGAACACAAACTGCATGAAAGCAGTAGACAGCAACACAAAAACACATGACGATCATGCTGTGAAGCTGCCTGAACACCTGACTGTGTAGATTACATTTGTTTGTTGATTACTGACAACCAGTACCAAAACAAAGATTTTAACATGTGCTAGAAAACCTGTTTAACTGTCTAACTGAGACGCTCAGCAGAGTAAAAATTCTTGGCAATGTTCTGTTGTACAGATGGTGCTCATTCAATTTAGTGTTTCTGGGTGCTGCCTATACTGGTTGCTGTCCAATATTTAATATTCAAGACTCACTTTCCTACCAGCTCCATCCTTAGCTTAGACCTTCACTTTTGTGCCAAGACTTGGCTTGTCTCTTGACACTTATAAGATTTGCAAGTATTTTGTGGTGACTGGTGGCTTCATTGGAGTTTCCCAATAGGCATTGGTTTCACTGGCCTCCATTAGCTTTGTATGAAGAGAGACTGCCAAGGCCACTGTGGCTTTTGTAGGAGTGAAAAGGAGACGGGTATAAGGGATGAGTGCTACAACCACATAAAAGTTGTGATGCACTTGCACAGACACTAAATAAGAAAAATAATGAAAATGGGGGAGACAGGAATGTGCATTGGTCAATCCCCTCTCTTCCAATAAAGTGAAAAAGTGTGGGGTTTACATTGACCTGGAATGGTGGCTTGACAATTTTATCACCATAGCTTTATAACTAAAAACACCTGTTTGTTGAAAATATATGAACTTGGACAGATACTAAATTGCTAATGAAATAGGAGCCCAGAGAATGTTCATTGATAGATCCCCCTCTTTCTTCTATGTTTGTGGCTAATTTGGCCAGATCAGTTGCACTTCTATTGCAATTTACTTGCCCTTTGAGTGCTCCCACATTCCCCTTTTTGTTCGGTGGAACACAGAAGTGCTCTTGCTAGCAAGTCCTTACTAAGTGCACCATTAAAGGATGTAGACAGTCCCTCAATAAAGCCCTTATTCATGGGGTCCCTGAACCCAACCTAACATAGGGTTCTAGGTTTCCCTTCTTTTAATGAGGTATCCTCTTGGCTCAGATCCTCCATCACTTTTACCTACTAAGGTAAATCCAGAGAGAAAACTATTGAATTCCTCCCCTTTTATACACACAAGGAAACAAGGCACATACAGAAATATAAATATTTATTACAACAGGAATAGTTTAAATCCTGCTCAGTAGGGTTAGTTAACTCACTGTCTGGAACAGTACATTCCGTGTTACCTTCAGGAGCTCTTTGACCACCACTAATGCCAGTAAAATGGCAACTTGCTTTACAGAAATTGTACCCCTGCTTAGCTTTATGCTCACCCCATATCCATCACATATTCATATAACAGCCTGAAGCCCTTTCAGAAAAATGAAATGAAGGTACATTCACTGTTGGCAAGACATCATAGTGATGTCTTAAAAGTCAAAAAGCCATTTTGAAGACTAGGCTAAGAAAGAAAGGATTTTACTATAACTACAGCATCTAATACAGGCCCCACAGTAATGTCCCCTGCTGGTTGATTACTCATAAACATAAAAATGTAATTCTACGTAGGTTAGTAGAGTGTTTTCAGAGCTTGGCATCCAGCATATGATCCACAGGAGCAAGTCTCCATGGATGGTGTAAATAACATTGTCACCAACTGCTCTAGGGCCTTGGGAATATTCCACGGCAGATATATTTCTAAAGAGTCTTTTCTGCTACAACCACACAAGCAAAAGTGACGTCCACCCTAAGTGCTTATATCTCCTTACTTCTGGCAACCCCATCCATCTTAGTTGGAGCGGTTGCAGCTTCCACGGGAGAGCATTTCATTGTGTATAGACAACCCTGGTTTGGAAAGTGCCTGAAATAGGACCCAGAATATTGTTAACTAATAATCAGACTAGTTATGGTTTGCTGACGTCCTATGAAAGAGGAGAATCCGGTATGATTTTGCCCATTGTGTTGCAGCATTTATGTCCCATGTATGTGTCAGTGGCTGGGATGGGAACTTTTGTAGCAGCCATCATGTCTTCTGCAGACTCTGCTCTTCTGTTGTCCAGTTCTGTATTTGGTTATAACATCCTAAATATACCTAAATGTTAGTAGAGCTTTACTTTATCTAGATATCTAGATAACCCCAACATTCTTACCCTTGAGCCACATTCAAAAGCAATAAGAGTTGGGGAGCAACCTGGGTGGTGTCAAGTAAGGGCTGTGATTGACTATTTGGTATGTGGACCGTCAATATACAGGAGGTTCTGTTTGGCAGTACACCTGGTTTTTATACAACCAAAACTTGTCTCCAAGACAGGAATTTCAAAAATAATCACCTGCTATTGGGCTACTGAGAGCAACATCCAAGGGGTTGGTGAGCAACATGTTACTCACAAGGTACTGGTTGGGGATCACTGATTTAGAGAGGTAGGTGTCATCTGGTTACAGTATGGTCATGAACACTCTTTGCAAATCCTTATCAAAACTGATCCAGATGAGGGCAAACATGTGTGCGTATTTCATTCCCAAACCATCTTGACTCATGTCTCTGCAGAAGGTTGCTCCCCATACTGGCACTTCTCCAAGATCCTCCATTTATGTAGATATCAGATCAGATTTTGCACTTAAACACCAACCCTGTATGTACTATTGTTAGTGAAAATGCTATAGCATTTTACCTATAAGTGAAGAAACCAAATCTCTGTATTGTCCTTTGTGTAATAGTCTGCATTCACTGTTTTAGTGCCACTAATGCTTGTAGGTCATCCATCCATATTTGACGGACACCTAAAAGTGGTTGATGCACCATGCACGAATAAATATACTTTGATATATAACTGATGGTTAATGCCATGAGTGCTTTCTCTGGACTTTTATTGATTTATTGGTTAGCACCCGGCGAGAAACCCAATGAATGGTGAGTGCCGTTTGATCCCACATATATATATATATATATATATATATATATATATATATATATATATATATATATATATATATATATATATATATATATATATATATATATATATATATATATATATATATATTATAAAAAGGCCAATTCTAAGCAACTTTTCAATTGGTCTTCATTATTTATTTTTTATACTTTATGAATTATTTGCCTTTTTCTTCTGACTCTTGCTAGCTTTCAAATGGAGGTCACTAACCCCGTCTAAAAATAAATGCTCTGTAAAACCACAAATTTATTATTATTGCTACCTTTTATTACTCAATTCAAATCAATGCATGATTGCTAGTGTCATTTGGACCCTAGCAACCAGGTTGCTGACACAGTTAAATAACTCAAAAACTACAAGTAATAAAAAATGAAAATTGTCTCAAAATATTGCTCCTTACATCATACCAAAAGTTAACTCACGAAAGAATCGTGTAAATCGGAAATTGACGAAAAAGTAGCTCGCGTCAATTTTGATGCTGGCATTAAAGTCAATGGGCATCAGAATAGTGTTGACGCATGGCGATTTTGACGCGAGTGACTTTTCGGACGCGTGTCCAGATTTTTTTGACGCCGGCGATTTTTCGAGGGAGATTCGTGAATGTATTCACCGGCGGCAGAAATTCGCCGCAAATTCGTGCCAGCCAAATTTATCCGCCCATCACTAATTATCATGCCATGCCATCATATACTCTGTGATCTGAAGTATAATCATTGTATCAATATTGTCTTTCATCTTTAAAGCTGACTGTAAATTACTTGAGTGAATTAATTTTAATCTCAGATTAAGGAAATTGCCTTGACGATACAACATTTTTAAAGTTATTGTTATCTTCATAGAGAAATCGAACTATTTCTGTAATTTCTTTTTAGCAAGCAGCATTAGTCCTGTCTAATTTATGGCAGGGATTCCAAATGAACGCTCAAGATCAAGTCAAACAAGAGAACGTTGATGTAATAACCCTATATCTGAACTATAAGCACTGGCAAATGTTCTGGGGGAAAAAATCCCTCTTAATAAACCATATTTGAATGAAATGATAGTCAAGAAACTCTGATTTGGTCTTTTTAGCTCAATAAATGCCTTTTATTATAATACATTCTTTATAAACATTCATATATATAACCTTACATCCATAATGCGTATGTATTAAAATAGGTTATACTTTCTTAGTAAAGAGATGCAAAATCCATAATTAAACGTTTATTTACATTCATCCTATCTGCTGTCTTCCCTGATTGTTTTGTCTTCTTGCTGTTCATCTTCTTCCTCTTTGTGATCTCATTTTTCCTCTTTCCTTATGTTTATCCATGATTCACTCTAATCTTACTTCTTTTCTTTCTCTCCATTTGCTTTCTCTCTATACCTTCCTGCTTTGCATTTCATCTCTTTCTCTTCTCCTTCTCAATGTCAGACTGACCCACCATCATACCAGGAATATATCCGGTGGGTCAAAATACCCCATGGGCCCTCCTGGTCCCCCAACCATTCAACTTTCTATTCCTATATCAGGTCCACTCCCCATTTCTGTAAGGGAAAAACTTAGTAAGGTAATAGTATGAAAAGAAAAGAGGAAAAGGAGAGTGTGAGTCGAGTCGACGAAGAAAGGTGGGCCTGCTGTCTAAGGATTTCTGGTAGGCCTCTAGTCTGATACTGCTCTTTCCAGACCCCATTTTTTCCCCTCCTGTTGTCCCACTTTATTATTCTTCATTATATTTTATTGTTTCTTTGTCATCTTTGATTTAATGACACATGGACACACATATTTATATATTTAAATCCTATAAATGATAACTGTAGAGAAAACACAACAGGCCACTACACTATACATATATATATATTTCTAGAGTACTGGTGCCCTTTAGGTAATGGTTTACCTGTTGCTGTCAAGTTAAGGAGCAGTTTGATTGATACATGACCGTATAGTCTATCTATTCCTATGTATGTTTTATCAGGTAGGATAAATAAAAGCAAATAATCGGGGTAGAGCAAAATAATGTCAGATTTATATATATATGGCAGCTAGCAGTGGTTTCCCTGTAGTCAGGTCTTTTGGAGACTCGCCTGTTCCTCCAACTCCTGTTGAGACAGACGAGACGTCTCTTTTCTAAATACATTGCAGACATCCAGCTGAGGGGGCAATATTTTTTTCATAAACAAAAACTCAGCCAAATAAGAAACGACAACAATGGTGATCAAGCTCACGGTCATGGTGAATGTTTTGAATGGAAACTGCTGTATGAAGACGCCATCAACAAGAATGCATCCTGGGTAATGGAGAACAGGAGGGATCTTCAAGGCACTTTCTCCACCCAGAAGTCTCAGAACAAAGCCAAGTATGAAGCCAGCTGCCGAACCATAGGTGTTGGTGCCAGGGATGAAGAGGGCACAACAAAGCTGCGGGAACAAGATCGCATACACCAGTTCACCACTGAGAAACCACATGTCATACACAGAGTTGGACAGAAACGCTAGGCCCGTCCCAGCTGATCCAAGCAGAACCATTGAGAGACGCATCACCCAGAGGACTTCTCTTTCAGAAGCCTGCACAAAAAATGGAAAGAAGTATCACTAAACCATTTATATTTGGTTTTCTGACAAATCAACCACTAAGTCAGTAACCACTGACACAGTTATAATTGCACACAGTAACCTGCTCAATAGATTGTGAACAAATGAAAATACTCAAGATGGCTATAGACAAGTGTTTGCAATAACTCAAAATAACTCAAAATGTATTATGTGCTAATCGGGGTGGCCAGTCTCTTCAAAAGCTCACAACCAACTCATCTGTCTTCCAGGATTATACCACCATGAAGCACCATACAATGTCCCTCTAGTTGCCCATGTGTTAACTTTGGACCACTTGGGACTCTCCATCTCAAAAACGGTGTAACAATATGGAACCTGCATCATGGCTGTATTATGTTTCTGGCTGCTTGAAGTGAAATAGAAGAAGTCCCTATAAACATGTCCTGCCTTGTTCTAACACCCATATTCAAATAGTCAGTACTAACTATTTACAGGACCTTGTAAAACTACTAGGCATGCATCGAATCCAGGATTTGTTTCGGGATTTGGCCAGGATTCGGGCAGGATTCGGCCTATTTCAGCAGGATTTGGAATCGCCCGAATCCTTCTGCCCAGCCAAACCAATTTCCAAATCCTAATTTGCTGATGCAAATTAGGAGTAGGGAGGGAAGTCTCGTGACTTTTTGTCACAAAACAAGGAAGTAAAAAATGTTTTCCCCTTCCCACCCCTAATTTGCATATGCAAATTAGAATTTGGTTCGGTATTCGGCCAAATCTTTCGCAAAGGATTCGGGGGTTCTGCCAATTCCAAAATAGTGGATTCAGTGCATCCCTAAAAACGACATGTACCCCCCTCACATAGATACCATGTACAGCTCTTAATTAATACAATTAAAATAATTAAGCTGATTAAAATCTGCCTTTTTTTCTGTAAATGCCTTGGCTTGATACAGTATATTACAGTTCAAAATTAGGTTTGTCACTTGCTATAACAACTTTATTCTGGTTTGTATAGGGAGCAACAGAAATTATTTTTGCTGCCCATGTTGGAAATTGAAAATCTCTTGATCCGCGCAAAACTATAAGTACCATGCAGAAAGCTGCTACTTTGCAGAGCAAATTAAATTTGAAAATCGAGGTTCAATATCGATAATGCAAGAAATACAATAAATGGGAGTTATGCACTAAATGGCAATGTGTTTCTTATTAGAGAAGGATCTGGGGATTTTTGTGGACATCAAGCTGTGTAACTCTAGTCAGAGTCAGCCAGTGGTTACTAAAGCAAATAAAGTATAGTCATTAAAAAAGGGATGAAAACATCATTTTGGCTTTTTATGGGTCCTAGGTAGTAAGGCCTCACCTTGAGTATTCAGTGCAGTTTTGGGCTCTAGTTCTTAAGGAGACTAAACTGGTTAGAGGGATGGAAGATTTAAGGTTGTTTTCCTTGGAAAAAAGACGCTTGCAAAGCCACATGATTACACTTTACAAGTACATTAGAGGGCGTTATAGACAGATAGTGGGGCATCTTTTTCCCATAAAAAGATCAGTGCACCAGAGGTCACCCCTTTAGATTAGAAGGACAGAGCTTTCATTTGAAGCAGTGTAGGTGGTTCTTCACGGTGAGAGCAGGTTGTGGAATGCGCTTCTTATTCCTTCTGTGAAGAAAGCATTAAACCCTGCCTGGATTTTAGCTGGATTTTAGATGAGATCCTCCCAATTCCTTATCTGGAGCTATAGGGTAGGAACTATTTTGCCTTTAGCGCTGAAATGAACACATTCCTCAGATACCACACAATGAACTGTTTTTAATCAAATTAATTAATGGTACATCCATCATCTGAATTTTGAGGTCTTCTCCTTGATAACCCCTGTCATTTGATTTTATGGGAGATGTCTACTTAGTAGGTCTCTAAAACAACAAAATGTAGCTCACCTTCTTCCTTAGCAACCTTTTGTATATGTTGTACGAAAACATGGAGCTGGCCGACAAAAGTGATGAATCAGCAGAGGACATAACAGCTGCTGCTATGGCTCCTAACCCAG
Source organism: Xenopus laevis (assembly GCF_017654675.1). Classification (NCBI taxonomy): domain Eukaryota; kingdom Metazoa; phylum Chordata; class Amphibia; order Anura; family Pipidae; genus Xenopus; species Xenopus laevis. The sequence continues at coordinate 175,393,252 of NC_054373.1, forward strand.
CAACAGACACATAGGTAGGACAAAGATACTGCAGGACCAGGGGTAATATCATGTTCGACTCTCTTCTCTCATAGGGTGTTGGCAAGCCATAGCTAGTCTGGTTCCAGTCTTAAATTATGGCAAGAACATGTGTGAGTTAGGTAGTGTTAAAGCATTCATTTGGGTATATATCATTGACAAGGTTTAATGGCACATGAGAGAGTTCTGGACTAGCTCCCTTACCTGTAGAGACAGCAATAGCACCAATCAGAATAGACGGAACCCCCATCACAGCACAAAGCAACCCTGAAAGGTAGGATGTGACCATGGCTTTCTTGGAAGAGGAAGCAGCAAGTACTCTCTGAAAATATGTCTGCCATGCAATGCCTCCCAGGCTCTGAAATAATCAAATGTGAGATATACAATGGAAAGGTAAACTCTGTGATCCTGTTGAAAATTGGGCCGACTGGGTAGTTGCCTATTGTATAGTCAGTGGAGGGAACCACAGAACCTACTTTATCTCAAGGTCCTCTTTGATACATGGATTCTCCTAGTCTCTGAACATATATCAGTCGCCTATAATAATGAGTGTGTCCAATGGCTGGAGCTGACATTCTCTTGTATTTGGAGGAGCTTTACAAAAATAATTTAACCCATTTAATATATACGTTGGGAGTAGGAAACCTATATTGAAGGAAGGAACATAAGATGCCTTCAGATCTGAGGTCCTTACCATGGATAAATCCTATGAAAACCTAATACATTGACCAGCAATAACATTCCAGTGACCTGATGTAGCCACCATGTTGGTAGGTAGACTGTATTTTGGTGGGAGAAACAAAAACTAATGCCAGACTATTAAGGAGCAAACCATCTCATTTGACCAGACATGGAGCATGTCTACATATATCTTTAGTATCTGCACGGCTTGTCTATAATGTCATGTATAATTCGTTTCCACTACAGACAGAAGTAAAAAAAGCGCTTACCAGGTATGCGAAATCATCCAGCCATCTTCCAATGTATCCTGGCTGTATTTTACCAATCCACGGCGCTTGGTACAATGCATTCACTGCTGTGTAAGCAATGTTTTCAGATGCTGAGTTTAGAAGAGCAAATGGTACACAAATCCACTACGTTTAAAATAAGAGATGATTAGTATGTCACGTGACTTTTATATATAATGTAACAGCAGCACGGAGATATGCTTCCTCTATGCTTTCCTCTCAGTCTCAAAATGATATTCTACTGCTAGAAATTGAGGCTTTTCTTATGTTGTAAGAGTTACAGATACTGACATACATGGCATGGGGCACCTCTACTGGTTTCCTTCCCCATCAACAATATTGAGATAGGTGTCTTTTAGAGTTCCCAGTCCAGCTGGCCGATACATTAGATAGCTTTAAGAAGGGGTTGAATGGCTTTTTAGCAAGGAAGGGAATACAGGGTTATGGAAGATAGCTCATAGTACATCCAAGGTCTGGTCCCATTGCATCTTGGAGTCAGGAAGGTTGAACTTGATGGACATGTGTCTTTAATTCCCCTCCGGTCGGAGTCTCATGGTGCAGAAACCATGTTTGGGACTAACTACAGGGTTTCCTAAGGGGCAGTGCCCTTGTGTTGGTGCAACATGGCCAATTCCAAAAGTTGTCACTAGGTGTCGCTGCTGCACCGTATAAAAGGAGATTTCCATGTGCTCAAAGCCATTACTGCTGGAGGATTTCTGCTGACTGTACTTTACTAAGGAGATAGTGATTTCAGTTGCCACTATGTAGAGGCAGGAGGCATCTGAGGCTTGGGTAGACGACCCCATGCCTGGGAGCAAGACCAGGAGGGTCAGAAGCTCCGGATTTCCAAAACTGAACTGTGTGTGCTCGCTCTATAGGCAGTGCTGGGAGCTCTAGTTCAGTAATGGATTCATCAAAGCTGCATTTGTTGGATAAAGATTTCTCATCGCTGTGGATGCCTGTTACGCTCTGTGTGAGCCTGCCAGCTCTGTGTGTGAGCCCTCGGGTGAGTCTGCCTGGGAGAGTAGAGGAAAGGGAAAGGATCAAGTGGGGGTTCTATGGTGTCACAGGCTTTATGTGTGCCTGCCACGAGGGAGCCAGTACCTAACTGGTATTTTGGGCTCCTAGCGCTGCCTGAGACCAAGTATGCTCATTTGGGATAAGGGACTGAGACTTTGATCTGCAAATGAGTAGTGCGGGATTTTGCCTGGCATGGAGACCAGGATGGAACTGGCACAGGATTCCCAGGACAGGATTCCCAGGGTAGTGGGTCATGCTAGTTACATGCATATTGTGATGTGATTGTATTTTACTTCCCCTTTAAATCTGCCCTTATCTTGTATAAAGTTATTTGTTACACAGAATCAAGTGCGTGTGTGTGTGTGTGTGTTGAATGTTTCCTAATGGGGCCATCCGCAGGTGCATTCCGAGATCACATTAGGTGGAGGCACTGCCATGAGAAGAATTCCCAGTACCTTACACCTTGCAAAGGGAACTCAGGACCTGAGTTGGTAAGCAGAGTACAACCTTGGTACCAGGCGGGTGGCCAAGAGGGTGTTACATTACTATGTAACAAATGGCATGTCCACCATTGGATATATATTTACGTTAATATTCTGCTGGTTGATAGGAGCAATGATAACTGGCTGACTTTCCTTGGGACTATTCCCCAGTAAGATGCACTTTTTAAATAATAATAATAATAACACTCTATGGCCTGTGGGTAAAGTATATGGATTGCTTATCCTTCCTACTGGGTGTTTTTGATTGGAGTTATAGTAAAACACTGGACGAGGAAGTCATAAAAACAACATTTGGATGTACACCATATATGGAGTTGTATGAGACCATATCATTAATATAATAATTCGAAGAGAAAAATATGTCCAAAGACAATAAAATATTGTAGAAGAAGAAGCATTTTACTGTAGATCAGTCATTTACCAAATGCCCATGGATGCCAGTCCTGGTGTTGACTTTTCTTGTGCCTGAGCAAGACCAAACTGTCCATGCTGATCTTTTCTTATAGTATATAAATAAATCTTTATTGGTTGTTGCACTTGCTCAACAAGTTTTTTTTAAATTAACGGAGAAGGAAATTCGTATCCCACTTGGGTGAGCTAAACGTTACGCACCCCAAGTGATTGTATTTACTTACCTGAAACCCCAGGCCAGTGCTCCTATCAGCAGAAAACTGCACCAGCCCATGGTTATACCAGTGAGCACCAAGGAGCGATCCTCTTCCGGCTTCTTCTTTCTTCAAATTTCCCGGGGCAAACGCATGCGCAGTTGAATAAAATAGCGACTTTTTCGTTAAAGTTTGGCTTTTCGTCTTACTGTGCATGCGCAGCCGCGCAAAGGAAAGAGGAAGAAGGAAGAGGATCGCTCCGTAGTGCTCACTGGTATAACCCAGGCCAGTGCAGTTTTCTGCTGATAGGAGCACCGGCCCGGAGTTTCAGCTAAGTCAATAAAATCACTTGGGGGTGCCTAACATTTGGCACCCCAAGTGCTGCAAGGCTTTCCTTTTCCTTTAATACTTGATTGAAAGTTATAATTCGAGTTCGGGAGTTTTAGTGCAAAATTAGAACATTGATAAATCAGCCCCTACGTGTATACACCTATTTGTTGTACAACATTGCAGAATTTGTTGGTGCTTTATAAATTCATGTTCAAAATAATAGTGTGTCAATTGGGGCCCCAATAACATTTTAAATATGTCCCTTGCAAATACATACACACACATATATATATATATATATCCCAACTAAGATATAATTAATATTTATCAGAGGATAAAAGATCCTATTGTTTAAATATTTTTTAAGTAGACTTAAGGTATGGAGATCCAAATTACAGAGAGATCTGTTATCTAGAAAACCCCAGATCCCGAGTATTCTGGATAACAGGTCCCATACCTGTTCTGCATGACAGGTTAGAATGTTCAGTGTACAATCTCCTGGCTCTGGTGCACTCATTCAGTATGCACATACATGGGTCCCAGCATGGCCCATGTGCACTGGGAGTAGACACTTAGTAGGGACCACCTCACATCTAAGTATAGGTATGGAATCTGTTATCCAGAAACCTGTTATCCAGAAAGTGTCAAATTACGGATAGTCTGTCTCCCATAGACTCCATTATAATCAAAGAATCCAAATTTTTGAATGTTTTTCACTTTTCTTCTGTAATAATAAAACAGTATCTTGTACTTGATCCCAACTAAAATATAATTAATCCTTATTGGAGGCAAAACCAGCCTATTGGGTTTATTTAATGTTTACATTATTATACTTAAGGTCTGAAGATCCGGAAAGATCCGTTATCCGGAAAACCCCAGGTCCCGAGCATTCTGGATAATAGGGATGTAGCGAACCGCCGAGTATGTGTTCGCGAACGCCGTTCGCGAACACCGGCAAAAAATGCGAACAGTTCGCGAACAGTTCGCGAACTTCGAACATCCGAAAATCGTTCGATTCGAACGATCGAAGGATTTTCGTTCGAATCGAACGATCGAAGCCATTCGATCGAATGATTTCATTCAATCCAATGGCTTCGATCGTTCGATTCGAACGAAAATCGTTCGATTTTAGCGATCGAATGGTCGAATGGTCGAACGATTTTGACGCGAACGCCTATTGGCGAACGTCGCGCGACGTTCGCGAACTTGCGGCGGACGCGAACAGCCGATGTTCGCGCGAACAAGTTCGCCGTAGAACAGTTCGCTACATCCCTACTGGATAACAGGTCCCATACCTGAACTTCTAAAACAAGACTCAATAAACCATAGATGCATATAGACATGCAAAAGCATCGCTGTTCTGAAACAAGAATTTGGAAAGATGTTTTTAGATTGCAAAATACAACTCCAGCTCCTAAGACATTCTCTTAAAATACTTTAGAATGGGAAAATTGAAAGGTCCTAGTATTGCAAATAGAGCTCCAACTGGGAAAATTCCACCAACCTCTCGAGGGAGTAACATCTCCATGTAAAATAGCTGAGATCCTACTGGTTGACAGGAGGAACACAAAGCTCTCCAAGTTTCACTTCAGTGCTCACAGTGATACCAAGGTGCAATGCACGAGCACTACACATATATACAGGTATGGGATCTGTTATCCAGAAAGCTCCCAATTATGGAAAGGCCATCTCCCATAAACTCAATTTTATCCAAATAATCCACATTTTTAAAAATGATTTAATTTTTCTGTGTAATAATAAAACAGTAGCTTGTACTTGATCCCAACTAAGATATAATTAATCCTTATTGGAGGCAAATCCAGCCTATTGGGTTTATGGGGAGGCCCATTTCTCAAAGGTAAAATTTCGAGTTCATGTGAATTTTTTTTAATTCGAATATACTCACAATTCGACTGGGAGGTTATTTAAGAAAAAATGTGAATGTCTTATATTTGATCGAACGTAAATTCGATACGTATGAATCAAGTTTTTCTCCTGAAAAAAACTCGAATGTCAGGAAGGCTATTAACATCTCCAAATGGCTCAACGGACCTCTGTCATTGACTTGTACATGAACTTGGCAGGTTTTAGTTGGTGAATATTCGAATTAGGATTGTTTCCATGGTCGAGTTGTGATAAATCTCACATTCAATATACATTCATATAGGGGGCTTCAAATTTGAATGTGTGAATTTTGACTCAAATTCAAATTTACTATTTGACCCTTGATAAATCTGCCCCTTAATATTTACATGATTTTCTAGTAGACTTAATATATGAAGATCCAAATTATGGAAAGATCCCTTATCCTGAAAGCCCCAGGTTCTGGGCATTCTGGATAACAGGTCCCATACCAGTACTAAGAACCCTTCTGTAATCCATTCTGTTAATTTGTGTTTCCTTTTATCCCAACCAACCGCGAGGACATTAGAGAACACAGATAGCGATGAGCAAATGTTTTCGCCAGCCATGGATCCGCGGCAAAATTCTGCATTTCGTCATCCGTGATTTTTTTTTTTTTTGCGAAACTGCGGCAAAAATTTGTAGTGGGAAAAATTTGCCACTACAAAAAAGTCACCAAGATAAACATGTTGCAGAGACAAAAAAGTCGTAATACGAAAAAAAATTCCCACCGATTTTAATGCATTTTCAGCAAGAAAAATTGTCGCATGCGTAAAAAACAATGTTTGCCCCCCATTGACTTGACTTCGCTGTTTCGCTAATTTTTTCGCAGTTTCGCGACTTGCTCATCACTAAACACAGAAGCTATGCTTGAATAACTGGGTGCTTGGGTGCAATGTTAGTAAGAGTTTGGGTGCAGCTGAGCACTGACGCACACAAATCTAGTCGAAACAATGGCTTACCAGACTGATTATCATAAAGAGAAGCTGAATCACATCCGTGTAGGCGACTGAATACAAACCCCCAAGCAATGTGTATATTATCACCGTGCAAGCTGATATAATAATAGACACGGAGCCTTTCACATCCAGTATCACACTCACGGTGGCTCCTGCAGGCAAAGAGAGAATAAATGCATATAAAATTGCTCACAGCACTCTTCTAAGCATTTTATAAATCCATGCTCCATTTTCTCACCGCTTATATGAATTTAGAACAGCGGCGCCACCTGCTGTTCATTTTGACCAATTAGATGGCAGAAAATTAAGTTAGTTAGAAAAGGAAAGTCTTGTGACGTTGCTCTGCTTAGAACTGAACAGTGAAATGTCAGGAGACTCTTCTCTACTCAATAACTGTACCCAAAATGTATTTTTTTTAGCTCAGCAAGTAAGGAAATAACTTATATAGAACTAGTATAATCAGCTTGTACTGAAGCACAGAATAATGACTTTCCAAAAGAAGAAAATGGGGTAGTGTGAGATCCTCTCCGTGCCCCTGTAATTTCGCTTGTGCCCTGGAAATTAGTTGGAAAAGATACGCCAGTAACCCCAGAGCATAATATAGTGAATAAAGTACCCCCTATTGTAAAATATAAGGATATTAGTAGTGATGGGCAAATTTGTCCCGTTTTCACGATATTTGATGCCAACGTCAATTCGCAGGCATCAAAATAGATAATTTCTGACGCCGTTGGCAATTTCATGCTCATTAAAGCCAATGGATGTGCATTTAATTGTCGCCGTTATCGGAATAGTCGCCGGCGTCTATTTTGATGCCCACAAATTGACATTGGACGTTAGAAAAAACCTTTGACGCCCGCAAATATTCTCAGCAAATTTGCGAATTTATTCGCCAGCAGCAAAACACAGAAATTCGCCACGAATTCGGGCCTGGTGAATAAATCTGTTTATCACTAGATATTACCAGTTACCGAGGAGTTTCATGACCATATAAAAGCACAATGCCGAAGGTCGAGTGCTTCTATACAGGTCGTGGAGCTTCGAAGTGACTTCTAATATCCTCATATTTTGCAACAGGGGGTACTTTATTTATTATAATACACACGTTTCAGTGAGTCATGTGACAGGAATGACATCACTAAGCAGCGATAATAACCAATGACATCGCTAAGCACCGTTTATAAGGATATCATTTACAGGATATTCATGGTAAATAATAATAATAATCGACTCACCCAATGAGGCCAGGATGGAGGCAAACCAGAACACGTCACCCAGCAGCGGCGGGAGGAAAAGAATACTCCCCATTGTATTCCCGAAAGTCTCCTGGAGCGGATCCATCATTGTCACATAGTTTTTGGACCTCATGGGCTTGACAAAAAAAAGTGCTCCTGGAAAACAGTTCAGTAAAGATTCATGTCTAACATTTGTTCAAGTGAAGTCCTTTAATTTAACTTTTAGTATTAATAATTACTAGAATTACTAATAATTGTATTAGTCTTATAGAATGGCTAATTCTAAGCAACTTTTTCAACTGGCCTTCTTCTGGCCTTCAGCTTTCCAATGGGGAGGGGTCGCTGACCCCATCTAAAAAACAAACGCTCTGTAAGGCTACAAATGTATTGTTGTTGTTACTTTTTATGACTCATCATTCTATTCAGGCCTGTCCTATTCATATTCCAGTCTCTTATTCAAATCAATGCATGGTCGCTAGGGGAATTTGGACCACAGCAACCACATTGCTGAAATTGCAAACTGGAGAACTGCTGAATAAAAAGCTAAATAACTCAAAAACCACAAATAATAATAAATGAAAACCAATTGCAAATTGTCTCAGAATATCACTCTCTACATCTTACTAAGTTATCTCAACCCGTTTACAGGTGAAAAACCTTTTTAAAAAGGAAACTTCCCTTTGCTCAGAGGGAGTAAAATCTGAAATTCTGGCTCCTAAGGGCAGTACCTGGATCAACCTTGCAATAAGACTAAATTTCACCCACGGGCATCCAAGCCTTTCTTATTGAATTTTTGGGGTTTACATCACTTTAAAGGGAAACTAAAGTCTAAAATAGAATAATGCTAGAAATGCTGTATTTTGACTACTAAATATAACTAGGGATGCACCGAATCCAGGATTCGGTTCGGGATTTGGCCTTTTTCAGCAGGATTCGGATTCGGTCGAATCCTTCTGCCCAGCCGAACAGAATCGGAACTTGCATATGCAAATTAGGGAGGGAAATTGCGTGACTTTTTGCCAGAAAACTAGGAAGTAAAAAATGGTTTCCCCTTCCCACCCCTAATTTGCATATGCAAATTAGGGTTCAGATTCAGTTCGGTATTCTGAGAACCATTAGCATAGGATTCGCAGGTTCGGCCGAATCCAAAATAGTGAACGTAGTGCACCACAAGCCTAATCAAACAAATGATTTATGCTTTCAAAGTTGGCCACAGGGGGTCACCATCTTGTAACTTTGTTATACATCTTTGCAAGACCAAGACTGTGCACATGCTCAGTGTGGTCTGGGCTGCTTAGGGATCATCATACATTATCAAAACAGCACAAGTCAAATAATATCTGCCAGAAGCCGATACAGCAAGACTGATTAATAATTAGAATATACAGACTGCACTGGGTCTGTGGGTACAAATCTCTACAGTTTGCCGACTGCTCGACAGGGAAACAAACAAAGCTGCTCGAGTTCTGGGGAGTCCCTCCCCCTGCTGTTTGAAAGTATGATCGTTTCCCTGCAGAGCAGTTAGGGACCGTCTGAAGTTTCCTATCAGCAGCAGTCAGAACAAGTAACACGAAGGAGGAATTTCACTGCATACTGTCAGGTTTTAATATAAAAACAGTACACATTTTTTTATAGATTTCTTTTTCATTAAAGAAAGTGGGATTTTATTCTTCTTGCCTTTAAAACATATTGCTGCAATACTTATAACTGTCACTAGGTGGCTCCATGAATATTTGAAGAAATTAATATTTGTACAAGACACACTCACACAGAGCAAATACAGTAAATACTTGTGTTCTGAAACAATCACAGTATGTTTCATTGGGCAACAATATTATTGTAGATGTGTACTCTCCCTTTCCTAGAAATAAAAAAGTGCATTTCTTCCACATGTAAAAAAAACAACTTACTATTGAGCAGTGGGCTTTTGTGTGTGTGTTTTTTTTTAATTATTTTTGTGAACCCAACATCCTATTTGGGAGCAATAGAAAAGTAAATTCTCAAACCAAATTAGGCAGATCTTTCTGTACCTCTATATAGGGTAATTTAAAGGGGTAGTTCACCTTTAAGTTAACTTTTAGTACAAATTCGAGAGTCATATTCTGAGGCAGTTTGCAATTGATTTTCATGTTTTATTATTTGTGGCTATTTAGCTTTTTATTCAGCCGCTCTACAGTTTGTAATTTCAGCAATCTGGTTGCTAGGGTTCAAATTACCCTAGCAACCACACCTTGCTTTGAATAAGAGACAGGAATATGAATAGGAGAGGCCTGAATAGAAAGATGAGTAATAGAAAGTAGCAATTACAACAAATGTGTAGCCTTACTGAGCATTTGTTTTTAGATGGGGTCAGTGACCCCCATTGCAAAGTTGGAGAAGGTATATAATTTAAAAACTATAAAAAAGATGTAATGCAGTCCAACTTGTTGCTTAGAATTAGCCATTCTATAACATACCAAATATTAACTAAAAGGTGAGCCACCCCTTTAACTTAAATTAATTAATTTTTGCAACTGCTCTTCATTTATTTATGTTTTTTTTAAAAAATATATATATTTTTTAGGTTTGGGATCAATTGAATCTGCTTTTCTGGCGACCAAGAAGCATTTAGGGAGTCAGAATATAATATAAGTAAGAGAGAAAGGACCCATGAAACAGGTAGAGCAACAGGTCTCTAACTAAACTACACAGAAGCTGCAGCTGTTTGCTCTCCAGTGGAGTTTATTCTTCTACATTTCATAACAGCTCAAACACATACTAGATTTTAAAAAAAAAAAATTAAGACAAATTGCAAAGTTGCTTATATTGGGCACTTCCAGAAATTGTTAAAAGTTCATTTAAAGGTGCACTTCCCCTTTAGTTACTGAAAATGTCTAAAGTGGCCTAATTCTCCACTGTTTTCAGGCTGGCTTTTCATTGTCTTTCATAAATCCTGCCATTTGCCTCCTTAAGGGCTCATACACACGGCCGTTCCGACCTGCGCTCCCCTGCGTTCCGTTTTTTGGCGTTCAGCCGCAGGGGAGCGCAGGAATAGACGCAAGTCATTATTTGAAATGGGGCTGTACTCACTCAGGCGCGTGTAGGCGCCGAACGCAGGTTCAGACGCAACATGCTGCATTTTTCCTGCGTTCGGCGCCTACACGCGCCTGAGTGAGTACAGCCCCATTTCAAATAATGACTTGCGTCTATTCCTGCGCTCCCCTGCGGCTGAACGCCAAAAAACGGAACGCAGGGGAGCGCAGGTCGGAACGGCCGTGTGTAAGAGCCCTTACTGTTATAAACCCAACACTCAACCCCAACTCAAAACTCAAACCCACGTGATTGGGTGCATTGCAATCTTAAACTTTTAATTGAGCGTTTAGTAAGTTATAAAATGGCCAATTCCTAGCAACTTTGCAATTGGTTTTTATTACAGGTATGGGACCTGTTATCCAGAACGCTCAGGACCTAGGGTTTTCTTCTTCATACCTTAAATCTACTAGAATATCATGTAAATATTAAATAAACCCAATAGGCTGGTTTTGCCTCCAATAAGGATTAATTATATCTTAGTTGGGATCAAGTACAAGTTACTGTTTTATTATTACAGAGAAAAAGTTCAAAATTAAGATTATCTGGATAAAATGGAGTCTATGGCCTTTCCATTGTTAGCGCTCAGTAATCCTACAGGCGTGAACCCCCCATTAAGCCTTTGTGCAGTGTGTGGTCGGGAGAGCAGCCCCATTCCAGCTGCGCAGTGTGAAAGCAGAGGAGAGAGCACAGAAAACAAGCACAGGCTGTTCCATCCCAACAAAATAATAACATGGACACATGGGCCACTGACCACACTGTGTGCTGATAGATTAACCCTTAACATCCAAGACTTCATCCTCAATTAATAAAAAAAAAATCCCAGCAACCGTGCATTGATTTGAATAAGAGACTGGAATATGAATAGGAGAGGCCGGAATAGAGAGATGAGTCATAAAAAGTAACAATAACAATAAAAGTATAGCATTACAGAGCATTTGTTTTGTTAGATGGGGTCAGTGACCCTCCATTTGAGAGCTGAAAGCAAAAAATTAAAAAACTATAAAATATATATATAACATACAAGGGAACGTTGTGCTCACCACTATTTTTTAAAACCATTAGGCGGGGGTGCAATGAGGGTGTGACCACAAAATACATATAGTCAAATACAAGAGTCCTCTGCACTCAACCCATTATCAATATATTTAAGACAGAGACATTTTGTGCATACTGCTACTGAAGAATGCCTTACCCTTTAAACAAAACAGGGATTGTTTGTCCATATATTGCAATATATTTAAGCTGGCCAACTACGTCAAAGTCATCCCATATCTGGCCAGTCCTACGCTCAATTTTCATCTGATTCATTAAGAATTCAATTGCTTCATTATACATTTTACAAAGGGACTAAGTTTTACCTGCAACTTACTAGCTGCTTTCAAAGTAAAACTCCCAAACTTGGCTGCCCTTTTTACAACTTTCCCTTGTTTGTTATAGTTATACAGGAGCAGTGACCAGCTCCATGTTGTAGCTCCCACCCTTCCCAGCTATAGTCAGGTGATCCCACTGGTGTCTAATAAAAGGGCAGCCAAGTTTGGGAGTTTTACTTTGAAAGCAGCAAGTAAGTTGCAGGTAAAACGTAGTCCCTTTGTAAAATGTATAATGAAGCAATAGAATTCTTAATGAATCAGATGAAAATTAAGCGTAGATATATATATTCAAGACCAATTGAAATGTTGCTTAGAACTGGCCATTTTATCACATATTAAAAGTTAACTTAAAGGAGAACTAAACCTCCCTGCCTCCCCCCTGCTAAGTGTTACCCCAGAATTGTGTCCCCTGTCGAATTACTGATCGCACATGCAGAGTGAGCGCAGCGGAGCTCACGGGCGCCATCTCCCGGCGCTTTGGTAATCTTTGTGTCTTCTTCCTCCCCTTCCGCAATTTCCATCACTGGAATGTTGTCGCAAACCGGAAGACTGCTCCAACCGATACGGCGCTCACTTTGCGAAGATTACCGAAGAGAAGAAGATGGCGCCAGTCGGCGGCGAATCACAGGAATTCACCACAAATTTGCGTTGGGCGAATAAATTCACCCTTTAGCTAGTCAGTAATCCTACAGGGGACACAATTCTGGGGTAACACTTAGCAGGGGGGAGGCAGGGAGGGGGGCCATTGGGGACTTATCATCATGGGCGGTTTAGTTCTCCTTTAAAGAAGAACCACCTCTTTATTAACAAAGCATTGATAGTTATTTATTTGTACCTAGTACAGGTATGAGATGCATTATACGGAAACCCGTTATCCAGAATGCTCCAAATCACGGAAAGGCTGTCTCCCATAGACTCCATTTTATACAAATTTTTAAAAATGATTTCCTTTTTCTGTGTAATAATAAAACAGTAGCTTGTACTTGATCCCAACTAAGATATAATTAAGCCTTAATTGAAACAAAACCAGCCTATTGGGTTTAAGTAATGTTTACATGATTTTCTAGTAGACTTAAGGTATGAAGATCCAAATTATGTAAAGATCCGTTATCTGGAAAACCCCAGGTTCTGGATAACAGATTCAATACCAGTAATGGCATGTTGCTTATTTTACTACATTTTCCTCTCGTGGGGCCCCTCTTATATGGAGGCCCCTAAACATATCCTAAAGTTGGGACTGACCAGCCTCAGGCCTCGGTTTATTTTTCTTTCATGTGACATCAGTTCTCAGTCGGTAAATATGCGACTTCAGAGAACAGGGAAATGTGCAGGAGGCAGAATCAATACAGGTTCCACAAATAGACTCCTGCAGCTCAGCAGCTGGGCCCCTTCTAACCTCCAGCCAAAGCCTCTTCAAAATAATCACAACAGGATTTTTTAACCCTTTAAGCCCAGGAACAGTGTCCGACTGGCCCACAGGGATACCAGGAAAACTCCCGGTGGGCTCAGGTGTCAGGGGGCCCTCATGCTGTTTAACATTTGACCTACTTCATGGCAATTCCCTATTTCTATGAGAACAAAGAGGCTAAATAGATGGAATAATAGATTATAGTATGTAAAGAAAAGAGACTAGGAGAATAAAGGTTGAGTGAGGAGAGGGAGAATAATAGTAATGAGAGTGGGTCCCTGGTCAAAGGTTTTTGGGTGGGCCCCTGGTGTCCCAGTCCGACACTGCCCAGGAATCACCCATGTACTATTCCCACAAGCTCCCTCCCTCTGTCCTAGTGATTATATGAAATATTTGTGCATTAGGCAGAGTGGCAGTTATAGGTTAGTAGAGGAGGACAAATATTCTCACCGATAATGAAGGTTGCAGCAAACCCTAAGGGAGCATGGACCCACGCTAGTCCTCTTGAGGGAAGATAGACAATTTCTGCCGTCCCATTGATGTAGGCACCTCCAACCCATGTGGCTAGACAAGGCAAAAACAAATGCAAAACATATAAAATATATCTTTGTAAGGGTGTTCAATGATGTCATCACTGATGTCACATAAGTCACATGATTCACTGAAACTTGTGTATTTAGAATTAGAAGTTACCTAAGAGTTCCATGGCAAGTATAACTGCAGCCTTGTGCCTTTATATGGTTACAGAACAACCCCTCAGTGACTTCTAATATCCTTATCATTTACAGTAGGGGTACATTATCCCTTATAATACATGAGTGATACTCAGAGTTCCCTGTATAACTCAGCCTGCAGCCTCGTGCCTTTATATGGTCACAGAACCATTAAGTGACTTCTAATATCCTTATCATTTACAGTAGGGGGTACATTATCCCTTATAATACATGAGTGATACTCACAGTTCCCTGTATAACTCAGCCTGCAGCCTTGTGCCTTTATATGGTCACAGAACAATCCCTCAGTGACTTATAATATCCTTATCATTTACAGTAGGGGGTACACTATCCTTATAATACATGAGTGTTACTCAGAGTTCCCTGTATAACTCAGCCTGCAGCCTTGTGCCTTTATATGGTCACAGAACCCCTCAGTGACTTGTAATATCCTTATCATTTACAGTAGGGGGTACATTATCCCTTATAATACATGAGTGATACTCAGAGTTCCCTGTATAACTCAGCCTGCAGCCTTGTGCCTTTATATGGTCAAAGAACCCTCTCAGTGACTTCAAAAATCCTTATCATTAACAGTAGGGGGTACATTTTTTGGATTGAATTTACCATTACCCACTTTCAGTCTTAAATAATGAGGGGATACAATGAAAGGACACCTACTTCTAAAGGTAAAAGCTGATATAAAGAAAACAATTATTTAACTGAGGGTGTGAAGTTTACTGAAATGTTTCTTTATACAGTTGACTAAAAAACATAATAAATCTACTATATCCCTCTCCACCTATGACAAGTTGTAATGGAACCATATAATGGCTAGGCAAGCCTTATAATAAATGATGCCCTGTTCATAAAAATGAACAATAACAATAATATTGTAGCCTCACAGGACAATAGTTATTGCCTAATGTGGTCACTGACCCCCATTTGAAAGCTGGAAAGAGTTAGACGAAGAAGGCAGCAAATAATTCAAAAAGTATAACAAAATAAGACCAATTGAAAAGTTGTTTAGAACTGGTCATTCCATAACATACTGAAATTGAACCCCTTTTCTCAACTGAAATTTACAATGTTTTCAATTGGCATCTGGTTACTAGGGTATTTAGCAAGTAGAAAGCAGATCGGCGAGTCTTTCTGTTTATTGCTACAGGCAAAGGATCTGTTATCCAGGAAGCCGTTAACCGGAAAGCTACAAATTACGGGAAGGCCGTCTCTCATTTTGATCAAATAATTCAAAATTTTACACATGATTTCCTTATTTTCTGCAATAATAAAACTGTACCTTGTACCAGATCCAGCAATCCTATTGGGTTTCATTAAAGTTGAAACCATTTTTAGCAGATTTAAGGTCTGGTGATCCAAATTAAAGAAAGACCCCTTATCTGGAATACCCCAGGATCCAGGCATTCTGGATGATAGATCCTATACCCGTATTCATATTCTATTTCGGACCTTTTCCACTTCATCTCCCGACCTTTCACAGACCCATAGGGGCCAGGTAGCAACGTAAACACCAACGGGGAGAGATGCAAAGCCAAAAAAGCATTGAGAAGCCCATGAACTGAGGATTTAATAACAACACTGCCCACCCAATAACTCTACAAAATCCCCATTGAAATCTAATGAAATGAGCCGTATTCTCCCAGTACATTACCAGTGGTGGTGAAGAGTCCAACAAATACATTCAAGTTGCGACCCCCCACGATAGCCACCTCTGTTTGCTTTTTGTTCTTCTCACTCTTTTTGGCTTTCCAGGCAGCCCAGAGCCCGGTGAGAAGAGTCATGGCATAAAAGAAGATGACGGCGACCAAGCCAGGGACATTGAGAGCCATTGTCAGACACGGGGAGATGTCCGACTGCTGAAGGAATGGGAATCTGTTGGGAAGTGTGAGGAAGGACAAGTAATGATTCCTAGACAAGGAAAGCATCTATATATGGGGCCCCCCATACGTTCCAGACGTGCTGGCTCAGCTTGGAGGGGGAGACCTCCCGTTTCCCTGAAGAACTTTTCTTGTCCGTCCAACAACAACTTGCTGAATGGGAGGTGTTTGGCCTCATTCCCTGGAGATTCATTCAGATGTGAAAAGAGAAAGGGGGATTCTGTTGGTGCCGGGGGGGGGGGTGGATAACAGTATCAATATGGGAGTCTTGTTCTGCTTGGGTCGGTTCCTTTTTTTATTGAAGGTGCCAATTCATCAGGCCCCCCCGAGCGACTAAAATCCCTTACTGAATATCCCAGGCTGTTCTTTATCGGGGTGGTTCACCCTTAGGTTAACTTATAGCATGTTATAGGATGTCTAATTCTAAGCAACTTTACAATTGGTCTTCATTTTTTCTTTTTTTTAGAGTTTTTGAATTGTTTGCCTTCTTTTTCTGACTCTTTCCAGCTTTTAAACGGGGGTCACTGACCCGATATAAAAAACAAATACTGTGTAAGGTTGCAATCTTATCATTATTGTAACTTTGTATTACTTATCTTTCTATTCAGGCTATTTATGTAATACCCTCAGGTGGGTTCGGGCCGACCTCGCCGCTCCTTTTTCGGACTTCCCGTCTTCCTGTTTTATAATCTTGCACCTGCCTCACCCCTTTTGTGATGTCACTGGTGGGTAGGGTTGTCACTTTTTTCCTCCCCCCCTAAAACGGCAGGGGGTGGGCTGGTGACGTGGGGGTGACGTGGGGGCTGGTGACGTGGGGTGGGGCAGGTTATGTGGGAAGGTGGGGCGGGTGGCAGGGGCATGATGACGTGGTGATCAGCAATTGGCTGATCGCCATGTCATTCACATCCATGTCCTGTCCGGATTTCCTAATTTGGAAATCCGGACAGGAACTTATCACCGGGGCAGCCCATCCAAAAACCAGGCTTTCCGGGTGGAATCCAGACAGGTGGCAAACCTACTGGCAGGGCAGGTCGGCACAAGTCTATAAATGGAGGGGGGAAGGTGGGGGTGAGCGAGTGCGGGTCCAGTGCGGGTCAAGGATTTCTAACTAATTCAGACCCTCTCCTATTCATATCCCAGTCTCTTATTCAAATCAATGCATGGTTACTAGAGTAATTTGAAACCTAATAATCAGATACCTGCAAACTGGAGAACTGCTGAATAAAAAGCTAAAGAACTGAAAAACCCCAAATAATATGTGGTGGGCACATGCACACAGGGGAGCTGATAAACTTGCATCGGGGCAGCAGCTTGCAAGTTACCAAGGGCAGCAAAAAAGATGATCCTGGTAACTTCAAGAGCCAAGATTCCACTCAAACAGAATTACAGCTTTTCTAGTGCAGAGAATGCAATTGCCCTGTTCTGACACTCAAAAAGGCAAACATTGTGTGCAAGGGGGACGGCGTCCGAAAAATAAGTAATGTACTTATTTTACTGTGTTTGAACCAAGCAAGGGACAGGGAAGAAAATAAGCACCAGCCTGGGGTAGAATGTAAGTGATTTTAGTCTTTCATTATGCAAACAACAGTTAGGTGGAGGTCCCTTTAAGTGGTGAGCGTTACGAGACTCAAGGAGAAGAAGGTTCCTGCCCACTAGAGTTTACAAGTAGAAGTGGGAGATATAGACAACATCATAAAGATGAGAAATCACCGCATAGATAATGGTGTGTGGCTCCGTTTCTGGTCCAGAAGCCAAAAGTATGTGATAAAATTAAAAAATCTTTCTTAGGAAATATGTAATCCTGACACGTTTCGTGCCTGGAGTGGGCACTTACTCATAGGCTGTGAGCCTATGAGTAAGTGCCCACTCCAGGCTCGAAATGTTTCAGGCTTACATAGGTCCTAATAATGATTTTTTAATTTTATTAGATACTTTTGGCTACTACTTTACTATTGGATGATCTCTTCCTACATTTGAATGCATCATAAATGATAGGCCTGGAAACAGCTCTGAGTCACACTTTGCCATGTTTCAAACTCTGCTGGCCTCACCCCATGCCCAAGACTTTATCTTTCCAAAGGGCAAATAAAATCAGTATGAGAAGAATGTGAGACGTGTGCCAGGGCTGGATTCCTGTAGCTGCTAGTTCTGCGACTCTCAGACTTGGAATTAAAACAGCTATCAGGTTGCTAGGGCCTTCATTGCCCTACTAACCAGGTAGTAGCTTGGAAGTTGGTTGCTGGGGTCAGTGACCCCAATAGAGACCCCAATAATCAGTTTGGATTTCAGTTGTAATCACCTTTGGCTACACTGAGCAATAGTAATGCAAAGCAGCTACGTGATTAATGCCAATCCATATCTTGGGTGGCTCCCCTGACTGCTACAATTTATCTCTGTCCTTGCCTTAAAGGTAAAGAAACAGAGATACAGCAGCTCTGGTTATCCTGTGGCCTGTCCTTCTCTACACATTGCAGAAACACGGAAAGACAGAGGATTAAACAGAAAAAAATATATGTATCTGCCACATTCTGTGCCAGCATGAACCTCTGTTCGGTCAGAGGTTCGGTCCTCATTTGGCCTAGTTAGGGAGGTGGGTATAGCAATGAAGCTAGCAATCTAAAACCTCCGGGTCTCAATCATTCAGGTGATATAAAGAATCCATGTTCTGTTCTGTATCTCTAAATGTAACTGCAACCAGGGCAAAGCAGCTGTACTGACCTAATTGAAGATGCCAGACAGACAAGTTGTAGATTTTATGGCTAACAGAAAAAAGGATCATCTGTTGATTAAGATTGCAAGCTCTATGGTGCATGGACTTTCTTCCTTTTTCATTACTCTTAAATATGATAACTAATTTGTATATGTTTATTTATACTCTTTGTATTCTTATTGCATTGTTCCTTGTCTATTCTCTTAAAGGGATCATATGCTTAATGTAAAATTGTTTAGAGCACTCATCTGAGCACTTTTGCAATTTACTTTTTTTTTTTTTAGAAATTTAGATTTCAGATTTAGCTGTTTTTATCACTACTTATATCATGAATGTGTGACTGGCGCTCCTCCTGCTGTTCTGTCCAGGTAGGGGTTGGACATAATGGCAAAATGTTGTACTGATGCTAGAAGCATCTCCTGATGATTCTCTTTCCTGTCCCATTGAGTGATAGAACTGAGCAGAGAAATGTCAGGAGTTGCTTCCTGCATCAGTAATTAAACATTCTATCCAGCCCCTGTCCCAGTCAGAACAGCAAGGGCACTCTTTTGTTACACATTCATGATATAAGTACTGTAATGCATTGAAACAATTTAAAATGTCATTTACATTACGTAATACAGGTGCATTCATGCCCCCTTCAAAGGGGTTGCTCACCTTTAAGTTAACTATTAGTATGATATAGAGAGGAATATTCTGCAATTGGTTTTGATTTTTAATTATTTGTAGTTGGTGAGTTATTTAGCTTTTAATTCAGCAATTCTCCAGTTTGCAATTTCAGCAATCTGGTTGCTAGGATCCAATTTACCCTAGCAACTATACATTGATTTAAATAAGAGAATGGGATAAGAATAGGAGAGACCTGAATAGAAAGATGAATAATAAAAAATAACAATAACAATACATTTGTAGCAGGTCCGGACTGAGAATTAAAATAGGCCCTGGCATTTCAGGTACACAGAGGCCCAATCAGCCCACATAGAGGCCCAAACAGCCCCCACCAGCCCACTAAATACTGACTTTCTATGGGACCTTATAGCAGCCCCTTTGGCATTTGCCAGAACCCACAGATTGCCAGTCCGGGCCTGATTTGTAGCCTTACAGAGACTTTGGTATTTGGATGGGATCAGTGACCTCCATTTGAAAGCTGCAAAGAGTCAGAAGAAGAAAGCAAATAATTTGTAAACTATAAAAAAGAAATAACGAAGACCAATTGAAAAGTTGCTTCGAATTGGCCATTCTATAACATACTAAAAGTTAATGGTGAATCACCCCTTTAATGTAATGCGCAGAGCTACATATACAAGTAGTGCTATGTGAATAAAAAAATTAGGGATATAACGTATCCTCTATTTTGGATTTGGATGAACCCCTGAATCCTTTGCAAAATATTCTGCCAAATCCTAATATGCATATGCAAATTAGGATTCAGATTTGGTTCTGCCGGGCAGAAGGATTTGTCTGAATCCGAATCCTGCTGAAAAAGGCCGAATCCTGGTGCATCCCTAAAAAAATATCCCATGTCAGGGATTTAACTACAGAGGAAGCAGACCCTGCGGCTGCAGGGAGGCCCAAGAGCTGTAGGGGGCCCCATGAGGCACTAATTCATATAAAATATCAATAAGTATTGATGAAACCGGTCAATCTCTAGACATTTTGGGGATCTGAAAAATAATTTGCTGTGGAGCCCAGTAATTTATGATTCCACCACTATCCTGGGCTCAACAGCTTGACACCAAAAGCTTTTATTTGGGATAAAATACAAGAGGAGACCCTCCCCCACATACTCATGGATTTCTGGCCTCAAACTGATTCCTTTAGCAAAACTCACACGAGCCGTTTGGAGCAAATAACAGAGAATAATGAAAATAACAACTTGTATTTGCAGCTGCAGCTTTTCCTTTCATTTCTGCTCTGTATATAGAGTCACGGCAAGAGAGAAACGCTTTCTGCTTCAGATAAAGGAGTCAGCGTGGGACTGGGCACGCCATGCACTTACCCTCACCTAACATAATAGAACTATTTACTGTTTGTGAGAAACTACAGGAGCTGGTCCAGAATTACTGGAGATTTCTTCTTATTTATAACCTGCCACTGGATATGCAGAGAAGCACAACAGAAAATATTCACTATACTGTAGGATTAAGGGCAGAGACACAGGCTCAGATTTGGGGAGATTAGTTGCCCAGCGGCAAATCTCTTCTTCTTTGGGGCGACTAATCTCCCCGAACTGCCTCCCGCCGGCTAGAATGTAAATCGCCGAGGGGATGGCAATCGGTGCACTTAATTTTCCGAAGTCGTCCGAAGTTGCCTCACAAGGAAACTTCTCGAGACTTTGGAAAACAAAGCACTCCGAGTGCCATCCCGCTGGCAATTTAGATTCAAGCCGGCAGGAGGCAGTTCGGGGAGATTAGTCGCCAGTGTCGGACTGGCCTGGCAGGACACCGGGAAAAAACCCGGTGGGCTCCAACCCTCATGGGCCCTCATGCGTCGTGGCGCCTTCATGCACGTCACGTCACAGGAGGGGGATGGGAGAGAGAGTGTATACAGAGCTCCATTCGCCCAAAAATCACTGGGTGCCAGTCTAGAAACAATTGAAATCGAAGGCAAGTTGACGGCACACCATGGACATCTTTACAACAGGGTCTGCTTGAAAATCAGTAGAGGTTTATTTAGACCAACGTTTCAGTTCCTCACAGCAACTTTCATCAGGGAAAAAAACGTTGGTCTAAATAAATATATATATATACTACAAAAAGTGACAGCGCACCAAGGGCGATTTTCAACATGATCAAAAAGTCAAAAAAGTGGAGGTTTATTTCAGTCGAACGTTTTGGTTCCACACAGGAACCTTCATCGGGGAAAACAATATAATGAATAGAGCTAAATGGTGGTAAAAAGCTATTACTGGGCACTAGTGATGGGGGAATAAATTCGCCAGGCATGGATTTGCGGTGCGTTTCCACGTTTTGCCACCCACGAACATTTGCGAAACTGCGCCAAAAGTTTGTGGCAAACAATCCAGCACGCCCAAAAAAATTGTCGCGTGTCAAAATTATTCGCCCATTGACTTTAATGCATTTGGACAAAATAGTCACGCGTATAAAAATGATTGCTCGTGTCAGAATTGTTGCGCGTCAAAATTATTTTGACCTCATTGACTTCAATGCGTTTTGCAAATTTTCGCTAATTGTTTCCGCTGTTTAGCGAATTATTCGGCGAACTGAAACGGGACAGATCAATCAGTCAATCATCATTGAGTTACGCAACAAAACACAAGTAAAAGTACTGGCACTCTACATCTTGGAATCCCATTTGCAAAGAGAACATCTGAACCTAGAGTGCGTCCAACTAGCTTGCCTTAGAGCGTAGCCCGGCGATTAGACGTTAGCAACAAAAGTAAAGTGCTATCGGAGGTAGAGTTACATCAGCGCTGCAGATATCTGTACATACAATATCAATTTATGTAGTATTACTGGTATACGTAGTGCTTTACATTTCTAAAAATACATTGAACGTACAGGAGGAGAAATGCAAGTAAGAATAAGAGCTGAGAATTCAAGGAAATGTAAACTCCCCTCAATGGTTTTTTTTCTTGTTTTCAATATATTAGCAGATACCTGGATTTGCAACAACAGCGTCGCCTGCTATTCAGTTCGATTGATTGGAAATTATCAGCCGAAAATGTATGTCTTTAGAAAAAGGTCTTGTGATGTTGGAATGCTTAGAACTGAGCAGAGACTCTTCTCTGCTCACCAACCTAATTTTCTAAGCAGAACAACATCACATGGCATTGCTTTTTCTAGCGGTAGCCTGTTGGATGAAAATTTATTTGGGGAGAAAAGTAATGTCTTACGATGTTGTTCAGCTTAGAAAACTAAGCAAAAAAGAGCCATCTGATGTTTTTCTGGTCAGTATTATCACAAGATGCTATTTTTCCCCCAAAATTAATTTTCTGCCAACTGGCTACTGGGAGGAAAGCAATTTATTGTGATATTTCTTTGCTTACAAAATGATATTAGTGAGTAGAACATCTCAGTATAAAGCTGAGCATCATCATAAGATTTTACTTTCCTGACAAAATGACTTTTCCGCAGACTGAAGCCAGTTAGGTGGTGATGTTTCAAACAATAAAAAAAATGTGTGTAATTTCTTAATGTAATTATAATAAACTGCAAAAGTTAGTAGGAGTGGGTTACATTTCTTTAAAAGATAAGTAAACCTTTAAAATAAATGAATGTAAAATTGAGGAGAGTGCTATTCTAAGAACGTTTGCAATGTACATTCATTATTTATTTTTTTAATTCAAAGATATTAAAGGATACATGTACTGTTAATATTAATGAATTTTGTTACAACAACGCCACCTGCTGGTCAATTTCTGACCAGCCTGACCACCAAGTAGTCAAGGAAGTTGTCAGGAGAAACAAAGAGGCTGCTCTGATGTTCTTCTGGTTAGGAAAGATGTGAGAAAGGTTTCTAATTTTTTTCCTAAGCAGAAGAACATCAGAGCAACATCTTTGTTTCTCCTGACAACTTCTTTGACTACTTGGTGGTCAGACTGGTGGAAAATGACCAGCAGGTGGCGCTGTTGTAACAAAATTCACTTGTATTAAAGGGATACTGTCATGGGAAAAAACATTTTTTTCAAAATGAATCTGTTAATAGTGCTGCTCCAGCAGAATTCTGAGCTGAAATCCATTTCTCAATTTTGAAATCTGACATGGGGCTAGACATATTGTCAATTTCACAGCTGCCCCTAGTCATGTAAGTTGTGCTCTGATAAACTTCAATCACTCTTTACTGCTGTATGCAACATACCTCCCAACTGTCCCTTTTTCGGAGGGACAGTCCCTCTTTTGACAGCTCAACCCGCAGTCCCTCATTTGTACTGGAAAGTCCCTCTTTTCTATGCACTGAACAGCCAGAAAAAGAAACAAAGTTTCTCACTTAATTGGCTTTTAGCAGAAAGCCCAGAACAGCTAACAGGTGCAAATAAGATACTTTGTAACAATTTTGAGACACAAACAAAAATTTTGTAAAACAAACATGGTAATTAGGGGGTGTGGCCACAGAAAGGGGTGTGGTCAAAAAATTGCTGTGCTACGTGCGGGAAAAAAAATTTTGTCCCTCTTTTTACTTCCAAAATGTTGGGAGGTATGCTGCAAGTTGGAGTGATATCAACCCCTCCCTTTTCCCCCCCAGCAGCCAAACAAAAGATGGGAAGGTAAACAGATAGCAGCTCCCTAACACATGATAACAGCTGCCTGGTAGATCTAAGAACAGCACTCAATAGTAAAAACCCATGTCCCACTGAGACACATTCAGTTACATTGAGAAGGAAAAACAGCAGCCTGCCAGAAAGCATTTCTCTCTTAAGTGCAGGCACAAGTCACATGACCAGGGGCAGCTGGGAAATTGACAAAATGTCTAGCCCCATGTCAAATTTCAAAACTGAATATAAAAAAATCTGTTTGCTCTTTTGAGAAATGGATTTCAGTGCAGAATTCTGCTGGAGCAGCACTATTAACTGATGCGTTTTGAAAAAACATGTTTTCCGATGACAGGATCCCTTTAACAGTACATGTATCCTTTATTATCTTGGGATTAAAAAAATAAATAATGAATGTGCATTGCAAATGTTCTTAGAATAGCACTCTCATCAATTTTACATTCACTTGTTTTAAAGGTTTACTTAACCTTTAAGAGATGTGAGAGGAAGAAAATCCATGTGTTTTGGTGCAGAAAGCCCTATTGATCTCTCCTCAGCACTTCTAATGGCCAAGTTTTTAATTTCCAACTCCTATAGGCAAATATAGCTGTCGCCCGTTCCTATGGGGATTTAACCAAACCCCCTAACACCACAGTAGCTAATGACATGGGCAGTGGTGTGCAGACATGTGTGCCTCTATACTATACTATATAGACAGTCGATGAGGCATAGCTAAAACCTTTGTAAAATCATAATAGAAATCTTGCTCCTGGGAAAGGTGTGTAAGTTCTATGAAAGGGTGTCAGTTGAGGGTGTGATATTCATGTGACCAACACTGAGCAAGCAACCCTCTTTCTTCATCTGCTCATAGAAAGTACACATAATATTATAAATCAGATTTATTTCTTACAGAGGGAGACTTGCCCTTTCCTTATGTATCATTTGTGCTCCAATGAATAATTTCCCCATTTGGTTTCTCTCTTTGAACCTCTACTACAATGCTGAGCAATTAAAGGGATACTGTCATGGGAACAGAACGCATCGGTTAATAATGCTGCTCCAGCAGAATTCTGCACTGAAAGCTGTTTTTAAAATGAGCAAACATATCTTTTTATATTTAATTTTAAAATTTTGAAATAGAGCTAGACATATTGTCAGTTTCTCAGGTGCTCTCAGTCATGTGATTTCATACCTCCCAACTGTCAGTCCCTCTTTTGACAGCTCAACCCGCAGTCCCTCATTTGTACTGGAAAGTCCCTCTTTTCTCTGCACTGAACAGCCAGAAAAAGAAACAAAGTTTCTCACTTAATTGGCTTTTAGCAGAGAGCCCAGAACAGCTACAGGTGCAAATAAGATACTTTGTAACAATTTTGAGACACAAAAACACAGTTTAGATAAGGAGAAATATTTTCAAACTTTCATAACCTGCTAAATTTTGTAAAACAAACATGGTAATTAGGGGGTGTGGCCACAGAAAGGGGTGTGGTCAAACAATTGCTGCACTACATGCGGGGAAAAAATTTTTGTCCCTCTTTTTACTTCCATAATGTTGGGAGGTATGTGATTTGTGCTCTAATAAACTTCAATCACTCTTTACTGCTGTACTGCAAGTTGGAGTGATATTACCCCCTCCCCCCCAGCAGCATAACAACAGAACAATGTACAACTGTAACAAGATAACAGCTCCCTGGTAAATATAAGAATCACTCAATAGTAAAAATCCGAGTCCCACTGTAACTCCTCCAGTTACATTGAGTAGGAGAAACAGTAGTTTATCTGAAAACAGTTCCATTGTGAAGTTCTGGCTCTTTCTGAAATCACAGGATCAGGCACAATAAACTGAAATGGTTGCCTGCTAGTGATGTGTGGGTCCAGAAAAGCTCGACCCTCACCTGCCCTGGACCCGCACCCACCCGACTCATGCCCACCCACACCTGTCTTCACTCCTCCTTTATAGACCCGCACCGGCCTATCCCCGCTGATGACATCACAAGGGGCGGGCAGCAGCGAGCCTATAATGCCAAAAGTCGGCAATCTAAGGTCGGAGAGATCAGGCAGAAGAGCTCAAACCCACACGCGTCCTGCAAATGGTGCAGCAAGTTCAGACTGAACCCACCCGACCTGCGGACCTTGCGTGTATCAGGCTGGCCCACACATCACTACTGCTTACACTCCAATATTACAGCTAAAAAATACATTTATATTTAATAATATTTTATATAGCAGAGTGAATTATTTGTAGTGTAAACAGTGTAATTTAGAAATAAAAACTACACCATAAAAATCATGAGAATTTCACCAGTGCACCCAATCAGACCTTTGCTTTCCTTTTTTTAGTTATATAAAAACTAATTGCTGACTGGTCACATTTACCCTGATGCATTTAGCAGCTGTGTTAGTACAGGTATGGGATCCATTATCCGGAAACCCATTATCCAGAAAGCTCAGAATTATGGAATGATTAACTCCCATAGACTCCATGTTATCCAAATAATCCAAATTTTTCAAAATGATTGCCTTTTTCTGTGTAATAATAAAACAGTAGCTTGTACTTGATCCCAACTAAGATATAATTAATCCTTATTGGAAGAAAAAACCAGCCTATTGGGTTTATTTATGTTTACATGATTTTCTAGTAGACTTAAGGTAGGAAGATCAAAATTATGGAAAGATCTGTTATCCGGCAAACCTCAGGTCCCGAGCATTCTGGATAACAGGTCCCATACCTGTGTATAAGCCCCATTTATTGCTTGCTATGCCATCACAACCAGTCATCATTATATATATCCCTTAAAGGGGACCTGTCACCCAAAAAAATATATTCTAAATCCTATTTTATCATGTTAGTCAAGCAAAATGAACTTTAATTACACTGTATAAATTATTTGAATCGTGTTTCCTTCCATCTGGGAATTCATAATTATAACAAGCAGGCAGGAGACATTTTGTGGACACTGTTATTAAGGCAAGTCTTGTATCATCTCAGAATCTTGTTTGTGCACCAGAATGGGGGACCTGATGTCCATCCCCATGCCCTGACTACACAATTAAATGGTGAAGAGAACAGGGGAATGTGGGGAGAGCAGTGACATGTAGGAAGTGCTGAATGGAAAGTGAAAGTAATTGTTTGCCCCGCCTCTAAGGCATAGAGGAGGGGCAGGCAATATTTGATTGACAGCTGTGATTTTTAAACAAGTTTATAACAGCTATGAATGCTTTAATAAAAAGAATTTCCATTTCATGCTTGATTTGAAAAGGACTTTTATAATACAGCTTTTTATGCTTGGGTGACAGGTCCCCTTTAATGTGTTAAACAAAGATACAGAACTAAATTGGGGGCATTTCCATTTGCTGCTTAGCGAGAGCCTCGAATCACACAAATACAGTCGAACAAAGCAGAGCCAAGAAGTCAATTAGTGGGCAACACTGTATCTTACCCCCCGCCAGGGCACAGACCTTTTATTTCAGATTAGGATTAAAGGCTAAGTACGTGGTCTCAGCAGCAAGTCTTACAAAATACATAAAACATCCGTCATTTTTAATAATTCTTGTCGCTGATGAAAGAGGCCGAAATCACAAAACAACTCCTGTTATTTCCAGAACATTCTCCCGGGGTGGAGGGGGGGAGGAGAATTGCTTGGCGATTAAAAGAATGGTCACACCCGCTGAGCAACTTCTGTCCATCTGAATTCAATTATTTGCCCTCTTTTACCTTGTATTGGGGGGGATGGACAATTTTGGGGAAGAGGGTGGAAAAAAAGCAGAATGGAAACGATTTCCACCTAAGAGTGGGTTGAACAATTGCAGAGACCACATGGGCTACAGGTGGCCGCACTTGTACAGAGTTTTCCTTTGCAGCTCCATCAAATCAAGAACAGACTGTTCAATGAGATGTGAATAATAGTTGCCATAGCAACCAGATAGCAATTAAACTTGAAGTTCATCTTAAAATAAACTTTTGGTATTCTGCAGAGAACAGCAGGCAATTCACAAAGAATTTTTTATGTTTTGGGTTTTTTTTTATGTTTTTTTTTTTGGATTATGCGATAAATTGCTCTTCAGTTTGGACTTTAAACTGTTATCTGGTTGCTTTTTCCCTTAGCAACCAGGCGGTGGTTTAAATGGTAGACTGGGGGATGAATAGCCTTGGGGAAAACAGATGCATATTGTGATTTGGCTGTCAATGTGAATGGAGAAATAGCTTTGATACCATATCTGGAGACTTTGCAGCACTGCCAATGACCAAGGTCTTTAGCAAAAGGCTTCTTGATAGTTTCAAGCTCCACCTAGTGGCAGAATGTAGAATATGTTTGTTAGCTCTGTAACAGGTAAGTGCTGTCAAGCTAGAGCCTTGAAGACCGAATATTGCTCTTCAAAGGGGTTTTAATGCGACCTGCTGGTCCCGCAGTTATCAGGCCGGCCCGCACATCACTAGTTACTAGGGTCCAATTTACCATAGCAACCATGCACTGATTTGAGTAAGAGACTGGGATATGAATAGGAGGTGGAATTGAATAGAAAGTTGAGTAATAATAAGTAGCGATAACAATTAATTTGTAGCCTTACTTACAGAGCATTTTTCTTTTTGATGGGATCAGTGACCCCCATTTGAAAGCTGGTAAGAGTCAGAAGAAGCAAAATATTTAAAAAATGATAAAAAATAAATAATGAAGGTTAGTTGAAAAGTTGCTTAGAATTAGCCATTCTATAACATATGAAAGGTTAACTTAAAGGGGTTGTTCATCTTTAAATTTACTCTTAAAACTTTTAGTATGATGCAGAGAGTGATATTCTGAGCCAATTTACAACTGGTTTTCATCTTTTATTATTCGTGGGTTTTTGAGCTATTTTTTATTCAGCAGCTCTCCAGTTTGCATAGAACTGCAATATGAATAGGAGAACAGAAAGATGAGAAAGATGAGAAATAAAAAGAATCAATAACAATAAATGTGTAGACTTACAGAGCATTTGTTTTTTAGATAGAGTTTGAGTTAAAACACCCAAAACCTAGAGTAAATGTAACTAAGTGGTGAAAAAGGTGAGTGAAACCCCTAGGCCTCCTCTGATTTACTCTAATTATCAAATAAGTCTTTGTTGCAGGGCAAGATTGGTTGGAGCCATTATTCTGTATCTTGCCTAGAGGTGCCATTGTTTCATTGTATCTCTATGTTGTATGATTACAATGGGCCTGTTTCTAGGGCAGGTTACAAGGCCTGGTCACAGCTATTATCAAAGCAATGTCATAGCAACAAAAATGAATGATAATTACAGAAAAATCATGCAATAAAATAGCCTGATTTTAAAGAAAAATTAAAACAAAATTGAGCCTATGATTAAGTTCTTAAAGGCATAAGGCATAAGGTGATGTATTAATTTACTTTGTGGCATGAAATAAAGCTCAAAGTTCTTTTACAAGCCTATCTGTGAGTGCCTGTCTGTTTGGGTTGCATATTTCCACCTTGAGCTGTAGGTCTGGGGCATGTCCACCCAGAACCCTCCTATTGCTGGTGAGATTATAAACTTATTGGCCTTACACTGGAATTTTGCAGTGACATAGTCTCTGGGAAGGGAGTGTGACTGTGGGATAGCAGGTATAGTAGGGAGAGATGGTGTCTATAGTAACAGTGGATAATAGTCTCTGGGAAGGGAGTGTGACTGTGGGATAGCAGGTATAGTAGGGAGAGATGGTGCCTATAGTAACAGAGGGATAATAGTCTCTGGGAAGGGAGTGTGACTGTGGGATAACAGGTATAGTAGGGAGAGATGGTGCCTATAGTAAAAGTGGAATAATAGTCCCTGGGAAGGGACTGTGACTGTGGGATAGCAGGAATAGTAGGGAGAGATGGTGTCTATAGTAACAGTGGGATAATAGTCTCTGGGAAGGGAGCGTGACTGTGGGATAACAGGTATAGTAGGGAGAGATGGTGCCTATAGTAACAGTGGGATAATAGTCCCTGGGAAGGGACTGTGACTGTGGGATAGCAGGTATAGTAGGGAGAGATGGTGTCTATAGTAACAGTGGGATAATAGTCTCTGGGAAGGGAGT
Source organism: Xenopus laevis (assembly GCF_017654675.1). Taxonomy (NCBI): domain Eukaryota; kingdom Metazoa; phylum Chordata; class Amphibia; order Anura; family Pipidae; genus Xenopus; species Xenopus laevis. The sequence continues at coordinate 175,423,221 of NC_054373.1, forward strand.
GTGACTGTGGGATAGCAGGTATAGTAGGGAGAGATGGTGTCTATAGTAACAGTGGGATAATAGCCTCTGGGAAGGGCGTGTGACTGTGGGATAGCAGGTATAGTAGGGAGGGATGGCGCCTATAGTAACAGTGGATAATAGTCTCTGGGAAGGGAGTGTGACCGTGGGATAGTAGGTATAGTAGGGAGATATGGTGCCTATAGTAACAGTGGATAATAGTCTCTGGGAAGGGAGTGTGACTGTGGGATAGCAGGTATAGTAGGGAGAGATGGTGCCAATAGTAACAGTGGGATAATAGTCTCTAGGAAGGGAGTGTGACTGTGGGATAGCAGGTATAGTAGGGAGAGATGGTGCCTATAGTAACAGTGGATAATAGTTTCTGGGAAGGGAGTGTGACCGTGGGATAGCAGGTATAGTAGGGAGATATGGTGCCTATAGTAACAGTGGATAATAGTCTCTGGGAAGGGAGTGTGACTGTGGGATAGCAGGTATAGTAGGGAGAGATGGTGCCTATAGTAACAGTGGGATAATAGTCTCTAGGAAGGGAGTGTGACTGTGGGATAGCAGGTATAGTAGGGAGAGATGGTGTCTATAGTAACAGTAGATAATAGTCTCTGGGAAGGGAGTGTGACTGTGGGATAGCAGGTATAGTAGGGAGAGATGGTGTCTATAGTAACAGTGGGATAATAGTCTCTGGGAAGGGAGTGTGACTGTGGGATAGCAGGTATAGTAGGGAGAGATGGTGTCTATAGCAACAGTGGATAATAGTCTCTGGGAAGGGAGTGTGACTGTGGGATAGCAGGTATAGTAGGGGAGAGATGGTGCCTATAGTAACAGTGGGATAATATTCTCTGGGAAGGGAGTGTGACTGTGGGATAGCAGGTATAGTAGGGAGAGATGGTGTCTATAGTAACAGTGGGATAATAGTCTCTGGGAAGGGAGTGTGACTGTGGGATAGCAGGTATAGTAGGGAGAGATGGTGCCTATAGTAACAGTGGATAATAGTCTCTGGGAAGGGAGTGTGACCGTGGGATAGCAGGTATAGTAGGGAGATATGGTGCCTATAGTAACAGTGGATAATAGTCTCTGGGAAGGGAGTGTGACTGTGGGATAGCAGGTATAGTAGGGAGAGATGGTGCCTATAGTAACAGTGGGATAATAGTCTCTAGGAAGGGAGTGTGACTGTGGGATAGCAGGTATAGTAGGGAGAGATGGTGTCTATAGTAACAGTAGATAATAGTCTCTGGGAAGGGAGTGTGACTGTGGGATAGCAGGTATAGTAGGGAGAGATGGTGTCTATAGTAACAGTGGGATAATAGTCTCTGGGAAGGGAGTGTGACTGTGGGATAGCAGGTATAGTAGGGAGAGATGGTGTCTATAGCAACAGTGGATAATAGTCTCTGGGAAGGGAGTGTGACTGTGGGATAGCAGGTATAGTAGGGGAGAGATGGTGCCTATAGTAACAGTGGGATAATATTCTCTGGGAAGGGAGTGTGACTGTGGGATAGCAGGTATAGTAGGGAGAGATGGTGTCTATAGTAACAGTGGGATAATAGTCTCTGGGAAGGGAGTGTGACTGTGGGATAGCAGGTATAGTAGGGAGAGATGGTGCCTATAGTAACAGTGGATAATAGTCTCTGGGAAGGGAGTGTGACTGTGGGATAGCAGGTATAGTAGGGAGAGATGGTGCCTATAGTAACAGTGGGATAATAGTCTCTAGGAAGGGAGTGTGACTGTGGGATAGCAGGTATAGTAGGGAGAGATGGTGTCTATAGTAACAGTAGATAATAGTCTCTGGGAAGGGAGTGTGACTGTGGGATAGCAGGTATAGTAGGGAGAGATGGTGTCTATAGTAACAGTGGGATAATAGTCTCTGGGAAGGGAGTGTGACTGTGGGATAGCAGGTATAGTAGGGAGAGATGGTGTCTATAGCAACAGTGGATAATAGTCTCTGGGAAGGGAGTGTGACTGTGGGATAGCAGGTATAGTAGGGGAGAGATGGTGCCTATAGTAACAGTGGGATAATATTCTCTGGGAAGGGAGTGTGACTGTGGGATAGCAGGTATAGTAGGGAGAGATGGTGTCTATAGTAACAGTGGGATAATAGTCTCTGGGAAGGGAGTGTGACTGTGGGATAGCAGGTATAGTAGGGAGAGATGGTGCCTATAGTAACAGTGGATAATAGTCTCTGGGAAGGGAGTGTGACTGTGGGATAGCAGGTATAGTAGGGAGAGATGGTGCCTATAGTAACAGTGGATAATAGTCTCTGGGAAGGGAGTGTGACTGTGGGATAGCAGGTATAGTAGGGAGAGATGGTGCCTATAGTAACAGTGGATAATAGTCTCTGGGAAGGGAGTGTGGCTGTGGGATAGCAGGTATAGTAGGGAGAGATGGTGCCTATAGTAACAGTGGGATAATAGTCTGTGAGGTTATTACTCTTATTTATCAGAGTTTGTGAAGCCCTGCAGTATGACAGGGGATGCTGGGAGTTACAGAAGATCACGTGACAGCCCATAGGATAAATAGTAATTAGTATAATTAATGGACCTGACAAAGTGTGTTTTGCCCCAGGATCCTGCTGTACAAATGAGACCCCAGACTAGGGGCAGCAGTAAAACGAGAATGTGATTGGTCAGTGGATTATCAGTCAGACAGTGTGTCTCTATGTCTCCATGACAATGAACGGCGACCCCGGTGATTACAGACCGGTCAGTGTGAGAGAGCGGCGCATGAATGGAAGAAGAAGCCTTTAGTCCCGGTTGTTAGTAGTGAGTGAGCAGTGAGTGAGAGGAGAGTAGTGAGTGAGTAGTGAGTGAGCAGTGATTGAGCAGTCAGTGAGTAGAGGAGTCGGGGGAAGATGAAGGGACAGGAGTGAGTGAGTGACATTCCCTGACGCACCGGCGCGAGTTCCTGTTCCAGTTAAAGGGGAAGTGACCGAGACAAGTGGTTGGAGCCGGAGCTGTTGCTGCTTCTCATATAAAGCTGTGGGAGCGGGAGACAGAGGTGAATGTTCAGGGCTGAGCTGCTTCCACGGATGAGGCTGATGCGGAGTCTCCCGGGGCCACAGGGGAAGCGTGAGATGAAAGCGCCGAGTCTGTGAGTCTGATGAAGTCTCTCCGGACATGTCTGATCGCTGGGCTCCTCCTTCAGCTGCAGGTGCCTGACAGTAAGTGTAAGCTCTTGGGCTTCTGTCATTACTAGTCTGTCACTAATCCCTATCGGTACTGTCAGTAATGATTCACTTACACATTAGCACCGTCATATTTCATCTCTGTGTTTTTATTCTGTAGCTCTTGTTTATTGACACCTGATTATATTCATATCGTGAGAATGGCAATGTTTGTCAATGTTCTGCCCCTCATTAACTGTCATTAGCATGGAACAATTCCTGTCTGTACCCACAATATTACTGTGCTCTTTCCTTTACACACAGATTGTAATAGTTACAGGGCAGCATTCTAAGGGTTAATCAGGATAATGATTGATAGATAGATAGATAGATAGATAGATAGATAATAGATAGATAATAGATGATAGATAGATAGATAGATAGATAGAGAGAGAGAGAGAGAGAGAGAGAGAGAGAGAGAGAGATAGATAGATAGATAGATATACAGACACTAAGGTAGGCGGATAAGATAGAAAGAAAGACAAGATAGACAGACAGATATATATATATATAGATAAATAGACAGACAGGTAGATAGATGATAGATAAATAGATAGATAGATAGATAGATAGATAGATAGATAGATAGATAGATAGGCAGGTAAGTTAATAGGTAGATATATATTATAGAGAGACAGACAGATAGGTAGGTAGATCGAAAGATAGATAGATAGATAGATAGATAGATAGATAGATAGACAGACATAGGTAGGTAGATTGATAGATACATAAACAGACAGGAAGATAGGCGGATACGATAGAAAGAGAGATAAGATAGACAGACAGATATATATAAATAAACAGACAGACAGATATATCTATATCTATATATATATCTATATCTATATCTATATATATATATATATATATATATATATATATATATATATATATATAGACAGACAGGTAGATAAATAAATAGAGAGAGAAAGATATATAGATAGATATAGAGAGAGAGAGATAAATAGATAGATAGATAGATAGATGAGATAGATAGATAGATAGATAGATAGATAGATGATAGATAGATAGATAGATAGATAGATAGATAGATAGATAGATAGATGATAGATAGATAGATAGATAGATAGATAGATAAATAGATGATAGAGAGAGAGATGATAGAGAGAGAGAGAGAGAGAGAGAGAGAGAGATGATAGATAGATAGATAGATAGATGATAGAGAGAGAGAGATATGATAGATAGATAGATAGATAGATAGATAGATGATAGAGAGAGAGAGAGAGAGAGAGAGAGAGAGAGAGAGAGAGAGAGAGATTGTAGATAGATAGATAGATTGATAGAAAGAGAGAGAGAGAGAGAGAGAGAGAGAGAGAAAGAGAGAGATATTGTAGATAGATAGATAGATAGATAGATAGATAGATAGATAGATAGATAGATAAAGAGTTAGATAGATGATAGATAGACAGTCAGTTAAATACATGTAAAGACAGGTAGGTAGGTGGATAAGATAGAAAGAGAGATAGACAGACAGACAGGTAGGTAGACAGATAGATATTACAGTGATAGAGAGAGACAGACAGACAGCTAGTTAGGTACATAGATGATAGTTAGATCTATCTATCTGTCTTTTTGTCTGTCTCTCTTTCTATCTGTGATGTATGTGAATATCAGGACGTGAGGTTTCCCAGGCTGTCCTGTTGCAGAGAGAATAAGGAGGGTTGGGCTCTGTGCTTGACTTGCTGCAAGTGTAGGGCAGGAGCCAGCAGTGTATCTGCAGAGATGAGAAGAGCTTATTCTGGGCTAATAGGACTATCCCTGAATAACAAGAGGCAAGTTCCGTAGTGACTTTTGGCTCGTGGGATAAAGTATATGTACAGTATAAAGTATGTGATTAACTCCGGACACTCCTGCATTATTACTAAGCACATAACTAAGTGCATCTCATGTGTCTTTCATGGGGGGACAGGGAGATGCCTGGCGAGGGCTGGATTTGCATCGGGTGCTGCTCTTGTTTTTTAAGAAATGTGGCACAGGCTGAATCTGACGAGGCGACTGTGTTATTTGCATTAGATTTGAATTAGTCATCAGTCCTTATTATCTTATAAAGCAGCGAGTACATTGCAAATATGTGTACAAAGGAAATATGAGCTCTAAAGCAGGGTAAATGTGAGGCTATGCAATAAAACATATGAGTGGGCAATTAAAGGGTAGTTGAGAGGAAGTCTAACGCTTAAAAGGAAACTTAAAGGGGTTGTCCACGTTTGTGTTAACTTTTAGTATGATGTATAGAGTGATATTCTGAGACAACTTGCAATTGGTATTCATTTTCTATTATTTGGGATGTTTGAGTTATTTAGCTTTTTATTCAGCAGCTCTCCAGTTTGCAGTTTCACCAATCTGGTTGTTAGGTTTCAACATTACCCTAGCAACCATGCATTGATTTGAATAAGAGACTGGAATATGAATAGGAGAGGCCTGAATAGAAACATGAGTAATTCAAAGTAGCAATAACAATAAATGTATAGCCTTATAGAGTTTTCAATTTGAGATAGGGTCAGTGACCCCCATTTCAAAGCTGGAAAGAATCATAAGAAGGAGGCAAATAATTCAAAAACTATAAAATAGAAATAATGCAGACCATTTGAAAAGTTGCTAAGAATTGGCCATTCTATAACATACTAAAAGGTGAACCACCCCTTTAATGAAAAAAAAATGTTTGCTTTTCTAATTTGAAAAGCAAACATGATTGGTTGCTATGCAAAACTATATCTGGTGCCAATGTTGCACCTGTGATATAACCCAATTATTTATTATCTTGTAGATGGAACACGTTCCTTTAGTATTTTCCATCTGCATTTTAATGATTTGCCTTCGTTATTCTGCCTTCATTATTCTGTCTTCATACAGCTTGCAGGGCTTCATACAGCTTGCAGGGCTTCAAACAAACAGCTTGCAGGGCTTCATACAGCTTGCAGGGCTTCAAACAAACAGCTTGCAGGGCTTCATACAGCTTGCAGGGCTTCAAACAAAAAGCTTGCAGGGCTTCATACAGCTTGCAGGGCTTAATTCAGCTTGCAGGTCTTCAAACAAACAGCATACAGGACTTCATACAGCTTGCAGGGCTTCAAACAAACAGCTTGCAGGGCTTCATACAGCTTGCAGGGCTTCAAACAAACAGCTTGCAGGGCTTCAAACAGCTTGCAGGGCTTCATACAGCTTGCATGGCTTCATACAGCTTACATGGCTGTATACAGCTTGCAGGACCTCAAACAAACAGCATACAGCTTGCAGGGCTTCATACAGCTTGCAGGGCTTCATACAGCATGCAGGGCTTCAAACAAACAGCTTGCATGGCTTCATACAGCTTGCAGGCAAGCCACGGACAGAAGTGGCCCTCAGATTACCAAGGAAGGCAAAAAAGTGGCCCGGTCTGGCATTTAAAATCAGGTAGCCAGGAAGAGTGTTTATACCCTGGACCACCATCAGAATTTAAAGAAAAACTATACTCTCGAACAGTGTAGGTCTCTATAAAAAGATATTGCATAAAACAGCTCATATGTAAAATCCTGCATCATGTAAATAAACCATTTTTATAATAATATTCTTTTTTAGTATAGGGTAATCATGAATAGAAAACTGCCGTTTTAAAAAATAAGGACCGCCCCTAGGGATTGTAGGATTCACTGTGCACACAAACAAACCATACATGTTAGGTCACATGATCCAATTAAGGGCAGAGACACACGGTGCTATTTCAGGAGATTAGTCGCCCAGCGACAAATCTCTTCTTTTTCGGACAACTAATCTCCCCGAACTGCCTTTCCGCCAGCTATGTAAATCGCGGGCCGGATGAACTAGGAACGCTTTGTTTTCCAAAGTTGCTCGAAGTTGCCTCACGAAGAAACTTCGGGAGACTTCGGCAAGTCGAAGCAATCCGAGTGCCATCCCGCCGGCTATTTACATTCTAGCCGGCGGGAAGTCAGTTCAGGGAGATTAGTCTTCTGCTTGTCTTTTGCTTCCACACTTCTTCCTCTTACAGTTAGAGCTGCAGTATTTCTGGTCAGGTGATCTCTGAGGCAGCACACAGACCATCACAAAATGAAAGAGTTGTAAAAGGGCAATATTTACTTCAATATATATATATATATATATATACCACTGGGTGCGGCCATGACATCAGTGGGCAGATCTGTGATGTTCAGGAGTGGGGCTGTGACATTAGAGGGCAATGACGCACTATTTTTGTCAAGGTCTCACAGGCAGTGTAGAACCACAAAGCCCCAAGAAAAACCAGACTGTCTGGTTCAAAACCAGGCACTTCTACTCATGTCCCCTGGAGTTTGTTTGGATAAAATGAAGTCTATGGGGTATATTTATCAAAGAGTGAAGTTAGAGATCACCCCAGTCCTCTAGAGTGAAATTTCCGCCACTCTCTATTCATTTCTATGGGATTTTGAAAGGCGTATTTATCAAAGGATGAACTTTCAGTTTCACCCATTGCTAAATACTCTTTTAAAAAAATCCCATAGCAATGAATGGTGTGGCGGATCTCACTCTAGAGCAGGGGTCCCCAACCTTGTTGGACAGGGGACTGGTGACAAAATTGTATTTTTTTGGCGAGGACCGGGGGGATGGGGTCGGCGGGGGTCATGGCGGGGTCAGCAGCAAATTTGGACGCGCCGGCATCCAATTTGGCGCACCTCGTTTTTGCACACTGGGAGTGTCTGGGGCCCAATTTTGGTCCGTGGCCCTGCGGTTGGGGACCCCTGCTCTAGAGGACTGTGGTGATCTCTAACTTCACTCTTTGATAAATATACCCCTATGGGAGAAGGCCATCCCATAATTCAGAGCTTTATGAATAACGGACCCCTTACCCGTATGATCATGAGACAACATTTCCAGTTATCTTAAACGTATTTTTAAATCTGATTGCAACTGAAAGCTCAGGGTCTGACAATGTAACAGAAGTCAGGTTCCTATCTGTTTTAATCAGCTGCCTTGCTACATTGTTTCAGGAGTCAGAGCCAGGAGTGCAGAGAATGCAAACTGACAAAGGTGCTGCTTTCATTAGCAAAACAGATTTATAAAAACCTTTAAAACCATTGAGTGCATATCATGAATGTATAATGAGAAGTTGCTTAGAATTTTATTTTCTTTCGTTGTGCAAAAAAACAAGTGTTCTGGGTCGAGTTGCCCTTTATAAAATATAGTACAGGCCAGCAAACAAGAAGATGACAAGAAATTGATGTCCTAATAATACTTGCAATTGGACAATTTCCGGGGAGAGATGCATGGAAAGTTTAGAAGACGCTGGGTTAGAAGATATTTCTCCATTGTTGCTTTCAGGTCATTGGCAAAAGGCCTTTATCTCTGTATTAGTTGCCGAGTGTTGAGATCTCACTCCTCCTAATTTAAAGGGATACTGTCATGGGAAAAAATGTTTTTTTCAAAACACATCAGTTAATAGTGCTGCTCCAGCAGAATTCTGCACTGAAATCCATTTCTCAGAAGGACAAACAGATTTTTTTATATTTAATTTTGAAATCTGACATGGGGCTAGACATATTGTCAGTTTCCCAGCTGCCCCCAGTCATGTGACGTGTGCTATTATAAACTTCAATCACTCTTTACTGCTGTACTGCACGTTGGAGTGATATCACCCCCCCCCCAGCAGCCTAGCAACAGAACAATGGGAAGGTAACCAGATAGCAGCTCCCTAACACAAGATAACAGCTGCCTGGTAGATCTAAGAACAACACTCAATAGTAAAATCCAGGTCTCACTGAGACACATTCAGTTACATTGAAACAACAGCCTGTCAGAAAGCAATTCCATCCTAAAGTGCTGGCTCTTTCTGAAAGCACATGACCAGGCAAAATGACCTGAGATGCACCTACACACCAATATTACAACTAAAAAAAATACACTTGCTGGTTCATGAATGAAACTTTATATTCAGTGTAAACAGTGTAATTTAGAAATAAAAACGACATCATAAAAACATGACAGAATCCCTTTAACCTTTATTCAATGAATCAGCTTGAGTTGTTCTCACCCTTTATGTAGACCACTCTTGGTCCCTTCAGCCCAAGGCATGACCTTCTTACATTTAAGGTGTCCATACATGGGCAGATCCGCATCTTTGGAGAGGTTGCCAGACGAGTGGATTTTGCCGCAATATGCCCACCTTGAGTGGGCATTATCGGGCTTATCAAACCATGGGCCCTAGAGGGCAACGATTGGATCCCAACGCAGGTAATGCAGATGTTGGGAGCGAGGACTTCTTCAACAAACCAATGTGGTTCTTGATCCAACTCGTTTTTTAAACCTACCCAATCAACATCTGACCGATTTTCAGCCAAATATATTAGTCATGGAACCATGTTGGAGGGCCCCATACACTGGCCAATGGTCTTGGTCTCCTGGCAGTTTTTATTGGCCCATGTATGGCCACCATTAGAACTGGAACTCTGGTTTCCCCATGTTTCCACATGATCTAGAACTTGCTAATATCTCACTAGTTTTTTTTTGAAGTTCACCAAAGTATATTTAACTCCTCTGAAATTGGAGGATTGAGCTTTTTCTAATAGAGACCACTTTCCCTGGGTTAGGTTGCCTCCAAGGTGAGCACCACATGACTGAAAGTGAGGATGTGCCCTAGCGAAGTATCTGAATCTCGGTCCACCTTGTTGTTTCTTTCTTGAGATTGTATGGGACATTAAAATATTCATCTAGAGACATCTGCGACTTTTCCAGGGTGAGATGGATCACATGTTGAAGAGACTAATGCAAGCGCTCTTGTCCAAGGTATCAGTTCTAGAGGCGGCAATTGTCAGTCCCAATACTTTCATGGTTTCTGAAGCAAAATCATATTGAAACATCAGGGCTCCTCCATCACATTTAGTAGGGTATGTGGAAACCAAGAAACTTTTTGAGGTCGTGGCTTGCAAGCTTGACTTTCCTTCATTAAAAATCCATCCATAATTTGGAATGATCAGATTCTGATGATGAAGCTGTTGACGTAGTAAAGAGACTTTTAAGAGACAGTTGTCCTGATATACAATACATTTGTAACTTTACAGAGCATTTGTTTTTAGATGATTGAAAGCCGGAAAGAATCTGAAGAAAAAGGCAAATAATTAAAAAAGTTTCAAAAATAAGTAAAGAAGACCAATTGAAAAGTTGCTTAGAATTAACCATTCTATAACATACTAAAAGTTAACTGAAAGGTGAACCATCCCTTTAAGGAATGGAGGATCCAAAATTACTGAAGGATCCTTTATCTGGAAAATTCCAGGTCCTGAGCATTCTGATTAATAGGTCCCATACCTGATTTATATAATACCCCAGAATACATTAAAACAGGAGTACCCATACTTTACTAATGTGAGGCCTAGCGATGATTATCCCATTATGATCTACATCCATAAAAGCATTGTCAGCATTCTGTTCCATGGAAAATATTCCTTAAATACTGATTAATGGGAAAATGTATATTGTTATATTTAACAAACAACTGTTTCTTATGTAACCTTAACATAATAAATATCTGAATCAAAACCATGAAATAGGACAGTGATTTAGACAAGCTGTTTTCTGACAATGAGATCTACTGATCCCCAGCCTAAGGTCTACTGGTAGATCCCGATCTACCCTTTGGACACCCCTGCATTAAAATATATACCAAATAAAGGCTAATTTTATACATACCAGAACAAAATGCGCGATAAAAACAGGGCTAATGCCATATATAATACCCCTGGGGCACATATCAGGATAAATATAGTGGCAATTCCATGTATAATAACTCCAGAACTCATGGCACATTATAATACAGGTACGGGACCTGTTATCCAGAATGTTTGAGACCTGGGGTTTTCTGTATAAGGGGTCTTTACGTAATTTGAATCTTGATACCTTAAGTCTACTAGAAAATCATGTAAACATTAAATAAACCCAATAGGCTGATTTTGTTTCCAATAAGATAAATTATATTTTAGTTGGGATCAAGTACAAGCTACTGTTTTATTATGAAAGAAAAAAAAGCTTAAAAATGTAAATTTGGATTACTTGGATGAATGGAGTCTGGATGACTTTTGTCCCTTTGAGGCATCCATGCTTGTGACATCAGTGGCATCAGTTCTTACAATGGTTTCCAAAACGGAGTACAGTTTTGCTCTGTGGTTGCAGTTGTAAATGAGAACTGAAAGGAGTTGTTCACCTTTGAGTTAACTTATAACTTACAAATTCACTAAGATCTGAACTTGCGCCAGCGACAGCTTCGCCGCACTTCGCCAGGCGTAGTTTCGCAAGCGCTACGCAAATTCACTAAAATGCGAAGTTGCGCTCAGGGAGGTGAACCGTAGCGACAATGCTCTACCGTTACTTCATCAGGAAGAGCGAAGTTACGCTAGCAATTCCTAATTTGCATACAGCGCAAAGTTAAAATATAATGGACATATATGCTGCAGCAACTACATTACACTACACAAGCCCAGGGAACCTTTAAAGAATAAAATAAATGTGTTCTATTGCCCTACACATGTGCCCACTGTATCGTTGAGTTGCCATATGTTAGGAAATGTAGGGGGTTAAGGAGGGTACCCCCAAAAAATGTCAATCATTTTCAGCCTATCACCCTTAAAAAAGTAAAAGACGCCAGTGTTTTTTGGGACTTAGAAAAAATGTCAACTTTTTTTGAAGCAATCTCTATCTACTCTATTGCACTTCTCCTGGTCTGAGGTGGCGAAGGCAAGTCTGGCGCAAGAGGTAATGTTCAGTAAAATGTGCAAGTAAGTGAATAAGCGTAGTTACGTCCCTTCACCATAGCGCAACTTCTCCTGGCATAAGGGTGCGAAGTAGCGCTAGAGTAGGTCCACTTCGCTAGCGAATTTACGCCAGCACCCGTTAGTAAATCGGCAAAGTAACAAAATAACGTCACGCTGGCGAATTTGCGCTAGCGTTAGCCGCTATGCGCTTTAGTGAATTTGCCCCATAGTATGATGTAGAGAGTGATATTCTGAGACAATTTGCAATTGGTTTTCATTTTTTATTATTTGTGGTTTTTGAGTTATTTAGCTTTTTATTCAGCAGCTCTCCAGTTTGCAATTTCAGCAGTCTGGTTGCTAGGATCCAAATTACCCTGGTAACCATGCATTGCTTTGAATAAGAGACTGGAATATGAATAGGAGAGGCCTAAATAGAAAGATGAGTAATAAAAAGTAGCAATAACAATTAGGGATGCACCAAATCCACTATTTTGGATTCAGCCAAACCCCAGAATTTTTTGCGAAAGATTTGGCCGAATACCGAACGAATCCTAATTTATGCACATTAGGGATGAAAAGGGGAAAACTTCCTTGTTTTGTGACAAAAAGTCACGTGATTTCCCTCCCCGCCCCTAATTAGCATATGCAAATTAGGATTTGGATTTGGTTTGGCTGGGCAGAAGGATTCGGCTGAATCCAAATCCTGCTAAAAAAAGGCCGAATCCCGAACCGAATCCTGGATTCGGTGCTTCCCTAATAACAATACATTTGTAGTCTTACTAAGCATTTTTAGATGGGGTCATCGACCCTCATTTGAAAGATGAAAAGAGTCAGAAGAAGAAGGCAATTAGTTAAATAAAACTATTAAAAAAAAAAATAATGAAGACCAATGGAAAAGTTGCTTAGAATTGGTCATTCTATAACATACTAAAGGTTAACTCTAAGGTGAACCTCCCATTTAAGACTTCTCCTTATTGACATATCTAAACACATATTTTTGGTGTTTATAGTAGAAGCTTTTTAAGGCCGAGGAGTTTTGCCTATAAACTGAGTGACTCTCATTGGGGCCCATTATTGATCCGAGAAGCTACTTACATGGAGTAACCGAGTGGTTGATGAATATAAATGTTGTTTCCTCTTACGAGTGAGTTTATATTCTGGATGGACGGTTTGTGTTTCTCTGATTGTTTTGCACAGTCTGATTTCGGCCAATCCTATTTGCATCATAAGCGCAGCGGTTCATTTCCATAGGACACATAATAACTAGTGGGACAAGGGAGGTTTATAATAACTGGGCTACAGACTGGCCCATTGTGTGCTGCCTGAGGGACGCCAAGAACTCGATAAATCATCTGCCTTTTAACAACAGCACGTTTGACACCCCGAGTAAAACCATGAGCTTTAACTTAAAACGTGAGCCCTTCTGTTGTTCTCCCAAGTGAAATGTTTGGTTGTAGGGTGTGGAGCTCGTACTGGGCGATATTATCTGAAACAAGCAAATATCCCGTGCCTGAGTCAGTAAGAAAACATTTTCCAAGATTAAGTTGTCCCTCCAGTGTCCCTTGTACAGGTATGGGACCCATTATCCAGAAACCTGTTATCCAGAAAGCTCCTAATTACAGAAGTCCATTCCCATACTCCATTTTATCCAAATAATCCAGATTTTTACAAATCATTACTTTTTTCTCTGTAATAATACAACAGTACAGGTATGGGATCTGTTATCCAAAATGCTCAGGACCTGGGGTTTTCCAGATAATAGATCTTTCTGTAATTTGGATCTTCATGCCTTAAGTCTACTAGAAAATCATGTAAACATTAAATAAACCCAATAGGCTGGTTTTGCTTCCAATAAGGATTAATTATATTTTAGTTGGGATCAAGTACAAGCTACTGTTTTATTATTACAGAGAAAAAGGAAATTCATTTTAAAAATGTGGGATTATTGGATAAAATGGACTCTATGGGAGATGGTCTTTCTGTAATTTGGAGCTTTCTGGAAAACGGGTTCCGGGTAACGGATCCCATACCTGTACCTTGTATTTGATCCCAACTAAGATATAATTAATCCTTATCGGAAGCAAAACTAGCCTATTTGGGTTTATTTAATGTTAACATTATTTTCTAGCAGACAAAGTATGAAGATCCAAATTACGGAATTATTTTTTTTAACTTGTAAGGGGCCCTTGTCACCAATGTTTTTTTTAAAAAAAAAATTAAATTTTTTTTGGGGCCCCAATTTTTTTTTAACTTATAAGGGGGCCCCTGCCACCAATTGAAAACATTTTTTTTTTTACATTTTTTTGGGGGCCCCAATTTTTTTCAACTTATAAGGAGGTCCTGACCATCAATAGCTTTTTTATAACTTGTGTGTGTGGGGGTTAATTTTTTAGGAGCTGATGTCTGTTTGGTCTTTTAACTGTGATGTGGAGTGGGTGGGATATGGGGTGGGGCTTGGGCGTGAAGGTGGGTGGGGCCCAGGGGTCCCCAAAATTTTTGTTGTACAGGGCCCCATGATTTCTAATTGCGGCCCTGCATACATGTACCACATGGTTCTGAGCAGAGGGGGACAATCATTTTCCCATAAGGCTTGGTGCCCATTTAAAGGAGCAATATAAATCTATAATCAGCACGAGTGCTTTGTGTATTATTTTGGCTATTTCCGCAATAGAACAGTGGTGCAAAAAGAGTGTGGCTTCCCATAACATACCCAGATTCCTGATGGAATTTGCAGAAGGAATAATAAAGTTCTTTATCACTTCTGTACCAAACCAAGAGCAGTAAAATGGTACCTTTAGTTAATGGAAATGGCTTAATTTTGTTAACAAGGGCTGAGTTATGACCACAAGTGCAGTTGCCAATAGCAACTCATCAAGTCATGGCTATCCTTTTCCAGCTTGTGGTAGACAGTTCCAAATGGCTGCTATTAGCAGTTCAGGACCAAGGCTCATGACGTATCCCCAAAGTGTAAATCTTTTCACCTGGGCAGTAACCCATAGCAACTGCAGGAAAAACAGTTAAAACAGAAATGTCATTGGTTGCCATGGGATATTGGATTAGAAACACTTTGCCCAGTGTTAGTAAAATAGCTCAATTGACTCTCAGTTCCCCCACTTTAAGCACCTTGTATGGTGGATCTTGTGCAAATCCTTATGGTTTATGAATGGGTCACCTAGTACTCGTTCCACTAACCAAGAACCTTAAGAGTCTGACTCTGGACCATTGTATGTTTTCCATGTAAAAAATGATGGTCTAATGGGGGTCCTCAACTCCTCTTTTTTTACCAGTGAGCCACATTCAAATGTAAAATTAGTTTGGGAGCAATACAGGCATGAAAATAGTTAAAGGGGGTGCAAAATAAGGGCTGTGATTGGCTATTTAATAGTCCCTATGTGGACTGGCAGTCTACAGGAGACTCTGTTTGGCAGTACATCTGGAATTCAAAAATAAGCTCCTGCTTTGACATAACTCGGAGCAAAATCCAAGGGGTTGGTGAGTAACATGTTACTCGCTAGCCACTGGTTGGGGATCAATGGCTTAATGATATATCATTGGTCAATGACAATATTTTAGCCAGGAATGTTCAAGCAGAAATCCTGCTTCAGTTGCTTGAGCTACGACTTCTTGCAGGAAAAGAGTCTATGACACGTACCACAAGCACCGTGATTCCCATTTTCTATACAGAAGAAAATAATACTCCGGCCATTGCTGTAGAACTGTCCTTGTTGGGCTTCTCCGTTATCACCAACTTGGAAGTAGAACCTTTGCTGAGGAACCCCTCAGGTTCAAATTGCTGTATCAGCGGTAGATTCAACAATCTATGGGGCAGCATAGTTCTCACTCCCAAATATCCTTAAATATCTGACCATAATATGTTTCCAAGTGTATATAGAACAGTGATCCCAAATCAGTGGCTCGCAAGCAACATGTTACTCACCAACCCCATGGATGTTGCTCCCAGTGGCCTCAAAGCAGGTGATTATTTTTGAATTCCAGACTTGGAGGCAAGTTTTGGTTTCATAAAAACCAGGTGTACTGCCAAACAGAGTCTCCTGTAGGCTGCCAGTCCACATAGGGGCTACCAAATCACAACTCTTATTTGTCACCCCAGGAACTTTTTTC
Source organism: Xenopus laevis (assembly GCF_017654675.1). Classification (NCBI taxonomy): domain Eukaryota; kingdom Metazoa; phylum Chordata; class Amphibia; order Anura; family Pipidae; genus Xenopus; species Xenopus laevis. Next base: position 175,439,244 of record NC_054373.1, read on the forward strand.
ATGATTGTGTTGCTCCCCAACTCTTTTTATAGTGAAATGTGGCTCATGGGTAAGAATGTTGGGGACCCCTGATATAGATGGGCATTACCCAATTCTCATTATTATTGACCTTTAGGCTGAGCAACCCCGGCCAGTCCAACAGTTTCGGAAACACTGCCTTAGTGTAGATACAGACGCATTAGTAAAACCATAAGGAGAACATTCAATCTGAATCCAGTATTTTTAACACTTTTGGAAATTAACCATTTTCCAGTGTAGCCATAGAGAGAAATTACACAATCTAAGGTTGTGCTTAAAACATTATGTATTGGCTCTCATAACAAAATTTATATTTGCTAATTCCTGTGGGGGATTGTAATGCAGCTCTTAAGTAGTTGAGATGTTTCCTGACTCTTGCCCCATTGGAACATTATGTTTACAATGTGCATTATGGTTTCCTTGTCAGCTCTCCTGTTGCTATTTGTGCTATTATTATGGCATGTGCTTGGCATCGGAAACTATTGAGATTGTGTTTACTGTGCTCAGCAAATCACGTGGCAAAGCTTTGTGAATTCCCCTATACTGGCTTCTTAGGATAAATATTTGACTACATGGGGGATCAGATTATCCTTCGATCAGAAAAACCTTGTAAAGCCTATGGGGACCTTCCCCATAGTCTAACATTGGCCTCGGTAGGTTTTAGGTGGCGAACTAGGGGGTCGAAGTTTTTTTTAAAGAGACAGTACTTTGATTATCGAATGGTCGAATATTCTAACGATTTTTAGTTCGAATCGTTCGATTCGAAGGTTGTAGTCAAAGGCCGAAGTAGCCCATTCGATGGTCGAAGTAGCCCAAAAAACACTTCGAAATTCGAAGTTTTTTTACTTCGAATCCTTCACTCTAAGTTAGTGAATCGGCCCCATAGTGTCAAGAACAATTATTTAGGTCCCTTTAAAATGTATTCAAAAGCCTTGCAATCACAACATGAGTCAATTAACATTGTCTTCCCTGGGCAGTGGCTCCCCTACCCTGTTCTTCACCCTATCTGTCCTAGCTCTATCTGCTCCCCTTCCCCACCACACTGCTGCCTTCCCAGAGACCTATGGGTCCCATTAGCCCAGTGTTGCCCTTATTGTAATCCACCACTGAACTACCAGTCAGTTCTTATTCCACTGCCCATTTTCTCAGGCTACTCAGGGAGCCGGAGTAACTTAGTCCTTTGCTTGCAGAATTCCAGCCAAGACGCATGTGGGTGCACAGCCTACGGTGTGGCAAACCTGTTTTTTCCCTTTGTGAAGATTGAGCTCTGATAGGCTCATGCTCCAAACCCTCAGCAAGGGGGAAAATACATACAAAACCTAGAAAATAGAGCTGGCACCATTCTGACACCCCAAAAATATTGATGAATTAAGTAGAATCCTTACTTAATTCATCATTATTTTTGGGGTGTCGGAATGGTGCCAGCTCTATTTTCTAGGTTTTGTAGCAACATCTATGTGTCGATGGAAAGGACCTTTATCCTTCCTGTATGCACCCAGCCTCATAGTCTACAACTCCCTGCCCCCCCATGTTAGGTCAACAATGGCCCGACCCCCCCACAACTTGCTCACCCTTTGTTGGTCTCCAGTCTCTGTACTTTTTCTCACTCTCCCTCCAATTGTACCTCATCACGTTGCGCCCACAGCACATGGCTGTCCTGTCTGTCCCCTAGATCCAGCCCTAACCACAGACATGACCTGAGAGGGGTTCCAAGGTGTAATCTTTAAAGGAAAGAGTCAAATTTAGCCCATATATCAACCAACTGCCCCATAATATTTCTCAATGCCTACATGATGCTAGTGATCCCTTTAAAGTCTTCTTCATCCAGAAGAAAGACCTTGCGTGGTACAGTCAAATACTCTTTGCAATGTGCATGCGTGTAAGGTCCAGGAAGAACCAAACTGAAGTAAATGGCTTAGAGCTGGCCCATACTTAAAGCCTACTCCCTCAGAACTCCCCCACTTCTTGGTGAGGCATCAGCATTTAAAACAGACAGAAGGAACAGTATAATCCAGCTTGCAGCAAGTCCATGGTTATTTATTTTTAACTCTGATTGACATAGCTGTTCCCCTTGCCAAGTTCTTCCCAGGTGAGAGCTATTTAAATAAATTATCTCTCGGAAATGGGTGAGCCCAGGACACTCCCATTGCAATATGTTGACATTTCTACATTCTCTATTTCACCCAGTAAGTCCTGATACTGCTGTATTAGCGCCTTCCTTTGTGCTGGACTCAAGAGTTTGCCTTAGGCTCCACGCGGTTGGTAATCATGGTACCCATCAAAGACATGATACCTCTCGCTTCTTCGCTAGATGGGGTACTTCAATAACAATTATATACTGGGCTTGTCATCTTTATTGGAAAGCACCAATCCTGTCTACTTTATAGTATGGTTATGCAATATTTTATTTATTTATAATTTTCTTTATAATTTATACCTACAGCACACACAGGGACACAACGTATATTACTTTATCTCTACCATATTTGTAGCATACATGTGTGCAAAGAATATGTATATCATTTTCTAATGATAAGCGCTTGCAACATTTTCTGTTTAATATTCAATACTGTATAATGTATTTATTCTTTTATAATTAGGGTTAATAAATCAGTTGCACCATTCAGAATGAAGATGGCAATGGAACAGCCATACTGGTTTTAAAGGGACCTACGAGGGGAAAGCAAGATAAAAGTAATTCATCATACTGGTTGAATTGATCTGAATTTCCCAAAATGACTATATCATTTTCAGGTTTCAGTATCAACGTTAAATCAACATAATCTGTACATATAGATATTGTACATCACTTGACATACCCGTTTTCTTTTCTTTCGCAGACCATGGAGTCATGTTACACGTCCAAGACCCCATCATAAACACAACCGTCTCACAGGATATCGTTTTGGCCATAGAATGTCTCTGTAATGGGACAACCTTCATCAAGTGGGAACATATGTCCAGTAGAGGGATCCAGCACATTATCGAATGGAAGTCTGGATCTTATCGTAACATCTCGGAAAATTACAACGACAGGGTTCAAAATTACGAGAATGGTTCTATAAAGCTTTTGAACGTTGGGGTGAAAGACACTGGGTTTTATGTGGTAACAGTGACTGAAGAATTTGGACTCACCAAACATGGCACCATCGTCCTCAACGTTCATGGTAGGTACCACAAGGGCATGCATGGAGACCTGTACAGTGCTGGATGTTGGAAGATACTCTTGATTAGTCTTGTTTCTCTGCTAAATGTAAATGCAGAAAGTTTTAGCAGATATTGAAAGAAACTGTGTCAGACTGGGCCCCCTAGGGTCCACCAGAGAACCTTCTATCCAAGGCCCACCACAGAACCTTCTATCCAGGGCCCACCACAGAACCTTCTATCCAAGGCCCACCACATAACCTTCTTTCCAAGGCGCACCAGTGGACCTGGTATCCAGAGCCCAAAAAGCTAAATTTTTCTTCCTTGTTAGGGGTGAACTTGCATAAAGAGTAGCTGGTCTTGCTATTCTAAATTCCCCTGCCAGATGCTTTCTGGGTGGGATTTTGTGAAATCTATGGATCTGGAAAGGGGGTAAGAAGAATGCAGAGAGTCTTGTTGTGTAACAATGCTGTCTTCAGGGCCCACAGAAGAATATGGGGAAAATTATATTAGGGGCTATAATAGAAATTCGGCAGGAGATGGAAATTGCTGGTGGGGTTGTGAGGGACTTACCTGCAGACGACTGAAATCAATTTCTGTTCCACCTCTTTCTTTCAGAAATCTTGTATGAAGACTTCTATTTTGTGGCCGTGTTCATTGCATTTCTGGCTGCTGGTGCGGCTGTTTTAGTCCTTGTACTGTGGATTTGCAACAAATGCGCAAATATTTATCATAAGAAAAAGCAGCTCCAAAGAGGTAATCGCTAATCTGTTTGTTGTTCTTACCGGGGACAGGGGTAGACAATGCTGGACACACACACACAGGTCATGGATTTAAAAAAAAGGGGTGGTGTCTAGTATTCGCAGCAAATTCCGTGTTTCGCTGCCGGCGAATAAATTCGCAAATTTGCAGCGAAAATTCACCAGCGTCAATTAAGACGATTAACAGACGCCCATTGACTTTAACAGGCGCTTAACATTTTGCCTAACATTTGGCACTTGGCAGTGCCAAATGTTAGCCACCCCCAAGTGATTGTAGTTACTTACCTGAAACCCCAGGCCGGTGCTCCTATCAGCAGAAAACTGCACCAGCCCGGGGTTATTCCAGTGAGCACCACGGAGCTCTTATCTTCCGGCTTCTTCTTTCCTTCTCGCGGTTGTGCATGCGCAGTAGAATGAAAAGCCGAACTTTAACTAAAAAGTTGGCTATTTCGTTCAACTGGACATTCGTTTGCACCGGAAAATTTGAAGAAAGAAGAAGACGGAAGAGGATCTCTCCGTGGTGCTCACTGGTATAACCCCGGGCTGGTGCAGTTTTCTGCTGATAGGAGCACTTTCCCGGAGTTTCAGCTAAGTAAATACAATCACTTGGGGGTGCCTAACATTTGGCAAGGGCAACAAGCCTTTCCTTCTCCTTTAACATAGAGAAAAGAAGGAAAAGCAGAGTTCTGTCCAAGCAAAGCATGACCAATATCGTCGCTACAGGTTCTCCTCTAGAGACTGAATAATCATGGGAGGCATATGTAGCATTACTATCCAGAACCATGCTCTCATTTTATATATTTACTATAACACGTAACTGTAAATAAAGACTCAAGAAAAAATGCAGTATATGATGGAGAATGGCCGCAGCGTTTATTAACACAAAATGTTCAAACATTTCCAGAAATTAATATTACCTTAATTTCACCTTGCACATAAAACAATCATAGGCTGCCAAAAATTATAAGTTGGCTCAGCCATATACTGTATACTAGCCAAGAGTCCCCAATAAAACAAATCTCCATATTCTCCAGCTGCGACAATAATATATATATATATATATATATATATATATATATATATATATATATATATATATATATATATAAAAAATTTAAGTATATTTATTAATCTGAAATAAACAGGGTGGGTGGGTGGGAACAAATCTTCTGCCCAGCTTGCACGTGCCTGAGCTAACTCCAGACGCGAGCCTCTATTTATAACTTCACAGTTTTCGCGCCTTCACCTCTGCAGGTAAACTTTGGCCAATCAGCAGCCACTAATACATGTCTATGAGGACAGATTACCCTGCTTTTTATTTATTTATTATTTCATACACAGCTACAATCTCCCCCCATGAAGTCAAATCATTTAAATACATTTGACTGACACCATTCACAAAGTTATCCCGAAGTTTGAGGGTCATAGCATTGTAGCCAATCTCTCCCCGGCCGTCGTTGCAATAGGAAAATTAATCGCAGAGAAGGATTGTTCAGATTGTGATTAACTGCCAGACAGATACAAGCCGCCCTTCAGACACAAGGCACAACAGTTTTTAACTCACACCATCCATCACTAACTCAATAGTAAGAGACCCAGGAAGACCCTGCTGCTGACAGAGAGCTAAAAGACTGGCTGAAGTTCCCTGCCTAAAACATACCTGAAAAAGCCAAAATTGAACTGGAAGAATATCCCATGGACAGATGATATGGAATTAGAGCTTTTAGGTAAAGCACAAGATCTCTTTCTTTAAAGTGACAAAATGAAGCCTTCAAAGAAAAGAGCAGTATTCTTACAGTCAAACATGTAGAAGGTTCACTGATATTTTGGCGTTGTTTTGCTGCTATTGTGGAGAGTTCGGAAAACTGCAGTTGGCAGAAGGTATCCATCAAATCTGGGAGAACTGAAGCAGTTGGCAAAGGAAGAGTGATCCAAAAATGTAAAAATCTGAGATGTAAAAATCTTATTTGTGACTACAAGAAGAGCTTGATTTTAGCTGTTCATCTTTCCAAAGTGCATGCCACTAAATGCAAAGTCTAGGGTGTCTATTGTTTTGTCAGTGTTGTTTTTTTCTTTAGCTCTGAAAGGATGTGTTTTGAATGGAAAAACAAAGTTCTGTAATTGTAAAAGTGAAAGTGATACAAGGAGTTGTGGAAGCATCACCTTTAATTGATGTTGCAGTAGATCCAGTTAGTCTGATGTCAGTGGTAAAGCTTTTCAAAGGGTTATTAAAGGATAAGATACTGGACTTCATAGCAAATCACAATACTATGAGTGTGTGCCAGCATGGTTTTATGCGTAATAGATCTTGCCAGACTAACTTAATTTCTTTTTATGAGAAGGTAAGTAGAGACCTCGATTCTGGGATGGCAGTGGATGTGATTTACTTAGACTTTACTAAAGCATTTGATACAGTGCCACACAAAAGGTTACTGGTTAAATTAAGGAATGTTGGCCTGGAACATAGTATTTGTACCTGGATAGAGAACTGGCTAAAAGATAGACTACAAAGAGTGGTGGTAAATGGAACATTTTCTAATTGGACCAGTGTTGTTAGTGGAGTACCGCAGGGCTCTGTACTAGGTCCCTTGCTTTTCAACTTGTTTATTAATGACCTGGAGGTGGGCATTGAAAGTACTGTTTCTATTTTTGCAGATGATACTAAATTGTGCAGAACTATAGGTTCCATGCAGGATGCTGCCACTTTGACTAAGTTGGGAAACTGGGCAGCAAACTGGAAAATGTGGTTCAATGTTGATAAACGCAGTTTATGCACTTTGGCAAAAATAATATAAATGCAAGTTATACACTAAATGGCAGTGTGTTGGGAGTTTCCTTAAATGAGAAGGATCTAGGGGTCTTTGTAGATAACACGTTGTCTAATTCTGGGCAGTGTCATTCTGTGGCTACTAAAGCAAATAAAGTTCTGTCTTGTATAAAAAGGGCATTAACTCAAGGAATGAAAACATAATTCTGCCTCTTTATAGGTCCCTGGTGAGGCCTCATCTGGAGTATGGGGGCAGTTTTGGACTCCAGTCCTTAAGAGGGATATAAATGAGCTGGAGAGAGTGCAGAGACTAAGTGCAACTAAATTGGTTAGGGGTGCCCAAAAGATAGATCGGGATCTACCAGTAGACCTTTAGTTGGTGATCAGTAGATCGCAAGACACTGCCAACAAACAGCTTGTCTAAATCTCCCTCCTGTTTCATTCTTTTGATTCAGATTTTTATTATGTTAAGGTTACATAAGAAATAGTTGTTTGTAAAATACATCAATATACATTTTCTCATAAATCAATATTTAAGTAATATTTTCCATGGAACAGAATGCTAACAATATTTTATAGATGTAGATCATAATGGGACAACATCACTAAAAGTAGGCCTTGCAGTAGTCAAGTATGGGCACTCCTGTTTTATAAAGATGGAAGACTTAAATTATGAGGGGAGACTGTCAAGGTTGGGGTTGTTTTCTCTGGAAAAAAAGGCGCTTGTGAGGGGACATGATTACACTTTACAAGTACATTAGAGGACATTATAGACAAATAGCAGGGGACCTTTTTACCCATAAAGTGGATCACGTACCAGAGGCCACCCCTTTAGACTAGAAGAAAAGAACTTTCATTTGAAGCAACGTAGAGTATATTATATTTGACTTCTTCTTCTGTCTCTCCAGCTTTCAGATGGGAGTCACTGACCCTATCCAAAAAACAAATACTCTGTAAGGCTACAAATGTATTGTTATTGCTGCTTTTTATTATTCATCTTTCTATTCAGGCCTCTCCGATTCATATTCCAGTCTTTTATTCAAATCAATGCATGGTTGCTAGGGGAATTTGGACCCTAACAATCCGACTGTAGAAATTACAAACTGGAGAGCTGCTGAATAAAAAGCTAAATAACTCAAAAACCACAAATAATAAAAAATGAAAACCAATTGCAAATTGTCTCAGAATGAAGATCACTCTCGACATAGTACTAAAAATTATTTTAAAGGTGTACAACCCATTTAATGCCTTTAAGAATGGCTTGGATGATTTTTTGGACAGACATAATTTCAAAGGCTATTGTGATACTAAACTCTATAGTTAGTATAGGTATGGGTATATAGAATTTAATTAAAAGTAGGGAGGGGTGTGTGTATGGATGCTGGGTTTTCATTTGGAGGGGTTGAACTTGATGGTCTTTTTTCAACCCAATTTAACTATGTAACTATGTAAGTAGATCCATTTATTTTAGTGTAGTTGGAAAGTTGTTTAAAAAATGCCATATAAATGTTTTGTGGGCCAGTCCAAAAGCAGAAGGGTGACCAACCCCCCCCTTATGGTGATGAGCAGGTTGGGGGGGGGGGTACATAAAAGATACCTGCTGAACTATGTACCCCCACCCCCTGGAATATCTTGTGCCAATATTTGTGACTATGAATATAGACAGATAGAGAGATACCTGTAGATAATGTTATTCTTCTCCCTTTATTCTAACACATGTTTTTGTCTCTCACAGCGGAGGAGATGGAAATGCGAATAATAGCAGAACAGTTAAGCAGCTGATGTACATGTTCTACATAGAGATCCAGCAGAGAATGTTGCTGAGTTGGACTCCACATCACTTTCCTACTGGTCACTATGGAAACTGAGAAAGAACTGAAAGGTTCCTTGTCTTTCCGCACTGACTGACAGTTTTCCCCCCCCTCGTGTAGGGGGCAAGGATTTCTGTCCTCCGGCTACTTCTGCACTCACTTCCAGGGGGCTCATTTACTTGTTACACAGTGAAACTTTTCCTTTAAATTGTTCTGCAGCCGTCTGCTAATCACTGATTGGTTGCTATGGGTTGCTGCCCTAGGGGAGGCATGTGCCCAGTTTTTGTAAATGAGCCGGTACGATACAGAATACTCCGGATCATGGTCTGTACATAAACACTGAGCACGGCGACGAGGGACGGGCACATTCTCCAGACAATGATCTTATCAACTGATACAACCAGTTCCATGACATGCCATCCACGGCTCGGCGACATGTTGCAACGCGTCCGTATCACGCAGAGAGAGGGAGGGAATGGTAATTTATTTTGTATGTTGTGTGTGAGTCCACTATAGTGACTTTGTTTACATTTTTATTGTCGCTTATTTGGAAATAAATGAACAAACCAGTTTCGAGTGTCGGTTTTACTCTTTGTGAAATTTGCAATGGCCACAGACGCACTAATATTATCGAATTTTCCTACAATAATGAGTGCGTGTATAGTGGGAGACGAGTCGTCCGATATCGGCAGAAGACTTGGCTATCAGTCGGCTCATGGATCGGGCTGGACGGAGAATTTTGATCGGGCACCTTTGAAGACACCGGAACATTCATTGTTAGCGCTGAATTGTCAGATACAGGTGGAATTCTATTGTTTCTATCTGACGATCTGAGTTTTTTGAAACAAACGATCTTTCCTGGAAAGATTATTTCCAGGAAAGACTGTAATTGTAACTAGCGATGGGCGAATTTGTCCCGTTTCGCCGAAAAATTAGCAAAACGCAGATTTTGAAGTGCGAATAATGTTGATGCTCGTCAGTTTTGACGCAATAGGCTATTATTTTGCCGCATTTTTTGCAAATTTATTCGCCAGCTGCGAAATGCTGAAGTTTGCTGCCAATCCGTGCCTGGAGAATTTATTCGCCCATCACTAATTGTAATGTCCATTACCCGGACATGCAAAAATGCACAGATCATATAAACAACCTGTAGGCCTCTTAACCAGGACCCCAGCTCGATAATTCAATAAGGTCCCACAAAACAGAGGTGGGGGGGAATAGGGTTTCCCTCAGCCCGGCAGAGACGAAGCAGGGGGTGGGGTAGTGACACTTGGGGGCAGGGCCGTGATGTGTAGGGCAGTGATATCAGGGGCAGGGCAATCAGTGATTGGCCGATCACCGTGTCAATCATAGGGAACCCTGCCCGGTTTTCATAATTTGGAAAACCAGGCAGGCAGTTTTGACCTGGGCAGCCCTTCAAAAAACCGGCCTGTCCGGGTCAAAACCGGGCAGGTGGCAACCATAGGGGGGAATCTCTGTAGACAGGTTTGAGTGACCAGCAGGGCCGGAACTAGGGGTAGGCAGAGTAGGCACGTGCCTAGGGCACAAAGCTGGGAGGGCGCCAGGCATGTACCTCCTCTGTCGCCTACCCCAAGTCCGGTTCCCTTCTCTGGCCGACTCTATGTAGTTTTTGCGATTTGTGCGCTTCTGCGCATGCGCAAATTCGCGCATGTGCACACTAAAAAGGCACTGCGACTGCCGGGCCTGCCTAGGGCACCTGCCCAGCATAGCCCGGCACTGGTGACCAGGGTCGGACTGGGGGGCTTGGGGCACACCGGGGCTGCTGTCCAGGACCCCCTCCAGACCTACCCGGCCATCCCTGCCGAGCTGCTGCTGATGTGTGCGTAGGCGCGCACTGTCAGGGAGTGACGTAGCGTGTGTGCGCCTGTGCGCTGGCGTGTGCGCGCAATATGCTTTCTGAGCGCCCACAGCAGGAAAGCGCCTGGAAATTGTGGATCTGGGCCGGCGGGGCCCACTCCAACCCTGCGAGTGAATTCTATAAAATGCTAAATGCACCCAATAGCAGCTGTTTGGGGACACCAGGAAGCCCCTTGCTAATCAACCTAACTGTCTTATTTTGTGCAGTGGATTGAGGATAAAGGGTTTATAGTATTGGCAGCATGGGGTGTATTGGGGAGCATTGATCCCTTGTAACTCTGGAGAGTATCCACAGAACTCCATGGGGCTCATTTATAAACATTGGGCAAATTTGCACGTGGGCAGTAACCCATAGCAACCACTTAGTTACTGGCTTTTTCAGCCAACTGCAGGTTGAACAATAAAAGCACTTCCCAGGTGCAAATTTGCCCAATGTTTATAAAGGAGCCCCCATGTATCTAATGGATAACCAGCTGGAGTCAAATAATGAAAAATGAAAACCAATTACAAATTGTCTCAGAATTTCACTCTCTACATCATACCAAAAGTTATCTGAAAGGTGAACAACCCCTTTAATCCACCTCTGTGCTTAGCAAATGAGGGACTTCCATGGGCATCAGAAAGTTCCCGGAAGGTGAGAGACGACTTATCCGTTGCAGGGAGCACAGGCACTAACTAGTGAGGGTTTCTTGTAGGGATGAACCGAATCCACTATTTGGGATTCTTGTGAACAGATTTGATTAGATTTATAATTATTTGCCTTCTTTTGACTCTTTCCAGCTTTCAAATGGGGGTCACTGACCCCATCTAAAACACAAATACTCTATAAGGCTACAAATGTATTGTTATTGCTACTTTTTATTACTGATCTTTCTATTCAGGCCCTCTCCTATTCATATTCCAGTCTCTTATTCAAATCAATGCATGGTTGCTAGGGGAATTTGACCGAATTCTGGATTCGGTTAGAATTCTGCCTTTTTCAGCAGGATTCAGCCGAATCCTTTTGTCTTGCCGAACCAAAACCTAATTTGCATATGTAAATTAGGGGTAGGGATGAGCAAATTTGAGCAGTTTTGTTTCGCCAAAAATTTGCCGTCTTTAATGGGCGTCAAAAACATTTTGCCGCGCGGCAAAACTTTATTGACGCACTTCTTTTTTTTTTTTTTTGACGCTCACTGCCATACAAGTCTATGGGTGTCATTACCACGGCGAAACAAGGTGAAAAAATTCGCCCACCCCTAATTAGGGGTGAGGAGGGAAATCACATAACTTTTCATCACCAAACAAGAAAGTGAATAAAATTGTCACACTTTTTCCTTTCCCGTCCCGATTTTGCATATGCAAATTAGGATTCGGTTTGGTATTCAGCCGAATCTTTCACAAAGGATTCGGCCGAATCCCAAATAGTGGATTCGGTGCATCCCTAGTAATTTGCACCCTAGCAACCAGAGGGCTGAAATTACAAACTGGAGAGCTGCTGAATAAAAAGCTAAATAAGTCAAAAACCACAAATAATAAAAAATGAAAACCAATTGCAAATTGTCCCAGACTTTTATTCTCTACATCATACTAACAGTTAATTTAAAGGGGAACAACCCCTTTAATATGGTCTCTCTGTATTACCGTGAAGGATTATTACATGTTATAATGTCACATTTGTTCCTATTCATGTCTCTATGTTCCTATTCATGTCTCTATGTTCCTATTCATGTCTCTATGTTCCTATTTATGTCGTCTTATTTTCTTTCATGTCTCTTGTCCTATTCATGGTCTCTATGTTCCTCATTCATGTTCTCTATGTTTCCTATTTATGATCTCTATGTTCCTATTCATGTATCTATGTTCCTATTCCATGACTCTATGTTCCATTCATGTCTTATGTTCTATTTATGTTCTCTATGTTACCATATTCCATGTCTATGTTCCTATTTTATGTCTCTATGTTCCTCATTCATCCGCTCTATGTTCCTATTCCATGTCTCTCATGTTCCTATTCATGACTCTATGTATCCTTATTCATTGTCTCTATGTTCCTATTCATAGTTGCTCTCACTGGTTTCCTATTCATGTCTCTATGTTCCTATTTATGTCTCTTATGTTCCTATTCATTGTCTCTATGTTCATATTCATCGTCCTCCGTATGTTCCTATTCATGAGTGTCTCTATGTTCCTAATTCCTATCCATGTCTCTATGTTCCTATTCATGTCTCTATGTTCCTATTCATGACTCTATGTTCCTATTCATGTCTCTATGTTCCTATTCATGTCTCTATGTTCCTATTCATGTCTCTATGTTCCTATTTATGTCTCTATGTTCCTTATTCATGTTATGTTCCTATGTCCTATTTAGCTCTATTTCCTATTTCATGACTCTATGTTCCTATTCATGACTCTATGTTCCTGATTCATGTCTCTATGTTCCTATTCATGTCTTCTATGTCCTATTTCATGTCCTATGTTCCTATTATGTCTCTAATGTTCCTATTCAGTGTCTATGTTCCTATTCATGTCTCTATTGCCTATTCATGCTCTATGTTCCTATTCATGTCTCTATTTCCTATTCATGTCTCTATGTTCCTATTCATGTCTCTATGTTCCTTATTCATTGACTCTATGTTCATCATGTCTCTATGTTCCTATCATGTCTCTATGTTCCTATTCATGTCTCTATGTTCCTATTCATGTCTCTATGTTCCTATTCATGTCTCTATGTTCCTATTCATGTCTCTATGTTCCTATTCATGTCTCTATGTTCCTATTCATGTCTCTATGTTCCTATTCATGTCTCTATGTTCCTATTTATGTCTCTATGTTCCTATTCATGTCTCTATGTTCCTATTCATGTCTCTATGTTCCTATTCATGACTCTATGTTCCTATTCATGTCTCTATGTTCCTATTCATGTCTCTATGTTCCTATTCATGACTCTATGTTCCTATTCATGTCTCTATGTTCCTAGCTTGTCTCCAGTACAATGTGCCTCCCCTCTGGGATAACCCCCTAGGAAATATCATGCCAACAGCTTCCTTAGATAAGGGCAAATAACACAGCCGCAGATTGGCTGGAGCGTTTCACGCTGGGATACGACCTGATAAACCCCAGCCTTGCACAGATGTTCAAATATTTTCCTTTTAGCAGTGTGTTTCATGTACTTGCAGAATATGTGCAGCAGAACAAGAAAAACCCCCAAAAACAATAGCCTCGTTTTTCATTTTCAACAACAAAACCTGAGCCAACAACTTTGAGTTAACTATCAAGGGTCGAATTTCGAATTTAAAATTTTCGAAAATCGAATTCAAAAAGACCAACCTAAATGAAGTCGAAGTTTATTTTTTTTGGTCTGTTGTTGATCAAAAGGTCAGTTTTCGAATCGTAACAGCGCATTCGATCGAATTCGATTCTAAGTTTTTCCAAAAAAAAAAAACCTTCGAATTTTCAAAGTCCACCAATTGACTCCAAGTAGGTTCTAGGAGGTCCCCCATAAGCTACAACAGCAATTCGGTAAGTTTTCGATGGCGAATGGTCGAAGTCTGATTTTTAAAATTTTGAAATTCTAATTTTCTAATTCAAAACGAATTTGGACTATTGCCTGGTCGAAGTACACAAAATTTAACTCTAAATTCTAATTTTTTTAATTCTAATTTTCACCTCGACCTTTGATAAATCTGCCCCTTAGTATGATGTAGAGAGTGATATTCTGAGACAATTTGCAATTGGTTTTAATTTTTTATTATTTGTGGATTTTGAGTTATTTAGCTTTTTATTCAGCAGCTCTCCAGTTTGCAATCTGGTTGCTGGGGTCCAAATTACCCTAGCAACCATGCATTGATTTGAACAAGAGACTGGAATATCAATAGGAGTGGTCTAAATAGAAACATGAATAATAAAAAGTAGCAAAAACAAATTTGTAGCCTTAAAGAGAATTTGTTTTTAAATGGGGTCGGTGACCCCCCTTCTGAAAGCTGGCAATAAAAAGGCAAATAAGTCAAAAACTATGAAAATGAAGGCCAACTGAAAAATTACTTAGAATTGGACATACTCTAACATACTAAAAGTTTAATTTAAGGTGAACCATCCCTTTAAAGGACCAGTAACAACTTTTTTTTAAATCTCGTTAGTATACATTAAAAAAAAACCAGAGAGACAAATTAAACATTAAAATCGTGGGGGGCGTGGCCGGATGCTGGGCTGAGGAGACGTGCTGCGGCGGAGCTCCGCTCTATAATAATCCTGTGTGCCATATATATAGGAGCAGCGGTGACCGAAAAGTAGCAGGTTAACCTCCATTAACTTACCGAAAGCAGCAGCAGTCCACAGGTATGCGTAGAAACGCTCCCAAAGGGAAATCCGACGCTGCAGCGCGGCTCGAGCAGTTTGCCCGCGCTCCAAATCAAAAATGGCGGCGGTCCGTTCGCACAGCCCCAAAAACAATGCGCTTAATGCACAAACACCTGCACAAACACCTGCACTGAGCCCCTGCAAAAACAAATGAGCCACAGGAAGTTGGGGCCCAAGAGGACCCGACACCCACAGACCTCATGGCGGCCATCCTACAGTGCCAGAACACTCTGTCCACTACCTTTACCTCCAAACTGGAGGAACTTAAGGTTGATCTCTCCCTGATAAAACAAGATCTACAAACAATAAGGGAGCGGACAAGTCGTGCAGAAGGCAGGATAAGCGAACTGGAGGACAGTACAGCCTCCTTGCCGGAAGATATAAGGCTCCTGCATCGCCAGCTACTGGCTACTACCGATAGACTAGAGGACATGGAAAACAGGCAAAGGCGGTCCAATATTCGTGTGGTGGGGCTTCCAGAAAGATGTGAGGGGGCCAATCCTGAATCCTTTGCGGAATCATGGCTGAAAGAAATCCTCGGCGCAACAATCTTCTCTGCACAATATGTGGTTGAGAGGGCCCACAGAGTCCCGACCAGACCTGGCCCACCGGGGGCACCTCCTCGCCCATTTCTCATGAAACTACTAAACTACAGAGATCGGGATGCGGCCCTACGTGAGGCAAGGAACAAGGGAGAGATACAATATGCCGGAGCCAAAGTCTCACTTTATCCCGACTACTCCGCAGCGGTGCAGAGGAAGAGAATGTCATACACCGGGGTCAAGCGAAAGCTCCGGGACCTGGGAATTACCTACTCCATGCTGTTTCCAGCAAAGCTCAGAGTGATCGAGGGAGACAAGCCGATATTTTTTGATCGGTCCGAGGAGGTTCTGAATTGGCTCGAACGCCGGCCAAGAGGTAACCGTAGCCCACGTGCCCAATAACCTGTCCCCCTTGTTTGGGGGGTTAGCCTTGAGAGGCTAAGCCCTGGGATTTCTTCTTCCACCCTGTGTTTCCCTGCATGGCCTGTACTTATTGCCCATTGGACCACCTCCTTACACAAACACTATGAATACAAGTTGTTCCCTGATAGTTGCTGCGTCCCTCATCTGAACATGGCACACATGGGACAAATGGCCGTTTGTTTCCGGAATTGCTGGTGGGGGGGGCGGGCCCCTAGAAGCGGAGAGGGAGCTACTTTGACATTGGTTATTATGATGGCCGGAGGTAGGGGATTATTTGGGACTTAATCCTGCAGTACCCGGGGTAAGAGCTGCTCACAATGTTGCGCAGTCAAGGATTCGGTCTAAAAAGGTCACTGCTGCTGACTCACTTTAAATCACAGAGCGAGTTTGGTCTGCTGCCCGTTGGGTTTGTTGTTCAAGTTACTCAGAGTTCCACACGCCCTGGAACGAGAGATAGTTTGGGAGTGATGTATCTCCAAGTTAGGGGGAGGATACCGGGAGGGGGGAATTCTACTCGGGCAAGTTTTACTATCTGTCTTTTTCTAACTCTTTTTTTGATGTTATGTGGATGCCAGATATACACGGATTCATTGTGCCATTTGAATGTCTATTATGATATGTCTACACTACGGGTTTCTGCTCTAGGGAAGGGGCTCAGGGTTATCCCACTCATTCATGCTTCTTGCAGATGCAATGGCGGTACAACAAAAGTTTAACTTACTATCATGGAATGTCAGGGGTTTAAATGACAGAATCAAAAGGTCTGTGGTGCTGGAACAGATTAAGAAAGCGAATGCAGACCTTATTATGTTACAGGAAACCCACCTCGTGGGTCAGAAGGTTAGGGCCCTGAAGAGATGTTGGGTTGCAAAAGTTTACCATGCAGAATTTTCCAACTATTCCAGGGGTGTGGCCATATTGATTAGGAAAAACCTAAACTTTACGTTAGAAAAGATAATGACAGATGGTTTTGGGAGATTTATAATTCTGAAAGGACAAGTGGACGGCTCCACATTTATATTTGTCAATGTTTACCTGCCGCCACCTGCGGATTTACAAATTCTTAATGAGATTCTACATAAGGTTGCTAAGTTGGGAAGCTTCCCTATGATCTGGGCGGGGGATTTTAACATGGTTCCTGACCCTGGCCTCGACAGGCTGAGACCCATTGCCAGTGACAACAAAGCTTTTGCGCAGTGGTTAGACGCAACCGGCCTTATAGACTCATGGAGATGGAGGAATCCGTACCTCCAGCAGTTCTCGTGCTATACTTCCTCCTCTTCGGCGCTGTCCAGGATCGACCTCATCTTGGTCAGTGCCGAGGTGTTACAGGCCATGGAAAATGTATTTTTTGCCACGCGAGTGTGCTCTGATCACTCCCCAGTAATAATGTCATTGCAGGGAAGGGACCCTGGGGTCACACGGAATTGGAGACTCCCCCCTAAATGGATCTCCAACGATAAAGTAGAGGAGAAATACGCCCCACTGCTTGAGGCCTACTGGCAGGAAAATCAAGGCAGTGCCTCCGCAGATATAGTATGGGATGCTTGCAAAGCCCACACAAGAGGTACATATATCTCTCTGATATCGTCTGTGAGGAGGGAGCATGATGCAAAACTAGACGTGGCCAGGGCGGAACTATTCGCCCTTGAATCCGATCTAATAGCCCACCCTACAGACGGTATCAAACAGGATCATGCGGCTGCCCAGAGACGTATAAACCTGTTGGTAACCGAAAAAGCCTCCCAGAATGAAATATATAGGAAAGCCGCGTGGTTTGATAAGGGGGACAAAAATGGGAAGTTACTTGCCTTGCTAGCAAAGGGGGATGTCCCACATACGGTTATACAGGGAATTATGGGGGATGATGCTGTTCTGATCACTGACAGGCCGCATGTGGTAAATAGGTTTCATAAACACTATCAAAGCAGCTATGCTGCTCCTCCATCACATACACCCCAGGAACTTCAGGCATACATTGATAAAATACCAATCCCACGCCTAGATCAACAACTGATAGGGGAATTGGAGGCTGACCTGGCTGAGGAGGAAATAGCTGAGGCTATCGCTGACATGCCGGCAGGAAGGTCCCCTGGACCAGACGGTATCCCAACGGAGTGGTACAAAAAACACGGGACGACTTTAACTCCCAAGCTTTGTGCGCTCTTTAACAGAGTATTGCCAGACACTCCACTTCCAGACTCTTGTTATATGGCCCATATAATTCTGATTCCCAAAGTCGGAAAACCACTTGACAGTTGTGATTCGTACCGCCCCATCTCCCTGCTGAACTGTGATACTAAAATTTTTGCAAAAGTGCTAGTTAATAGAGTAAAAAGGGTAATAACTGAATTGGTGCACCCAGATCAGACTGGCTTCATGCCAAACAAGGCCACCGACATTAATATTAGGAGATTGTTCAATAACTTAGCCCTTGATCACATCAACAGTGGGAACAGGATAGTGGTGTCCTTGGACACGGCAAAGGCCTTTGACACGGTGTCTTGGGAGTACCTTTGGGTAGTCTTGGGCAGATTTGGATTTGGGCAGCGTTTTCTGGGTTGGATAAAGGCATTATACTGCAAACCGGAAGCCAAGGTTTTAGTTAATGGTATACTTACACAGGCAATACGGCTCGAAAGGGGGACTAGGCAGGGATGCCCCCTCTCCCCTTTGCTGTTTGCTCTAGCAATAGAGCCTCTGGCAGTGAAACTAAGGGAAGCCCAGGAGGTGGAGGGACTTCTGGTAGGTAACATAACGGAAAAGGTGTCGCTGTACGCAGACGACATGCTCCTCTACCTGGCTAATCCTGGTAGAGCCTTAGAGGCAGCCCTGAATCTTATTGAGGAGTTTGGGAAATATTCGGGCCTTGCGTTAACAGAGCCAAATCTGTGATATTTCCAATCGACCCGCTACCCATTGGTTCACCAACACAAATTTGTCACCTACAAGTCCTGCAGAAGTTTAAATATTTGGGAATAAACATCCACAGGGACTACAAGAAATTTGAGGAGAATAACCTGACCCCAATTGTGGAGGCTTTGAAGGCCAAGACTGAGGTCTGGCGACAGCTGCCCCTTTCCCCCCCGGGTAGGGTTAACCTATTTAAAATGGTGTTCCTACCCAAGTTCTTGTATGTATTCCACAACTCGCCTATCCTACCACGAAGTCAATGGTTTACATACATAGACTCCATACTGAGGAGGTTCATATGGGCGGGGGAGCACCCACGTATGAGTTTCAACGTATTGCAGGTCCCGGTGACATGTGGGGGACTGGCGCTCCCTAATCTCAAGTTATATTTCTTGGCCAGTCAATTAACCTATGTGCACTGGTGGATGGTACCCCAAAATGACAACCCCTCTACTATACTGGAAGCTGCTAGCATGGGGTCTTTGGAAGCGTTGTCCAAACTGCCATATCGGGGTCCCTCAGAGTACTATAAAATTACTACACCTATGGCTACAGTGGCCGAGGTATTTAAGAAAAGCCTCAAACATGTCCACAAGGCGAGGACAGTGTGGTCCCCCTGGACACCTATTTGGGGCAATGGTATGCTCTCACACTTTGGCTCAATACCTGATATTAATACCTGGGCATCTAGAGGAATTAAAACACTTGGGGACATCATAGAGAATGGGGACATCGAGGGGTTCCAAAACCTAAAAGAAAGATTTCAGCTACCCAACTCTATGCTTTTTAGGTATCTACAACTTAGACATGCATTCAGAATGCAGTTTCCCACCCCACCCATCGATTTGATGGACACCACACTGGAGAAATATTTACGAAGGGTGGATCTTAAAAAACCAACGACTTGGTTCTATACCATTCTGTGCCAGGCTTCCCCAGACCCCCTAGCCAAGGTAAAGCAGATGTGGGTTAGGGATATTCCTGATTTGGAGGATGAGATGTGGGATGACGCTCTGAAGCAGATACCGGTTATCACTATGTCAGTCAGAGACAGATATATCCAGGCAAAATTCTTCAACAGAGTGTATCTAACCCCTCACAGGTTGGCTAGGATATATCCCTTAACCCCAGACCATTGTGTCAAATGCTTACAGGAAGTCGGCACATTTTTGCATGTTTTCTGGTCCTGCCCCCATATCCAAAGGTATTGGGGGGAAGTTCTACACCATATCTCTGCCACATTGAGGGTCCCATGTATAAAAAATCCTCGGATATGTCTATTGGGGGTTGTGGATGATCTTGGCATGCAGGCCGGTGTTAAATTATGCTATCTCCAGTTGTTGTACTATGCTAAGAAAGCCATTTTACTACAGTGGAAGTCCACGGTTCCTCCATCTTTAGGCTTCTGGAGAAATTTGGTCAATGATTCCCTTCCAAACCAAAAAATTACCTACATAGCTCGGGGATGCCCCAAAAAATTTGAGAAGGTTTGGGCCCAGTGGTTTGGACATGGAGGACACTAGCTAAAAAATAAAATAATTAAAATTAAATTATGATATGTTGCTCTCAAGCTGTTAGATAACGACAACAACAGAACACATGTAATGGCACGGATTTTGTATTTATTATGGCTCCAAAGATGTACAATGTCAATCTTGCTGTTCTTTTCTCTCTCTTCCTTTCTTTCTTTTCTTTCTTCTTTTCTTCCTTTTTCCTTGTTGAAATGAAAATAAAAACTTTTAAAAAAAAAAAAAAAAAAAAAACATTAAAATCGTAAAGTCTTTATTAAGAAATAACATACAGAAACCCCGCTTGTGCTCCTCTTCAGAAAGTGATCGGGCGATCCATCGATTTCTCCTCCCTGCCTTCCTTATAGGAGATAGACAGGAAGGAGAAATCGCGTGCCGCATGATAGATCATCGCCCTGTCGCCTTTTCGGAAGAGGAGCAGAAGCAGAGTTTCGGTAAGTTATTTCTTAATAAAGTCTTTGCGATTTTAAAGTTTAATTTGTCTTGGTGCTGGTTTTTTTTTTTTTAATGTATACTAACGAATTTTTTTTAAAAAAAATCTTTTTGATGTTACCGGTCCTTTAAGGGGTCATTTATAACCACACGAATTTCTGGCCGCCTTAGGGACATGGAGCTAACATAAAGGTGGCCATACACGGGCTGCATTGGGGTATTAATAATAAGTGACAGTCTGAATCGGCTTCCATTATTATCTAATTGTTAATTTAAATTCTCAATATCAACTCGATAACGTCCAGCTCAAGGTGAACATATGGAGGAAAGATTCACTCATTTGGCCAAATAAACGGGGCACCAGTTTTAGTGACTCACCAATCAGCTGGTCACATTTCTTCATCCCCAGTTTCAAGGGCGGTATCTGAATGGTTACTATTGGTTATTGGACCTGGCGCAGATTTCATTTATATCATCCCATGTGTTCTGACTTGGATCCTGCACCACCAGCAAGGGAAGGGGTCTCATTGGGTTTCCATAAGGGTCGTACATTTACTCACCATACAATCAGGTGTGAAGTCTGAACCCAGTCCCCCCTAATAATAAAGACACCCCACAACTTGTAAAGATTTTTTTTAGGCTCAGCATTTCAATCTGATGTTACTTTAAGAAGGGGTTGGATGGTGTTTAGCAAGTGAGGGAATACAGGGTTATGGGAGATAGCTCATAGTACAAGTTGATCCAGGGACTAGTCCCATTGCCATTATGGAGTCAGGAAGGCAGGAACTTGATGAATGAGTGTCTTTTTTTCAACCAAACCTCCTCCTACTACTCCTCCTACTACTCCTCCTCACTACTACTACTCCTATTCCTACTCCATTACAACACTTGTATGAATGGATTGAAATATTCAAGGCTGTTCTCATAAACGACACACTTCACTCATTGCCATTAATGCCGTAGTTCCCCTTTAGGGCAGAGACGCGCTCAGATTCGGGGAGATTCTAAGAACAAATCTCTTCTTTAGGTCAAATAATCTCCCCGAACTGTCTCCAGCCGGCTAGAATGCAAATCGCCTCAGGAGGAAACTTCGGGCGACTTCAGAAAACGAAGTGCTCCGAGTGCCATCCCAGCGGAGATTTAGATTCAAGCCGGTGGGAGGCAGTTCGGGGAGATTAGTCGCCCCAAAGAAAAGGTGATTTATCGCCGGCCGACTACATCTCCCCAAATCTGAGCGTCTCTGCCCTTATAGTAACTTTTATTATGTTATAGGAAAACATTTACCTATTACTAGCAACTTTTCAATTTTATAGTTTTGAATTATTAGTCGTCTTCTCTCTTTCTAGCTGTCAGATGGGAGTCGCTGACCCCAGCAGCCAAAAAACGATTGCTCTGTGAGGCTACAATTTTGTTGTTATTGTTACTTTCTATTAATTATACTTCCACTCAGACCGTTTCCTATTCATATTCCAGTCTCTCGTTTAAACCTCTGCCTGGTTACTAGGGTAACCAAAGTACAAAAAAGGGTTAGAGGCGCACACCCACACCCAACAAAATAAATGCGAGGTGCAAGCCTAACGGGACTCCCCAACAGTCACCAAAACATGGTAGACATTCAGAAAAATTGAAGATTGCACAAAAATGAATCCATTTTTATTCCATAGAAAAGTTAAAATATTGGTGCAACGCGTTTCAACCACTAAAGGTCTTCATCAGTACCATTTATGTTTCTCTTCGCCCCTCTGGAAGTATGCCTATGCCTGGGCTCTATCAAAAATGGATTACAAATATACCTGATTTAACTCAGGAGCAATGGACTGACATTCTGGCCAACTCTCTCTCCCCGTTGATACGGGCCCGCGATAGATTGATTCAATTTAAATACTTACACAGAGCCTATTATTCTCCAGCCGTGCTTCACAGGATGAACCCCGCATTCCCTGATGTTTGCAACCGCTGCAAGGGTTCTCAAGCTGACTTTTTCCACCTGACCTGGAAGTGCCCCTTAATCGAGGGATTCTGGACGGAAATTGCTTCCTACATTTCCCACCTTATGGCTCTACCAATAGAAGTGCACCCGACAGTGCTGTTACTCAATTACCTTGCGGATACAGTTACCTCCCGTACAGAAAAAACGCTCCTCACCTTCCTCCTTTTTTATGCCAAAAAGGCTATTGCTATTAAGTGGAAAGATGATCATCCACCTACCATTGCTTTCTGGATTACCCTAGTGGAGCAAGCGCTCCCGATTCTGGAACAAGTATACTACTCGAGGGGATGTCCTGCTAAATTTAACACTATCTGGACATTGTGGATACTCCAAAATGAGTCTTACTCGGCTAGGGAACCGGACTCCTCTCAACTTACACTTGAGTGGTTACTGGACCCAAACTGTGACTGAGTTACTGGATCTCGTCAGGGCATGTCTGATGGACTTTGAGGGCAAAAAGGCAGATTCTGTAATTGCTGTGTCCGCATATGACTAGATATGATTCCTAAGGCGTTGTATGTGTGTGATACTTTGGGTCTCCCTCCTCCATGCCTACACTTTCTTCCTTTCTTCTCTTTCTCTCTTGCTTCGTGCTTCCCGCCTCTTTATTGTTTCCCCGGGGTGTTATTGAAAAATCACTGGCGCAATGTGTCCTTAACTTTTCCTTTTATTATTATGCAACAAGTTTGTATCACTCTGTGTTTTGGACTGTGTGCTGGTAACAAATAAAACTTTAAAAAAAAAAAAAAAAGGTCTTCATCAGGGGCAAAATACTAAAATATAATAAGGAAAAAAGCAGATTTTTCCTTTTCTTTATTATATTTTTGTATTTTGCCCGTTACTAGTTTAAACTGCACCCTAGCAACCAGCTACCTGCTGAAATTCCACACCCATCAGCTGCTGAACAAACAGCTAAATAATTCAAACACCACAAAAAAAGAAAAAAAAAGAAACCAAACTGCAAACAGACTTAGGATATGAATGTCTACATTATACTAAAGTAACAGTAGTAACAGGCAAAATACAAAAATATAATAAAGAAAATGAAAAAGCAGCTTTTTTCCTTATTATATTTTTGTATTTTGCTCCTGATGAAGACCTTTATTGGTTGAAATCGGTGCGATTCGTTTTCCGAAGTCGCCTCAGGAGGAAACTTAGGAAAATGAAGTGCCATCCCGGCGGCGATTTAGATTAAAGATGGCGGGAGGCAGTTCGGGGGGAGATTAGTCGCCCAAAGAAAAGGCGATTTATCGCCGGCCGACTAAATCTCCCCAAATCGGAGTGTTTCTGCCCTTATAGTAACTTTTATTATGTTATAGGAAAACATTTATCTTTTACTAGCAACTTTTCAATTTTATGGTTTCTAATTATTAGTCGTCTTCTTCTCTCTTTCTAGCTGTCAGATGGGAGTCGCTGACCCCAGCAGCCAAAAAACGATTGCTCTGTGAGGCTACAATATACTAAAAGGCAAACCAGCAGTTTAAGGGTACATGTAGCATGAATATATTCATGGCACTAAATGTCGTCTTCTACTTAGATGCCAGAAAGCCCTGATGCCCACACCATCGTGCCAAGATAACGGGGGGAGCTCTAAAGTTTTGTGTTACTGCCACATTTTCAAACAGAAAAGACAAAAACATGTTGAAAAAAAAAAAGAAATATTTATTTGAAGGAAATAGTAGTGAGTGGCTGCTGCCAAGTGTTTCATGGGGTACATTAATATAGCGGTGCTTATAGGGGGGCACATCCTAGCAGGGCGTCATGGCTGCCATTAACAACTCCATCTTGTAGACGAAATTCCTTCCTTCCATTTTGTTCCACTGAACTTCTTTGAAGGGTCCCCGGAGATACTGCCACTTATTCTCCTGCATGACGTCCCCCTTGGGCAGATCCTTGCACTGATTCCGAGGGAACTGCACCATCACCTTGCTGCCACTCTCAGGCCCGTTCCTCACTACAAAACAACATATACAGCAGGAGAAGTTAAAACTTTAGCGGTTTGGGGGGGTCCCTGCAGCCCCAGACTCGCTCTCTTAAGCTGGCCATAGACTCAAAGATCCGCTCGTTTGGTGATATGCCACTAACGGCATGGATATACCGGGGGTAATCCGAATTCGGCTGTATGGTCGAACGATCGAATTGCGATGCACCAAGGGGCTCAGACGGGTCGGTCGGGTAAAAACCAAACCTTCCCGATCGATATTGTGGGCAGATATCAATCAGCCCCCATACACAGACAGATAAGCTGTCAAATTGGTCTAAACGACTGATTTCGTCAGCTTTATCTGCCCGTGTGTGGCCACCTTTATACAGGCGCAGAACTACCAGAGGTGCAGGGGTGTGACTGCAGCAGGGCCAGCCCCCCATTGGGAGAGAAGAAGAGGGAGCACAGGATACACAGGTGAGCTGCAGATAGAGCAGAACTGAGGGACCAGCTGCACACACCAGGTGAAAAAGAAGGAGGAGGCGGGCAGGAGCCGAGGTGCAGAAGATGATCAGGCAGGAGGAGTGGGAGGGATGGGGGTGTGGCCGAGGTGCTGCTTGTGGATCGGGGTGCAGGGTGGGGACTCCCTAGTCTCTGGATCAGCCCCGCATTGTGATTGGCAGAGACCTCCCAATTCCTCCCAGTGTTTTCTGCTGACACCTGAGCTGCTGCTGTGTCTGCCCCAAATCACAGGAATATCACCAGTCTGTCTTCTGTCTCCCTCCTAGTGTAGGGCATTGCACTTATATCATTCCCCTATACGATTCCCTTTATATTCCCACCTTCCATTCCCCTTATACGATTCCCTTTCCCTTATACGATTCCCTTTATATTCCCACCTTCCATTCCCCTTATACGATTCCCTTTCCCTTATACGATTCCCTTTATATTCCCACCTTCCATTCCCCTTATACGATTCCCCTTATATTCCCACCTTCCATTCCCCTTATACGATTCCCTTTATATTCCCACCTTCCATTCCCCTTATACGATTCCCTTTATATTCCCACCTTCCATTCCCCTTATACGATTCCCTTTCCCTTATACGATTTCCTTTATATTCCCACCTTCCATTCCCCTTATACGATTCCCTTTCCCTTATACGATTCCCTTTATATTTCCACCTTCCATTCCCCTTATACGATTCCCCTTATATTCCCACCTTCCATTCCCCTTATACGATTCCCTTTATATTCCCACCTTCCATTCCCCTTATACGATTCCCTTTATATTCCCACCTTCCATTCCCCTTATACGATTCCCTTTATATTCCCACCTTCCATTCCCCTTATACGATTCCCTTTATATTCCCACCTTCCATTCCCCTTATACGATTCCCTTTCCCTTATACGATTCCCCTTATATTCCCACCTTCCATTCCCCTTATACGATTCCCTTTATATTCCCACCTTCCATTCCCCTTATACGATTCTCTTTCCCTTATACGATTCCCTTTATATTCCTACCTTCCATTCCCCTTATACGATTCCCCTTATATTCCCACCTTCCATTCCCCTTATACGATTCCCCTTATATTCCCACCTTCCATTCCCCTTATACGATTCCCTTTATATTCCCACCTTCCATTCCCCTTATACGATTCCCTTTATATTCCCACCTTCCATTCCCCTTATACGATTCCCTTTATATTCCCACCTTCCATTCCCCTTATACGATTCCCTTTATATTCCCACCTTCCATTCCCCTTATACGATTCCCTTTCCCTTATACGATTCCCCTTATATTCCCACCTTCCATTCCCCTTATATGATTCCCTTTATATTCCCACCTTCCATTCCCCTTATACGATTCTCTTTCCCTTATACGATTCCCTTTATATTCCTACCTTCCATTCCCCTTATACGATTCCCCTTATATTCCCACCTTCCATTCCCCTTATACGATTCCCTTTATATTCCCACCGATTCCCTTTATATTCCCACCTTCCATTCCCCTTATACGATTCCCTTTATATTCCCACCTTCCATTCCCCTTATACGATTCCCTTTATATTCCCACCTTCCATTCCCCTTATACGATTCCCTTTATATTCCCACCTTCCATTCCCCTTATACGATTCCCTTTATATTCCCACCTTCCATTCCCCTGATATGATTCCAGTAGAGTAACTACCAGGGGTGCAGGGGCTGCGACTGCACTGCATTAAAAAAAAAACATTATTCCAAAAAGTTGAAAGGGGCACTAAAAATATTGCCCGATCCTTGAAATTGCTGGGGGTATTATACATGAGCCACTGTGCCATCCTACTATGAGTTCTGGGGTATTATACATGGAATTGCCCCGGCTTTTATCCTGCTGTGAGTTCTTGGGGTAATTACACATAGAATTGCAACTGTGCCGTGCTGCTATGAGTTCTGTGGATATTATACAGGAGGTCCCCCCTGTGTTCATCTGACTATGATTTCTGGGGGTATTATACATGAGATTGTCACTGTGTCTATCCTGCTGTGATATCTGGGCAATTATACATTAAAATGCTACTGCGTTACTTCTCCCCAATGAGCGGAGCGCAAACAGTTAACAGAACCGCCTCCATAGATGTCCCAAACCCACCAATGCTGTTCCTGCTTCCCTGATTTTTAATTAGGATTCGGTTCGGGATTCGGCCAGGATTCAGCCTTTTTCAGCAGGATTCGGTCGAATCCTTCTGCCCGGCCGAATCCGAATCCTAATTTGCATATGCAAATTAGGGGCGGGGAGGGAAATTGCGTGACTTTTTGTCAGAAAACAAGGAATTAAAAATGTTTTCCCCTTCCCACTCCTAATTTGCATATGCTAATTAGGGTTTGGATTCGGTATTCAGCCGAATCTTTCACAAAGGATTCGGGGTTCAGCCGAATCCAAACAAGTGGATTCGGTGCATCCCTGTTTTTAATCACCGCAGTCTGCACCAGATTATTTTCACAATACTGGTACTGTGTTATAAAAATGTCATTTTATTTGAACAGCCACTGCTGTTCCGGCTCAAATAACTCCAGATTTTTCGACCACAAACAGTTAAGTGAAGCCATCCAAGTGTAAATGAATTACTGGCGCAATGATAATGACGAGAGGAGGAAGACTATAATCTGGTTCTGTTCCAAAGAGCTGACATTGAAGCATAATGCATCTTTGGAAAGCTCCGCCGGTGGAAAGAGTGGAGACAGCAGACTCCATTAAAGAACGCATTGTGTTATGAGAGCTAATGAGGCATTGAAAGGTCCAGAGGGGGGAAGGGAGGAATGGATCAACATTAAATATTTAGGCTGGGCCCATCCTCAATACGAGATTTGTTTCTGGGCAGCGGCTCATGAAAAACGTTGTTGTAGAGTTTGGGTTAACAAAAGGGCATGATCATCAGTAAAGTGGATGGAAGAGATTAGTAACAATAAAAGCTGAGCTCAGATATAATCCATCCAGTCTATAAAGTGGATATAGAGTTGGACTGACATTCGCTGGCTCAGCAAAACTGTCACATTCCATAAAGTGCAGTAAGAGAGACCCTAACATTAAAGGTCAAGTAGGATGAACTGATCCATTCATAATCAGTGCCTCAAGCCTCTGCTAATGGGGAGGGGCTCATTTATCAATACTGGGCAAATTTGCCCATGTGCAGTTACCCATAGCAACCAATCAGTGATTACGTTTTTTCAAGCCAACTGCAGGAAGAAGAATAAAGGCAACAATTAGTCTGGCTGTTGTGGGCTACTGCCCAGCGTTGATGAATCAAAGTGTCGTCATGCTTCAGCCAGTATCTTGGAACCTGGGGCTTCCCAAATAACAGGATCTTTCTGTAATTTGGATCTGCATAAATTAAGTGTATCAAAAAAAAAAAAAAATCACTTAAACCGTATTGTGTTGCCTCTCATTATATCTTAGTTCGATCACAAGGTGCATTCTTTTTGTTACAGGGGAAAAGGATATTGATTTTAAAATTTGAATTGCTTAAAGGAGAATTAAACCCTAAAAATGAATAGGGTTAAAAATGTCATATTTTATACACTGAACTTATTGCGCGAGGCTAAAGTCTCAGCTTGTCAATAGCAGCAATGATCCAGGACTTCAAACTTGTCACAGGGGGTCACCATCTTGGAAAGTGTCTGTGACACTCACATGCTCAGTGGGCTCTGATTGGCTGTTGAGAAGCTAAGCTTAGGGCTCGTCACTAATTATCCAACAGAAAATGAGCTTCCCCTGTAATATAAGCTGATGCTACAGGTTTGCTGATTATTAAATTCTAATTGCACTGGTTTCTGTGCTGCCATGTAGTAATTATCTGTATTAATTACTAATCAGCCTTATATTGTGACATTTCTATTCTATGTGTACTGTATATTGTGAGTGGGTCCCTAAGCTCAGTAAGTGACAGCAGCACAGAGCATGTGCAGTGAATCAGCAGAAAAGAAGATGGGGAGCTACTGGGGCATCTTTGGAGACACAGATCTTTACTGCTAAAGGACTGTGGTTGCCTTGGGCTGGTACAGAAGCACAAAACATAATGTACAACATTTCTAGCTACTTCTTTAGTTGAGCTTTGGTTCTCCTTTAAAATGGAGTCTATGGGAGACAACCTCCATCTCTGGGTAGGAATTGTGATGTTTTCATTTTTAAATATTTTCTTTTGCAGTGAGTCTCTGATATTAGCTACCGACTCTTCATCTATACGGACAAATCTGTGGTCTGCCTAATGAATTTCTGCCCAAAAATTAGACATCAAATGATCGAATCCCTTGGCTTAACAGAACTCAATTGTCTCCTACTGTGACCAGAGAATTGTCCCAGATGGACTTGGTATAAAAGTAGATGTATTGTATGCTTATAGGGCACCTGTTGGGCAAAAATATTTTTACTCCCACCAAAGGTGGAAAAAAAATTGCCCCCAGCCAGCGCTAGGACACTTGCACCGGAGGGAGCTCCCAGCCTTGTTGGCAGAGCTTTTGGCGTCACACGCATTCGCATAATGGGCAAATAGCTGCATTCCCTCATTATTCGCATGCATGTGCCCCAACATGGTCAGCTCCCTCCCGGTGCTGGTGGCCTAGCATTAAAAGGGGGGCAATTTATTACTCTCAATCGGAGTGTGGGCCTCTATTAACCTGCGACTTTAGTTGGGGATTGTATTTTTGCCCAAGAGGTGCCCTTTAAGGCAAGGGCCACACCATATGGATATCGACCTGCAAAGGAATACAGTATTGACTCCCACACTCCTCCTCTTCTACTGCGCTGCCTGCACCCAAATACATAACCTTTGCTCGGGTGCAGTCAGACGTGGCGGATTTCAGCAGCAAAATCCACGGCATCGGTCTGTACTTGAGCGGAGGTAATGATTTAGGGTGCAGGCAGAGCAGCAGAAAAGGAGGAGCAGTGGGGGAGTTAATACTCAGTTGCATCTCTCCTCAGACCAATAGACTCTAGTGTGTGTGAATTAGATATGTGCCTTAGAATGTAAGCTCCACTGGGGTAGGGACTAATGGTAATGATGTATAAACTTTATAAAGAGCTGTTACTATATAAATACATACGGTATAGGGCAGAGCCAGTTCTAGAGCCAGTCAGCCATAGAAGCAGATAAGCGGGTACCCAGACTCACCAGAAATCGCATAGTCTCCATTAGGAGAGGTCACTGTGATTGAAGATGCATTTCCAATGGTTTCTACTTGGCCAAGTCCAACGTGATTACTGAAGCTCAGCAAGTGCCAGCCCATCACTTTCGCCAACTGCTGAACGGCCAGAACCTGGTGCTGTGACATCTGGCACAAAAAAAAAAAACAACACATTTTTATTTCTGCAATGCTTCATATAAATCATCTATACGATACTATATCAAACTATAGTACGTCCACTGTAATGTGCTGTGATTGGCCAAGAGTGAGGCAGCTTGTACCTGTGACAGGAGGAAATCCTGCAACTCTTGTTCTTGGTGGGACAATGTGATGACTCGGCCATCCCGATGTACCACTCTGATCTGATCCACCCCCATGTTCAGCTGCAGTTGAATAGACCTGGTTCAAATGACACAGACATGAAATGTTATGTAATATATATGTTATGTACTATATTATACCCAGGTCAGGGGCGTAACTACAGAGGAAGCAGACCCTGCGGCTGCATGGGGGCCCAGGAGGTACAGGGGGCCCCATGAGGCTCTCATTGATGAGCAATTTGAACATATATTGGTAAAACAGGACAAACACTGGATATGTTGGGGGCCCTAAAATTAATTTGCTGTGGGGCCCAGCAACATCAAGTTACGCCACCGACCCAGATACATCACTACTAGGTCATGTCCTTACCATTATATCTTTGTTTGCATAAGCTGCTGTAACCTGGGTTCAGTGACGGGCTCATGCTGACCGGGTGCCCCAGGAAACCCAGCCAGCCGAGACAACCCTTCCGCCGCACACATAGGAAGCGCGCGCATGCGCACTGACCGCACACATAGGAGACGCGCACGTGCGCACTAACCGGTTGACCTCTCCAGGTACGCTCTCCCCTCGTGTACGCGCGCATGTGCACAAACAGGCGCATGGACTGGAGAAGAGCGGCACTCACTGGACTAGGGGTAGATAGCAGTGAAAGGTATGTGCCTGGCGCCCCTCAAGCTTTGCGCCCTAGGCACGTGCCTACTTTGCCTACCCCTAGTTCCGGCCCTGCCTGGGTTTTAGTAGTAAAGTCCTAAACTTGAATAGGCTGAAAATACCCCATCTTATAATATACATTTACTTATAAATGTATTACCTACTGCCCCAGTGTTTCATACATATTATATGAATATTTATGCTTGTTGATATGAGTGGGCACAGCCTTCATTGCTCTTATGAGGTCAACGCATCCAAAGACATGGGAAGGTCCCCAGACATAGGGAGATAAAAGTGCTGAATGGGTCTAAATCAGAAGAATCAATCCTCCCATGTGCGGCCACCTTAGTGTAAGATTCCCTACAGTGGTCAAACTCTAGAAAGCAAGTAACAGGGGACTAATGTCACTGACTATGCAGCATGGCAGTATAGTCCTAAAGTATAGTCTGAGACCTGAGTTCAGCTCCCTTTAGCAAGAGTCCTACCCACTCAGAAGTCATATTCCAATATGTTGCACTGATGAGATCTAACAAGATGGGAACAGGCTGTCTGCAAGTTTGGATATATGGCTCTGAGCTATAAGGCTGTATCTGTCCTATAAAACCAGCGGTTCTGGATGCATAGTTGGCCAAAGGGACATAAAGGAGTGATTTGCATGTCTGCGCCGACCATGCCTTATGTGAGAGTTAACGTCTCATTTTTGGTATTAAAGGAGACATTTTGTGTAAAAAATAAGAATGTACCAGAAGATATAGAAGAACTGTGCTTAAAAAAGTATTGTTTGGGGTTACCCGCGCAGGACTCCAGTTTGAGGCTGATTTATTGAATATTTCTGCAAAAACCCTAATAATCCTTCCCTTCTCCCTGAATTCCCAGGCCGACTGCACTGTAGGAGAGGAACCAATCAGCAGCTAGCAGGACCTGATAGGGAACTGAATCCCGTTTGTGCTTGTGTGACTGCAGGGCTGTGATTGGCTGTCCCCCTCCTACTGTGCTTCTGGCAGGGACCGTAAGGACACACCCACCCCTCATTTGAAACACAGACAGAGACCAGTGAACATCTACAGGGAGCTACAAGGGGCTATTTTTAAAGATAATATAAAATTTTTAGCACCATGTAAAACAACACCATATATTACTCATGATTGCCTACAAAATTAGGGTTTTTTCAAATATCGTATATGTCTCCTTTAAGGCAGTGCTATGTTTATAGTATGAGGCAAGTAAATACCACCTATTATCAGAAGGCTTTATACTGCATGTTGTGCATGTGAAGGGATTTTTGGCTCCTTTTAACCCTTACCAGTATAGGCTCTTTGCTTTAGCAATATAACAACCTGTGCTGCTCTCTGGACAGAGAAAAAAAAAACAAACTGAAAAGCTTACAAGAGCAATGTAACTCACTTGCAGATCTGTTCGTAGCCCTGAGATGTGATTAAAACTTTCACACTGGACTCGTACACGTCGTTAATACTGGACCAATGGGCCTGGATTTGGGGATCTTCAATTCGGCTGGCAAGGCTGTCAATAGTCCGGGCAGTTCTACAAACAAACACGAGATAAGTGTTACTTTAAGGGCAGAGACACACACTGCGATTCGGGGAGACTAGTCGCCCTGCGCCTAACCTGGATGGCACTCGGAGTGCTACATTTTCCGAAGTCGCCCGAAGTTGCCTCATGAGGAAACTTCGGAAAACGAAGCGCTCTTAGTGCCATTCCGCTGACGATTTACATTCTAGCCAGTGGGAAGCAGTTTGGGGAGATTAGTTGCTCCAAAGAAGAAGAGATTTGTTGCCGGGCGACTAATCTCCCCGAATCGCAGGGTGTCTCTGCCCTAAAAAAATGCAAGGTACTGCTGATCAATTCCACCTACAGATGGGACCACTCCAAACATGCAGGCATATGAAATCAGAGCGGAGGACTGCAGATAACGCTTCCATTGCAAAGCACTCACCTGCGCCTAAGGAAGATGTGTTTGGCTTGTTTGATGATTTTCTCCAGCAGACCTTCACTTTGCTGCATGGAACCAATATCATTCTTATCAAAGGCCTGCGGCCCTGCTAGACGCATTCTCTTGTAGCCAAAGGGGGCACTGGCAGGGTGGGGCATCACGTTGTTACTTAAAGTCTGCGCATGAAACTGACACAATAAGAGGCTATTAGACCATCTGACTGCTTCAACACTGAAACTAAAGGGGAACTGTTGCGAAAATTTAAATTTAATATAAGCTTCATCATACTAAATAATAAATATTGTAAATCAGCAATCCGGAAGGCAGAGAAAGGAAATGAAGAGTGCATAGCGGCAGAGGCTAAGACTAACCCCAAAAAGTTTTTTAAATATATTAGTAATAAAAAGATGCAGGTTGAGAGTGTTACTCCATTAAATAATGGTACCAATATGTTTGTAACAGATACAGAAAAGGCAAATGTGCTATATTAGTTTTAGACCAGCCCCTATATCTAATTTTTTCAAGATTTGCTCTTATCTGATATACCTATGGATTGGAGAAAAGATAATGTCATTCCAATATTTAAAAAGGGATTACAATCTCAGTCTGGCAATTGTAGGCCAGTAAATTTGACATCTGTGTTGGGCAAATTATTTGAAGGCTTGTTAAGGGATCACATTCAAAATGTTGTCCTAGTGAATGACATTAGGAGCGGCAATCAGCATGACTTTATGAAGGATAGGACATGTCAGACGATTTTGATTGCTTTTTATGATGAGGTAAGTAAGATGCTGGACAGTGGGGGGGGGGCAGTAGATTTGAATAAACTGTAGCTCACCAGTATCGGTTGTTTCTTAGTAGAT
This sequence comes from Xenopus laevis, assembly GCF_017654675.1. Lineage (NCBI taxonomy): Eukaryota > Metazoa > Chordata > Amphibia > Anura > Pipidae > Xenopus > Xenopus laevis. The sequence goes on from NC_054373.1 coordinate 175,473,166, forward strand.
TCTCCTGCAAGGGTGTCCTGTGTCCACACCCCAAAATGACACCATCAACGAATATAGTAGAATGCAGGACCAATCCAAAGCAGTAAACTTGGACTGCAAAGTGCTTTTATTGGGGAAAAAATTGACCCTTTGGTTAGGCCCTTTGTCAAGTATTGGATCTAACTGTCAATGAATATCTGACACCCAACTGCTGCATGAAGAGAGAATGAAGAGAAACAGATGCTGAGAGAGGGATAGTGAATATAAACTTGATTATTTCAGAAATGATGCAGAATATTTAATTGATTGTATTTACAAGGTTTCTTATTTCAGTATGCTGCAGCTTATATTACATTTTCATTTTTGCAATAGTTCCCCATAACAAATCCAAAATGAATTTCGAAGGATCATGACAAGAGGATCGTGTCCCGTGTTATGTAGGGATGCACCGAATCCAGGATTCAGTTCAGGATTCTGCCTTTTTCAGCAGGATTCAGATTCGGCCGAATCCTTCTGCCCGGCTGAACCGAATTTACATATGCAAATTAGGGGAAATTGCGTGACTTTTTGTAAGAAAACAAGGAAGTAAACAATATTTTCCCCTTCTCACCCCTAATTTGCATATGCAAATTAGGATTCGGCCGAATCTTTCGCGAAGGATTCGGGGGTTCGGCCGAATCCAAAATAGTGGATTCGGTGCATCCCTAGTGTTATGGGACACACAGACCTACCTCTCTGATCAGCTGGTGCAGGTTGTGCTCCAGGACATACAGATGATCTTCCGCCCCCACCTTTTCATTGTTGGATTTCTGGGACTTCTTGTCATTCGAGGAGTGACACAGGGAAATGGACAACTGTAACCCTAGGGGCAACAGAAAAACAAAGCTGAAGCTTTTGACAATTGTACATTTCTGGAGACAGGACAGCAACTAATTATCAGGCAAGGAATGGAGGGAATCTGAGACTAAAAAGCAACTGTCTCCTGGCTTGGAGATAGGAAGGGTTAAAGGGCTTGTTCACCTTCTAACACTTTTTTTTAGTTCAGTTGGTTTCAGATTGTTCCCCAGAAATAAAGATATTTTCCAATTACTTTCTATTTTGTATGAGTGGCTGTTTTTCTTATATTGAAGCGTAAAGTTTCATTTTTCACAGCAGCTCTGGGAGGGGGGGGGGGTCGCTGACTCTTTAACTGTTCTAAATTGATATTTTTTTTTTTTTAACTCCCATAACTTCAAAATTCGAATAAGACCAACCGAAATGTATTAATAATTCAAAGGTTTTTTTCTGCGGGTGAATAGGCCCTATTCGTGCAAATTGGAATCGCTCGAATTGAAGTAACATCGTATTCAATCGAATTTGTTTCAACATTTTCAAAGTCCACCAATTGACTCCTAGGGGCACATTAACTACGCTCGAGTGAAGGAATAGAGGAAAAATAGTTCGAATTTCGAATGTTTTTTTTGGCTACTTCGACCATCGAATGGGATACTTCGACTACGACCTTCGAATCGAACGATTCGAAGTAAAAATCGTTCGACTATTCGACCATTTGATAGTCGAAGTACTGTCTCTTTAAAAAATTCTTCGACCCCCTAGTTCACCACCTAAAACCTACCCATAGGCTTCCTAACAATTTTCTGATCGAAGGAATAGCCTTCGATCGATGGATTAAAATCCTTCGAATCGTTCGAACGATTATTCCTTCGATCGTACAATTGTAGGAATATCGCTAAGTCCTTCGACTTCAATATTCGAAGTTGAAGGATTTAACTTTGACGGTCGAATATCGAGGGTTAATTAACCCTCGATATTCGACCCTAGGTAAATGTGCCCACAAATCTAGGAGGTCCCCCATAGGCTAAAACAGCAATTCGGCAAGTTTTAGATGGCGAATGGTCGAAGTTTTAAAGAGACAGTACATTTCGAAATTTGAATTTGGACTATTCCCTAGTCAAAGTACACCAAAAAATAGTTTGAAAATCGATTTTTTTTTTTTTTTTTTTACTTCGAATTTTCACTTCGACCCTTGATAAATCTGCCCCTTAGTATACATACATTCCTTATCTTTACACTGCTGAGCGGAATCCCCGAGCTTCAATTACAGGCAGCTGATACAATAGTTGCTAATGTTCCACAGATGCTGCTGAGAAATGTATCAACTAAGGGGCAGATTTATTAAGGGTCGAATTGTAAATTAGAATTCGAATTTGCACACATTCGAATTTTAATCCCCCTATTTGAATGTGAGATTTATCACTATGGAAACAGTCCTAATAAAAATATTCACCACCTATAAACTGCCAAATTCATTAACAAATCAATGGCAGAGGTCTGTTGAGCCATTTGGAGATGTTAATAGCCTTCTTGACATTGTTTTTTTTGTTTTTTTTTCGGGAGAAAAACTCGATTCATCTAATAAGAATCAAATGCGATTCCTCCTAGTCCAATTGTATAGTATATTCGAATTAAAAAAAATCACAAGAATTCGAAATTCGATCTATGAAAAATGGGCCTCCCCGTGTATCAACTAAATGTATTAAATTGTAACAGTTCAAAATGCTCCTGGATCACCGAGCTGCCAGACTGAAACGCTGGAGCCAGGAACATTAAACTTTAAACTTCAATTTCGGGAAAATGGTAATAGATAAAAGACGGAAAGCAATTGGAAAAAATCTTTATTTCTGGTGAACAATCTGAAAACAACTCAAATGAAAGAAGTGTTTGGAAGGTGAACAACCCCCTTTAAAGGAGAAGCAAACCAGTCTCAATCTGAAGACTACCAAAGAGAAGAAGATGGCGCCCGTGAACTCCGCTGGACAGAATTTGCACAGAGGGGTAGGTAAAACGTTAGGGGCATTTTCCCGGGGTAACTCTAAGGCTGGGGAAGGAGAGTCTATGTAGGGTAGGTTTTTTTTTTAACTTTTGGGTTTGCTTCTCCTTTAAGAGGAATCCTCTGAATCAATGGCACCCTGGAGCACCTGAAGCTTCCCTACATCCTTCTGGAAACAACACTGGATATTCTATAGCTACGGCACAAAAAGGTGGTTGTAGAGGGTGCTGGGAGTTGCAGCTAGGGCACTTATAGTTACCTGTCCCAGATAAAGGAAAACTATACCCCCAAAATGAATACTTAAGCAACAGATAGTTTATATCAGTGACATATTAAAGAATCTTACCAAACTGGAATATATATTTAAGTAAATATTGCCCTCTAACTGTATCAGGAAAAAGTGAGGAAGCAAAAGACACAACTCTGTCTTCACAGTGTATCGTAGGATCCCAGGGGGAGGCCCTTATTTTTTAAAATGGCAGTTTTCTATTTATGATTACCCAATGGCACATACTACTAAAAAAGTATATTATTATGAAAATGGTTTATTTACATGAAGCAGGGTTTTACATATGAGCTGTTTTATTTAATATCTTTTTATAGAGACCTACATTGTTTGGGGGGTATAGTTTTCCTTTAAAGGGATTCTGTCAAGATTTTTATGGTGTAGTTTTTATTTCTAAATTACACTCTACAATATAAAATTTAATTCCTGAACCAGCAAGTGTATTTTTTTTTAGTTGTAATATTGGTGTGTATGTGCATCTCCGGTCATTTTGCCTGGTCATGTGCTTTCAGAAAGAGCCAACACTTTAGGATGGAACTGCTTTCGGGCAGGCTGTTGTTTCTCCTACTCAATGTAACTGAATGTGTCTCAGTGGGACCTGGATTTTACTATTGAGTGTTGTTCTTATATCTACGGTATATATCTTATATCTGTTATCTTGTGTAAGTGAGCTGCTATCTGGTTACATTCATATTGCTCTGTTAGACTGCTGGGGGGAGGGAGGGGGTGATATCACTCCAACTTGCAGTACAGCAGTAAAGAGTGAATGAAGTTTATCAGAGCACAAGTCACATGACTGGGGGCTTAAATGATTCTCTAAGGCATGCTATTAAGTTAAAAAATAGAGTTTATTACATCAAAGTATTAAAACACATTAGAAAAATAAACCCTTATAGCGCCTAACGCGTTTCATGCTTACCTAGCACTTTGTCATAGGCAAAATCATGACTGGAGGCAGCTAGGAAACTGACAATATGTCTAGCCCCATGTCAGATATCAAAATTAAATATAAAAAAAAAATCTGTTTGCTCTTTTGAGAAATGGATTTCAGTGCAACATTCTGCTGGAGCAGCACTATTAACTGATGCGTTTGGGGGAAAAAGAAAACAAAAACATATTTTCCCATGACAGTATCCCTTTAAGCTTACAAAGGGATTTCCCTCCGATTCTAGAGACATAGTATAGGTCACTGGTATCTGTGGAGCTCAGATCTTTCTATAAATACATTATGGCTTCAACGCGAACACCTAATGAATACCAAACGAGGACCAGACAAAATAAAGGAAGTGCGGAGCGCTGAGCCAGGGAACAAGCTGTGCACCATGAAAGATGGATGCTTTACTGGGAATAACAACAAAAAGAGATACCAGGGCAACGACAGAATGCCTCCGCTGCTGTGTCCCTCATTATGCCGCTGGATAAAGACGACACTTGGAAACCTCCATTAGGCTCTTGTACTATAAATAAAATGTTGTGGTTTTCGCTCTCTGTTGTCTAAACAAAAGGAGGCGCTGCCGGGAACGGAGCATTTTACGAGCCAAGAAAACGCTGGATGGATCTGAGATTTCAGCATCAATTCAGCCGCACAATGTGGCCTTACGTGTTCTGGGTGCAATGTAAAGGCACAGAGGGAACCCATATAGGCCAGTAGCACAGGCAACACTAATAGACCTTCTACTATGTCTTTGTCCTGGGAAACTATAAAGGATCTCTGAGCAACACGCTCTGTTTGGGGAGGTCACCTTTCTGGCTACTGTTAAATACAAAGGAAACACTGCAATGAATGGAGGAATAAAGAGGGCAGGCTCCGCAATACACGAAATTCCACCCTCATGATCCCTTTTTGGATGCCTGGAAAATATTCCTATATATCTGCCTACCATATCTTCATTCCAATCCTGGCATAGAGATGATACTGTGAGCGGCTGCCAACTATAGGAGTGATTGAATGATGCTGCCATTTGCTAGTAGTCTAGTAACCCATAGCAACCAGATATTTGCTATGAATTACAGTAGAACCTGGACTTTTTAGGCACAGGTATAGAAGGTATACAGAGGTATAGGCATATGAAAAATTAATTACAGACTACCGGCCCTTTAGTGGTGATGGGAAGGTCCATCAAAGACCCAATCTTGGCAACTTGTGATGAATTTGGGGAGCAGCAATTCTAAAGGAGACTTCTGTAACTTAAAGGGATTCTGTCATGATTTTTATGGTGTCGTTTTTATTACTAAATTACACTGTTTACACTGCAAATAATTCACTCTACAATATAAATTTAATATTTAATTCCTGAATTCCTAGTTGTAATATTGGTGTGTAGGTGCATCTCAGGTCATTTTGCCTGGTCATGTGCTTTCAGAAAGAGCCAACACTTTAGGATGGAACTGCTTTCTGGCAGGCTGTTGTTTCTCCTACTCAATGTGACTGAAGGAGTCACAGTGGGACCCAGATTTTTTTATTTGAGTGCTGTTCTTAGATCTACCAGGCAGCTGTTATCTTGTGTTAGGGAGCTGCTATCTGGTTACCTTCCCATTGTTCTGCTGATGGCTGTTGGGGGGGGGAGGGGGAAGAGAGGGGGTGGCATCACTCAAATTTGCAGTACAGCAGTAAAGAGTGACTGAAGTTTATCAAAGCACAAGTCACATGACTGGGGCACCTGGGAAACTGAAAATATGTCTAGCCCCGTGTCAGATTTCAAAATTAAATATAAAAAATCAGTTTGCGCTTTTGAAAAACACATTTCAGAGCAGATTTCTGCTGGAGCAGCACTATTAACTGATTCATTCTGAAAAATAAAAACATATTTTGCCATGACAGTAATCCTTTAAGCAGGGGAGTCCTTAACCTTACCTACAAAATGTTTGATATTATACAGACCCTCCAAATGGGTTATTATATTACTTGCAAGTTTATTTTGTATGTGAATCCATGACCAAAACCCCATTGCTATATATTATATATATATATATATATATATATATATATATATATATATATATATATATATATATATATATATATATATATATATATATTTTTCATTTGTATATAACAACATTGTGTATATATGTCTCGTATTATTATTAATAGCAATTTTGAAGGCTATGTTTGTTTATCGTAGTATATTTCCACTTCATTAATGATACGCAGGTATAGCACTTATATTTACCAAAATTTTTTTTATTATAGTATGTAACTTATGCAGTGATTTTATTAACACGTGATCGACATCTAGTGGCAGAAGGTATGATTTGCAATATTTTCCCCTCAATTCTCACATGCTTCAGGTGTCATTCCCCAAATGCAAAGTTTTGTTCCAGTGTAGAACATGGACTGACATGTATTTCAGCTCCAGGCCTCTGAGTGTTTCACATGGTTTCACCCACACATCATTACTTATTTAGAAAGGGCCCTTGCCAGATAAAAGGGTCTTTGCAGAACACTTCAAATTTAAAGAAACTAGAAACATATCAGTACCTTCCAATGGCTTAAACTTAAAACCTATGGAGCAGAACACACAAGGAATACTTGATAAAAAGAAAACAGCAGCATTGCTAAGAGTAAGGGTTTTTTGGACCCTCTTAAATGAGAACTAAAGCTCAATTAAAGAAGTACCGTAGTAAGAAATGTTGTACATTATGTTTTGTGCTTCTGTACCAACCACAGCCCTTTAGCAGTAAAGATCTGTGTCTCCAAAGATGCCCCAGTAGCTCCTCATCTTCTTTTCTGCTGATTCACTGCACATGCTCTGTGCTGCTGTCACTTACTGAGCTTAGGGACCCACTCACAATATATTTAGACCAACCTCATTTTCTACTGGATAATTAGTGACGACCCCTAAGCTCAGCTTCTCAACAGCTTCTCAGAGCCCACTGAGCATGTGAGTGTCACACTTATAACATCCAAGATGGGAAACTCCCATAACAACTTTGAAGGCCTATAACTACTATAGAGATGCTGAACTTTTAGGCAGGTGCAGTAACCCCAAAAAGTACCCCTCTTCAAGGATAAAGGTAACAGAGCAGAGCAACAATCTTCTCTGATTTTTTCTTCATTACTCGCACCTCTTGGAACTTTAACACCATGCCCCCCCAGACATTTACAACTATTTATCCCTGCAGAACTTTCTATAGTGAATGGATAAATAGCCTAAATAAGCTTTCCTAGGATCATTCTACAAATTCCATGGGAACAAAGGTTTTGCAGTCTATGCTCAGTCCAACCCAATTGCTGGGGCTGCTCTTGACACCAACCCAAGTCTTAAAGAAATTGCTCAGTATAAAAATAGAAACAGGGTAAATAGATAGGCTGTGCAGAATAAAAAATGTTTCTTATATAGTTAGTTAGCCAAAAATGTAATGTATAAAGGCTGGAGTGACTGGATGTCTAACATAATAGCCAGAACATTACTTCCTGCTTTGCAGAGAACATTACTTCCTGCTTTGCAGCTCTCTTGCTTTCCACTGATTGGTTACCAGGCAGTAACCAATCAGTGACTTGAGGGGGGCCTCATGGGACACAACTGTTGCTTTTGAATCTGAGCTCAATGCTGAGGATCAATTGCAAACTCACTGAACAGTTATGTCCCATGTGGGCCCCCTTATTGTCAATAACTAACTCAGAGTTAGAGACCTGAAAAGCAGGAAGTAGTGTTCTGGCTACTATATTACACATGCAGTCACTCCAGCCTTTATACATTACATTTTTGGCTAACTAACTATATTAGAAACATTTTTTTATTTTGCACAGCCTATTTACCTAGTTTTTATTTTGTCACTGAACTGTTCCTTTAAGTGATAACAGTTGCACGGTAACCCACAGCAACCAATCAGCAGTTAGCATGTATCGTTATTGTGCAGTCTGATTACTCATTGGTTGCTGAAAGTTATTACAGCTGAAAAAAATCTTTATATTCCTGAGAAATCATTATAACCACCCCTCATCCAAAGCCTCATGGTTTGACACCACTGTGTATTAATATCTGAGGATCAACTACTTTGAATGCATAGGCAGGTTCCTAAAAGTATTATTATTCCCCAAGGCTTTGAATATCGTTATACATTATTATGTAGAAAGTCACAATTAAATTAAATGAAAGAGATGATTTTTATGGTTTAATTTTTATTTCTAAATTACACTGTTTACACTACAAATAATTCACTCTACTTTTTAAAACGTTATTCTTGAACCAACATTTTTTTTTTTAGCTGTAATATTGATGTGGAGGGAGCAATCTCAGTGCATTGTGCCTGATCCTGAGCTTTGAGAAGGAGCCAGAACTTTAGGATGGAACTGCTTTGAGACAGCTATTGTTTCGCCCCTTCCCGTTGTATTGTACCACAACACCGTCATGCTCCGTAGCCCCACCTAGTGGTAAGGGTTTTCCTGCTTTGGTGCTATTCTCATGTCTACCACCAGGTGGGGCTAGAAATGTGAACAAATCCTTCAGCATAAGTGTCAGATAGCTGCTATCTTTTTAGCTGCCCATTGCTGTTGAGATGCTGCTGATGGGCTGCTGGGGAGGTGATATCAGTAAGGGTCTGGCCACATGAGCAGATTTGGGGAGATAAGTCGCCCCAGCGACAAATCTCCTCCTCCGACAATCCCCCCGAACTGCCTTCCGCCGGCTATAATGAAAATTGCCTGTGACAATGCACACGCGGCACTTCGTTTTCCCGAAGTTGCCGGAAGTTTCCTCGTGAGGCAACTTCAGAAAACGAAGTGCCGCGAGTGCATTGCCACGGGCGATTTTCATTTTAGCCGGCGGAGGGCAGGGGGAAGGCAGTTTGGGGAGATTGTCGCCCCAAAGAAGAGGAGATTTGTCGCTGGGGCGACTAATCTCCCCAAATCTGCTCGTGTGGCCAGACCCTAGTGACTGAAGTTTCTCAGAGAACAAGTCACATGACTGGGGGCACCTGCGAAACAGACAATATGTCCAGTCCCATGCCAAATTTCAAAATTAAATATAAAAAAAATCTGTTTTGTTTATTAAAAACGGATTTCAGTGCAGCACTATTAACTTTTGTGTTTTGAAAAGAAAAAAAAAAAGTTTTCCAGAGAAAGTATCCCTATAAGCAACCCATGAAACACATAAATATTTATCTTACCGGGAAACGGCTGGGAGATGATTTGGTTTTTGACGACAATGTGAGGGATTTGGGATTTGATCTGAACAGCTTCACGGGACAACTGGGCAAAGATCTCCTTACACAGGAGCACGTTCTGTGCGGCTTCCAGTCGGGTCTGCCAGTGTGGGGTGCCTGGAACAATAAGGTACCGGTATGAGGCCTTGTTGTATAAACTCCAGTGTCTATTTCACCATTATACACAGTGCCCTCTACTGGCACCAAGCCTTCCTTACACAATCAGTGGGACCCATTAAATAAAGGAATATTCTGTAAGATCTCACTGAAGAGATTCAACAAGATCCACTTCAGCCGTCTGCAAGTTTGGCCAAAGGGACGTAAGCGTATGTCTCTCTACTCATAAATCCTTAATGGGGATCTTCACTCAAAAATGAATTTTTAGGCAGAAAATTAAAATTTTAAGCAACTTTCCAATGTGCATTAACTGCACCGTTCCAATGGTTTTAACATGATTTTTAAGTATAATGTGCAGTTGATAGCAGCGTTTATCAGTTGTCTGGTTCTGACTCTTGAAACAATGTAGCAGAAGTCATTTCTCCTTCAAATCTGTTAAATGGCTGGTTCGCCTTTTAAGGAACAGTAACACTGAAAAATAGAAGTGTTTTTAAGAAAATATAATGTAGTGTTGTGTTGCACTGGTAAAACTGGTGTGTTTGCCTCAGAAACGCTACTATAGTTTATATAAACAAGCTGCTGTGTAGCCATGGGGGCAGCCATTCAAGCACAGGATATACAGTAGATAACAGATACGTACTACTATAGTTTATATAAACAAACTGCTGTGTAGCCATGGGGGCAGCCATTCAAGCACAGGACACACAGTAGATAACAGATAAGTACTACTATAGTTTATATAAACAAGCTGCTGTGTAGCAATGGGGTCAGCCATTCAAGCACAGGATACACAGTAGATAACTGATAAGTACTACTATAGTTTATATAAACAAGCTGCTGTGTAGCATGGGGGCAGCCATTCAAGCACAGGATATACAGTAGATAACAGATACGTACTACTATAGTTTATATAAACAAGCTGCTGTGTAGCCATGGGGGCAGACATTCAAGCACAGGATACACAGTAGATAACAGATAAGTACTACTATAGTTTATATAAACAAGCTGCTGTGTAGCCATGGGGGCAGACATTCAAGCACAGGATACACAGTAGATAACAGATAAGTACTACTATAGTTTATATAAACAAGCTGCTGTGTAGCCATGGGGGCAGACATTCAAGCACAGGATACACAGTAGATAACAGATAAGCTCTGTAGCATACAATAGGATTCTTCATTTTTTTGGCGTTACTGTTCCTTTAAGTTAACTTTTAGTGTGTTATAGAATAGACTAAACAATGTTTCAATTTTCTTTAATTATTCTTTTTTTTTTTTTATAGTTTTTGAAGTATTTGCCTTCTTCTTCCAGCTTTCAAATTGGGGACAATGAACCCATATAAAGACAAATGCTCTCTAAGGCTATTACTTTTTATTACTTATCTTTCTATTCAGGCCTTTCCTCTTCATATTTCAGTCTCTTATTCAAATCAATGCAGTGGCAGAACTACCGAGGGTGTAGAAGGTGAGATTGCACCAGGGCCTGCACCCCCTCAGGCCTGCCGGCGGTTCGCACAGTTGCGATCTGCCAAAAAATTCTCTTCCGGGGGGTGATGGGGGGGACCCAACTGCATGGCCTGCACCCGGGCCCACGCTCCCTAGTTACGTTACTGAATCAGTGCATGGTTGCTAGGTTAATTTGGACCCCGGCAACCAGATTGCTGAAATTTCAAACTGGAGAGCAGCTGAATAAAAAGCTAAATAACTAAAAACCACAAATAATAAAAAATGAAAACCAATGTCTCAGAATATCACTCTCTACATCATACTAAAATTGAATTTAAAGGTGAACAACCCTTTTAATATCAGCAGGCTTCTGCTATGTTGTTTAGGAGACTGAGCCAGGAAAGTGGAATACAGAAAGAAAGGGACCACCACACACACACACTGCTTTCAATAGCAATTACATTTAGAAACAACTGGCACAGAAATGACTGATAGGAGGCCTGATATAGGGAGCAGCACATTTAAATGAAGGAAACCCCCGTCACAAGAGCCGACACTCTATTTATATTAATGACAGGCGCAAGGGGGAATCAGACATTTATCTGGAAGCTGAAATAGTGCAGCAGGGTAGCTACAACTGATACAATGATTGTATTTCTACACAAGGTATTTATATGTTATGTACTGGAGTATGTCATCCTGTTATAAGTCATTATACAAATCCCTGGACATTATATGAATGACACAAAGACTAAAGTTGGCTCGTGTACCTGGTTTTGCCTTCGGCAAAGGACGCCTGAAAAGATTAACCGTTCCAAGGTCACCTATGTCCGGAGCTTGCTTTTGAATCGAAACCTACAAAATAAAATGAATATATATACCGTATATATAATAAATATGTAATTTAAGATAAACAACAGCTTAGAGGTTGGGATAAAGTACGGAGTTTGAAACAGACCTTGAGATAAGCCGACCCTTCCAGATCACTAGGGATGTGGACATCAAGAGGGCAGTAATCCTCTGGCATCTTTTTATCCAAGTCTATGTCTGTGTTTTTTATGACTTCAAAAGTACCATGATGAGGAAAGAGAGAGCCTACAAGTAAAAGAAAGGCAGAATCTTACATTGTTTAAAAGGGATAAAACAATTAATGAAACCCCCCCCCCAATCCTGTAGGCAATAATATATGGTTCTGATTTCACTTTGGGCTAAAAACATTCTTTAACTTTAAAAATTGCCCCTTTATTGGAGCTCCCTATAGATCTGCTAAGTTTTCTGAGTTTCAAATGAGAGGTGGGTGTGCCCTAACGTTCCTGCCAGAAGTAGAAGGGGGGCAGCCAATTACAGCCCTGCATTTACAGAAGCAAAGACAAGCTTCTGTTTCCTATCAGGTCCACCCAACTGCTGATTGGTTCGTGTCCTATAGGGCAGTGTGCTGAGTGCTGCCAGCTCCCCTGTACAGTAGGGTTTTTGCAGAAATTTTCAATAACTCACCCCAAAACACTACTTTTTCATAGGGATGCACCAAATCCACTATTTTGGATTGGGCCGAACCCCCGAATCCTTCATGAGAGATTCGAAATTATGTTTTTTTTCGTCCATGTTTTATGACAAAAAGTCATGCGATTTCCCTCCCCACCCCTAATTTGCATATGTAAATTAGGATTCAGTTTGGCCAGGCAGAAGGATCCAGCCAAACCGAATCCTGCTGAAAAAGGCCGAATTCTGGCCAAATCCCGAACCGAATCCTTGATTCGGTGCACCTACTTTTTTAAGCACATTGGGGGGAATTCACAAAAGTGTCGGGAACGAAAAAATGTCTTTAAAATGTCGTAGAAAGTGTCGTAGCAACAGCCGACAGATTCACAGAGCATTTCTCCGCCAATTTTCCGACATGTGCGACACTTTTGAATTAGTGTCGTTAAAAGTGGGCGTGGTTTTTTCGGCGCCACTTTTCCCGACATTTTTAAGAATTACTTGTAAACTCATTTTTTTTACCGACAATTTTTCAGACACTTTAGGCTCTCCAAAACGAAAATGTCTGTCAAATTGTCTTTTGAAAAGTCTTGGTAAATGTCGTTTGTACGATGAAAAGATATACGACATTTTAGAAAATTGACAGACTTACGAGACATTCAGAGATGGTAACATCTGCCTTTGTGAATTTGCCGTTCATACGACATTTTACAAATTTGCCACTTCTGGTTTACTTATTTTACCGGCACTTTTGTGAATTCCCCCCATTGTGTCTATCTTTAGAGGAGTATAATGCACTGGCACATTCTTGTTTTTCATTCAATATGTATTCATTAAAACAGGATTCATGAAACCATCCTTCCTAGCTAAGGGAAAACTCAATAATATTGGTGTGTAGGTGCATCTCAGGTCATTTTGTCTGGTCATGTGCTTTCAGAAAGAGCCAGCACTTTAAGATGGAATTGCTTTCTGGCAGGCTGTTGTTTCTTCTACTAATGTAACAGAATGTGTCTCAGTGGGACCTGGATTTTACTATTGAGTGCTGTTCTTAGATCAACCAGGCAGCTGTTATCTGGTTACCTTCCCATTGTTTTGCTGATGGGTTGCTGGGAGGAGGGGGAAGGAGGCGGGTGATATCACTCCAACTTGCAGTACAGCACTAAAGAATGACTGAAGTTTATAAGAGCACAAGTCACATGCCTGGGGGCACCTGGGAAACTGACAATATGTCTAGCCCCATGTCAGATTTCAAAATTAAATATAAAAAAAAATCTGTTTGCTCTTTTGAAAAACAGATTTCAGTGCAGAAGTGTGCTGGAATTGTGATAAGATGAAGAGGGGGTTTCCATAAAGTAGAGTATTTACTCACCACATAAGTGAAGTGGCCCAGGTGTCTGCTCCAGATTCATTTACAGAAGTGTGCTGGAGCAGCACTATTAACTGGTGCATTTTGAAGAAAAAAACATGTTTTCCTGTGACAGGATCCCTCTAATATACTGAAATTACTTCACCAGCAACTCTATAACAGGCTTTCAAAGTTGTCATAGCAGCTTCCCTTCTTCTAATCCTATGGGCTGTCCCAGACAAACAGTATTTGATTACAATGTAATTATCCTACCGCACACCTGTAGTTCACCAATCCTGCAAGCTGGTGGTGCGTTCCTTCCGTTGACCCGGCCGGGTCCCTTAGCAACCAATGTGTAAAAGAAACGGATCCGCACACACCGATTATGTGTGCGGATCCGTTTTTTTTACACCAGACAAACAGTAATCACTGGCAGTATTTCCACTTGTGGCATAAACTGTCATCATATTCTAGACACCAAGGACCACCAGCTGCTTTGAGAACTGGAAGACCCGCTGATGGCTTCTGGATTCCAGTTTAAAACAGTTGAACCAAATACAAAGACAACTCTCTTACCGGCGCTACGATAACTCAGGTCTCCCAGAATTTTGTCCCCCAACTTCCTCAGTTTCCAGTGCTGTCGCAGTCTCAGTAATTCAGAATTGAAGTCCCTCTGCCGCTTGTTCTCTTGGTTTTCTGCGACTGATTTGGACAACCTCTCTGCGCCTTTAAGAAGGATCTGTGCAGCTGCAGCCAAGGACTTCTTCTTAGAAACCAACAGCAGACCATGCTGATTCTGGTCAGAATGGAAAAGAATAGAAATACATTGAATCCCCTGTAGATACTGAGTCCAAATGCTCATAGGATGAGTGCTTACTCCAATGATAATTGACTTAATGGGAAGAAGAAGCCAAATGTGGGCACTACTATGAGATTCTACAGGCCAAGTCTAAATGGAAATAAAGCCCAAGATGGAACTATCGCGAAAATAAAAAATGTTCTAAACACAATCAATTAACTATTCTGCATCATTTCTGAAATAATCAAGTTTATCTTCACTAGTCTTTTATCAGCATCTGTTCTCTTCATTCTGTCTTCATGCAGCAGTTGGGTGTCATAAATGAGTTCCATTATATCTTATAGGGGGGCTATTATAATCACCAGACATCACGTCTCTCTACATGCAGGATTTGTGCAAAAGGCAGTTACTTTGTTAGATTTTGTTTGTTTAAGACTATGCAGAATATTTAATTGGTTGTATATAAAAAGTTTCTCATTTCAGTATGATGAAGCATGAATATTACATTTTAATTTTTGCGATAGTTCCCCCTTTAAAGCATTCAGTAAGTCAGCAGGGCATGGGGGTCTTTTTACTAGGAAAAGTAACTACTGGACTACAAATGTAGACAGACAGATACCGGCTTGGCAGGGAGTGCCTCTTGGGAGACAGGATCCAGGTGCATGTATCTCTTCTCCTTCACTATATTCAGGACATCATAGAGGACACACATCTCAGTGAGGGTGCTACGCAGATTGTTCCTTACAGAGTCCCAGGGCCACAGAGACGGCTGGAACTTTACTAAACCTGCAGAACGGAATTTATGTGCATTAATGAAAGGACATTTCATGAGCAAATTTAGGAACCTTCCAACATCCCATAATGCATTAAACAAAAGAGGGAGAGGAGGTGAAATGACGGGAAATAATGCTTTTACAATTTAGAACAAGGGTGAGTGCAATTAAAGAGGATATACACAAATTTGAATTGAAGCAACTTGGGTAACCAGTAACCAATCAGGAATTTGCTTTTAAAGTTCCAGAAGACCAGTAAAAACAAGCTGGATCGGCTGCTGTTGGTTAGTAATAGTAAGTGGGAGAAGTGTCTGGGCAGTGGGAGAGAGAGATGGAGGGAAGTGTCTGGGCAGTGGGAGAGAGATGGAGGGAAGTGTCTGGGCAGTGGGAGAGAGAGATGGAGGGAAGTGTCTGGGCAGTGGGAGAGAGAGATGGAGGGAAGTGTCTGGGCAGTGGGAGAGAGAGATGGAGGGAAGTCTCTGGGCAGTGGGAGAGAGAGATGGAGGGGAAGTCTCTGGGCAGTGGGAGAGAGAGATGGAGGGAAGTGTCTGGGCAGTGGGAGAGAGATGGAGGGAAGTGTCTGGGCAGTGGGAGAGAGAGATGGAGGGAAGTGTCTGGGCAGTGGGAGAGAGAGATGGAGGGAAGTCTCTGGGCAGTGGGAGAGAGAGATGGAGGGGAAGTCTCTGGGCAGTGGGAGAGAGAGATGGAGGGGAAGTCTCTGGGCAGTGGGAGAGAGAGGTGGAGGGAAGTCTCTAGGCAGTGGGAGAGAGAGATGGAGGAAAAGTCCCTGGGCAGTGGGAGAGAGAGATGGAGGGAAGTCTCTGGGCAGTGGGAGAGAGAGATGGAGAGGAAGTCTCTGGGCAGTGGGAGAGAGAGATGGAGGGAAGTCTCTGGGCAGTGGGAGAGAGAGATGGAGGGGAAGTCTCTGGGCAGTGGGAGAGAGAGGTGGAGGGAAGTCTCTAGGCAGTGGGAGAGAGAGATGGAGGAAAAGTCCCTGGGCAGTGGGAGAGAGAGATGGAGGGAAGTCTCTGGGCAGTGGGAGAGAGAGATGGAGGTAAGTCTCTGGGCAGTGGGAGAGAGAGATGGAGGTAAGTCTCTGGGCAGTGGGAGAGAGAGATGGAGGGAAGTCTCTGGGCAGTGGGAGAGAGATGGAGGGAAGTCTCTGGGCAGTGGGAGAGAGATGGAGGGGAAGTCTCTGGGCAGTGGGAGAGAGAGATGGAGAGGAAGTCTCTGGGCAGTGGGAGAGAGAGATGGAGAGGAAGTCTCTGGGCAGTGGGAGAGAGAGATGGAGAGGAAGTCTCTGGGCAGTGGGAGAGAGAGAGGGAGAGGAAGTCTCTGGGCAGTGGGAGAGAGAGATGGAGAGGAAGTCTCTGGGCAGTGGGAGAGAGAGATGGAGGGAAGTCTCTTGGCAGTGGGAGAGAGAGATGGAGAGGAAGTCTCTGGGCAGTGGGAGAGAGAGATGGAGAGGAAGTCTCTGGGCAGTGGGAGAGAGAGAGGGAGAGGAAGTCTCTGGGCAGTGGGAGAGAGAGAGATGGAGAGGAAGTCTCTGGGCAGTGGGAGAGAGATGGAGAGGAAGTCTCTGGGCAGTGGGAGAGAGAGATGGAGAGGAAGTCTCTGGGCAGTGGGAGAGAGAGGTGGAGGGAAGTCTCTAGGCAGTGGGAGAGAGAGATGGAGGAAAAGTCCCTGGGCAGTGGGAGAGAGAGATGGAGGGAAGTCTCTGGGCAGTGGGAGAGAGAGATGGAGAGGAAGTCTCTGGGCAGTGGGAGAGAGAGATGGAGGGGAAGTCTCTGGGCAGTGGGAGAGAGAGATGGAGGGGAAGTCTCTGGGCAGTGGGAGAGAGAGATGGAGGGGAAGTCTCTGGGCAGTGGGAGAGAGAGGTGGAGGGAAGTCTCTAGGCAGTGGGAGAGAGAGATGGAGGAAAAGTCCCTGGGCAGTGGGAGAGAGAGATGGAGGGAAGTCTCTGGGCAGTGGGAGAGAGAGATGGAGGTAAGTCTCTGGGCAGTGGGAGAGAGAGATGGAGGTAAGTCTCTGGGCAGTGGGAGAGAGAGATGGAGAGGAAGTCTCTGGGCAGTGGGAGAGAGAGATGGAGGGAAGTCTCTGGGCAGTGGGAGAGAGAGATGGAGGGGAAGTCTCTGGGCAGTGGGAGAGAGAGATGGAGGGGAAGTCTCTGGGCAGTGGGAGAGAGAGATGGAGGGGAAGTCTCTGGGCAGTGGGAGAGAGAGGTGGAGGGAAGTCTCTAGGCAGTGGGAGAGAGAGATGGAGGAAAAGTCCCTGGGCAGTGGGAGAGAGAGATGGAGGGAAGTCTCTGGGCAGTGGGAGAGAGAGATGGAGGTAAGTCTCTGGGCAGTGGGAGAGAGAGATGGAGGTAAGTCTCTGGGCAGTGGGAGAGAGAGATGGAGGGAAGTCTCTGGGCAGTGGGAGAGAGAAAGATGGAGGGAAGTCTCTGGGCAGTGGGAGAGAGATGGAGGGGAAGTCTCTGGGCAGTGGGAGAGAGAGATGGAGGGAAGTCTCTGGGCAGTGGGAGAGAGAGATGGAGAGGAAGTCTCTGGGCAGTGGGAGAGAGAGAGGGAGAGGAAGTCTCTGGGCAGTGGGAGAGAGAGAGGGAGAGGAAGTCTCTGGGCAGTGGGAGAGAGAGAGGGAGAGGAAGTCTCTGGGCAGTGGGAGAGAGATGGAGAGGAAGTCTCTGGGCAGTGGGAGAGAGAGATGGAGAGGAAGTCTCTGGGCAGTGGGAGAGAGAGATGGAGAGGAAGTCTCTGGGCAGTGGGAGAGAGATATGGAGAGGAAGTCTCTGGGCAGTGGGAGAGAGAGATGGAGAGGAAGTCTCTGGGCAGTGGGAGAGAGATGGAGAGGAAGTCTCTGGGCAGTGGGGAGAGAGATGGAGAGGAAGTCTCTGGGCAGTGGGAGAGAGAGATGGAGGGAAGTCTCTGGGCAGTGGGAGAGAGAGGTGGAGGGGAAGTCTCTGGGCAGTGGGAGAGAGAGATGGAGGGAGGTCTCTGGGCAGTGGGAGAGAGAGATGGAGAGGAAGTCTCTGGTAGTGGGAGAGAGAGAGATGGAGAGGAAGTCTCTGGGCAGTGGGAGAGAGAGATGGAGAGAGAAAGTCTCTGGGCAGTGGGAGAGAGAGATGGAGGGAAGTCTCTGGGCAGTGGGAGAGAGAGATGGAGGGAAGTCTCTGGGCAGTGGGAGAGAGAGATGGAGGGGAAGTCTCTGGGCAGTGGGAGAGAGAGATGGAGGGAAGTGTCTGGGCAGTGGGAGAGAGAGATGGAGGGAAAATGAAGCCAATGAAGTCAGTACCATAGAGTGACAGGTGAGGTACTAACATTCCCCATTACCTTCCTCTTCCTCCTGCTCCGCCCACTCGGGCTCCCGGAGCGCTTCCCCCTCCTCCTCCTCCCCGGACTCCTGACTGAAGTCAATGCGCTGAGCCAGCCGGGCCAGGTTCTGGGACATGGACAGAGGCAGCACGTAGGTCTCGGAGCCATCCAGCCCCACCTCCTGCACTTGCTTCTCGGCGGAAGACTCGATGCTGATATTCACCGCTGGACCCCCCGACATCTTTGCACAGATACAGAACAACCGGAACTCACTACAGACACCAGCTCACCCACGAGCATGCGCAGACTCCGTGCGTCAGCTCATCTACGGTACGCCTGTGAGGTCAAAAACTTGCGCACGCGTTTACCCAGTCGCCGAGTTGCAGAACAGTGGCTTTGTTTTTTCAATCCTCCCGTAACCGTTTGGTTTCTAATACCCTGTGTCCCAACCCCTAAATGAAGTTTATCAGTAATAACGATCTTAAAGGCACACATAGCTTTCCACCATTGTAGTCAGATTATACTGGTATAAAAGTAGTCGGAAACTCAGCCGCAAAGCAGGAGAGAAGTGCTGCTGGGCAAGAGACGGGAAGTGGACTTTCTTAAAGGAACAGTAACAACAAAAAAGTGTTTATAATATGTTAAAAAGTACAATATTATAATATGTTTAAAATATAATGTAGTGTTGCCCTGTAGTGGTAAAACTGCTGTGTTTGCTTCAGAAACACTGCTTTTGTTTATTTAAAGGATAAGTAAACCTTAAAAATAAAAGAAAAAAAATAATGTACATTGCAAACGTTCTTAGAATAGCACTCTCATCAATTTTACATTCACTTATTTTAAAGTTTTACTTACCCTTTAAATAAGCAGCTGAAAATGGAAAAAAGGCTATATGTCACAGGTTAAATAACAGATAACACCATTATGTTTTACAGAGCTTATCTGCTGTGTAACCTGAGCCTTTTCTCCTTTGAATGGCTGCCCCCATTGCTACTGCAGCTTATTTATATAAACAATAATAGTGTTTCTGAAGCAAACACACCAGATTTACCAGTGCAGGGCAACACTGCATTATATTTTTATTACTTTAAAACAATTTAATTTTTTGATGTTACTGTTCCTTTAATAGAAACATGCCATTTTAAGAAGTATGTGGTTAAAATACTAAGGGGGTTATTTACTAAATTCCGAATGCAAAAATCCCGAAAAATTTGTGGGGTTCTTTTTTTAATAAAATTGGACTTTTAAAAATTCACAAATTTTTTGGAATTTATTAAATCCCGAGGCTGGAAAAGTCCAAATCTGAAAATCTGGCATCTCAGACCTGTCGAGGTTGCATATAAGTCCCAATGGTTTTTTGATGTGCGCTGGGTTTTGTGCAATACCCCGAAGTTTGCGGGCAAAAAAGAAATCGGAGTTTTCGGGTGAAATATCCGGAAAAATCGTGAAAATCTGATTTTTTTTTCCCCGCAAAGCAAATTTTCGGCAAAGTGTAATAATAAATAAGCGTAAAAAACCCAAGCGGATTTGATCGGAGTTTGCAGCAGAGAATGTGGAGATAAAAATTGGACTTTGATGAATAACCCCCTAAATGTTTCTTAAAAAAAATATACACATTTTTTTTGTTTAATTTTTTGATATTAGTGCCCCTTAAAATGATGGCCTGCCTATAGGCTACAAATGCTCTGGTTCATGGGAAATAACTAGGTGGAGCAGCTGCTCCAGATCTGTCAGCCATTAGGAGGGAGGGTACAGGCAGTGTGTGCCACCATTAGGGGGTACACACTATTTAGGGGCCCCTGACTGTAGCAGAGGAGGGGGTTTAAGGGACACAAAGTTGCTAATTGCAGGTGCACAGGGTTTACGGTGGCCATAGACGTTACAATTCCGTTCTTTCCTTGAAAAGAAAAATCGTTCATTTCAATACAGACGTGTAGAGCTGATACAGGTACAAACAATAGAATTCTACCTGTATCTGACAATTCAGCATTAACAATGGCCGATGTTCGGGTGCCTTAAATGTAGGGATGCACCGAATCCACTATTTTGGATTCGGCCGAACCTCCAAATCCTTTGCGAAAGATTCGGCCGAATACCGAACCCAATATTGGTGGGAAGGGGAAAACATTTTTTACTTCCTTGCTTTGTGACAAAAAGTCAAGCGATTTCCCTACCCGCCCCTAATTTACATATACAAATTAGGGTTCTGATTCACCATGCAAAAGGATTCGGCGGAATCCTGCTGAAAAAGGCAGAATCCCGAACCCAATCCTGGATTCAGTGCATCCCTACTTAAAAGGCACCCAATCAAAATTTTCCGGCCAGCCTGATTGACGAGCTGACCGATATCAAAGTGTTCTGTCAATATTGGTCGGCTCGTCTCCCACCATACGTGCCCCGAATATCGTACAAAAATTTGTGGAGTGTTGAGTTACTAATTATGGCCACCTTGGGGTACAGGGACTGCTCATCTAATAGTATTGGGACCCCACAATCTCTGATGATAATCTGGGGTACAGTTGTAGGGGGCTGTGTTTTAGTTGTTACCGGGGGAACCAAAAACAGAGCATAAATCATGAAATGAGGCCCCAGCCAAAGGGAGTTTCTGATGGTGACCTTTTCTTACTTTTTTTTTTTATCAGAAGCCTCATTATTAACATATAATACACAAAAGCCATGAATATCCTGTAAATTATATCCTTATAAACGGTGAGTTCTGATGTCATCAGTTATAAACGGTGAGTTCTGATGTAATTTCTGTCACATGACTCACTGAAATTTGTGTATTATAATAAAGTACCCCCAGTTGTAAAGGAGTTCCATGACCTGTATAAAAACACTCGGCCTTCGGCCTCGTGTTTTTATATGGTCATGAAACTCCTCGGTAACTAATATCCCTATGTTTTACAAAAGGGGGTACTTTATTCACTATATAACAGAGGGCTTTAACCCAGTTACTCTGTCCCCTGCAGGGTCTGGGGTGAACAGGGCGACGAAAGCCAAGCACAATTTTCTACCTTCCCAACAAGAGGGTTCCCACTCAAGTAAAAGGGGTGAATTTGCAATTGGTCTTAATTTTTTGTAATTCCTCTGTTCTCAGTCAATATACTCCATCCACGCGAATGTTGTTCGGTCAGGTGGTGTAACCTAAGCAATAGACAGGCTGATACATTAGATAGGTATAAGAAGGGGTTGGATGGTGTTTAGCAAGTGAGGGAATACAGGGATATGGGAGATAGCTCATAGTACAAGTTGATCCAGGGACTGGTCCCATTGCCATTTTGGAGTCAGGAAGGATTTTCTCCTCTGAGGCAAATTGGAGAGACTTCAAATTGAGTATTTTGCCTTCCTCTGGATCAACTGGCAGGTTATATTTAGAGGTAAAAGGTTGAATGTGATGGATGTGTCTTTTTTCAACCTTACTTACTATGTTACTAACAAATAGAACAGGGGTTGAAGTGGTCACCTAGAGACAGTGAGAATCCAGTCCATTCGGCTGCATGCTGGTAATTATAAAATGTAAGGCCCTGACACTGTTCTACATGGATGTGGTTTAGCTGGTCATACCCAAGAGTTTCAGTCCACTCTCCCTTATGGGGATTTAAGACAATAGAGGTTGTAGCCAAACAGCTTGAAAAAAAAAAAATGGCAGTTTAGGCAAGGCTGAAGCTACAAGCTTGAACTTTGAGCGGTGCTGCAGTCATATGTATGATTCTGATTGGGTAAATACCAAAATTCTGTATTAATCAGCTTCTCCTTATCTGTAAGCTTAACAAAAGGCTGCTGGGGAGGGGTTTGTTTATACAGAGGGCTTCTTAGTGAAGTGGTCAAAAGAAAATGTAAACTCTCAATAATGTAAAATTGACCAGTGTCTTTCTAAGAACTTTTGAATTTGAAACAGCTCCACCTGCTGGTCCTTTCAGCCAATTGGCTACATTTTGGAAAGTTCCCCGAGTCTTGGGATGTTACTCTAGTTAGAGTTGATTTTTCTGCTATTTCGAAGTTTATCCATTATATAACCACAATAAGGCACCAAGAACAGAAAGATGAAGAATTATTAATTTATTTCTAAAACAGACATAAAAGTAATTGAAACAGGAATAATCCACCGAATGAAAATATAAATTATATATATATATATATATATATATATATATATATATATATATAGCAAGTGCTTAAGTACATGAATAACTCAATGCGTGAAATTAAAGGAAAACTATACCCCCAAAATGAATACTTGAGCAACAGATAGTTTATATCAAATTAACGAGCTTATTAAAGAATCTTACCAAACTGCAATATATATTTAAGTAAAACTTGCCCTCTCATCTCTTCCCTTGAGCCACCATTTTGTGATAGTCTGTGTGCTGCCTCAGAGATCACCTGACCAGAAATACTGCAGCTCTAACAAGAAGTGTGGAAGCAAAAGACAACTCTGGCTGTTAATTGGCTCATGTGACCCAACACGTATGGTTTGTTTAGTATGTTTGTGTACACTGTGAATCATATGATCCCAGGGGACGGCCCTTAATTTTTAAAATGGCAGTTTTCACATACTACAAAAAAAGTAAATTATGAAAATGGTTTATTTACACAAAGCAGGGTTTTTAAATGTGAGCCATTTTATGCAATATCTTTTTATAGAGACCTACATTGTTTGAGGGGTATAGTTTTCCTTTAACTGGGATATCTAATGCTACAGAGCTGGAACAGATGAGGGGGCGATAAGTAACATTGTTTAAAGTTCTACTACTCTGCATAGTTTTTGTCCTCACCATCACCTATCTATATAGACCAACATATACCATTCTTTCTATTCACACAGCAGCCATAGCAACGAGCATAAATAAAACGTAAATTCTTATAAAAAAGACTTGGATGCAAAGATACGCTTCTTCTCCCAACAGGAACTAACGATTAACAGAAACTATTTTTTAGTTTTGAATGTAACACATTTTTTTTTTCTTTAATCCTTGGTCCAAAGGGGACAGACTCCGTTCTTCAGAGCAAAGTTATTTCTTCCTTTATCTCAGCTTCTCCAGAGTTTTCTATAATATAGATAGAAGGAAATAACAGACAATAGAGCATTATCTCACAAGCAATGTCAGGAGCGCAGCTTCGTCATCAGGAATTTCATGAATATGATATTAAAAAGGGGTTGTTCACTTTGGAGTTAACTTTTAGTATGATGTAGAGAGTGATATTCTCAGACAATCTGCAATTGGTTTTCATTTTTTATTATCTAAGGTTTGAGTTATTTAACTTTATGCAGCAGCTGTTTGCAATTTCAGTCTGGTTGCTGGGGTCCAAATTACCCTAGCAACCATGTATTGATTTGAATAAGAGCATGCAATATGAACAGGAAAGGCCTGAATAGAAATAAGAGTGATAAGTGTGTCATAGTAACAATGCAAGAAGTCCTGAAACAGGGGGGTCACCATCTTGGAAAGCGTCTGTGACACTCACATGCTCAGTGGGCTCTGAGCAGCTGTTGAGAAGCTAAGCTTAGGGCTCGTCACTAATTATCCAGCAGAAAATGAGCTTCCCCTGTAATATAAGCTGATGCTACAGGTTTGCTGATTATTAAATTCTGATGCTAATTGCATTGGTTTCTGTGCCGCCATGTAGTAATTATCTGTATTAATTACTAATCAGCCTTATATTGTGACATTTCTATTCTATTTGTACTGTATATTGTGAGTGGGTCCCTAAGCTCAGTAAGTGACAGCAGCACAGAGCATGTGCAGTAAATCAGCAGAAAATAAGATGGGAGCTACTGGGGCATCTTTGGAGACACAGATCTTTACTGCTAAGTTTGGTGACACGCTAAAATTCAGGGGAGATTAGTCGCCCAGCAACTAATCTCTTCAGGCAACTAATCTCCCGAAAAGCCTTCCCGCAGGCTATAATTTAAATTGCCGGCAGGATGGCACTCTAATCGCTTCGTTTTCCGAAGTCGCCTCACGAGGAGGCATTTCAGGGGGATAAGACGCCCGAAGAAGAGGAGATTTATCGATGGGCAACTAATCTCCCCAGAATCTTAGCGTGTGTAACTACACTAAAGGGCTGTGGTTGCCTGGGCTGGTACAGAAGCAGAAAACATAATGTACAACATTTCTACCTACCGTACTTCTTTAGTTAAGCTTTAGTTCTCCTTTAAAGGGATGGCCCTCTGCTGCCTATATAAAAAGGGTAATTTTTTTTTTTTTAGAAGAAGATTCTCCCCAGCTGCCTAAATCTGGGGGTGGAGCTGGGGGTGCCTAGGTCACTGGGGCGTGTGAAGTGACATCACGTGTGCTTGCATAGCTGGCAAATTGGGGCACTGGCTGGAAGTCAGGAGAGAGTTTTCTATAGGTATTTAATAGGCAACTTCTGAACATACCTTTTTAAACTCATTTGCCTTCTGTTTCTGGCACAGGACTCCTTTTTTTGGTTCTGACTTTATCGAGCCAGTTGTATAACCTAAACGAAACAATGCAAAGGCTTGTGAGGAGATCAGAAGACAAACCAGTTTTTGAGGTGGTCACTGACACAAAGCAATACAAGGAGGACATTGTTTTAGAATTTAAAAACATGGTTTTTCTACTTAAAGGAGTAGTTCACGTTCAAGTATGTTATAGAATGGCTAATTCTAAGCAACTTTTCACTTGGTCTTCATTATTTATTTTGTATAGTTTTTATTATTTGCCTTCTGTTTTCCAATGGGGGGTCACTGACCCCATCTAAATAACAAAAGCAAATGTGCTGTAAGGCTACAAATGTATTGTTACTTTTTTTTATTACTCTTCTATTCTGGTCTCTCCTATTCCAGTCTCGTATTCAAAGCAATGCATGGTTGCTAGGGTAATTTGAACCCTAGCAACCAGACATCTGAAATTGCAGACTGGAGAGCTGCTAAATAACTCAAAAACCACAAAAAAAAATTAAAACGAATTGCAAACGGTCTCAGAATCACTCTACATCATACTAAAATCTTAACTCAAAAGTGAACAACCCCATTAAGCTCAGTGGACTACTTTTCTCTAATCAGAATACTGGATCACTTGAGAGAACAATTGGGTTTCTGTAGTCAATGAAATTCCAATGTTGAGCTCACGCATTAGACATCTGTGGTTTTTAAATGGCTTTATTTCCCCAACAAAATCACCTGACGCGTTTCGTGTGTCATCACTATGAGTACGTGTGATGACACTAAGTGAGTTAGGTGATTTTGTTGGGCAAATAAAGCCATTTTAAAACCTCCGCTGTATGCTGATCCGTGAGTGCATGCAACATTGGAATTTTATGGACTATCGTGTCTCGCTAAACTGCGGGTTCGAGGCGCTGCACCCGGACGAGGGACTTCAAGCTGTGAGTTACCTGCACATACAGAATGCCTGTGAACGTAGATTGATGAAGCGAAAGGTCCAGGGCATTTGCACCCGGGCCCGCCCAGTTATATGGTGAGAAGTGGTGTTAATTAGCCCTATTAAATTAACTTCACATAGGGGGAATGGAGTTTGAGCGATTATTATTATTTTTGTTATTTTTATTTGGGTTTCTGTAGGCCTAGGACTCAAGCAAAACTGAAGAATCAACAGTCACCCACAGCTTCCTCCTTAAAGCTACTTAAATTGTATCGGGTCTAATCATCAATAGCCACCAATTTTGGTTAGCCATCAATGGTACAGCCAATGAGCAGAACCAGGGTAAGAGACAAGGTGTAATCTAGTCTCCTGGCCAACAGCTTTGCAAGTAAACATAAAAAACTGCTGCTTTATGTATAGCATATAGTTGTGCAGGCCTAAAGTCTTGGGTCATCAAATGTAAGTTTTAGGGCCATTGGAATTCCAAGCTGCATTTACAGTAGAAGAATACACATGTACAAGTCGCAGTATATTTAAATCTGGCTACTAGAAAATGTATATTTGTATTATGTATAAAATTATTAAAACAAAACCTTCCTGACCTAAATTATGCTTGAATCTGCCTTCTCGCTCGCCAGGAAACTGCCCGTAAAGATGGTAGTCGTCGAAAAGTGATCACTGAAAGTCTGTGCATTTTATCAAAAATTTCCCAGCTCTGCTGCCCCCTGTGTAAGAGACACACATACATAACTATTAAACGCATAGACAGTGGTGTGTGGCTCTGTTTCTTGGAACAAAAATCAAAAAAGAATGACTTGTAAAGTGGTCTCTTACCAAGGGAACCCCCCCAGTCAGGTGGTTTGCCAATCATTTTTTGCAATATGTAGAAAATTTGAATATAGGAAGAGACTTGCATATGTCCTAATAAAAGTCTTTAATTTTATAAATACTTTTGGCTACCGCTTTACTAGTGGTCGATCTCTTCCTATATTGGAATTGTCTACATATACAGAACTAAATCTACTAAGCGCTGCAAAATATATTGGTGCTTTATAAATACAGTAGATGTTAATTAACACACAGACATCTCACTCAGGTTATCTGAGCTCAGATCAAGTGTAGAAACCATCATGGTTATAATCTGGGTAATGTCATTGTCATCATTGCTCAGACAAGTAAGAACACAACCAACATTTTCTCTCTCCATTCACACCTTATACACAGACACATACACCCAGACACAAACACACACTTACACTCCTATGCAGACACTCACACGGGATATTTGAGCTCAGATCAAGTGTAGAAACCACCATAGTAAAATCTGGATAATGTCATAATCATCATTGCTCAAGCAGACAAGAGCACAACATGTTCTCTCCATGCTCACCTTATACACACACAGTAGATTTGGCTATATTTAATCTCTGATCATTAAAATTACTTCCGATGACAGTTCCCTGGATACCTTATATCTGTGATCTCTAATGTCAGCCATATATGTTAGTGGCACATGTTTGTGTACCAGATGAAGTGTATAAGTGTAACTTAAAGGTCGTTGTACATCGTATGCCCTTTGGTGTGGCCTTTTAGTAAGTGTAAGAAAGTATTCACAGATGTGCCAGGTTACAATAAAAAAGTGTTTCTAGTGTATTTACCTGGGAGGCTCAAGTTATGGAATGAAGCAACTTCCAGAGACAATGTCCAAGATAACTTAGTCCGGCTCCAATTGTCTTCATTACTGCTGGCAGATGTTTTGGAACAATCTGGATCTGCTAAAGAAAAGTTACTGGCTTGACTCAGTCTGCTGTTTTCTTCTATGTCAGCAGAGGGCGCAGACACCTTTCCAACCCTCAACATTTTCTTGTTGGCCTAAAGAAAAATTAAAATTCAGTCATTTGCACCCAAGCCCGTACTTGTAATTTGGTATAGATCATCCTATCTGGCACATCATATAGATTGGGTAGGGTTTGCCTAACCTCCATTAATTCAGCAGAAAGGAACAGGAGCCTATGTTTCAGGGGTAACCGATCCTATTTACAATGTCTGCCTCTGGGGGTACAGCCAGCCCAAAAAAAAAAAAAAAAAAAAAAAAAAAAACACCTGGGGCTAGGGTTGCCACCTTTTAAAAAAAAAATCTCTACCGGCTGGTGGAGGGGGCAGGAATAAAAAGGGTGAGCCCTGGCTGCAAAGGGGCGGGTTGCATCAAGGGGTGGATCCATGGCACGTGATTGGCTGGGCCGGTCGTGACGTCAAAGGGGGCAGGGCCACAGTGCACGTTTGGACTCAAGCCAGCAGCAAAAAGGTTAGTTTTTACTAGGCTGGGTGCAGGCCACGGGCATTTGTTTGATGTATTACAAATTTACCAGCAGCTACATTGCCGGTAAATTTGTAATACTGGCCCCGGCTGGTGTTTTACTGGCTAGGCCGGTAAAATACCGGCCAGGTGGCATGGCAACACTACCCGGGGGAGATCTAAATTGTCTCTTCAATTTTAGCAGAATAAGAGGCGAATATTGTCCTAGAACTAGTAATCACACTAAAGTTTTTTAAGTTCTACTCAACTATCAAAATGTTGTCAGATTCAAGGTGGGTAAAGATAGAAAGCCGTCTTTCCAGATTGTATTCTGCTTTGTACATTTGTAATTAGTAACCTTCTGCAGCTCCCGCTGAATTACAACAGAAGCCCGATTGTGTCAGGATAATCAATGTTCCAACACCAATCATAGGATGTGCAGAACTTGAAATGGAATAAAACAAAGGATATCGGAGCTCAGATCAAGTGTAGAAGCCACCATGGTTTAGATCTGGATAATGTCATGTTCATCATTGCTCAGACAGTTAAAAGCATAACATTTTCCCTCAGTGATATGGAAACTGTAGGCCTAGGTTCGATTCCCGTCTTAACACCTTTAATAGTTTGCCTCAGGGACATTAAGATTGTAAGCTCCACAGGGTTCAAAATTCTTTAAACTTTTTAGTTTAAGAGTTTTGTGAATGATCAGCCTGACTCTCTTCGGGTTTCAAACGAGGGTTAGGACTGGCAGCCAAATATTGCTTTGCAAGGCTACCGTTTTATCATTTTTAATTACCTTTCTATTGACGTCCTCTTACTCATCTTTGTATCTCATTGAAAATGGTCAACTGTACTTGCATTGGGACTTTTAGCTTGTACCTGAGCGGCTGTTCTTTTATTTCCCCAATGGCCCTGTGCTAGAAGGCCTGCCGCTTCTTAGTGTCTTCACTTCCAGAATAGCAAAGTTGTCAGGTGTCAATTGAGATGCATTAGAAGCCAAACGGGAAAAAAAAATAAAACAGTTTAAATAATACAAATCCTTAAGTGCACATCAGACTCACCAGGTTTACTTCCACAGTTTCTTTGTGCTGGTTTCATTCTCTCAGAGCTTCTCTGCTTTCTGTCTATTTACTGTTGCTTGTCTCTCAATTGCATGAAGGTCAGGCTCCTTTAGTATATAAGCGAGATTAAGGGTGTTATTTATCAAACTCTGAAAAAAAAAAAAAAAAGCCCAACCAAACTAGAATCCACAATTTGCCCTTATCTATCAATAAGAAAAAAAAAACACTAACTTTTTCTGCTTGTTGTGCAGAAAATCCAAATTCCACATTTGATGCCAGAAAAATTTTGAGTTCTCAGGAAAACCAGGGCCAAACCCCAAATATTTTGTGAGGATTAAAACATCTTCAGATGGTTAAGGGGACATCAGCCATTGACTTTTAAATGAATTCAGCAGGTTTGAGATGGAGCATTTTCTGATTCGCACTTTGAACAGCTTCGGGTATAATAAATCACCAATAAAAAATTCTCATCGGAGTTAAAACGGACGCCGTGAAAAAATTGCATATGAATAATCCCCTGAGTATTATGTACTGTGCCTTAGCCTAGGAGTTCTTATAGACCCTTGACTTATATCAAGGGTTGAATCTCGAAGTAGAAAAACCATTGAAATTCGACCATTGAATTGGAATACTTCAACTTTAAATATCAAAGTTTTTTTTGCATCGAATTTGGCCATTTGTGGTCGAATTAAAATCGTTCGATCGATAAAATCCTTCAATTGGAAGGATTTCATAGTTTGATCGAACGATTTTTCTTTGACTTAAAAACTTACAAAACTGCTCTAGAGGGTCCCCATAGGCTAACATAGCACTTCGGCAGGTTTAATTTGGAGAAGTATTGAAGTCAAGTTTTTTTTTTTAAAGAGACAGTACTTCGATTATCGAATGGTCGTTTTACTTCAAATCGAATTTGAAGTTGTAGTATCCTATTTGATGGTTGAAGTATCCTTCGAATTTTTTTTTACTTCGAAAATTCCCTCGAATTCACTTCGACCCTTGATAAATCTGCCCCTAAGTTACCTGTAGTCATGTTTTTTGCAGAGAGGTTTGTTTATCCTAGCAACCAGATCGCTGCGATTCACAACCGCTTGCACGGGCCAGACTCTCTCAATGTACCCTGGGCTCCTGCTGAATCAACAAAGGCACCTGGGAGATCCCTGCCATTTCTGCCTTTACCCAGTGAAAAGAGCCGGGGATATGATGGCTTTGCAAAAACCTCTTCCCTTCCCTGTATCTACGTTACCTGCAGTTAAACAGCTGCACCAGCTCTGTCCCAAAAACAAGCAGTCACGGCCTCCAGCAAAAACATTCTACTCGTTTCCTTTTAACAACGTGTCACTTCACTTCCGGTCTTCAAACGCCGCGCCAATACCAAGTCCTACCACGGCATTCGAGGGATATCATAGAGACGAAGCAAGACCTGTTCGCGCATGCGCACTCACTAACACGCTGGAATCCTGGGAAGTGTAGTTTCTCAGTGCAGCCGAATCTGTGCTTTAGGTTTATTCTGATTAATTAAAATTATATTATCATTGACATTATAATGTACTCTGTTGCACTAGAGTGGTAAACAGGGGAACGCTATGAAGTAATAAATTAAAAATCTTGTTTTCTGTGTGCTTGAGACTGAGGAGAAATACATTGCTCTATTGTAAAGTCAGTATCTACATGACAACTATGATATTCCGGCTCTGAAGCCATTGTACTGGCATATAATCCTTGCAAGAAAGGTTTAGTTGCCTTTTTAGCATCTGAAAATACATTTAAATAACATTTTATCATGGCAGCAGAGTCAGACACCAGCCCTCCTATATATTTATCTTTTTTCCCCTATTAACATTGGGATCATATCACTGGCCTTCCTATAGATTTATCTATTTTCCCTATTAATAACATTGGGTTCAACCATAATTTTTACCAGCCAGCCCTGTAAAATACCAGCCAGGTGGCAACCCTAGTTGCCACCTTTTCTTGAAAAAAAAAAATACTGGTATTCCTATATTTTATGCATTTTGCCCCCATTAGTAACTAGGGTTGCCACCTGCCTGGTATTTTACCACCCTAGCTGGTAAAAATGGTTGATCCCAATGTTATTAATAGGGAAAAAAAAAATATATAGGAGGGCTGGTGTCTTTTTCCAGAAAAAGTGGCAACCCTATTGGTATCAAGCTTCATTTTTACCGGCCCAGGGCAGATGGCAACCCTAGCAGCAGTATATAAAAGATCAGAAGCAGACATTTTATATTAAAGACCAATATGTGTAAAGGTATTCTGTAAACAAATGAAATTGCTATCTGGTTACCTTCCCATTGGTCTGTTAGGCTGCTGGGGGGAAAAGGGAGGGGGTGATATCACTCCAACTTGCAGTAAAGTGCTATCACTCCAACTTGCAGTAAAGTGCGACTGAAGTAGAGCACAAGTCACATGCCACAGTCAAATGGCAGCTGGGAAACTGACAATATGTCTAACCCCATGTCAGATTTCAAAATTAATTTATAAAAAATCTGCTTGCTCTTTTGAAAAATGGATTTCAGTGCAGAAGTCTGCTGAAGAAGCACTACTAACTCATGCATTTTCAAAAAAATGACAGTATCCCTTTAAGCTGCAAGTCAGTTTCCCCAAGAGACCTGCTTATCTTAAAGGGGTTGTTTACTTTTGACATAACATTTAGTATGACGTAGACAGAGCATGAGATTCTGAGACAATTTGCTTTAATTTTTTATTATGTGTGGTTTGAGTTATTTAGCAGCTCTCCAATCTGCAATTTCAGTCTTCTGGTTGCTTGGGCCAAATTACCCTAGCAACCATGCACTGATTTGATGAGACTGGAATATGAATAGAAGGGAGCCTGAATAGATAAATGCGTAATAAAATGTAGCAAGATTAATTTGTAGCCTTACAGAGCATTTGTTTTTTTAGATGGGGTCAGTGACCCCCACTTGAAAGGTGGAATGACTCAGAAGAGTAAGGCAAATTATTCAAAAATTATATTAGCCATGCATTGACATACTAAAAGTTAACTTAAAGGTGAACCACCTCTTTAATGAATGGGATTTTTCATGCAACCTCTTACATGGGTAGATAAAGAAAGATGGCTGGTCCATGCTTTGCTACTTTTTTTTTTTTCTAGGCCAGAGCATTTTCTTGCTAAAAGGAAAGAAATAATGCTAAGGTTTACTAGGCAACCCCAAGTAAATTTTGCATTTTCTTTTCCTTGGCCATAAATATTACAATCTGCTCAAGAGGATCTTAGAAGTAATTATCCACATTGTGCGGATTGGAACCCTTGGGCAATTCTCATTAGGGACCTGTCACTGCATACATATCATGCTGAGGTCCTGGGCCAATAGGATGTCAGCCTCCTCGATGGATATCTAGTCAAGTTCTGAGCAGATATGGGGTGGGCTGACTGTTTAATAACGAGTGTAAACTTTACAAGACAGGGGCAGTGTGCCTGGATTAAATTAGAGCGAACAGGTAAACTCTGCTACAGTAGAGGGAGACAGAGGACATTTCTTCAAGTTAGAAAGGCTAAGGCTATACCTGTCCTAGGATAGGATTCTGCAAGTCTTTGTAACAGAGTTCTGACAAGTGAATATATATATTTATAGTCTCAGACAACACATCATCCAGCAGGCTGTAGTTGTGTCACACAGGTTTTTGTTGCAGAATTATAGGCAAAATGCAGACTTGTATAAACTCAATTATAAACAGTATTTTTTATAATATATGTCGTGTGTTTTGTTGTAAAAAGGTATTAGTGTCTCATGTGCATTGGTCACTGCCAACTGTGAGTAATTCGGTGTTTATATGTCAGCTCCGTTTTCAAGCAGGAATGTTCAGTGTGTAAATAAATGTGAGATGGTGCCTATAGTAATAGTGAGATGATAGACTCTGGGAAGGGAATGTGACTGTGGGATAGCAGGTATAGTAGGGAGAGATGGTGTCTATAGTAACAGTGGATAATAGTCCCCTGGAAGGGACTGTGACTGTGGGATAGCAGGTATAGTAGGGAGAGATGGTGCCTATAGTAACAGTGGATAATAGTCTCTGGGAAGGGAGTGTGACTGTGGGATAGCAGGTATAGTAGGGAGAGATGGTGCCTATAGTAACAGTGGATAATAGTCTCTGGGAAAGGAGTGTGACTGTGGGATAGCAGGTATAGTAGGGAGAGATGGTGCCTATAGTAACAGTGGGATAATAGTCTCTGGGAAGGGAGTGTGACTGTGGGATAGCAGGTATAGTAGGGTGAGATTGTAATAGTAACACAGGAAATGCTAAATTAGAAGTACATGCTAATTAACATATTCACATGTGAATATAATTTAAAAAGACAACACTAGAAATAACAGGTTGATTCAGCATGATAATTGCATTTTGGAGCTCTTGTAGTTTATATTGTAATGGAATCTCTAAAGCAGTAATGTCTTTATTCAGTCCAATTGATCGGCAAGTTGTATATACTTACACATCCTACAATATCACTTTAAGAAGAAGGACATCCATCAGACTATTCAGGTTTGGTAACAATTAATTTACTTGAAAGAATACCTGAATACCTGATTGCATTTCTGTAATGGGAGGAGGGTAGGGGTTACATTATTGGATTTTTGGGCAGCAGAATCTAATAAAAGAACAAAGATCCTTTTCTGAAATGATTAAATTCTAGCCGTGTTTTTGATTAATTCAATCTGCCGACGCTGCTCATAGGGAAATTAGTATTACTCACTATCTGGCAATGGGTTTTCACAAACAAACAGCTCGTTCCAGGTTGGGGGGGGGGAATGATTGTGATTAGGAGATCACATGCTGAAATATTTTTCTAAGCAGCATTTATACAGAGATTACAGATGAACAAATAAGCAGTTCAAACTCCTGTTTGTCTCACTGAATGGCAATTTCAGTGAGACAAACATTAACCACACACCCTAAACCCTATTCTAAGGGGCATATTTATTAAAGGTCAAATAGAAAATTCAAACTTTCATTTTTTTTATGGTCAAAACTGTCAAATTCGACTAGAAAATTATCCAAACTTGGTTTTTTTTTTTTTTTTTTTTTTTTAAGATTCTAATTCGATTTGAGATTTGTCATACTCTGGCCCATTAAGAATTCGAATCCAACTATTGGCCACCTAAAACCTGCCGAATTGCTGTTTAAGTCAATGGGAGAGGTCCAGGGATCAATTTGGAGATGCTTGCGGCCTTCCCGACTTTTTTTGGAGAAAAAAAACTCAAACCGAGCTTGATCGAATTTGATTTGAGTTTTCGGGTTGTTTCAATTGGTCCGAGTTTTGAAAACTATTTTACTAATACATTTCACCAAGTCGAATTTAGAATTCATTCTAATTTAAGGGAGTGTACCACAATGAAATTCAAAATTTGACCCTTGAATAAATGTGCCTCCCTGTGTCATTCCTTTCTGCCAGCCAATTAGCACAGAGGCATTATTCTCCTGCTCTGCTTATTAGTAAAAAAATTAGTAAAAAGCTCCTCCCTTGTGATATGGTTTGATTGAACTGTTTATAATTCTTTAGTTTTTCCTGATATTAGCAGCTTTATACTGCTAATATTCATTTATAAGTGGAGTTCCCCTTTGCCGTTTTGTCGGTCAGGCTAGACACAATCCCACAAACTAAAATTAAATCTCTTGATGCTTCTCTGTTCAGCATAAAAGGAGCACTACGAGTCTATGGGGGAATTTATAAAAATGAGCAAAGGTTGCCGAATTATAGTAACCCATAGCGACCAATCAGCAGTTTGCTTTTATACAAGTGACTAGTAAAGTAGTTTTATATATGTTTTATTGAATTTTTAACTGCAATCTTCATTTCTTCTTTACTAACTGCTGCCTAGTTGCTAGGGTTATCATATCCTAGCCACCAGATAGCTGTAAAAGATTTCAGCCCACTGCAGTTGCAATACAAAAATGTGAATATATTAAAAAGACAGACCTCAAATAAAATATTAACTACAATTACACATTTGTTAGAATACCACTATCTACATTATACTAAAAAACAAAAAAAAAAACAACAGTGGCAATACTTGAGGGGCTAAAATTTGGCAGCCCCAGGGATTTTACCCGGGGGGGGGGTCCTGAATGGGGTTTCAAAGATGGTACAGGAATTAGGGCCTGAAAAGGTGTGGGGTCATGGATTCATACTGGGTCCTGTCTTACTGTGGGCCCCCGTTGGTGCCGAGGCTGCTCCCTGCTACTTACACCACGGCCAATAAATAATTGTAAGGTCAATTGAGAGAGCTTTTAAATCAAGCAGTTGGCAGATGGTAGAGGAGAGTGTGCAGTGGGGTAGGGATCCTTTAACAGTAAATATATATATATATTTTTTAGATATTAAGCATTTATAGACACTGGCCTCTTCCCAATTGCCATAATTTTGAGGAATGATGAACTATATCCCCAAGTATAACTTCTCACTTCTTGGTAAATCTTCCTTTTACTTGGGATGCTACATATCAAATTATAGAAACAGAGCAGCAAACCCATTATCAAGAAAGCGCCGAATTATGGAATAGCCATCTCCCATAAACTCCATTATAATTAAATAATTCCGTTTTTTTAAAAAAAAATTTTTAAGGGATTTCCTTTTTCAGTGTAATAAAACCGTAGCTTGTACTTGATCCCAACTAAGATATAATAATTCCTTATTGGGTTTCTGTAATGTTTAAGTTGTTTTTAATTTGACTTAAGGTATGAAGGTCCAAATTACAGAAAGAGCCCTTATTCGTAAAACCCCCAGGTCCCATTGATGAACTTAAAGAAATATTAGCTATGTTAATGCTTCTGGGAACTGCAATAAACACAGATCTGCAAAATACTGGCTCATACAATCTGCCGTCTTATATAGGATTAAATGCCATGCAGTGTGTATGTATGACAGGCAGGAGACATAATGTCGGCACTTATATAGTCCTTGGCCACGGGAGTATAGAGGAGCTGTAAGGCAGCAGATGTTAGCAAGCAATCACTGGGATGGCAGCCTACATGGATTTAGTTTCACTGTGTCAGTGGAGTCCGGTACTAAAATAGAAGACACTAATATAAAATATTAAATAAATATGTAAAACAAAAACATATCAATGTCCTTATTTACCGCAGCCTCATGAAGGTGATTTTCCCCATCACTGGGGCACAGAAGACTATAGGTCTGGCCATCAGTAAAGTGTAAATGGAATACATTCTGTCTAATAAGAAACTACTAAGAAATTTTGGGATATAACCAGAGAGCAAGCTTGTTGTGCCAAGAAGCTGCTGGTAAAGCTTATTAATGGGGTGGTTCTCCTTTAAATTAACTTTTGTATAGGTAATTTGTATTGTTTTAAATATGTAAAGACAAACAAAACCCATAAGCATGACATGGAGACACATGTGAAATACAAGTCGACACTTAAGGGCAGATTTATCATGGGTCAAATTTCGAAGTGATAAATAATTCGAAATTCGACCCTCGAATTGAAATATTTAGACTATCAAAGTCGAAGGATTTTTCACCGAATTTAGCCATCGAACAATTGAAGTAAATCATTCGATCAAACGATTAAATTGTTCGAATCAAACGATTTTATCGTACGATTTTACTTCAATGTGTTACGATTTACAAAAATGGTCTAGAAGGTCCCCATAGGCTAA
The DNA here is from genome assembly GCF_017654675.1 of Xenopus laevis. NCBI lineage: Eukaryota > Metazoa > Chordata > Amphibia > Anura > Pipidae > Xenopus > Xenopus laevis. The sequence continues at coordinate 175,510,030 of NC_054373.1, forward strand.
CATAGCACTTCGGCAGGTTTCATTTGGCGAAGCATTGAAGTCAAAGTTTTTCTTTTAAAGAGACAGTACTTCGATAATCGAATATTCAAACTATTTTACTTTGAATCAAATTCGAAGTCGTAGTATCCTATTCAATGGTCAAAGTTTCCAAAAAAAAAAAAAAAAAAAAAAACCACTTTGAATTTCGAATTTTTTTACTTCACAAATTCCCTCTAATTCACTTCTACCCTTGATAAATCTGCCCCTTAATGGAACACTAAAGGCCATGGGGGGGGGAAACACCAAAAAGTAGGCAAATTGGAGAGGCTTCAGATGGGGTTTTTTGCCTTCCTCTCTGGATCAACTGGCAGTTAGACAGGTTAAAATAGAGTGAGAAGGTTGAACTTGATGGATGTGTCTTTTTTCACCTAACTTACTCTGTTACTATGTTAATGATAAATCTGGAGTTTAGGGTCTGCAAGTAGAAAAGAGATTACTCACCACATAAGGGAAGAGGCTCAGGTGCCCTAAGCCCTCAGCACAGGTAGCAGACAAACCAAAAAGAACCTTTGGAGCAGGCACTCAAAGAAGTCAAAGTTACACCAGGCAAATAAACGTTCATTGAGTCCGCAGCCTTACACCTTTCGTGTTAGAAACACTTAACCATAGGCTATGTTTGCAGAGCCATGCTTCAAATATTTAAACAAAAGTGCACCAATCAAAACATCGGACCAATTAGAAAAAAACAACCAATCCAGAAACTTTACCCAGGTGCACCAATCACTATTCAGTTTAGATAGGTGTGGTTAGAGGTTACACCCTTGACTCCAATTAGGAGCCATTTTGGTACACCATAAATGAATTTAGGTGGATTACCACCATAGATGTTACTGGGGGGGTCATTTATAAACTTTGTGCAGGGCAGATTGGTTCGCAAAGTGAATATATTTGCCCTGCGCATGGTTATATTTATAAAGCTGAATAAGAGGGTGCAAACAGAATTGTGAATTTTTTTTTCACGATGCGAATGTCTATAGGAGCTTTTTAAATATGTCACAATTAGCAAATTGCGGATCTTTATGCGCACACTCTGCGACTCAGTTATGCCACAACTTTGGTGGCTGATAAAATATTCGCAAAACAGTTTTGCAAACTGCGAATTTAAGCTACTGGCAGCGCTATTTATCATGCACAACAACCACGCACAGTGGGGGCCCTCGCGCAAACTCCCGTCTCATTTGCGCGCCATTTGCGAAAATTTATTCACACTGCGAATTCGCAAAAAAACGGAAAGACGGGCAGAGCAGTGGGTTATGCAACCATTTGTGAAAAATATGCGCTGCGTGAACTTTATAAATGACCCCCAGTATGTTAACCTAAAGGTGATCCACCCATTTAAAATTATAGTTCACCTTTAAATTAACTTTTATGAGAGAGTGATATTTTGAGACAATCTGCTATTGGGTTTAATTTTATCTTATTATTTGTGGTTTTTGAGTTATTTAGCTTTTTATTCAGCAGCTCTCCAGTTTGCAATTTCAGCCATCCGGTTGCTAGGGCCCAAAACACCCCCTAGCAACCATGCATTGATTTGAATAAGAGACTGGAATATAAATAGGATGAGAGGCCTGAATAGAAAGAGGAGTAATAAAAAGTAGCAATAACAGTAAATGTGTAGCCTTACAGAGAATTTGTTCATAGATGGGGTCAGTGACCCCGATTTGAAAGCTGGAAAGAGTCAGAAGAAGAAGACTGAAAAAATGAAGGCCAATTGAAAAGCTGCTTAGAATTGGCCATTCTATAAGATATTAATAGTTAAGTTAAAAGATGTATAACTACTGTTAAGTCCTTTGCTTTGCTAAGCTCCTCCCCCGAGGGGCCCTAGTGCTGTACTCTAAGGAGCCCAGGGCAATATTCTCTTTGGAGCCGACCAAGTGGAAATCTCACAAAAAACAGCAATCGGTTGTGACTCTGTCCTTCAGCGCTGAAATGGTTAAATCAAGCAGGAGGGGGCGGGGCCCTGCAGCCACGTCACCTCGCAAATCCATCACCCGCTTCCCTTTCTAATAAAGTTCTCTGCCGTTTGAATGCTTTACCCCCTCCCTTGCTGGCTGCCTCGCTCGGCGTGTCGGGAGTTGTAGTCTTGGCTGCTGTTGGCGCTTCCCCTGCAGGTTGGGAGTCGGCAGCGAGTCGGAGGTAAGGGCTGGAGGGATCGGCAGTTGGGAGGTGTCTGTGACCGAGGGGAGCTGAGCAGCTGCAGTGGGAGCCGCTGGGTTTTCTATTTCTGTTCTACTGGGCGACCCCTGGAACTTTATATCGTAGAGTGTCACCCCTCCCTCCCTCTGACACATGGGGGACCCCTAACCCCACGTGACCTCAGGGGTGTCCGTCCTGCTGCCCCTGCAGCTCTCACAACTTCTGGCCTGGGCACATGGACCTCAGCACTAACTTTCCCTTTACTTTCTACAGCCAGCTGGCCTATTGAGTGTAGCCAATACAATGTCCTGCTAATTGTAGTGTCCTCCTCTGTCTGTACTGAGTCTTTCACCTTCTCTACTTGCCCTGTAGGCTAAACTGACTCTGTTACACCGCCCACACGTTACTGAGTGATGAGAATGCCTGTGATGTCCCTTTAAATATGCAACTGACAGCGGGGGAGCTGGGAGTCCAGTAGTTGTCGGATTTGGTAAAGGTGCCAGTTGGCACAAAGCAAGCCCAGACCTGGGAAATCCAATGTCCTGATTAATATCCACTTGTTCCCCAGACTGGGCATTGCCTTATCCACCTGCCAATAAACTGCCATATCCCATGTAAAACTGCCAGTTCTCCTGTGACTGCCATGTAACCGCCAGAGCCCATGTAACCTCCAGCAGCTTTGTCTGCCAGTTTTTCTTATACACAAATGAAGTTAAATTCTTATTCTGACAGATCCTCATTCTGATCTTTATTTTTAAAGGGTAAATTTCCACTGATGTAAAAATGCCCCTATGGTACCGGTAGCAGTGCCCTGTATGGAAGTCGGTGAAGCCTGGTGACTAATCTGCCTGAATCTGCCTGTGTGCCCAGACCCTTATACAGAACTAATCTTTTGAATTTGTAATTTAACATCTTTTAGTGTTACTGTTACTATAGGCACCATCTCTCCCTACTATATCTGCTATCCCACAGTCACACTCCCTTCACAGAGACTATTATCCCACTGTTACTATAGACACCATCTCTCCCTACTATACCTGCTATCCCACAGTCACACTCCCTTCCCAGAGACTATTATCCACTGTTACTATAGGCACCATCTCTCTCTACTATACCTGCTATCCCACAGTCACACTCCCTTCCCAGAGACTATTATCCACTGTTACTATAGACACCATCTCTCCCTACTATACCTGCTATCCCACAGTCACACTCCCTTCCCAGAGACTATTAGCCACTGTTACTATAGACACCATCTCTCCCTACTATACCTGCTATCAAACAGTCACACTCCCTTCCCAGAGACTATTATCCACTGTTACTATAGGCACCATCTCTCCCTACTATACCTGCTATCCCACAGTCACACTCCCTTCCCAGAGACTATTATCCACTGTTACTATAGGCACCATCTCTCCCTACTATACCTGCTATCCCACAGTCACACTCCCTTCCCAGAGACTATTATCCACTGTTACTATAGGCACCATCTCTCCCTACTATATCTATCCCACAGTCACACTCCCTTCCCAGAGACTATTATCCACTGTTACTATAGGCACCATCTCTCCCTACTATACTTACTATCCCACAGTCACACTCCCTTCCCAGAGACTATTATCCACTTTTACTATAGGCACCATCTCTCCCTACTATACCTGCTATCCCACAGTCACACTCCCTTCCCAGAGACTATTATCCCACTGTTACTATAGACACCAGCTCTCCCTACTATACCTGCTATCCCACAGTCACACTCCCTTCCCAGAGACTATTATCCACTGTTACTATAGACACCATCTCTCCCTACTATACCTGCTATCCCACAGTCACACTCCCTTCCCAGAGACTATTATCCACTGTTACTATAGGCACCATCTCTCCCTACTATATCTATCCCACAGTCACACTCCCTTCCCAAAGACTATTATCCACTGTTACTATAGGTACCATCTCTCCCTACTATATCTGCTATCCCACAGTCACACTCCCTTCCCAGAGACTATTATCCCACTGTTACTATAGGCACCATCTCTCCCTACTATACCTGCTATCCCACAGTCACACTCCCTTCCCAGAGACTATTATCCACTGTTACTATAGGTACCATCTCTCCCTACTATATCTGCTATCCCACAGTCACACTCCCTTCCCAGAGACTATTATCCCACTGTTACTATAGGCACCATCTCTCCCTACTATATCTACCCCACAGTCACACTCCCTTCCCAGAGACTATTATCCCACTGTTACTATAGACACCATCTCTCCCTACTATACCTGCTATCTCACAGTCACACTTCCTTCCCAGAGACTATTATCCCACTGTTACTATAGGCACCATCTCTCCCTACTATACCTGCTATCCCACAGTCACACTCCCTTCCCAGAGACTATTATCCCACTGTTACTATAGACACCATCTCTCCCTACTATACCTGCTATCTCACAGTCACACTTCCTTCCCAGAGACTATTATCCCACTGTTACTATAGGCACCATCTCTCCCTACTATACCTGCTATCCCACAGTCACACTCCCTTCCCAGAGACTATTATCCACTGTTACTATAGGCACCATCTCTCCCCCTACTATACCTGCTATCTCACAGTCACACTCCCTTCCCAGAGACTATTATCCCACTGTTACTATAGGCACCATCTCTCCCTACTATACCTGCTATCCCACAGTCACACTCCCTTCCCAGAGACTATTATCCCACTGTTACTATAGGCACCATCTCTCCCTACTATACCTGCTATCCCACAGTCACACTCCCTTCCCAGAGACTATTATCCACTGTTACTATAGGCACCATCTCTCCCTACTATACCTGCTATCCCACAGTCATACTCCCTTCCCAGAGACTATTATCCACGGTTACTATAGACACCATCTCTCCCTACTATACCTGCTATCCCACAGTCACACTCCCTTCCCAGAGACTATTATCCACTGTTACTATAGACACCATCTCTCCCTACTATACCTGCTATCCCACAGTCACACTCCCTTCCCAGAGACTATTATCCACTGTTACTATAGGCACCATCTCTCCCTACTATACCTGCTATCCCACAGTCATACTCCCTTCCCAGAGACTATTATCCACGGTTACTATAGACACCATCTCTCCCTACTACACCTGCTATCCCACAGTCACACTCCCTTCCCAGAGACTATTATCCCACTGTTACTATAGGCACCATCTCTCCCTACTATACCTGCTATCCCACAGTCACACTCCCTTCCCAGAGACTATTATCCCTGTGTTACTATTAGATCATGCTGCACATCCCCAGTCTGTCATTTAAATTCCGCACGGTGTTAGTGGTTGTTTCTATTATTTGAGCCAGTGAGAATCGGCTGGTTGGTTGATATGAATATCACATGTATGGGCTGTACTTTAATTTATATTTACTGACTGTACCGTCAAGGAGGATTTTTTTTCCAGAATGTGGCAGAGAAAAGATCTTGGTTTTTCAGCAAGTCGTTGGAATTTTATAAATCCAGGTCTCGTCTCGCTATTTATTTCTTAGTAATGATGGTGGATCAGTTTGTGTGCTGTTCAGAGAGGACCATTAGTCATGCTGACAGTATCGCTGAATAATCACCCCATTATATTAATATTAATGACATGTATGTATAAACCCCAACATATGCCACAGTGTTGTACAATAAATGGATGTATATTTTAAAAGAACAGTAACACCAAAAAATAAGTGTTTTAAAGTAATGCAAATATCATGTAATGTTGCCCTGCACTGGTAAAACTGATGTGTTTGCTTCAGAAACTCTACTATAGTTCATATAAATAAGCTGCTGTGTAACAATGGTGGAAATTGAAAAAAGCCTGTATGGCACAGGTGAAATAGTGGATAACGGATAACACCATTATCTTCTAAAGAGATTGTCTGCTGTGTAACCTGAGCATTTTCTCCTTTGAATGGCTGCCCCCATTGCTACACAGCAGTAAACTATAGTAGTGTTACTGAAGCAAACACACCAGTTTTACCAGTGCAGGGCAACACTGCATTATATTTTTATTACTTTAAAACAATTAAATTTTTTGATGTTACTGGTCCTTTAAACATACAGGAAAGTACAATCCCCAATAACCAATACAACAGGTAAATAATTATTTCCCCAAATGCTCTGGTGCATGGCATGAATTGCTTGAGAAGGTTATCCTGTAGATGGTCCTATTGATGTTGACATGCCTCTATTCTCTGCATTCAATGCTAGTTCTGACTACTGAAAGAAAGTAGCAGAACCAGCTCACCTCCAGCCATGACTTAATTTCCAGCAGTACATTTGTTATCGGTCTGTTGTAGTTAGGGTTGCCACCTTTACTATAAAAAAAAAAAATTACCGGCCGGTGGGGGAACAAAAAGGGGCGGGCCGTGACATAAAAGGGGGCAGAGTCAAGCTTAGTGCTGCAAAAGGGGGCGGAGCAACATTTACGATGGACAGAAACCTGAAAAAAAAGTACTGAGCGAATTGGGGCGAGCCAAGGGCTTTTTCTTAAAGGAGAAGGAAACCCCCTGGTTGCAAAAACCCTCCCCTGTGTTGCTCCCCCTCCCTCCTCCCCCCTGGCCTACCTGTCCCGCTGGGCAAATGCCCCTAACTTGTTACTTACCCCTCTGCGCAGGTCCAGTCCACGGAGTTCACAGACGCCATCTTCTCCCACGCGATCTTCTTCCTGCTTTGACCGGCGCCAAAAGTCACAAAGTTTTCCGATTTCACTTCGAGACTTTTGGCGCATGCGCAGTAGATCCGTACCGGTGAAATGCTCCTACTGCGCATGCGCCAAAAACGCCAGTCAAAGCAGGAAGAAGATCGCGTGGAAGAAGATGGCGTCTGTGAACTCCGTGGACTGGACCTGCGTAGAGGGGTAAGTAACAAGTTAGGGGCATTTGCCCATCGGGACAGGTAGGCCAGGGGGGAGGAGGGAGGGGGAGCAACACAGGGTAGGGGGGAGAGTTTTTGCGCCCAAGGGGTTTCCTTCTCCTTTAAGGGTATTACAAATCACCAGCAACTACAATACCGTTTTCAATATTGGCCGGGTGGCAGCCCTAGTTGTAGTGATGGGCGGGTTCGGGCCAACCTCGCTCCCCCATTTGCGGGTCGCGACCTTAAACTGCCCACTTACGATTTTATAGGTGCGTGCCTGTCCGCCCCACCCCTTTTGTGATGTCATCATAGGGGTGGGTCAACGCGAGTCTATAAAAGGAATGATCAGGTGCAGTCGCCGTGGCACCTGTGGGTTGGGCCGACTTCCGCACACATTTAGTAGGTCGCGGACAGATTTTGGTTGAGTGACTTTACTCTGCCGGCTTTTGGCTCTGGCAGCCTCCATTTATATGGGCTCACCTGCACCACCTGCCCCTTTTCATGATGTCAGAGATGGGCTGGTCAGATGCAGGTCTATAAACGGAGGTATCGGCTGTGTTCAGGTGTGTGTTGAGAGCAGGTGGGTTGAATTTTTGTCAACTTGCATATCACTAGTGGGCAATCACCACCGTGGGTCACTGGTTTGGGCCGCTGACCCAAGCTCACTCTCCCTGGACTCCGACTTGTCACCCTCGTTCACAGTGACGGATGAAGGAGTTCAACTAAATGTGCCGCGTGGGGGGGATGTTGGTGGCCAGGGGACGTGTTGTGCCAGTGAGGGGTCTGCACGGACGTTGGGAGGGAAGCCTTTAAGGTCGCAGCCCCGGGGCTACCCATTAGTATGGGTTGGAAAATCTGCCAGATATTTATTGGCCAGTTTACGAAGAACACAACAATATGGCCATCTCCCAACATTGTGATCCAGTCATTGGCCCGGGGAGGGGCATATGTGCTGCAGTTTTGGTGGCAGCCACATAAGCAGATGTGACCCTTGGTTGGCATTTTATTGTACATGACACATTTCTAAGAGACTCCAGTAAGCGTGTGCTTGAATATAAGTACAAGGGGAAGTCTCATTTCCACAAACTAAACCGCTGAGAGTGAGTTACAGCCTGTGATTTCCAAACAGCTCGTGGTATGCTGAATTTCAGTGGAGTGCCGGCACTTTAATAAATGCCTTCCCAAAAAAACACCACTGGCTGCTGGTCCTTTCCGTAATTCGGAGCTTTCTGGATAACGGGTTTCCTAATAATGGATCCCATACTGTACAAAGAGATTCATAAGAAAAGGAACTGCGCAGGAATCGTGTGCTGATTACAAAGGGTAAATCTACAAGCAGTTGGGTTTTATCACCCTTTTAAACACCCCGACACGTTATTTCATTAGCTCCTTCCAGTGCGCTTCTGTTTCCTGTCATTTATTTCTTAATTAGTATAAATTACGAGAGTGAAGAACCCAGCGAGGGCGCTGATCAAACGTACAAATTAACAGTTTGTGTTTGCAGCCTGCGTATGTGCCAAAAGCGTTGTGTTTCTGAACCAATACGTTGCTCTTAGCCCTGAGATTGTGAGCTCTGCGCGCCTCCACGACCCGGATCTGTGAAGTCATTAACAGTTTTATTCGGGTCCCTACTGGGATTCATTAAATTGAGTGTTAAACTGGGGGTTGGCACAATCTGTGTCAAACACCACATGGTGTTACCTTCCTTATTTTTCTGTTCTGTGTTTAAAGGGGTAGTTCACCTTTAAGTTAACTTTTAGTTCGTTATAGAATGGTTAATTCTCAGAAGCTTTTCAATTGGTCTTCATTATTTATTTTATATAGTTTTTTTTAGATTATTTCTTTTTTCTTATGACTGTTTCCAATGATAAACAAATACTCGGTAAGGCTACACATGTGTTGTTATTGCTACTATTTATTACTCCTCTTTCTATTCAGGCCTCTCCTATTCATTATCCACTCTCTCATTTAAATCAAGGCACGGTAGCTAGTAGGGATTCACCTAATTCAGGATTCGGTTCGGGATCCTGCCAGGATTAGGATTTGGCCGAATCCTTCTGCCTGGCCGAACTGAATCCTAATTTGCATATGTAAGTTATGGGCGGGGAGTGAAATCGCGTGACTTTTTGTCACAAAACAAGGAAGCAAAAAATGTTTTCCCCTTCCCTAATTTGTATATGCAAATTAGGACTCGGTTCGGTATTCAGCCGAATCTTTCGCAAAGGATTTGGGGGTTCGGCCGAATCCAAAATAGTGGATTCGGTGCATCCCTAGTTGCTAGTGTGATTTGGACCCTAGCAACCAGATTGCCGAATTTGCAAACTGTAGAACTGCAAAATATCTCAAAAACCACAAATAACAAATTAAAAACCAATTACAAATTGTCTCAGAATATCACTCTCTACATCATACTAAAAGTTAATTTAAAGGAGAACAGGTATATGCAATTTACCCAAAATGGCCAAAAGGACTGTCTGTGGACTCATTCCCAAACCAAGGGGATTAATATGAAGTTGCTCCACCCTTCCCAGAAGAGTAACGGCTGTTATAGTAGTGAAGACCCTCACTAGATGTTGGAACATTTGCAAATCAGGGGCAGGAAAGGCGAAAGTGGGAAAAAATTCTTCTTTTGTGATAAAATGTCACGTGATTTCCCTACCGGCCCCTAATTTGCATATGCAAATTAGGATTCGGTTTGGCCAGGCACAAGGATTCGGCCTAATCTGAATCCTGCTGAAAAAGGCTGAATCCTGGATTCGGTGCATCCCCAATTCTGTATGGACCTTACTTTGGGCTTCATTGTGTTGAAACTGGAAAGGCTTTCCCCAAACTGTTTCCACAAAGTAAAGGTGGCCATACACGGATAGATCCGCTCGTTTGGCGATGTCGCCAAACGAGCGGATCTCCCTCCGATATGCCCACCTTGAGGTGGGCAATATCGGGCTGATCCGATCGTGGGCCCTAGGGCCCAACGATCGGATCCTAGCGTTCGCCAAACGGGCGGTCGGATCGCGGGACCGCATCAACGAACAGATGCGGCCGCGATCCGACGGGATTTTTAATCCCATCCGATCGAGATCTGGCCGACTTTCGGCCAGATCTCGATCGGGGAAGCCTGTCGGGGGCCCCCATACACGGGCCAATAAGCTGCCGACACGGTCTGTCGGCAGCTTTTATCGGCCCGTGTATGGCCACCTTAAGAAGCCCAAGAACAGGGGTCCCCAACCTTTTATACCCATGAGCCACATTCAGATGTAAAAAGCATTATGGAGCAACACAAGATTGAAAAACATTCCTGGGGTGACAAATAAGGGCTGTGATTGGCTATTTAGTAGTCCCTATATGGACTGGCAGCCTATGGGAGACTCTGTTTGGCATCTGGTTTTTATACAACTAAAACTTGCCTCCAAGCCTTGAATTTAAAAATAAGGTCCTGCTTTGAGGCCACTGGGAGCAACATCCAAGGGGTTGGTTGAGGTCAACTGGTTGGAGACCACTGGAGAATATCATTGTATTGTGTAATGGCACTTGTGTGGAAAATGATTATTGTGTCTTGAATAGCCAATTCCAAAAATTAGAAGGGGTTGTCAGCGTTTGCGACCATGTAGTGTATCCACTATTCTATTGGTGCTCTTTAGAGATTTTATAATATTGCATCTTTTTCAATAATCAGACCTTGATTTTCTCTTAGATTCTTCCCTCTCCCTATTGCCTTCTAACAATATCCAATTGTAACTGTCAATCAATTCTAGTGAAATGCCTGTGCAGGTACGGGATCCATTATCTGGAAACCCATTATCCAGAAAGCTCTGAAAATACAGAAAGGTCAGCTACCATAGACTCCATTATAATCGAATAATCCGAGTTTTTAAAAATGATTTCCTTTTTCTGTGTAATAATAAAACAGTAGCTTGTACTTGATCCCAACTAAGATATAATTAATCCTTATTGGAGGCAAAACCAGCCTATTGGGTTTATTTAATGTTTAAATGATTTTCTAGTAAACTGAAGGTATCAAGATCCGGAAAACCCCAGGCAAAAGCATTTGTAAACTGTTCGCTCTTGTATTTGTGTAGTGAATAAAGTACCCACTTTTGCAATCTATAAGGATATTATATGCCATCAAACACCAAGGAGGTTTTTTGCTAAACCTTAAATTTATCTGGTCGGGGCAAAAACTCAAATTTTTGTGGGAAAGAAAACCTCAAAAAAAAAAAAAAAAAAAAAAAGCCTGAATCCAAAAATTTGCCGTCTTAGACTTGTCGAGGCCCTGTATAAGTCAATGGGAGAGGCACCTATCTCAATCTGAAGTTATCATGGTTTGCTCTGGGTTTGGACCAAAAATCTGACCATTTCGGACAAAAACTCGAAAAACGTAAGTGATTCTGGTTTTCGGTCGGTTTTATCGAGTTTTTCTGTGATCCATTTAATTTGGGATTATTTTGATAATAAATAAGATCAAATCGGGCATTGGAGTTTGGTTGTGGTTTTTTTTTTTTTAAATAAATTAAATCATTTTTTAATAAATAACCCCCCAGTGCTTTTATACAGGTTATGGAACTCCAAAGTGACTTAATATCCTCATATTTTTCAACACAGAGTACTTTATTATAATATCCAAATTACAGTGAGTCATGTGACAGAAATGACATCACTAAGCTCTGATTATAACTGATGACATTGCCATTGACATTGTTTATAAGGATAGAATTTACCAGATATTCGTGGCTCTTTGTATCCCTTTAATCTGGCAATTGACCGGCCTGCAGTCCCAATGAACGACATGGGCATCCTTTCTGTTTTTTAATTGTTACGGACGATATCCCAAGCAATTTATTTATAGTATTGGTATGGGACCTGTTATCCAGGACCTTGGGATTTCCGGATAACGGATCTTTCCGTAATCTGGATCTTTAGACATTAAGGGTCGATTTTTTTAATGGTCAAAACTGTCAAATTCGACTAGCGATTTATCCAAATTCGATTCGAGTTTTTTTTGTTTTTTTAATATTGATTTTTGAAATTTATAATAATCTAGCCCTTTTACAATACAAATTCTACTATTCACCACCTAAAACCTGCTGAATTGCTGTTTAAGTCAATGGGAGAGGTCCAGGGATCAATTTGCAGCCTTCCTGACATGCAAGTTTTTTTCCGGGGGAAAAAACTCGAATCGAGTTTGATCGAATTTGATTTGAATTTTCAGGTCGTTTATATTCATCCAAGTAAAAAAATTTACATTTTATTAATACATTTCGATAAGTCTAATTTAAAATGTATGGGAATTTAGGGGAGTTTTGAAAAACTCGCATGAATAAATGTGCCTCTAATTCTACTAGAAAATCATGTAAATATTAAATAAACCCAATAGGCTGGTTCTGCTTCCAATAAGGATTAATTATATCTTAGTTGGGATCAAGTACAAGCTACTGTTTTATTATTACACAGAAAAAGGAAATCATTTTTAATAATTTGGATTATTTGGATAAAATGGAGTCTACAAGAGACCACCTTTCCGTAATTCGGATCCTTCTGGATAATTGGTTTCCGGATCCTATACCTGTAGAATGAGATCAGGTGGTATAGTATGGCCCACCAAAAGATGTATGATTTATTGTTAAGTGTACGGCCAGATTGATTTTATCTTTCCTCCTAAGAAATACAGTTTTATAGCTCTTCTACTATTTTCTTTTTCTTTGTGATGTCCCCTTTATCCCGAGTGCTGGCTGTGTTTTCAGCAGTGAATGTCTGTAGCAGTGGGAAGCTGATTTGTATCCCGGCACCCACCAAACATGGAGAACAGGGAAATGAATGTGTTTGTGTGGCTGAAATGCCGGAGCCCAGATTACAGGGGCAGCTGCTAATAAGCTTCAGCTTGAGTTTGTGTAGAACTGAATCATTATAGTATTTGGCTTCCCTCGTGCCGACAGTAATGTTCTTCTTGCAGAATTAATAAACCTGAACTGGCCAAAATGTCATTCATCTACAATCCTAACTAAGCACCGATACTTTTCCTGCATCTCCATAGAATGAACAAACAACTCTGCATATTATAACAATGGGGAAACCGTATAACTGCTACACTGTAGAGCTTAAAGGAGAACTAAAGCCTAACTAAAGAAGTAGGTAGAAATGTTGTACATTATGTTTTGTGCTTCTGTATCAGCCCAAGGCAACCACAGCCCTTTAGCAGTAAAGATCTGTGTCCAAAGATGCCCCAGTAGCTCCCCATCTTCTTTTCTGCTGATTCACTGCACATGCTCTGTGCTGCTGTCACTTACTGAGCTTAGGGACCCACTCACAATGTACTGTACCCATAGAATAGAAATGTCACAATATGAGGCTGATTAGTAATTAATACAAATAATTACTACATGGCAGCACAGAAACCAGTGCAATTAGCATCAGAATTTAATAATCAGCAAACCTGTAGCATCAGCTTATATTACAGGGGAAGCTCATTTTCTGCTGGATAATTAGTGACGAGCCCTAAGCTTAGCTTCTCAACAGCCAATCAGAGCCCACTGAGCATGTGAGTGTCACAGACACTTTCCAAGATGGTGACCCCCTGTGACAAGTTGGAAGTCCTGGATCATTGCTGCTTTTGACAAGCTGAAACTTTAGACTGGTGCAATAAGATCGGTATATAAAATACGGCTTTTTTAGCCATATTTATTTTTAGGGTTTAGCTCCTTTAATCGCTTCCCAGCACTTCATCTTAAAGGACCCCTATACCTTGGTTTATTTTAAATTTCGTATTGTATTTGTTTAAAGTCAATGTAGATTTTACATGATGATGTATGAAGGTTTAGTCTTGCCTAAACTATCATTGCCTCTCAGGCTTTCACACACCGCGTCCCATGAGCTCCCTACTGTGTTATCTCCTAACAAAAGTCTATAAGTGTTATGGGTGTGATGATATCGGTCGCTTGACTGGGGAACAAGGTTTTAAACAAACAGCCCTCTTTTTGCTCCCTGCAGCTGGGGCACCTTGCCTATAAATGTGTAAGGCAGAATGACTGATTGACACCCATGGTATGAGCCCTGGCGGCACCCTCGGAATTTAAGCATTTTAGAAAGAAGGGAATGTTTTGCTTCATAAAATGCTTCCTGTGCATTGTTTTTATGTAATGCATTACACCACTCTATATAAAGTAAAGGGGTTGTTCACCTTTGCGTTAACTTTAGTATGATGCAGAGAGTGATATTCTGAGACAATTTGTAATTGGTTTTCATTTTTTATTATTTGTGGTTTTTGAGTTATTTAGCTTTTTATTCAGCAGCTCTCCAGTTTGCAATTTCCGTAAACTGGTTTCTAGGGTACAAATTCCCCTAGCAACCATACATTGATTTGAATAAGAGACTGGAATATGAATAGGAGAGGCCTGAATAGAAAGAGCAGTAATAAAAAGTAGCAATAACAATAAATTTGTAGCCTTACAGAGCATTTGTTTTTTAGACGGGGTCAGTGACCCCTCATTTGAATGCTGGAAAGAGTCGGAAGAAGAAGGCAAATAATTCAAAAAGTATAAAAAATAATTGAGGACCAATTGAAAAGTTGCTTAGAATTAGCCATTATATAACATATTAAGGGGCAGATTTATCAAGGGTCGAATTTCGAAGTAGAAAAAGCTTCAAAATTCGACCATCGAATTGGAATATCCGAATATTCGAATTTGGCCATTTGCGGTCGAAGTAAAATCTTTCGATCGAACCATGAAATCCTTCGAATCTAACCATTTAAAGTATTTCATCCATCGATCGAACGATTTTTCTTCGACTTCAAAAAACGTAGAAAAATGCTCTACAAGGGCCCCGTAGGCTAACATAGCACTTCCGCAGGTTTAATTTGGCGAAGTATTGAAGTAGATTATCGAATGGTCGAATATTCGAACAATTTTACTTCGAGTCGAAGTCGTACTATCCTATTTGATGGTCGAAGTATCCAAGAAAATTACTTTGAATTTCGAATTTTTTTTACTTCGAAAATTCCCTCGAATTCACTTCGACCCTTGATAAATCTGCCCCTAAAAGTTAACTTAAGGTTAACTTCCGCTTTAAGGTCTTCCACACAACCAATAACCCCTCCCCTCTTGGGCCCATGATTCAGGACTGCCCCCTTGCCAAATTAAGACCATTGGGGGGGTAATGATATTGGCTAACGATTTTGACTGGCTAGGCCCTCTAGTCTTAACCCAGTTAGGATTGACACCTTTTTAATATAGATTTACTGGCCCCTGTTTCTAGGTGGGTGCTTGGACATAAGGGGTGCAGTTATTTAGGGGCTGTAACAATGATGCAAATGGGTATAGTAATGATGTGATTGGGCAGATCAAAGTCGTAAAGTGGCGAAAGCCTTGCAGTAAATATAGGTTTATCCCAGCAGAGATAGATATAAGCTGGAGCTACATTTGGGGTGAATCAGTGCCAAAGTCGGTGGGCTACAGGCAGAACAAAAAGGTAATTGCTGGTAAATTGTAATACAGGTATGGGACCTGTTATCCAGAATGCTCAGGACCTGGTGGTTTCCTGATAACGGATATTAATTTAAATAAGTAATTTAAATTACTTTCTGTAATTTGGATCTCTCTACCTTAAGTCTACTAGTAAATCATGTAAACATGAAATAAACCCAATAGGCTGGTTTTGCTTCCAATAAGGATTAATTATATCTTAGTTGGGATCAAGTACAAGCTACTGTTTTATTATTACACAGAAAAAGGGAATCATTTTTAAAAATCTGGATTATTTGGATAAAAAAGGGTCTATGGGAAACGGCCTTTGCGTAATCCGGAGCTTTTAGGATAACTGGTTTCCGGATAACGGATCCGATACCTGTACCAGCCATGCCCTTAGCTGGCCTAGCCAGTAAAATATAATAGTTAAGGGTTTAAACCTGTTCGGTAAAGTGTCACCATGATTTAAAGTCTCTACCTGGTCACCTGTTGTTCTATAGAGCTGTGTATACTTTCTGCAGATACCTGTACTGAAGGCTCAAGCCCGCTACACTCTATGGCATCTCCTTCCCAGCTGTAAGTTCTAAAGAAACTGCAAACTGGAGAGACGCTGAACAAAAAGCTAAATAAATCAAAAACCACAAATAATAAAAAATGAAAACCAATTGTAAATGTCTCAGAATTTCACGGTCTACATCATACTGAAAGTTCATTTAAAGGTAAACAACCCCTTTAAAGAACCCAAATTGCTGTGGATCAGGAAGCAGAAGGATTTGTTATTCCTATAACAACGGCACCTTTCTGTCTTGCTTGTGTTCCGGCTCAGAAACAGTAGATAAAAGTCACTATTGATTTCCGTCTTCCCTCGTCAGCCGAGCGCACTTGTTAGGAGCAAAGGGATTATTGGCAGAAGAGCGGAGCAGCAGGAATAAAGTTAAATTAATAGATCTGGTGGCTACAAAGGAGCTGCTGTAAATTCATTAAATTATCCTGGCGCTTCAGGACTCGCTGGAAACCTTTTGTTATTTTTCTTGTCACTTGAGATAATTTACCTTCTGCTTTTTGTAGTGTTTGCTGCTAATGGGACTGGATTTTGCTTTGTAGACCATCACTGAATGCTTCAACCTTCATCACAGCTGGGGCTATAGACTGTGTGTGTGTTGGGGTTGGCCAGGTATTTGCAGGAATAACCTTAAGGGCAGAGACACACGTCTCAACAAATCGCCTCTTCTTAGGGCGACTAATCTCCGCACAATGCCTTTCCGTCAGCTAGAATCTACATTGCCAGTGGGATGGCTCTGAAAGCTTTGTTTTCCAAAGTCGCCCGAAGTTTCCTCTTGAGGCAACTTCGGGAAACGATCCGAGTGCCGTCCTGCCTTCTATTTAGATTCTTGCCGTCGGGAAGGCAGTTCGTGGAGATTAGTCGCCCAAATGAAGAGGCGATTTGTCGCTGATGACTAAATCTCCACACTTGTCTCTGCCATAAAAGTTTAGGGCCAGTAGCCATTGGGCCACGAGAAGCCGACTTCTGATGGAGCGATTGTTGGACAGTTTACTGAAATGGCCAATCCTGTTGTGCCTTATATGGAAACTGTGGAGACCAAAGGAGGCATTATTGCATGCGTGTCTCATCAGAAATGACGGACTGGATAAGGAGAAACCTTAGACTTGTCTGTTCAGTTAATCAGTTTAGTGGTGCCATTAGGAAACAGCCAACATGTAAAACAGGAAAAGAGGGGGCAGAAATTCGGCAAAATAGGCACAAGTAGCAGTCTAGGTCGCTCCGACAAACATGAGTAAAGGGCAAGGAAAGTTAAACTAAAGAAGTAGGCTAGAAATTTCTGTACCAGCCCAAGGCAACCACAGCCCTTTAGCAGTAAAGATCTGTGTCTCCAAAGATGCCCCAGTAGCTCCCCATCTTCTTTTCTGCTGCACATGCTCTGTGCTGCTGTCACTTACTGAGCTTAGGCACTCACAATATACAGTACACATAGAATAGAAATGTCACAATATAAGGCTGATTAGTAATTAATACAGATAATTACTACATGGCAGCACAGAAACCAGTGCAATTAGCATCAGAATTTAATAATCAGCAAACCTGTAGCATCAGCTTATATTACAGGGAAGCTCATTTTCTGCTGGATAATTAGTGACGAGCCCTAAGCTTAGCTTCTCAACAGCCAATCAGAGCCCACTGAGCATGTGAGTGTCACAGACACTTTCCAAGATGGTGACCCCCTGTGACAAGTTTGAAGTCCTGGATCATTGCTGCTATTGACAAGCTGACACTTTAAAAAAAAAAAAAAGATATCAAGTATTCTGGTTGTCAGCTTCCTCTGCCGGTATATCGTCTGTCTGTTCTCCCTCAGACTTAAAGCAAGGATTCAAAGTTTCAAAGGAAAACCAGCGCTCACAGCATGAGGTCAGATCAAGCTGAAACTTAAGCCTCGTGCAATAAGTTTACTATATAAAATATGGCAGCTTCAGCCATATTCATTTGAAGGGTTTACTTCTACATTAAACAGAGATCAGAGAGACTAGGGCAATGCAGAAAGCCTATCTATCTATCTATCTATCTATCTATCTATCTATCTATCTATCTATCTATCTATCTATCTATCTATCTATCTATCTATCTATCTATCTATCTATCTATCTATCTATCTATCTATCTATCTATCTATCTATCTATCTATCTATCTATCTATATCTCTCTATATCTCTCTCTCTATCTCAAAACAAAATGGAGTGGAGTGTGTACCAGTCCGTGACTTAGTCCAATTAAGGACACAATCTATAATAAACAAAAAAGTCCAGACGACTTGTCTTGTGATCAAAACGAAAATGCTTTATCAGGCAAGAATATGCAACGTTTCAAAGCAACCGCTTCTTTATCAAGCAATCAAGATTACAATGATCTCACATCCTTAAAAAGGTTACAGCTGAAGATACGCCCCCAAGGGGGTGGTATATATTTAAATGTAGTATATGACCATTTTAACAAAATGAGGAAAATAGACCATTAACATTAAGGTATACACATAGAAACAACCGATCGGTTAATCAAAATGTATCATAGTACTAATGTGAACAACGCAATATGAATATACAGCATGAATATATAACATGTTTATACCACATATATTTAGGATGTGCCTTTATCCCAACCTCCACCCTATATCCATAAGTTATAGAGTTACCTCACTATATCAAAGGGTACAAGTCATACTCTCTATTTAACCCTTTAGGGTATAATGTTTGTAAGGTATGTATCCAAAATTTTTTTCGTTTCTGGAGTTGCAGGAGTCTATTGCCCCCCTGACGTGGGGGGGCAATAGACTCCAGCACAAGGAATCTGACGGTTGCTACGGAATGTCGTGCTGAGTGAAAATGAGCTGGAACAGGTAATTTGAGTACCTCCTTCCGAATCGTGGACTTGTGCTGACTAATACGGTCACGTGTTTTGTTGCTCCAAATATTTTTGAGGTCTGCCTGGCATCATTTCCAGTGTTCAGTGTGTAAGTGACGTATGTGTCCAGTTCTTTAGGCGCAACTGATTGGCAGAGGGCACCCTGGAGCTACCACCACCTCCTGACCAGACGGTAGCTGAAGGGTGCCCTGAGCTTCGTGTGTAGATAGGTGCAGCTGCAGATATTTGGGACAGAAGGTTGGAACGACTGAACACAACTATACAAAGTATAAAGAGTGGATCTCGACACAAGTACCTTTACTGAGTGGTTTTAGGCACAACTTACTGCAGAGAAAAGAGCAAGTTGCCCGCTGCATCTACAGAGCTAAATTAGCCTTTTGAATCCACAAATATCTCTATGAACACTGCTGCAGGCCTGTGTACTTAATCATACACGTAGGCCAGCAATGGGGGTGACTTGCCCTTTAAAGAATTATCTTTAGTCTTTAGCCTAGAATGTAACTTGGGTGGATTATTAATCTTACTCAGCTTGGTGCAGTCACCCCTGCTTGGACCCCCATTTCAAGCCAACAATGCCCACTCTACCTTTGAAAAGAGAGCCTGTGAGCCAGGTCTGATCCCCAACATCAGTGCCCAACTTCACTAATGCTCTTATGGCTGAATGAAAGCAAATCCCACCAACAAACATCCAAAATCGAGCCTTCCCCCAAAGAGCCTCCCCTCTTCTAGTGACCAGTATGATCCCCCCACAAAGCTGCCGAACAGATCAGAGCAGGAGGCAACTGTAATAACTAAAGGTACATTAATAATAGTAAAGCTTAGCCGGCCTTGCTCTGCTGTGTCTTTGGAAAGCTTTGGCAAAAAATAAAGGTTAAAAAAAAAAAAAACACTTATTTTGAGGCACATTTTAAAATTCTGCAGCTTTTGTGAAGATCATTTAGGGTGCTTGGTGTTTGTGCAGCTAAAGATTATTTTACTGCTGAAATAATTGCGGCTGTATTTCACGTCTGCGTGACACGGAAGGTTAGTGCTGGGAACAGTAAATCTCCATCTTTTAATTGGGATATAAATTTCTAATTGTTCTTTCAGTAAGACATTCAATTATCACAATATTTCTCTGCAATGTGGATAATGTAAGTGGGCTCTAGTTTTCATATTGGTCCTTGGCTATTCCCAGAAAAGGAATATTATCCAGTTATCTTTATCTGTTGTGTAGTGAACCGATTATCCATTACAAGTCATTGCTTTAAGGTGGTTACAGTCTAGATCTGACCATTCACATGATGATATTTCCTGCTGCTCTTGACTTGATTTGCAGCTTGTTGGTCCATGCATGGAATAGAGAAGATGGCCTTGATATCCAGTTGTGGCTTATTCAGGTATCAGTGAGGCTTGCAATAAAATCCTGTTGAGGTCCACATTAGGCCAGGAATGTGTTGTCTACACAAGGCTCCTCCATTTGTTGGCCTAGCAGCAACATGATTGGATTGGTTATCAAGGATTATCTCTGTAGGTTATTTTACTTTTAAACAAATATTTAAGTTAGAGCCTGGCTTATGGTGCCCATGTGCTGGGTGGGTTTGGGTTGAAATTTGGCTGACCATTGCGGTTTAGGGTTGGATGAGGGTCAGACTGGGGAAGTACACTGCTCCACTGCTCCAGAAGATTCCCTGTTTGGAACCAGAAGCTACCACAGAAGTAGTACACACGACAAGAACATGTTGGGTTGAGCGCAGGTCCTACAGCTCTGCATGAATGTACGCACTCTGAATCATCTGTAGTCGTCTGTGATACCTAGCGAAGGGAGCAGGGATGAGTCTGAATTGGTTTGCATGTCCTATAGTGGCAACATTTTGCAGGTTAAGGTTTTGCAGGTAAGGGTCTTAGGCCCTTAGACTGGCATTGCTTACTATAGTTTAGTATCTACAAGCACTACCAGGTCCTTCTTCATCAAAGATTTGCTTTTAAAAGAGAACTAAACCCCTCCTCAAGAGAGTCGCCATCTAATAGCCCCCATTGCCTCCCTCGCTGCCTCTTCCCTGCATAGGCCGATACTTATTGTTGCAGAAAGTCGCACAGACCTCTCCATGCAGAGTAGCGCATTGGAGCTCACTGGTGCCATATTCAGATCCTCTTCTAACCTTTGATTATCTACGGAGCTTTCAAGCACACGCGCAGTAGGCGTGAACAGCAAACTGGCTCCAACTGCCCATGCGCAAAAAAAGCTTTGTTTCTGTGGTCCTTTAGCGAAGATACCGAAGATGTTGCCCGTGAGCTCCACTGCGCTTCTTGGCATGGAGAGGTCTTTGCAACTTTTTGCTAAACTTTTTTTTTAAGTAGTGGGCTATGCAGGACTCTCTTTAGGAGGAGGGTTTAAGTGGTTTGCTTATTTTTAAATCTCAAATTCATAACATTGCATTTTTAGCCACTGGAAGTCAGGCCCATATTACCAAGGGTCCATGTTTGCCTTGCCTATGCAGCCAATGTTTTACTCAAAGGCTTCAACAGATCCTCTAATATATTCCTAGTAATGATGTATGAGTTGACGCACAGCGACCCGCAGCTTGACCACCGGTTGGGAAGGTTTGGGTTGAAATTTGGCCAACCATTGATTGTTAGGTTTGGGTGTGGGCAGACTGGAGAAGTGCACTGCTCCACTGCTCCCAAAGATTTCCTGTTTTGGAACCAGGTGCTTACGGAAGTAGGGTAGAGAGTGAAAACTGCAGGTGCTTGTTGGGTGCGGGTCCTACAATGGCAACATTTCGCAGGTTAGGGTCAAGTGTGGTTTGTTTTTCCTGACCTGCACATCACCACTTCCTAGGGCTTCTGTTGGGTTTATTGTCCTCTTATAAGAAGGTTGGTGTGAGGAGATGGTCAAGAGTTGTCATGATGTAGTTGTGGGCAGCTAAATGGCACTGTACTTATTGGTCTGTATTTTGCAATAGTCTGCTCAGTAAAAGTCTATGCCAGCATAGGTATTACCCTACACTAAGTGCAATTACGTTGTCCACTTTGATGGGACAGTGGTCCTTTATAGATCAGGAAACACGTTGTCTCTTGTTAGATGTAGACCTTGCAAGGTAATGTATATATCTGCAAATGGAACCATCCCACAGGGGTGGTTGGTTGGGTGGTCACATGGTGTGGCTTCTTTCCTTTAGAATAAACCATTCCAACAAGGAGTTCCAGTAGTGCAAGGCCGTACACTGAACTGGTTAACAGACTGGATGGAGCTTCAGTAAAATAGAAAATTACAGTGTTGTATAGAGAATCTGCTGGATAGATACATTTTACCAATAAATTAGGGGTTTCTAGAGGGATAACTGCTTCTGCTTCAGTTTTTAACAAAGCTGTTTGTTTTCCAGCACACACTGCTGCTTCCCAGTAAGCTATTATTTAGAAATGACCTGGATCAGTAGGAGGTAGCTCTGTACTGCAGCGATCCCCAGCCAGCACATCCCGACCATTTGTTGGGTAATAAAGAAAAATAAAACACAACTGCAGTTCTATTTTTGATAAGCGAGGTTTCATCCTGTATACATGTCGGGAGCCATTGCTAGTACTGGAACCAGTGTATTTACCATGAGCCGATACTCTATTGGGAACCTTTTAGCGATGCAGTCCTTCCATCTGATTTAGACATGGGTTATGCAGAGTGTTGTGAATGTTGCGTTGATATAATTTAATATAATTGTGTATTGAGAGGCCTAGAAAGTTCTCTCTCCGTGTTTGTTATGAACTCATGGGGGCAGGTTCTTCTGGGCCTTGATCATTAAGAACTGGTGCACTGTAGAGTTTTGGTTTGTCCTTAGTCTTGTTACCATCAAATTTTGTGATAGGTGCAGATGGTGGCGTGGCCTACTGATGACGTCGCCAGACAGGCCGTGGAATTAGCAGTTTAATGGCCAGGAGATAGAGCTGCAATGCCTGGCCTCCTGGTACCCAAAATAAACCCAATTGATATACAAGGATATCCAAAAGTCATCCAATTTGTGCTTGTGCTTTTCTTCATGATAGTGTCTTCTATCTTGACATATCTTTCTTTTGTATCCTCCTCTTTTTTGGAAGCATCAAATTTGGTTGCCTAAGCGTCTTTCCATTTCAGTTTATCTACCAAGGTTCATCCAGTAAAGTTGCCTAGCCCCCCCCGCTCCCCACACAATTACCTCCCACGTAAAGGTCACAAAGATCTTGAACTTTGCGCCTTGTTTTATATTATTGAGGTAGAAGGTTCACTTGTATAAGTCCTATTTAGGTTTTAACTTTCTACCTATTCACGCCCCTGATAGCCTCTTAAAGGGACCTTCTTTAAAGAATTGCCATGTCTGCATTCATCCTCCCCGTGCGGAATTACTGGGGCAGAACGACTGCGGCATGAGGCCCATTTATCAGAGGTCGAATTTGGAATTTGTGATTTTTTTTTTTTTAATTCGACTGGGAGGGTATGTAAGAAAAAATTTGAATGGCTAATATTCAATGGAATGATTCAGACTTGAAAATTCGAATCATATTCGATTCGTACGAATTAAGTTTTTTCCAAAAAAAAAACCTTGAAATGTCAGGAAGGCTATTAACATCTCCAAATGGCTCAATGGACCTATCGCACAAAGTCAATTGAGGGGATGCAGGTAATTGGCACTGGCCTAGCCACAAGTCAGTGATGGATCCAATAAACATGAAAGAAAGACAATACCTGATTATGCAGCAAACGGGGTAATCCCAATTTTAATCCATGATAATCAGGTATTAACTTTCTTTCATGTTCAACGGACCTCTGCCATTGACTTGTATATGAACGTGGCAGGTTTTAAGTGGCGAATATTCGAATCCGGACTGTTTTCATGGTCGAGATGTGATAAATCTCACATTCGGATTTACATTCGAAAAGGGGGATTAAAATTCGAATGTTTGAATTTTGACTCGAAAATTTGAATTTACTATTCGACCCTTAATAAATCTGCCCCTATGTGTTATCAGAAAAATGTATGTTCTTCTCTGTTGGCCCCAGAGATAATATTATGGAGTTCCTTATGACAGGCTGAACAGTACTAACAAGGCTTTGCAGGGCCCAAGTTATCACAGGACTTCCTTCACTTTTTTATGATTAAGTGTTTGGAACACGAAACGCGTCAGGCTGGTTGACACAATAAACTTCTTCACATTTAAACATCTGCCTGGTGGAAGTATTTGCCTTTCAGTGCCTGCTCCATTTTGATATTTCGGTTTATCCGCCCCTTGTGCTGAGGGCCCAGGGCAGGGCACCTGGGACACTTCCTTGACGTGGTGAGTAACCATTGTACTATCAAGAGACCCTACAATACAGAAGCTTTTTTCCCTTTTAGTTGCCTCTGATGTGTTCTGACTTGGTGTGTTTTATTTAAGTTCACCCATTGCTCAACCTTTCTCCACAAGTGTCCCAGAGCTGTTCTTCTAATAACAGATTAGTGAGCAGTGTTGCAAGGGTCACTTTTGGACCTATCTGCAGCTCTGTTTAATGGAACTGCAAATATATTTTGAGAGTTGAGTCTATTGCATGGTGGGGATTGTCTTGTGTGTTGCTTCAGTTTAGCCAACGCAGCTTAGATTGACTACTACCGTTGCTTCTTCTCGATCTCGTATACTTTGCTCTTTTATTTTCTTCCTTCGTTCTCCTCTCTATGGCTAGACTTAGAGATCATTTGCAGTTGCTTTAAGATTTCCTAAGAAATTTCATGAGAAAATGTGTGAAAGCAGGGTCTTCATCTTCTTAACTGACCCACACGCATGACTTAGATGAAACCCTTAAGCCTACTATTGGTCAGAAGATGGAGGAGTGAACGCTAAACATTTCTTGAACCTAGCCACTCAATATGCCATCACAAATAATTAGAGTGAGTTCTAAATGAAGATTGTATTTGAACTACTTGTTTTAATTCACAGGAAAGCAAATCTTCTGCAGTCTGAAGAGGCCGTAATTTGGTGTCACCAGCACAACCGGATTAAGCCGGAGGCTACATAATGCGGCAGCTGAAGGGAAAGCCCAAGAAAGAGACGTCAAAAGATAAAAAGGAGAGGAAACAGGCCATGCAAGAGGCCCGGCAGCAGATAACCACTGTAGTGCTTCCCACGCTGGCCGTGGTGGTGGCATTAATCGTTGTATTTGTGTATGTGGCAACGCGCCCAAATACAATAGAATAGAGT
Organism: Xenopus laevis; assembly: GCF_017654675.1. Taxonomy (NCBI): domain Eukaryota; kingdom Metazoa; phylum Chordata; class Amphibia; order Anura; family Pipidae; genus Xenopus; species Xenopus laevis. Next base: position 175,535,167 of record NC_054373.1, read on the forward strand.
CTTCTCATACACAGCTGCCTTCTGGCAATGGAGCCAAAAACAGATTTTTTTTTTTTTTTTTCTTTTAAAGAATTTTACCATTCTGACAATTTGTAAAATGGACCCTTTAATCACCTGCAGTGTTTTTAGCCAACTGTCCTTTATTGAATGTAACGAAGAGCAAATATCCATGACAAACGTGCCATGCGTTCCGAGTAAAACAGTTACTGTGCCTTTTTATAGTGATTTTTTTAATTTTTAATAAAATATGCTGATGCACCAGTGTAAATGACACCCCATAATCTGAAAACAATACTGCCCTCATTTCAATGTATCAAGAAAAAAAGAACCTCGTATCTGTATTATGCAGTTGCCAAAGGACGTTCCCTTGCGGTGATGTTGATTATCTATATTGTATCCTCCATCTCTGATATTTATTTTTGGAATAAAGAATGAAAAAAAAGTCTACATTGTTTGTGGTCCCCTGAAAAGGAAAGTGTGTACATCTTGGAATCAGGGTTTGCATACTGTAAAGAGTGATTGAAGTTTATCAGATGACTTGGGGCAGCTGGGAAATTGACAAAATGTCTAGCCCCATGTCAGATTTCAAAATTGAATACGGGGCTAGACATTTTGTCAATTTCCCAGCTGCCCCTGGTCATGTGACTTGTGCCTGCACTTTAGGAGAGAAATGCTTTCTGGCAGACTGCTGTTTTTCCTTCTCAATGTAACTGAATGTGTCTCAATGAGACATGGGTTTTTACTATTGAGTGTTGTTCTGAGATCTACCAGGCAGCTGTTATCTTGTGTTAGGGAGCTGTTATCTGGTTACCTTCCCATTGTTCTTTTGTTTGGCTGCTGGGGGGAAAAGGGAGGGGTGATATCACTCCAACTTGCAGTAAAGAGTGATTGAAGTTTATCAGAGCACAAGTCACATGACTTGGGGCAGCTGGGAAATTGACAATATGTCTAGCCCCATGTCAGATTTCAAAATTGAATATAAAAAAAACCTGTTTGCTCTTTTGAGAAATGGATTTCAGTGCAGAATTCTGCTGGAGCAGCACTATTAACTGATTTATTTTGAAAAAATTCTTTTTCCCATGACAGTGTCCCTTTAAGAAAAAAAAACTGCTTATTATGGACTTTGACAGATGAGGTATATTTGAAACACTAGAATAAAAAAGGTCTATAGTGGATTAAAGGTGGACTTGCTTAGTAATTTCACCACCCGACCAGGTAGCTCCTTCCGAAGGTATGGATGGGGACCTGTCACCCAACTATATCTCCTCCTCTGGAACGTTCTCCATAGACTGTACTCCATAACACCACCTTCTCTCTGGGCCCAGATTGGTAGTTGTAGTCCACTGATAAGGAGCTGCTCATCAAAACCACAGCCATCATGGTTGAGGGGAGTGAGCTTTCATCTGCCATTGCTTCTAAAAGATGATCTTTCCCTCTGAGCCAAAATGCCCTACTAATGTTGCTTGTGAAACTGGAGTAAAGTGAGCTCCTGCTGCACATTCCACAATAACAACCTTCTCACTGAGGTCTTTCCTAAACAAGATGGGCACATTATTAGGCAGCTGGATCAGAAATGAGACTAATCTGTTTTTTATTTTTGTGGTCACACACCAAGACAAACTGCTTAATATTTTCACAACCCTATATTTCAAGAATTAAGAAATTAAATGGCTTCCAATTAATCACATGCAGCCAGTGCTGTTTGCTGGTGGCAAGGCCCTGGAGTCATCATTTAGATGGGCCACAAATCAAGGTGCATTTTTGCATTCCAAAGCTACCACCAAAGCAAATGAACCACCATTAACTTGCATCATCCATTTCAACCATAGACTGGTCCTCCCAAGTGTTTTATTGTCTATAGGAGCTTGCAAGGCAGACATACTACAGTGTAGAATAGGCTACTGTAGATCTTGAGGCATCCAGACACTATGAGCCTCTTGTGAGATCAACAGTTGTGACCTTACGTCTGTACTGCCCTTGCCCCTGCCAGGTTGGGAAATGCCGAATTATATCTCTCACGACTAGTGAAATAACAATTAGAGGGTTATTTACTAAACTTGAATTTATCTGGTTGGGTTTTTTTGGGGCAAAAACTCAGTTTGTTTGAGATTTATTATACCCCAATGCTGCAAAAAATCTGAATCCGAAAATCGTCAATCTCAGACCTCTCGAGGTCACGTGTAAGTCAAAGGGAGGATGTAATTATCCCAATTTGAAGATATTGTGGTTTGCGCTGGGTTTAGCCAGATAATTTGATACATTTGGGGTTTTCAGGTAAAAACCTGAAGAGTTTTCATATTATTTTATTGAGTAAATCGGATTGGGAAAAAACCCAAGTTATTATAGTACAGGTATGGGATCCATTATCCAGAAAGCTCCGGATTACTGAATGACCATCTCCTATGGACTAAATTTTATCCAAATAATGTTTAAAAATGATTTCCTTTTCTTCTGTAATAATAAAACAGTAGCTTGTACTTGATCCCAACTGAGATATAATTAATCCTTATTGGAGGCAAAACCAGCCTGTTGGGTTTATTTAATGTTTACGTGATTTTCTAGTAGACTAAAGGTATGAAGATGCAAGTTACGGAAAGATCCATTATCTGGTCCCGAGCATTCTGGCTAACAGGTCCCATACCTGTAATAAATATGGCAAAAGCACATGAGTTTGGTTGAGCTTTTTTTTTATTAAAACCATGAGATAAATTCAGCTTTTTAGTAAATAAACCCCTAAATGTCACATAATGGGTCAATACATATTAAACACCTTTATGTCAAACATACATCACAGGGAGTTCCATCTCCAGTGCAGTGGCATAAAAACAGAAATCATGGTTGAAATCAGGCTTGGATCATACCAAAATATATCTTTTACTATAAGAACAAATATACATTATAAAAATGTATGAAATATTAAATGGAATAAATATATTTTGAGCTTGAAATGTTTGTCACATAATAAGTAATTTAATGATGAGTGGATATGATTATTATATACTCCTGTATACATCCTCAGCAACTGTTACCTAGTTGGAAGGGACCACCCTCCCGTACATTGGAACCGCAATTCAAAAATGGGGTGACCCACGGTTTGACCATGAGTTGGGCGGTTCAGGTTGAGATTTGGCCAATCACTGCAGGTTAGGGTTGGAGGTCAGACTGGGGAAAAACACTCCAACACTGCCCCCGAAGATTCCATGTTTTGGAACCAGATGGAAGTAGCATAAAGAGTGAAAAACGCAAGTACTAGTTCGGTGCGGGTCCTGCAATGGCAACGTTTCGCAGTTTAGGGTCGGGTGTGGGTTGAGTTTTTCCTGACGTTCACATCACTACTTCCTAGGGCTCCTTGTTGGATTTACTGTCCTCTTATAAGAAGGTTGGTGTGACAAGATAGTCAAGAGCTGTGGCATGATGTAGTTGTGGGCAGCTAAATGGGGCCATAAATGGCACTGTCCAAATTAGGGTTGACCAGCAGTTAGTTGGTTCGGGTTGAGATTTGGCCAATCACTGTGGGTTAGGGTTGGGTGCAGGTCATATTGGGGAAATACACTCCAACACTGCCCCTGAAGATTCCCTGTCTTGGAACCAGAGGCGCTCATAGATGTTGCGTACAAAGTGAGAAGACGTGGGTACGGGTTGTGCGTGGGTCGTACAATGGCATTATTTTCGTGGCTTAGGGTAGGGTGCAGGTTAGGGTTTTGCGGGTTGAGTTTTTCATATGACTAAAGCCCCTCTTCTGCAACAGTTGTTCATTGTTAGGGGGCTCCATAGGGAATTCATATGTGTCTGCTCTGAGCGTGACTTTTATATTTGGTGACAGTGGTTTCCGAGTGTCTTTTCATATCCTCAATGTGAGAGTTCAAGATCTTCTCGAAGTCGCTGGCTCTCCTGGTTTCCTCCAGCAGGAATTTCTCTGCGGCACAGATAAAAGACTCTCCGGTGTGCGACTGCAAAACAGTAAATAGTAATTGTAGAATTAAAGAGAAAGAAGCAACTGCATCTACTCAGTCATTTTCTGATTTATCAGACCCCTCATCATGCGATGCAGGATAAAGGTGATCAACTTGAGATCCACCTCTGAAATTGCTTTATACAAACACTTGGGTCAGGCAAGAGCCAACAATATGGCTGGAAATGCTGTATTTTATATTAGGTCCATAAGCTCAAGTGGTAGCAGCCCAGATCATGTAGTGTGCATCAGTTGAAAAGAAGAGGTTGAACTCCTGGGGGGTATCATTAGGGACACAAATCTTGCTAAAGGGCCGTGGGAGTCTTGGGCTGGTGTAGAAGGTCAAAAAAATAAATGGTGTCATGTTTGAGCCTTGCCGGCTCACTTTCCAGATCTAGCCTTTCCTCTTAACTCCTGGCTGGCAGGATTCCCGCTGGGAACATGTTGCATGCCCACTAACTCCTAGTTGGAGCCATAGCTGCCCATGTTAGTTACCTCTCTAACTTACACTTCCTAGAGCATAGTATTACACCATGAGGCCTCACACTACCTAGGCTCAGTACCTCTTCCAGGAGATGACTCTACTGCTGCAGTGCCCTCTGCTCGTCTTGCTACCCATGATGCATCTGATGTCACTTCCTGAAACCTTCCCTTATATAACTTACTATTCTCCACCCACCAGGGCTTTTCCCTCACAAGTGTTATCCTCTAGCTTTCCCTAGTGGCAAACCTGAAAATATGTAAAACCCATTACTTAAAACATTTATATTAGACCACTAACATTTTACCCTGAAACAGTTCACCCTCCTGAAAACCAGACATGTCCTGGTGTCTGCCAATTAAACTATTACTGTACATGCTCATAGGGTTGCCACCTGTTCAGTTTTGACCCGGACATCCCGATTTTTTAAAGCGCTATCCGGGTCAAAACTGCCTGCCTGGTTTTCCAAATTAGGAAAACCGGACAGGATTCCCAGAGATTGACGTGGCGAGTGGGCAATCTCAGAATGCCAAATCAAAGCCCTGCCCCTGATGTCATCGGACCAACCCCGATACGTCATTGGCTCGCTCCCCCACGTAATCGTCCTGCCCCATTATGCCACAGCCCCGACCCTAAGTTGCTATGGGGGCAACGCTATATGCCCACCTTGAGTGGGCGATATCAGGCTGAGACGATTGTGGGCTCCAGGGCCCAATAATCGAATCACAATGCCGGCAAGCAGGTGGTCGGGGCAAGGAATGCATCAAGATGTTCCAGTATGTATACGAATGGTTGCTAGTGGACAAATTGCCCTAGCAACCATTCACTGATTTGAATAAAGATTATGAATAGGAGAGGCCTGAACAGAAAGCAAACTATTAAAAAGTAGTAATAACAATAATTTTGCATCTTTACAAAGCATTTGTTTTTAGATGGGGGTCAGTGATCCCCATTTCAAAACTGGACAGAATCAGAAGAAAAAGGCAAATAATTAGAAAACTATATATAAAAAAAATAATAATAAAGACCAATTCAAAAGTTGCTTAGAATCGGCAATTATACAACATACCAAAAGTTAACTGAACTGAAAGGTGAAGCACCCCTTTAAATGTCTCCCTAAATCAAAGTACACACAGGCAGAATACTGTCTGTCTATGTCATCACATTGATATTGTTGGTGGGTGCAGTCACAGGGACTAAAGGGACAACAAAATAATAATTGCAAAGTTTGCTCCGGGTCTAGTAACACGTTCAGAAGCTTGTTTTCCATCAGCAGACCAGCAAATGCACAGTTGCTATGGGTTACTAGAACAGGAACAAACTTTCTATTTATTACATTCTCTTACTATGCCACCAAAAATCTGTAGTGTTAAAGGAGAACTAAACCCTAAGGTACAAGCCATGTAGTCAAGGGCACAGACATCAGATTGTGAGAGTAGTTATTTAATGCTATTTTATTGCTTATCTTACTTCCATTCTTCACCCTTCTTTCCTAGGGTAGGATTCCACGAACGACTTTGTCGCGATCCGACGCGCTGCGACAAAACGCATGCGACAAAAATAAGGTAAGAAATAGAATTGTCTCAGCGTTGATCAACGCTGCAACACCATACGACAATTCTATCTCTTACCTTATTTTTGTTGCATGCGTTTTGTCGCAGCGCGTCGGATCGCGACAAAATCCGGGGGTCGGATTGCCACAAAATCCAGGGGTGTAACTAGAGAGGAAACAGACCCGGCTGCAGGGGGCCCAGGCAGAATAGGGGGCCCCATAAGGCCCTAATTAATGAGCAATTTCAATATATATATTGATAAAAAAGCACAACCTCTGGATATGTTTTGGGCCCTAAAATGAATTTGCTATGGGGCCCAGTAACATCTAGTTACGCCACTGGTAACAACCAAAGGTGGCCAGAAAAGCGTTGTCCTTTATTAACAGGGTTGTTCACCTTTGAGTTAATTGTTATGATATAGAGAGAGATATTCTGAGACAATTTGCAATTGGTTTTAATTTTTTATTATTTGTGATTTTTGAGTTCGTTTTTTTTATTCGGCAGCTCTTCAGTTTGTAATATCAAAAGCTATTGTGATACTAAGCTCTATAGTTCGTATAGGTATGGGTGGATAGAATTTAATTAAAAGTAGAGAGGGGTGTGTGTATGGATGCTAGGTTTTCATTTGGATGGACTTTGTCTTTTTTGCAACCCAATTTAACTATGTAATTTCAGCAGTCTGGTTGCTAGGATCCAAATTCCCCTAGCAACCATGTATTGATTTGAATAAGAGACCGGAATATGAATAGATGAGGCCTGAATAGAAAGATGAATAATAAAAAGTACCAATAAAAAGTAGCCTTACAGAGCATTTGTTTTTAAATGTGGTCAGTGACCCCCATTTGAAAGAGTCAGAAGAAGGCAAATAATTCAAGAAAACGAAGACCAATTAAAAAGCTGCTTATAATTGGCCATTCTAAAACATACTTAATGTTAACTTAAAGGTGAGCTGCCCGTTTAAGAGGGGAATACAGGATTTACAGGGGTAAAGATTCAGTAACAATACTCACCGAGTCGGTGGAATCCTTCAGCTGATCAAAGGCAGAATTAATAGGAATGGGGGGAAACTCCAGGTCGGCATACATGATACTATTGTACAGGCTGAACCATTCACTTTCATTGTCACATTCCTTGTCCGTGACACTGGCCTGGAGTAGAGTGTTCCACGGGCACAGACTTCGCTCCCATTCGCTGGGATTACTTGTATCTGCGCAGTTAGTTGCCTTCAGCGGTGGCAAATTAATTTCCTTGTGAAATGATCTGAAATAAAAAGGAGAGCAAGTTGCGATTTTAACGGCAGCCATAAAGTAATATATTCAGCATATAATAGGGATGCACCGGATCCGGTATTTTGGATTTGGCCGAATCTGAATCCTAATTTGCATATGCCCCCCTAATTTGCATATGCATATAGGATTCGGTTCGGCCGGGCAGAAGGATTCGACTGAATCCTGCTGAAAAAGTCAGAATCCTGGCCGAACCAAGTCCTGGATTTGTTGCATCCCTAGCATATAATGAACATTTTGGGTTAATAAAGCACAAATCATTTGTTTGATTAGGCTTGTGTTGCAGTAAGTTCATGTTTATATTGAGTATACAAAATACAGCATTTCTAGCCTTATTCTATTTTACACTTTCCTTGCCCTTTAATAAATGAGCCCCAGCATCTCATGACTCGTACACTTATATGGCGGCACTTTGTTTTCTCCCTTCATGGCAAGTCCTAATTATACGACACACTCGGCACAACACATAATATTGTGACATTTGCAAGTGCTCCAATTACTGTGATACGAGCAGCAGCTGCGCCGGCCAACTGCACAATATTGAATGATCGTGTAGAATAAAGGCTGCGCTGGAAATGATCAGCAAGTTTGGATACATAAGAAAGGAGCTTCCATACGGAGTCTTCATTATCACACATTTATAATCACAAGCTTTTCCCCCACCACTTTCTCTCCTGAACCACAAAGACATAATTGATTAACATTTCCGTCCTGCTTTCTTCTGTCTCGGCTTTGTTATTACGAGTTTTATAAGAATCCTGTAAGTGCTTCTTACATACAGGCTGAAAGTTCTAAGTGCATCTAATTACAGGATAATGTGAGGTGTGATCATGTGAATAGCGGCTTTCTTTCTATAGACCACCTGCACTTTCCTATATGGTATTCAGGGAGATCCTTAGCGGTGGCAGGGTCCAATGTAAAACAGATGTTGTGAGACCCCATTAAAGGGTACCTGTCACCCAGACATAAAAATCTGTATAATAAAAGTCCTTTTTATATGAAACATGAAATCCAATTTTTTTTTTATATTAAAACATCCATACCTGTTATAAACTTGTATAAAAGTCTCAGCTGTCATAAATTGCCTGCCCCTTCTCTATGCCTTAGGAATAGAGGCGGGGCAGGAAATGACTTTCACTTTCCATTCTGCACTTCCTAGATGTCACTGCTCTCCCTACATTCCCCCTCCCTCCTCGCCATCTAATTGTGTAAGCAGTGCATGTGGATGGGCATCAGGTCCCCCATTCTGGCACATAAACAATATTTTGGCATGATGCAAAGCTTGCCTTAATACCAGTGTTAACAAAATGGCTGCTGCCTACTTGCTGTGATTGTGAATTCCAAGACAATAAAAAAAACAAATTTAAATCATTTTTAAAGTGCAAGTGAAGTTTTTTTTTTTTTTGCTTGACTAACACCATTGAATAAGATTTGGAATTATTTCTTAAGGTGACAGGTCCCCTTTAATTATATCAAGTAAACGTATTTACGCTACATATTATTCTTCCAGTTGCCATTTAAAACTAATTGGCACCCTAGCTATTAGACAACAGTGCCTACCACCTAAAATGTTCCCCGCTTTGAAGGTGCAGGCTAACAGAGCCCAGACCCTGGATTGTGGAAAAATAGCATTATTCATAGAAAAGCCCTGTACTGAGTGGTCCGGGCCCCCACCAGGATGGAGCCTCCAAGTTAGCACACAAAACTTTAATCCTTTGTGGTCAGTTTGGTGCATCCCTAACCATTACTGATACATAAATTAGAGTCCTGCCGTGGGTCGGGTACCCGCGGGTTACCCGCAAAAAAAAACAAAAAACGGTGACCCTGCAGAATGAGGGGAGGATTTTCAGGTGCGGGTATAGATGCGGGTCTGTGGTTTTGGGTCTGATCTTAATGTCTTATGTTATGTACTATTATCTATATTTTACTCTTTTTAAAGTTTTACAAAACTTGTTTCTGCCCGCCCACTTTTGACGATGTCACTTCCGGTTTGCAACAACATCACTTCCTGTTTGATGGTGGTCGGCGGGTTACGGATAAGGCAGTTGTGGATCTGGAGAAAAAAGAAAGGTAAATTCCGCACACCAGCTCGTCAGTTGAAAAACATCATCTTTATTCGACCATATTAAAACACGCTGCTTGACGCGTTTCGGGCTCAGCTGCCCTTAATCATAAGCTTATGATTAAGGGCAGCTGAGCCCGAAACGCGTCAAGCAGCGTGTGTTTTAATATGGTCGAATAAAGATGATGTTTTTCAACTGACGAGCTGGTGTGCGGAATTTACCTTTCTTTTTGCTTCTGTCTGTATATGGCGTGGGACGCCGAAGTTCCTGCACCCGGACTTGTACAACAATTTGCCGGCTTTTGAAAACTACAGAATCTGCGGTGAGTCGGAGCGGTTAATATATCTTCTTCGTTTACTATGAGTTGTGGATCTGGGTTGGGTAGCGGATCAAAGTGGGTAAATATGCGGGCTGCGGTTCCGGTCGCGGGTTTGGGTCTTAGAAATTGATTCCGCGCAGGACAATCTCCAGTGTTCAGGGAATAATGAGGTCCCTTGGGAGATCCCTGTCCAGACCTTCACTGAGTTCATACACATTAATCATAACTGCTCAAAGGCATCATTTTTCTAGATTAACCAACTTCATCCTGGCAAGGCTCTCTTTATAACTCCCACCCCTTCAGCAGGTTTCTTGCCCTTGATCTTGCACTTCTCTGTGTGTTCATCAGCCACAGGATCAGCAATAAGAATGATTTATTGTAGCCACAGACATGACATCATAATTCACACTAGGGAAAAATACATCAGCAAAGTAGCAAAAAGCTTCGGTCACGAGTAGGTCTAGAGAAATAGTCACCATGACAAGTGCAACATCCACTGCCTCAAAACTGGAAAAGTGTCCCCATGTAAAAGTGTAGTGCGGTTGCGTTTCACTAAACTGATATATTTATGGGCAGATTTATCAAGGGTCGAATTGAAAATTCTAATTAGAAACGGTCAAATTTGACTTGAATTTAAAAAAAAATTCTAATTTGATTTTCGAAATTTATCATATTTTGGCCCTTAAAGGGGTGTTGCACCTTTAAGTTAACTTTTAGTATGCTATAGAAAGGCTAATTCTAAGCAACCTTTCAATTGGTCTTTATGATTTATTTTTTATCATTTTTGAATCATTTGCCTTCTTCTGACTCTTTCCAACTTTCAAATAGGGGTCACTGAACCCATCTAAAAACAAAAGCTCTGTAAAGCTACAAATGTCTTGTTATTGTTACTTTTTATTACTCCTCTTTCTATTCAGACCCTCTCCTATTCATATTCCAGTCTCTTTTTCAAATCAATGCATGGTTGTCAAGGTAATTTGGACCCTATCAACCAGATCGTTCAATCTGCAAACTGGAGAGCTGCTGAATAAAAAGCTAAATAACTCAAAAACCACAAATACTAAAAAGCAATTGCAAACTGTCTCAGAATATCACTCTCTACATCATACTAAAAGTTAATTCAAAGATGAACAACCCCTTTAAAGAACTCGAATTAGAGTATTTGCCACCTAAAACCTGTTGAATTGCTGTTTTAGTCCTGGGATCAATTTGCAGTTGTTTGCTGCCTTTCTGACATTCGAGTTTTTTCCAGATAAAAACTCGAATTGAATTCGATTAAAATTCAATTCAAATACAGTTCGAATTTTCGGGTTGATCCTATTCACCCGAGTTTTGAAAATTCGATTTTTATTTTTAATGAATTTCAATTGGTTGAATTTCGAGTTCATGGGAGTTTAAAAAACTCCCATGAATTCGAAATTCGACCCTAGATAAATGTGCCCCTTATTGTGTGACTGCCACTAGAAACCTCCTGTTGTCCAGGACAAATTTCAGCGAAGATTAATGTTGTGTAATGACCACAAAATCAAGACTTTTCTGCAGGAACATACCGTATATACTTGAGTATAAGCTGAGTTTTTCAGCCCCCAAAATATGCTGAAAAACTCTACCTCGGCTTATACTCGGGTCAAGCGCAAAAACGGTCACCGGTGCCTAAGAATAGTCACTTGCGTCTAAGAATAGCCGCCGGCATCCAAGAATAGTCTCCAAGAATATTCGCCGGCGTCCAAGAATGGTCGCCGGCATCCGAAAACAAGACGCCGGAGCAGAAACCCTCAATTTTTTGATTGAAACTTACCAGAAGCTGCTGCATTTCTCACCCTAGGCTTATACTCGAGTCAATTAGCTTTCCCAGTTTTTGGAGGTAAAATTAGGTACCTCGGCTTATACTCGGGACGGCTTATACTCGAGTATATACGGTACTGTTGTTCAGAAGAAGAAAGGGCAACCTGGTCAAGTATCTAAATATTTCCTGAAGCCTGCAGCCAAGTTGTGTGATACACTCGTGCACAAAACAAGTGCCAGCTCAGAGTAGTAACACATACCTGTGCTTTTGTGGTTTGTCGTGCTCTCCACGTTTATCACTGATCCATGGATCAGCCTCTACTGAGTCTGTCTGAGGCTTCTTGTTAACTGGATGTACTTGGGGCATATCCACTATAACATCTTTCTGGTTGAGTGTCATCAAAGTCTGGAAAACAAACAAAAATAAAGCACGCAAATAATTTTGAATAAATGAAAGCTTTTGTATGTGCTTTGAAGAAGACTGTCAGTTGAACCTCTATGAGGCATTTCTATGAAGTTGCTCCATTAATTTTACATTTTATAGTGAATATAAAGGGGTCATTAAAGGAGAACTCAACCCTAAAAATGAATGTGGCTAAAAATGCCATATTTTATATAGTGAACTTATTGCACGAGACTAAAATTTCAGCTTGTCAATAGCAGCAATGATCCAGGACTTCAAACTTGTCACAGGGGGTCACCATCTTGGAAAGTGTCTGTGACACTCACATGCTCAGTGGGCTCTGATTGGCTGTTGAAAAGCTAAGTAAATGTAACAACTTAATGTATCAATTTAGGACAGTTTAGAGGGTCGGCACCCCCCCCCCTTCCCAGAGCTACTTATAAAGGTGAAAATTTAGACTTTACACTTCAATATTAGAAAACGGTCACACATAGAAAATAAAAATAATTAGAAAAAGTCTTTATTTCTGGTGAACTGTCTGAAACCAACTGAACTGAAAAAAGTGTTGGAAGGTGAACAACCCCTTAAACTTCAAAGGGGTGGATCACATTAACTTTTAGGGGCAGATTTATCAAGGGTCGAAGTGAATTCGAGGGAAACTTCGAAGTTAAAAAATTTGAAATTAGAAGTAATTTTTTGGATACTTCGACCATAGGATACTATGACTTCGAATTTACTTTGACTTCGATTCGAAGTAAAAATCGTTCGACTATTCGGCCAATCGATGATCGAAGTACTGTCTCTTTAAAAAAACTTTGACTTCAATACTTCGCCAACTTAAACCTGCCGAAGTGTATGTTAACCTATGGGGACCTTCCAGACCAATTTTTAAAGTTTTTTATATTCGAAGGAAAATCGTACGATAAAATCGTTTGAATCGTACGGTTCGAAGTACGATCGTACTACGATCAGAATACGATGAATAAAATCCTCCGACTTCGAATGTCGGAGGTTTCTATTCGATGGTCGAATTTCGAAGTATTTTCCACTTTGAAATTCGACCCTTGATAAATCTGCCCCTAAGTATGTTTTTTAGTTTTTGAATGAATTGCCTTCCTCTTCTGACTATCCTCAACAGCTTTAAAGTGGGGGTCACTGACCCTATTTAAAAAAACAAATACTCTGTAAGGCTACACATTTATTGTTGCTGTTACTTTTTATTATTCATCTTTCTATTCAGACCCTCTCCTATTCATATTCCAATGCTTGTTGCTAGGGGAATTTGGATCTTTGCAACCAGATGTCTGAAATTGCAAACTGGAGAGCTGCTCAATAAGAAGCTAAATAACATATATAAATAATAAAACATGAAAACCAATTGCAAATCGTCTCAGAATATCCCTCTCTAGATCATACTAAAAGTTAATTCAAAGGTGAACAACCCCATTAACCAGACTCCTTATATGTTATTCATTGTTACAATTAGATTCAGATAATACTTTGGCTATTGCTTGATTGCACCCTCAAAACCTCCCAGTTATCACCTACAGACCCTGTGGAGAGGCAAAATCACTTCCAGGAGTTTTCAGCTGCAGAAGCGACAACGTTGCTTCTCAGGGCACAAACCCCAGCAATTTATCTTGTCTGTCTTATTTAGAGCAAAGACATAAAACTAGCGCTTTGTATGCTCTGCCACTATCAAGGCTTTTTGTCCTAAATTCCTACATTCATCAATCTTCAAAGAAATTCCAGATCCAGATAGAGGGAAGAGCGATTGCTTCAGGACTCATCAAAGGTTTTCTTACAATCGCAGAGCAGAGCATCTTACCCCATGCTCTTAGAATGATTTGGCTGCTGCCAAAAACCGGCCAATTATAGCCGCAATATTTCACCGATCTGTCGTTTGACTTGGATGGGCCAGTGTCAGCCTGCAACCAAGTCTGACCAAGACAAAGCAAACAAGACGGAGCAAGAAAGAAGGAGGATTAGTGAGCAGGCCCACCCCATGTTAAATAGAAGTCTGCACATATATTCTTTTATTAACCCTGAAGTGCCAAGTGCCATCAATTGCTATAGTAGTGGCCAATACACCATGTCCCTGTCAGAATTATTTGTGTCAGTGTTTACATTCACTCCACTGTCGGAATATTTAGTAAGAAATTATAATGTTAAAAAGGGCTAGAATGAAACCTGATTGTTGTGCAAAAGCAATTATGACCCTACAAATCATCTCTGGCTGGAACAGGTATGGCGTACAGATATAGGACCCATTATCCGGAAACCCATTATCCAGAAAGCCTCTATTTTATCCAAATAATCCAAATTTTTAAAATGATTTCCTTTTTCCCTGTAGTAATAAAACAGTAATAAAACAGTAGCATAAGTCTTTTTTCAGTATTTACCAGGGATGACGTTATCCAGAAAGCTCGGATCTTTCCGTAATTTGGATCTTCATACCTTCAGTCTACTAGAAAATCATGTAAACATTAAATAAACCCAATAGGCTGGTTTTGCCTCCAATAAGGATTCATTATATCTTAGTTGGGATCGAGCACAAGCTACTGTTTTATTATTACACAGAAAAAGGAAATCATAAAATAAATATTTGGATAATTTGGATAAAACGGAGTCTATCGGAGAGGGCCTTTCCATAATTCACAGTATTTTGGATAACAGGTTTCTAGATAACGGATCCCATACTTGTGTGTGTGTGTATATATATATATATATATATATATATGTATGTATAAGAGAGAACAATATGCCCATGTAATGTATGGTATCCAAAACTCAGAACTAACTCCAAGGTCCTGGGCACGGCTCACTCTTCTGCTTATAGCAGCCACATTTGGCTTCAGGTGGAGTCCTCCGCCACTCGGATGCCGCCAGGACTTATGTAAGAGGACCAAGGAGAGAGCTCTGGGCACACAAGGGAAACGAACGTATGCGGAAAGGACACAGGAGCTGTCAGCGTGGCGTGAAAACAGGCAGGGTCAATACCAGACGGTCAGTAGCGGTACAAAATCGGATTATGGCAGCAAGGTTGGGTCAGGTGATAGCACAGCACCAATTCAGGATCCGAAGAATAGTTAAAACCAGGCAGGGGTCATATTCAGGCAGCAGAAAGACAAGTCAGGGACAGGCAATGATCAAAACCGGAATAACACAATTGTAAATTGCACCCAGGAGCCTAGAAAAGAACCTTTTTACGTTGGGTAATGGGATATGGCATTTGTGCCTTTGAATTTCGCAACAACCGCAATGACGCCACTCTGCGCATGAAGAAAGCAGAGTCTATCAACTCTACCTGCACGAAACCCAGAAACGGCGTTTGGGATCGGCGATGAGAGGAAGCAGCGGGCAGACGTTTCTGACGCCCCACTAGACCACCAGGTATTCTTAAAGCCCATCTCCTTTCCAAATAAACATGGAGCTCTTGTAGCTGATTCAAACTCATATGTGATAACCATGTTGATTCAGTTCATAAATATCTGAAAATCATTTTTTTTTTTTCTAATTTGCAGCCAGTAAGAAAGTGCAGAGGGAAGAGAACAACTCCAAGTAAAAGCACAGGATAAAAGCTTCTTCATGGTGTAAATACACATAATTCTCATTACTGCAGGAAAAAGATTTCATAGAAATCCTAAGGTGCGATTAAATAAACACATTTCCAAAAACCTGACATGTTAGTGAACATGTTTTTTTTTGTTTGTTTTTTTAATTATGACCACCGGCATGTTTATATAAATCTGTTTAAAATAAATGGAATGTTTATTTACCGGAGCTTATTATATTATGTTCTA
This sequence comes from Xenopus laevis, assembly GCF_017654675.1. Lineage (NCBI taxonomy): Eukaryota > Metazoa > Chordata > Amphibia > Anura > Pipidae > Xenopus > Xenopus laevis. The sequence goes on from NC_054373.1 coordinate 175,550,812, forward strand.
TTTACAGAGGATTACGACTGCAGGTGACAGGGCATGAAGATGGCAAATGTTTGCTTTCGGAGTAATGCGATGGCAGCGAGGAAGCATTTATGGATCTAAGGGAAGCTCGTACTTATCATATTATGTTGTTTCATTATGTTGTTTACCATATGGGACACGCAGCCAGCTTCACCCACAGCTGCACTGTACATTTCACTGCACATAAAGACGCTACAGAGGAATATACCTGCAGCTCTACTGTACGTCTCATTCAGCCAGGCAGTGTGATTATAGAGGTGCACATCTGTACTGTACATTCTAGGGCTCATTTACATCTGTAAGCACAGGGGACAACTTATTCTCTCGCAAGTTGTGCCTAAAACCACTTTCATTAAAGATACTTGCGTCAAAATTCACTCCTTGCACTTCCGTATAGTTGAGCTGGCGCCGTTGATCCTTTCTACTTTCCATTCTGAAATTGAGAGCTGCTGTGTCTATTGATGCAGGGGAACCTTGGAGCTACTGCCACCTCCACCAAGTGGTGACGGGTTCACATCGCACCGTGCATCAATAGGTGCCGAACACGTGCCCCATGGGTGCAGACATCACTCGCACGGCAAACACCGTAAATGACGCCAAGCAGACTTTGGAACTATTCAGCACAGCTGTGCCCAACCTTGCAGCGAAGCGCACGAGCATTTGCATCCACTTTGGCGAATTGAATACAATTGTGTTGGTGCAGCGCAACTGCGTCACAGAAGTTCGGAGAAAATATTCAGCATTATGGGAAAAAAACCATGGAGACTGCTCTTGCTTACTGGGGCTTATTTATAAAGACTGGGCAAATTTGCACTTGGGCAGTAACCCTTAGCAACCAATCAGTGATTAGCTTTTATTCATCCAGCTGCAGGTTGGACAATGAAAGCAATCATCTGATTGGTTGCCATGGGTTACTGCCCAGATGCAAATTTGCCGAGTGTTTATAAATGACCACCAGTGTCTAATTAAGGATGGCCATACACCATAAGATACTATAAGATTTATCGAGGTCGATAAACGAGCAGATCTTTCCCCCCGATATGCCCACTAAAAGCGGGTGATATTGGGCTAATCCAATTGTTCAGCCCTAGGCAGGCCCGGATTTGTGGCGAGGCCACATAGGCCCGGGCCTAGGGCGGCACATTTTTGGGGGCGGCATGCCGCCCAGCCGCTCTGTGGGGAGCCTGTGCTCCCCAGTGCTCCGGCGCTCGCACGCTGGCGCTTTTGCGGCCTAGGGGCGCCCGCCCAGCGAATCCGGTGCTGGCCCTAGGGCCAAACTATCAGATTCCAATGGCAGGAATAGGTGCTGCCAAAACGAGGACTGCATCAACTAGCCAGGGACACCAGGGGCCCACCCAAAAATCTTAGACCAGGGGTTCACCAAAAGACTTTATATCAGGGGCCCACTCTCAGTACTATTATAATTCCTCTCCTCACGCAACCTCTATTCTGCTAGTCTCTTCTCTTTACATACTATGATCTATTATTCCATCTATTTAGTTTCTTTGTTCTCATAGAAATAGGTAATGGCCATGAAATATGCCAAATGTTTTGAAGCAGGAGGGCCCACTGACACCTGGGCCCACCGGGAGTTTTCCTGGTATCCCTGAGGGCCAGTCCGACACTGCAACTAGCTGATGCGGCCTTTGATTGGACAGGAGATTCAAACCTGCCTGATCAATATGTGGCTGATTTTTGGCTCGATATCAGTCAGGGAGGACTGGCAGGCGGCCCCATGAACGCACATAAACTGCCAAACCAGTCAGAAGGGCCGGATTAGTATGTTAAATCTGCCCATGGTGCAACCTTGTGTTTGGATATGCAAATCAGTTACATAAGTGCATATCTGTTCTGTACACTATATTCTGCCTAGGGTTGCCAATTATCTGTTTTTTGCATCATTTTGCATCATTAGCTCTGCCCTGATGTCGCACACCCCACCCCAATCCAATAAGAATTAATTATATCTTAGTTGGGATCAAGCACAAGCTACTGTTTAATTATTAAGGTGGCCATAGACATAGAGATCCGCTCGTTTGGCGATGTCACTAAATGGGTGGATCTCTCCCCGTGGGCCCTAGGGCCCAATGATCGGATCATAATGCATCCGGGTGGTCGGATAGCGGGTCCGCATACAGGCACAGATGCGGCCGCTATCTGACGGGATTTTTTAACCTGCCCAATCGAGATCTGGCCGACTTTCGGCCAGAATTCGATCGAGGAAGCCCGTTGGATGGCCCCACACAGGCCAATAAGCTGCCGACTTGGTCTGTCAGCAGCTTTTATCAGCCCATGTATGGGGGCCTTTACAGAGAAAAAGAGAATCATTTAAAATAAATTGGATTATTTGGATAAAATGGAGATCGGAGATAGCTATTCCATAATTCAAGCTTTCTGGATAACGGATCCCATACCTGTAGAATGCATGCACAGCAGCGAGAAGAAAGAAGAAGCCGGAAGACCGACTAACCCTCCGTGGTGCTCGCTGGAATAACCCCGGGCTGGTGCAGTTTTGTGCTGATAGAAGCATCGGCCCGGGGTGTCAGGTAAGTAAATGCGATCACTTAGGGGTGCCTAACTTTTGGCAACCCCAAGTATAAAAGTACTTTCCTTCTCCTTTAAGCTCAGCTTTGTTTCTCTGTACAGGAGGTTGGAGGGCCACCAAGGGAGTTGTATGGCCCCAGTCTTATTTGTGGTGGGAGAAATAATTGGGCCACTGCATGTAAAAGGTACTTCTTTCATGTTAGAATCAATGAGTATAGGTAGAAATAAGACACAAGCTATAGGTAGTAACAGCCCTGCAGACATCCCCCAGATCAATACAAGCACTAATTTGTCATGAAAAACATAAGAGCTTCATCTCACTTTCTATGCGGCTCACGTTGCAGGGGGGGGAACATTCGCCGCTTTTCTGCTTTTGAATAACGAGAATAAAAACAACAAAGCGTGTAATTTGCATACCTGTCGGTTCGGAGTTCCTTTCAGTTCCGACTCTCGCTCCAGGCGAGAAACTTTCCGGCTGATGGTTGCTATAGTGACATCTTTCTGATTAAGCTTTGCAGTCAGGTCAGTGATATCTTCCCTCAGTCGTTCCAGGTCACTGTTTTTGGCTTCCTTTTGATGCAGATCACTTTCAGCCTGATAATAATCACACACATTAACAAGAACATCTGCTTTAGATCCAGATACTGAGACAGGAGAACTGCTCCAGCCTTGGACACGGACCAACTTACTCTTCTCCGCACTAAACTGTAGTTTATTCTCTGTGCTACAGTAAGTAATGTGTATGTATTACTGAATTGCATTCTCTTATCCTCAAAGCTGCTCAGTGTCCATCTTTGCTTCGGATTAGGGCAGAGGTTTTCAGAATTTGCAAGTTGAGGCCCCAGCAAACTCCATGACTTTAGGGGGCAGATTTATTAAAGGGATACTGTCATGGGAATGATCAGATGAATCAGTTAATAGTGCTGCTCCAGCAGAATTCTGCACTGAAATCCATTTCTCAAAAGAGCAAACAGATTTTTTTATATTCAATTTTGAAATCTGACATGGGGCTAGACATTTTGTCAATTTCCCAGGTACCCCTGGTCATGTGACTTGTGCTCTGATAAACTTCAATCACTCTTTACTGCAAGTTGGAGTGATATCACCCCCCTCCCAGCAGCCAAACAAAAGAACAATGGGAAGGTAACCAGATAGCAGCTCCCTAACACAAGATAACAGCTGCCTGGTAGATCTAAGGCTAAGGCCACACTAGGCGATAGCGCCGCGATTTTTTTAAGCCGCAATCGCTGGGGAAACTTTTGCGCTGGCGTCTATGGGGAATCGCGTAAAATCGCCAGCGTAAAAACACACGCGGCGATCTTTTTTCTATTGTCGCTCGAAATCGCCTAGCGAGGCAATTTCGAGCGACAGTAGAGAAAAGATCGCCGCGTGTGTTTTTATGCTGGCAATTTTACGCGATTCCCCATAGACGCCAGCGCAAAAGTTTCCCCAGCGATTGCATAAAAGTCGCGGCGAAAAGTCGCGGCGAGTCAAATCGCGGCGCTATCGCCTAGTGTGGCCTTAGCCTAAGAACAACACTCAATAGTAAAAACCCATGTCCCACTGAGACACATTCAGTTACATTGAGAAGGAAAAACAGCAGCCTGCCAGAAAGCATTTCTCTCCTAAAGTGCAGGCACAAGTCACATGACCAGGGGCAGCTGGGAAATTGACAAAATGTCTAGCCCCATGTCAGATTTCAAAATTGAATATAAAAAAATCTGTTTGCTCTTTTGAGAAATGGATTTCAGTGCAGAATTCTGCTGGAGTAGCACTATTAACTGATGCGTTTTGAAAAAAACATGTTTTCCAATGACAGGATCCATTTAAGAGTCGAATTAAAAATTCGAATTTGAACATTCTTTTTTTTTTTTTTTGCTCTAAACTGTCACATTCTACTAGTGAATTATCCAAACACAATTAGATTTTCTAAATTTATCAAACTCTGGCCCTTTAAGAATTCGAATTCAACTAGTCGCCGCCTAAAACCTGCCGAATTCATGTATAAGTCAATGGGGTATATTTATCAAAGAGTGAAGTTAATCGTGAAGTTCCGCCACTAGAGTGAAATGCCGCCACTCCCCATTCATTTCTATGGGATTTTTAAAGGCGTATTCATCAAAGGGTGAACTTTCACTTTCACCCATTGATAAATACGTCTTTCAAAATCCCATAGAAATGAATTGAGAGCTGCGGAATTTCACTCTAGTGGCAGAACTTCACTCTTTGATAAATTTACCCGAATGAGAGAGATCCAGTGAGCCACATCCAAATGTTATAAGAGTTGAGGAGCAACACAAGCATGAAAAAAGTTCCTTGGTGGTACCAAATAAGGTTGTGATTTGGTAGACCCTATGTGGACTGGCAGCCTACAGGAGACACTGTTTGTCAGTACATCTGATTTTTATACAACCAAAACTTGCCTCCAAGCCTGGAATTCATCACCTGCTTTGAGGCCACTGGGAGCAACATCCAAGGGGTTAATGACCAACTGAGCCACTGGTTGAGGATCTCTGCTTCAGAAGATGAGGAAAAGAGCTTTAGCGGTTCCAGGTTGGGCTACTACTAGGCAGGTCTTGGTTGGGCGCTTGTCTACTGAACTATACCTCCAGGTTCAGCACCACAGTTTGAAAACCACTAGATAAGACTAAAGCTGGCCATACACCTAAAGATACTGCCTGGTAACCAATCAGTGGAAAGCAAGAGAGCTGAAAAGCAGGAAGTAGTGTTCTGGCTATTATGTTACACATCCATTCACTCTAGCTTTTATACTTTACATTTTTGGCTAACTAACTGTATTAGATATGTTTTATTTTGCACAGCCTATCTATTTACCCAGTTTTTACTTTTACATTGAACTGTTCCTTTAAAAGAAAAATGAGACCCTGTACATACGTAGGATTTATCTTCTATTTACAGACAGTTAAGCATCAGGGTAAGATTCAGCTTTGCATGGAAAATACCTTCCACGCATATTGGGATATTATTTGGCTAAATAACTATATTAGAATTTTTTATTTTTATTTTACACAGCCTATCTGTTTACCCAGTTTTATTTTTGTACTGAACAATTCCTTTAAGTTTACAGTCTTTTCAAATTCAAAATACATTAAATATAATCTCTGCACCAAAGTGCTCTACTTCCCTACTCTGGGATCTGCCAGATTTTCCTGCGGTTACCTTGGTTCATGGAATAATAACGTAACCATCAGGAAAATTATCCCCTAGAAGTGCTGCATCTTATTGCTGAAAATTACAGGCCAGAAATGTTGTCCTGTGATGATTATAGATCCTTCTGCCAAGCGGCATATTCTCTTCTGCAAACAAAGATTCCTAAAACGCCGGCTCAATAACTATTTACTCAAATCTTCCTTTAGTGTGAAAGGAACGTGTTTCAAACAATCTGTCATTTCCATCTGTCTCCCTGAAAGGAATGCGGCTGCTCTTCCACTGCTCTACCATTATTTTATACCAAAATAAAGCAGCTTGTTTTTGGAGCGCTATCAAGCAAAGCAGATTCCCCCCCAAAAAACACTTTCACAAAAGAAGAATATATTAAAGGGTGGTTCACCTTTGAGTTAACTTTTAGGGGCACATTTACTAAGGGTCGAATATCGAGGGTTAATTAACCCTCGATATTCGACCCTCAAAGTAAAATCCTTTGACTTCGAATATCGAGGTCGAAGGATTTACAGCAAATACTTTGATCAAACCATTCGAAGGATTTTAATCCATCGATCGAAGGATTTTCAAAAAAAGCTTATGGGGAAGGTCCCCATAGGCTAACATTGGTGCTCGGTAGGTTTAAAGGGATACTGTCAGATACTGTAAAGAGTGATTGAAGTTTATCAGATGACTTGGGGCAGCTGGGAAATTGACAAAATGTCTAGCCCCATGTCAGATTTCAAAATTGAATACGGGGCTAGACATTTTGTCAATTTCCCAGCTGCCTCCAGTCATGTGACTTGTGCCTGCACTTTAGGAGAGAAATGCTTTCTGGCAGGCTGCTGTTTTTCCTTCTCAGTGTAACTGAATGTGTCTCAGTGGGACATGGGTTTTTACTATTGAGTGTTGCTCTTAGATCTACCAGGCAGCTGTTATCTTGTGTTAGGGAGCTGTTATCTGGTTACCTTCCCATTGTTCCTTTGTTTGGCTGCTGGAGGGGGAGGGAGAGGGGTGATATCACTCCAACTTGCAGTACAGCAGTAAAGAGTGATTGAAGTTTATCAGAGCACAAGTCACATGACTTGGGGCAGCTGGGAAATTGACAATGTCTAGCCCCATGTCATATTTCAAAATTGAATATAAAAAAAATCTGTTTGCTCTTTTAAGAAATGGATTTCAGTGCAGAATTCTGCTGAAGCAGCACTACTAACTGATTCATTTTGAAAAAAAATGTTCTCCCATGGCAGTATCCCTTTAAGATCTGCTTGTTTAGCAAGGTCGCCAAACGAGCGGATCTTAACCCCATATGCCCACTAACGGTATGTGTATGGCCACCTTTTATCTGTCAGCAGCTTATATCTGCTTGTGTATGGGGGCCTTTATACTTTGGTCTTAATGCTATGCAAGGGCTCTCGAACTCCCTCTCCCAGGCTTATCAGTGAAAATCACTTATTTGAAAAGAAAAATAAAACAGATTCCATTAAAATTATCTTTATGCATTTTCCTTATATTAGCTCCACAAAAAAGTACAACATTTTGGCATTTTAAATAGGTTCTATTAGGAAAATCGTATTGGAAGAATATATTGGGAGCACTTCGGCAGGGGTGATTCAGATGACATTACGCTTATAGTCAAAACTGACAGAGAAAAAACAAACTAAGCAAAGTCTAGCCCTTGTATTTGTGATGGGATTAGGGTTATGGCCAGAACTGAAGGACACTGCAATGTTAGAACAGGCAAACTCATGGAAAAAGTACAAAACCTCCAAGAAGTTTAATAATTTTCAATGCAAGAGATCTTTAGCACAGTGATCCCCAACCAGTAGCTCAGGAGCATCATGTTGGTCACCAACCCCTTGGATGTTGCTCCCAGTGGCCTCAAAGCAGGTGATTATTTTTGAATTGCTGGCTTGGAGGCAAATTTTGGTTGGATAAAAACCAGATGTACTGCCAAACAGAGTCTCCTGTAGACTGCCTGTCCATATAGGGCCATGAAATAGCCAATCACAGCACTTATTTTGCACCACCCAGGAACATTTTTCATGCTTGTGTTGCTCCCTAACTCTTCTCACATCTGAATGTTGCCAACGTGTTACAAAGGTTGGGGACTCTCGCTCTTGCATTCATATCTTTACTACTTAGGAATATAGTAAAGGAGGAATTGAGTATGCCAGTTAGTGGCTGCAAAAGCCACCGGCTTAGAGTACAACTTTATGAGACAACTTGATAGCATATTACACAATACCTTCAAAAAACATTTTTTTGAGACTCACTACGTATATGAGGAGGCCCAGGTGCTCTGCCCTAAACCTTCCGCTTAAGGGAACAGATATCACTGTGTTGTTTGTAGAGCAGGCACTCAAAGAGCAATCCTTCAGGCAGTTGCAGTATTTATTGAACTACAAGCATGGATTACAACCTTACGCGTTTCATGTTCTCACAAAAGTTAATCATAGCCTACGATTAAGGGGGTTATTTATTAAAGTCCGAATGCAAAAAACAGAAAAATTTGTGCTTTTTTACTATAGAATCCAAATTTTTAGTGGAAAAAATCCAAATTCTTCGGCATTTATTATACCCCGAGGATGGAAAAAGTCTGAATCCGAAAATCTGGCATCTCACAACTGCCGAGGTTGCATATAAGTCAATGGGAGAAGTCCCGAAGATATCTTGATCTGCCCTGGGTTTTGTGCAGTAATCCGAAAGATTTTGTGGTTTGCGGGCAAAAATCAGAGTCAGCAACGTAACTAGAGGGGGGCGGGCCCTGGCGCAGGACGCGCCGCCGGGCCCCCCTCTGTACGCCCGGAACTGGCCTGAATAAGCCGTGCGCGAACTGGTGTGGGGGCTTAAAGGGGTGCGGGCCCTGGCCCAATCGCACCCCCTGCTCCCCCGGTAGTTACGCCACTGATCGGAGTTCTGGAAAATCCATACGATTTCACAATTTTTTGGGGTTTTTTCCCACACAAAACACTTTCAGGAAAATGTATTGATAAAAAAGGGGAAAAAACCGGTGCGGATTAGGTTGGAGTATTTTTCAGAAAATAATGAGATATATTCGTACTTTGATAAATGGGCCTACCCGTTTTGTGAGAACATGAAACACGTAAGGCTGTAATCAGGACCGCCATCAGAAATCGCAGGGCCCCATACGACAACATTTCCTAGACCCCCTGGGCTACACCCACCGCAAGCCCCACCTACAGGTCCGCCCTCCCCACCACACAGTAAAAAAAACAAAACAAAAAAAAAAAACAGTAGAAAAATATTGGTGGCTAGATTTCCCACATGTTAATAAAAAAAAAAGAAGATATTGGTGGTCAGGGCCCCCCATAAAAAAACGTTTGTGGCCAGGGCCCCCCCATTAAAAAATATTGGTGGCTAGGAGCCCACATGAGAAAAAAAATTGGTGGCCAGGCCCCTCCCCCCACATTATAAGAAAATTGGTGGCCAGGGCCCCTTAAACGTCCATGCCTTCCCAAAGTCAGCAGCTCTCAGAAAGATGGGGGGCCTGGCTAATCGAGTAAGTGTGGCGTGGCTGGGCCCCCCTTACCCTTGGGCTCCCCTTCAACTCTCCCCCCTGTCCCCCCCTGATGGCTGCTCTGGCTGTAATCCAGGCTTGTACTTCAATAAATACTTTTTTAACTGCAACTGCCTGGAGGATTTGCTCTTTGAGTGTCTGCTCTAGAAACAACACGGCAATAACATGATAGCACACCCTCACAGGAAGGTAATATTAATACAGATTAACGTAGAAAGGGTCATGGATAATTTGACCCTTGATACAGTAGAAACCCCATTTTAAATTTTCAAGGGACCAGAAAAAATTGGTGTAAAATCCAGGAAAATGTAAAATGAGGGAAATGTATTCTGCATAATATATAGGTGGGACCACAAAACTACAATGTAAAATAAGGGAAAACTTCAAATCAGGGGATGTAAAATGGGGGTTCTACTGTATATTGCATTGCCAGAGAAGCGGAGTCTAAAGATGAAATACGGAAAACTCCGGGATAACAGCAGTGTTATTACTGTACTGAAATGCTGTAGATAGTTGGAATAAACAAGTGCAAGTGATTCATAACTGAAGATGTGTGGGATAAACATAGGACTAACCTAAGAATAAATGTAACAGCTTTAAAAACACTAATGGAATTGGCAGACTGTACTGGCCATCTGTTCTGTATCAGCTTGGAAGTTACGAAAATGGGTTGCACACTAGTTTGCACAGTACAGGTATAGGATCTGTTATCCAGAAACCCGTTATCCAGAAAGCTCAGAATTACAGAAGGCCGTTTTCCATAGACTCCATTTTATCCAAATTTTTAAAAATGATTTCCTTTTTCTGTGTAATAATAAAACACTCGCTTGTACTTGATCCCAACTAAGATATAATTAATCCTTATTGGAGGCCAAACCAGCCTATTGGGTTTATTTAATATTTACATGATTTTCTAGTAGACTTAAGGTATAAAGATCCAAATTACGGAAAGATCCATTATCCGGAATACCCCAGGTCCCGAGCATTCTGGATAGCAGGTCCCATACCTGTACCTATAGAATAACTGCAATAACTTGTGCACCAGATCACTGTATATAATATGTCAGAAGGAGGTTCCAGTAACTTCCATGATTAGCCTTGGGCACCAATGAATGTAGGAGTTTCTCAGCAGGGGACTTACGGGGGAATGTAATAAAAATCGCTAACAGAAAAACTATTCGCAATGCGAAAAGTTATGCCTTTGCGCGAACAAATTTTGCTTTGTGCGAATTTAATATAGCTTTTGTGAGCCCGGAAACTGTTTATCGACCACTTCCGACAGTGAAAGACCGTTTGCGAATTTTATAGTTTGCGCCAATGCGCAGTCAATGTAATAAAACTTCTTACTGAAAAAGTCGTTATGTTTGCTCCAAAAGATTACGACACCTTCAAGCACTTCTTATGGGTGCGCAATTAAAATTCGCGATGCGCAATTAAAATTCGCAATGCAATAACAGTTTAAGGAACAATATTACATTGCGAGATGTGGATTTTTAGTCTTATTGGTGCGAATTGTTTTGCTCTTTGCGACTTTTATTACATTCCCCTGCATGTCTTATAGGCTCAAATGATTAAATTTGTGCCAAGTGTTTGTGCAGAGTTTGTCCAAGTTGTATGTGGCCATATGTGTCTTTTCCCAAATCTGGCAAACCCTATATCCATCAGCCGACATATAAAAATTGTTGCGTGCATAAAAATTGTCTCACCTCAAAATTATTTTGACACCTATTGAAATTTGGACAAAAAAGTTGTGCGTGTAATAATTGTCACGCGTCAAAATAATTTTGACGCCCATTGATTTCGATGTGTTTCTCAAATTTTTCGGAGTTTCACTAATGTTTTCGGAGTTTCTCAGATTTTTCGGTGAGCTCAGGACAGATTTGCCCATCACTACACCACACCTCTTATAGACTGTTTTCCACTTTTGGGCAACTGTAAGTAGGCATTTCATTCTGATGTATTAATTGGTTATTACCTGATATTGCTCAGATTTGGAATGGTTAAAGCTCTCGTGTTCTGGCTCAGCCTTCATGCAATTCATTTGTGGATCAGCTACCTGGAAACTTGAAAAAAAAAAAGGAGAAAAAAAACAAAAGTGGTTGCTTTGGGTGTAATGTAGAAAGAGCCACACAATTTCCTCTAGGTCTAGTAACTCATAGCAACCAATCAACAGACCAGTTGATGCTAAATGCTTGTTTGCTATGGGTAACTAATCCTGGAAGGAACTGTTCCTGATCTAAGGTTGTTGGCATGCAGATTGTCTCAAATCTAAAGCACCAAGTGGAGTCCTAAGCGATTTCAACATATTTGTTCAAAATAAGGCGCCATTTTCAGGGAGGTTTAAAGACACTAAAAAGATTCTGCTGTCGGCCCCATTACTTTGATTTACATCAATGATTGTCAACTTTCTTATAGTATTCGTTTACTTGATTCAGGGCACCAGATTCCATGATGGAGTACAGTGGCATAACTAGATGTTACTGGGCCCCATAGCAAATTAATTTTAGGGCCCCCAGCATATTCAGAGGTTGCCCCGTTTTGCCAAAATGTATAGAAACTGCTCATTAGTTAGGGCCTCATGGGGCCCCTTTTAACTCCTGGGCCCCCCTGCAACCGCAGGGTCTGCTTCCTCTGTAGTTAATCCCCTGATGGAGTAATAACCCCACATACACATACAACATTGTGTGGGCATTTTGCTCCCTTTTCTACAGTGACACTGATACGGGCAAATTATATGCCGTTATGTTTGTCATTAGAACTGCTTGTTGTTAGCCATTCTGACAATAACCATGCACATTAGCATGTATTTAAACCTTGCAATTGCTAAATGGTTTTGCCTTGCTCTGTCTCTCCCAGTGTCAGTGCCGAACTAGTTGTCGACCTTCCATAGCCCAAAGACTTCTTGTCATCTACTCTTCCCAGCATCAGCTGTCCCATTTTCAGCCTGTTGACGCCTTATACATAATCCTTATTGCTCCAGTTTTCACAATGGCATAAAAATAGAGTACAGTCCATTTCTGCTGGGTACCTTGCCTCCTTTCCTTGTGTCATCTTATGATTTGCCCAATTTGATATTTCGTTTTGCAACTCCAACTCCAGGGATGGAGCTCTCAGGAGGTCGTCTCGTGAATGAAGTTCCATCTTGGCCTTATAAAGTTGAGCTTCCATGTTCTGGGGGGAAACATGATACAGAAGGAATTATGTGTCACGTATGATAGTCTATAACAGTGATCCCCAACAAGTAGCTCGTGAGTAACATGTTGCTCTCCAACCCCTTGGATGTTGCTCCCGGTGGCCTCAAAGCAGGAGCTTATTTTTGAATTCCAGGTTTGGAGGCAAGTTTTGGATGTATAAAACCCAGGTGCACTGCCAAACACAGCCTCACTGTAGGTTGACAATCCTCATAGGGGCTACTAAATGGCCAATCACCGCACTTATTCGGCACCCCGGGAACTTTTTTTCACGCATGTGTTGCTCCCCAACTCCTTTTACTTCTGAATGTTGCTCACAGGTTCAAAAGGTTGGGGATCCCTGGTCTATAAAGTCATTGCATTGCAGAGAACGAGGCAAGTTCCTCTCCTATGTAGACACATTCATTGATCTAGGATGATATACTATATTGACTGCAGTCTGCTGTACTAATTTGCCCATGAGTAGTCCCTATGTGGCCTAGGGATGCACCGAATCCACTATTTTGGATTTGGCTGAACCCCCCCATCCTTTGTGAGAGATTCAACCAAATACCAAACCAAATTTGCATATGCAAATTAGGGCTGGGAAGGGGAAAACATTTTTTACTTCCTTGTTTTTGTGACAAAAAGTCTCATGATTTCCCTCCCTGCCTCTAATTTGCATATGCAAATTAGGATTCTGATTCGGTTTGGCCGGGCAGAAGGATTAAGCAGAATCCGAATCCTGCTGAAAAAGGCCGAATCCCAAATTGAATCCTGGATTCGGTGCATCCTAATGGCAGGACTTGACGACGCGATTGGTGCCGACAAGTCGCAGCGTTTTCATCCGACAGTCGGATAAATGTAGTTGTTGCGACTTCTTCTTCACTTCCGTTTTCTTTAAAACATCAGACAAGTCGCATGCGTTTAGTCGCATTACGACGTGTCGGCTCCAATCACGTCGTCAAGTCCTGCCCTTAATGTGGCATAGTAAATGTGTTCCAAGGAAGGATTTACGATGTTTCCGACCTACAGCTTAGACCATATACCATATGTTTTTATCGATTGGGTTATTTGGATCATTTACAAATACAAGTGAAAAATTGCTGCCTGAGACTCCATGATGGAGTATTGATGCCAACTTGATGTAAAGCCGTTCCCATTAGATGTGTCGTAAATCCAGTTGAACAAGTGTCATATGTTGGAGTTTAACCCCAAAAGTGAATGTGAGATGTCCCTATTTGAAGGCCATGGGTCAATCATCAACACTAAGGGGATTATTTATCAAAATCCAAATGTATCTCATTATTTTATGAAGTATACTGACGGAATCCGCACATGGTATTTCCCTTTATTTATCAATACATTTTCCCGAAAAATTCCAGTGCGGGAAAAAAAAATCGTCAAAAATTCAAATTGTACTGCTTTTTCAGATTTTCTGCCCGAAAACAACATCTTTGAATTTTTTACGAAACCCAGTTTAGATCAGGATATCTTCGGAACTTTTCCCATTGACTTACAGTGGAACCATAATTTTACATCCCCTGGTTTTAAGTTTTCACTCATTTTACATTATCGTTTTATGGTCCCACCTATATACCGTATATACTCGAGTATAAGCCGAGTTTTTCAGCCCCCCAAAATATGCTGAAAAACTCTACCTCAGCTTATATTCGGGTCACGCGCAAAAACGGTCGCCGGCGCCTAAGAATAGTCGCCCGCGCCTAAGAATAGTCGCCGGCGCCTAAGAATAGTCGCCAGTGCCTAAGAATAGTCTCCAAGAATATTCGCCGGCGGACAAGAATGGTCGCCGGCATCTTCAATGGGAGCAGAAAACCTACACCATTTTTTTCTGTTCCCCTAAAAAACGTAAAATCGGGGTTCTACTGTATATACAACCTCGACAGGTCTGAGATGCCTGATTTTTGGATTCGGCCTTTTTCCATCCTCGGGGAATAATAATTTACCAAAAATGTGAGGTTTTTTTCACCAAAAAGTCGGATTTTATAGCAAAAAAACCTTGGATTCAAACAGGTTTTTATCATTCAGACTTTAATAAATAACCCTCTAAATAACACAAAAAATATCACTTAAACTTGATAATGTGTTCAGATGTAATCAGGAACATGAAATTACTTCTTATTTCCCCCTCTATTTCCCAAATAAAAGAAGATAAATGATGGCTCTTCCAGCTAAAGTATGCTTTTACCTGCTACATACAAAAAGAACATAATGGCTAATTCTCAAGAACAGACGATTGTGTCGGAATAACATTCTTAAGTGCAATTATCTCAAAAAACTGTTCAGCAGCACTGAGTGGAAAAAGCGAATAACGATCTGAAAGAGCTGAAGTCTTTACCCACACTCATACTGGCTGCAGTATGGATGGGGGTTCGGAAAGAATGAAAATGTTTGTAAGGAACATGATCAACTCTGGAAGGATCTACAAGCTGCTTATTAAGTAAAATCCGTAGACTTTATCACATGCAATTTCCCTAATATTTGGGAGCTGTGGCCAATGGTTGAGGTAGAACTGAAACAAATTCTCCAAACGTGTGCTGGGCAGATTAACCCAAACGTTATGTTTGTACAGGTATGGGATCCGTTACCCACAAACCAGTTACTTAAAAAGCTCCCAATTACGAAAAGGCCATCTCCCATAGACTTCATTTTATCCAAATAATCCAAACATTTTAAGATGATTCCCTTTTTCTCTGTAATAATAACTTGTAGTTGATCCCAACTAAGATATAATTAATCCTTATTGGAAGCAAAACCAGCCTATTGGGTTTATTTAATGTTAAAGTAATTTTCCAATAAACTTAAAGGGATCCTGTCATTGGAAAACATGTTTTTTCAAAACACATCAGTTAATAGTGCTACTCCACGTACTCCTCGTTTGGCGACCTTGCTAAACAAGCGGATCTTAAAGGGATACTGTCATGGGAGAACATTTTTTTTCAAAATGAATCAGTTAATAGTGCTGCTTCAGGAGAATTCTGCACTGAAATCCATTTCTCAAAAGAGCAAACAGATTTTTTTATATTCAATTTTGAAATTTAACATGGGGCTAGACATTTTGTCAATTTCCCAGCTGCCCCATGTCATGTGACTTGTGCCTGCACTTTAGGAGAGAAATGCTTTCTGGCAGGCTGCTGTTTTTCCTTCTCAATGTAACTGAATGTGTCTCAGTGGGACATGGGTTTTTACTATTGAGTGTTGTTCTTATATCTACCAGGCAGCTGTTATCTTGTGTTAGGGAGCTGCTATCTGGTTAACTTCCCATTGTTCTGTTGTTTGGCTGCTGGGGGGGGGTGTGGAAAGGGAGGGGGATTATATCACTTCAATTTACAGTACAGCAGTAAAGAGTGATTGAAGTTTATCAGAGCACAAGTCACATGACTTGGGGCATCTGGGAAATTGACAAAATGTCTAGCCCCATGTCAGATTTCAAAATTGAATATAAAAAAATCTGTTTGCTCTTTTGAGAAATGGATTTCAGTGCAGAATTCTGCTGGAGCAGCACTATTAACTGATTCATTTGGAAAAAAAATATTAACTGATTCATTTTGAAACAAATTGTTTTCCCATGACAGTATCCCTTTAAGGTATAAAGATCCATTACATTACCCCCTTATCTGGAAAAACCCAGGTCCCCTGGATAACAGATCCCATACTTATATCATGGAAATCAATTGGCTTTTGCACAGAACAGCGTTGAACATGCTGGGCAGGCTTAAAGAAACATCTGCTAATCATATCTGCTTCATTTTTGGTCTTCAAGTTAGTCGAATAAACTATCAACAAAGCTTCATTGTCAGAATGATTGTTCTCTATGGCTAATATACAAAGGGCTGATTTTTGGCATGTGGATGAATGCAATTTTTTTAGATTGAGTGCAGATCAATGCATCACACTAATTCCTGGCTTGAAATATGCTTGATTTTGGTTTTACTGGTAAATGACCAGAAGAAGGCTGGTGCCAGGCTGCCAGCAGAGAGGCTAATTGTTGGACTGAGGATAAATCTGTGGCATTAGCCTAAGCGTATATTGCCAAGTTGAAGTTGTGGGAAAAAGTCTTAAGGCATATGGGTTGGAAATACAAAGAAAAGGACACAGCTCTAAAGGAAACTAGGGGTACACATAATGCATTATTTTTGGATTCAGTTGATTTTGGCCAAACCAAATTCAACTATAATTTGCAACACCCCAATAATTACAGAACCTAACAAAATTGTTGCATTCAGTTGTCAACTGGTGAAAAACCACTTGGCTTAGTGGATTTGGATTTGTCTCAGCTGAGCTAGAATTCACCCAGATCCATAGCCAACCAAGAGAGTCTGGAGTATCAGTTAAGGATTTTAAGATGAGGTTACAAGTATAATGAAGAGTTGTAGAAAGCTTTAACTGTCAAGCAGTTTCTTTTATCATAAATAGCAGTAGTAGCCAATGGGCTGATTTAAAAGAATAGAGCAGACCCGCTCTGCAGATCAAAAAAGGTGCGGGAGCGAGTCTATGAAACAGAGAGCTGGAAGTCGGAAACCGTCAGTCTAAGGTTGTGGGCGGGGAGAGCAAGCAGAAGAGTTCAACCCGAACCCGCCCATGACCTGCAAGAGATGCAGCGTGATTGGCCCAAATACGCCCAACATGCGGGAAAACCCACAGATATTGGGCTTGCCCCGCACATCACTATTAGAGACAACCTGTGGAGAAGGGCCACTATACATTGAATTCTGAATTCGTCTAATTTAATCATTAAAAGTTGAATATATCATTATCGTACGCAAGAGCCATGAATATCCTGTAAATTAAATCCTTAGAAACGGTGCTTATTAATGTCATCGGTTATAGTCAGTGCTTAGCCGATGTCATTAGTTATAATCGGTGCTTAGTGATGTCATTTCTGGCGCATCACTAAAACTTGGCTTGTATAATAAAGTACCCCTGTTTTAAAATATGAGGACATTAGAAGTCCAAATCTTATAAAATCTGAGCCGACGCCTAGGGGGTTATTTACTAAACCTTGATTTTTTTTCAGTTGAGGTTTTTCTGGGCAAAAACTCGAATTTTTAGAAGAAAAAACAAACCTAGAATTTTTCGAGATTTATTATACCCTGAAGCTACTAAAAGGAATCTGAAAATACGCCATCTCAAATCTGTCGAGGTCATGTAGAAGTCAATGGCAGATGTCTCTTTTACATTTTGAAGATAGCGATCTGTGCTGGGTTTCATTCAATAATCTGAAAAATGTGGGGTTTTTGGATGATAACCCAAAAAAATGAAGCGATTCGGGTGCCAAATCCGAAAAAATTTGCACAATTCAAGTTTTCGCTTGATTTTTTCGAGTCTTTTCCCAACCCAACTTTTTTTGAGTTATTTTATTGATAATAAGATAAAATCGTGGATGGGAGTTTGGTCGAGCTTGGTTTAATAAAAATATGAGATGAATTCGAGTTTTAGTAAATAACCCCCTAATGGTTTTAGCTTTTTTTCAGACCCACTTGGAACAGAAAAAATCAGTGTGTGGCCGCCACCAGGAGGGCACAACTGTACCTGGTACGGTGAGTTGATGAAAGCCGCCCGAACCCTGAAAGCCGAAAGTCGTGAAAAGAGCCAGAAGCCTCTAAATGCAGCCGAAAGCTGCTGAATGGAGCCAAAAGCCACGAAAAGAGATGAAAGCCATGAAAAGAGCCGAAAGCCACGAAAAAAGCCGAAAGCTGCAAATTGGACCCGAAAGCCACCAAATGGAACCGAAGAGGAGAACCTGCCGAAAGTCGGAAAATAGACCCGAAGAAGAGGAGAAAGAAGGAGACATATAAAGGTAAGTTCCACTGAACACTAATGGTATTTTTTTAAACCCTGGCCACTAATGGTCTTTTTTAACTTTTTATGGGGGCCCCTGACCACCAATGATTTTTTTTTAACTTGTAGGGGGGCCCTGATCACGAATGGCTTTTTGTGTTTACTGTTTTTAGCGCTGATGTCAGCACGGCCTTTTTACTGTGGGGTGTTGCGAAACTGGGGTGGGGCTTGGGGCCGGGCGGCGACCCAGAAACATTTCTTGTCCAGGGGCCCCGTGATTTCTGATGGCGGCCCTGGCTGACACAACTACCATCTTCCTACATGATAGCCAGATATACTGTAACCCCTGCAACAACAGAGTTAAACTCTTCATAATAAGTGCCATATATCTGTTACAACAAGGAACTGTTTGGGCAATTGACGTGCTATTATTTCGTTTGACAGATGACAGTTGCGTGCTGACATCTAACTTGGCGTTACCTGGGACTGCTTTTGCCATTTCTTCAGTTCCTGTAAGAGCTGCTGATTTTCATCTTTCAGCGAGTCCCTACTTAATGTGATTTCTTTTACAGTAGACTTGAGGTTTTCTTTGATGACCCCGTCACTCCTGATGGTCTCCTGGAAAGCCTCAAGCAGGTTCCGCAGTCGCCGCATTTCAGATTGGTTATTGGCAATTGCTTCACTCTGCTGCTGCTTCTGGCTGGAAAGCTGCTCCTGATAACTCAGTGACTCCTTCTACAAGAACGACACATAAAATCAGAATTATATGCTGCATGTTTTTTTTCCTTGTGACCCTGCAATTGTAACGGCAGACTAAGAATCAATTAGACAAATGAAACGGCAGAATGGCTTCTGGTAACTGCGCCACAATAATTATTAGATGTGATGAGAAGCTGAGGAGTAAATATAGAACAGGGGGAGCCAAAGGAAAGCTTTCCATTAAATCACAAAAATCCTCTAATGGAAATGTTCTGCTGGATATCTACGTTCTTGAAAAATCTGATTTCAAGTTGGAAGTGATCCAACATGAGCAAAAATGAGATGAAGAACAAAGTAAATCGTATTATGTGCATAAAACAGCTAAAATTGTATTATAGAGGCAAGCTTAGAATTTCCTCTGGTCTTTCTGTAGGGTCCAATGTTCTTTATTTCAGTTCGACTCTTGAGCTTTGTTTTGTTTCATGTGCTACGGGAAACAATTACCTACAGGCTTCTGACTGATTGATGGATTGCCTTCATCTACGAGTATATCAAACAATACAAACACAATCCTCCAAGGTAGGGGTTTTAGTACTCAAGTACCCTTCTGAAGAACAAAACTCAGGCTCGGAACCCATCACTTACAATAAGAATTATTTATAGTTTCAAGGACATTTAAGGGCAGCAAATACACTATTTACCCAAATCTCAACCCAAGGGCAGAGCCACACGCTGCAATTCGATGTGCGACTAATCTCCTCTTCGGGCGACTAATCTCCCCAAACTGCCTTCCTGCCGGCGATTTACATTCTAGCCCAGTGATCCCCAACCAGTAGCTTGTGAGCAACATGTTGCTCTCCAACCCCTTGGATGTTGCTCTCAGGGTCCTCAAAGCGTGATTATTTTTGAATTCAAGGCTTAAAAGCAAGTTTTAATTGCACAAAAACTAAGTATAATGCCAAGTAGAGCCTCTTGTAGGCTGCAAGACCACATAGGGCTTCTAAATAGCCAATCACAGCCCTTACTTGGCACCCCAAAGGGACTTGTGTTGCTCCCCAACTCTTTTTACATTTGAATGTGGCTCACAGGTAAAAAAAGTTGGGGACCCCTGTTCTAGCCAGCGGGAAGGCAGTTGGGGGAGAGTAGTCACCCCGAAGAAGAGGAGATGTCGCCGGGCGACTAGCCTTCCCGAATTGCAGCGTGAACATTTCCCCGTGAGGCAACTTCGGGCGACTTCGGAAAACAAAGTGCTCAGAGTGCCACACCGTCGGCAATTTCCATTTAGCCGACGGGAAGGCAGGGGAGGCAGTTTGGGGAGATTAGTCACCCTGAAGAAGAGGAGATTTGTCACCGGGTGACTAATCTCCCCAAATTGCATTGCAACGTCTCTGCCCTAAGCGACCCTCAGTCTGCATGTTTCTAAGAGCAACTAGGAGAGCCAGCAAGCATTCTCCCCAAAAACTGATGATACACATGGGGGCAAATTCACTAAAGGGCAAATTGGCAGTCACTAGCGAAAAGTTGCCAGAAATCCCATCCTCGGGGACATCGCTAATTCACTAACAGGCGTAGAGGACAATTTGCTACCGAAAGAGACTGTCACTAGCGCAGTTTTGTGCCCTTTCGTTCAGGCGAATGATCATTATTCCACAAATTCACTGAAGTGTGAATTTTCCATTACGTTAACCCTTTCACCAGAGTTTCTTTGCCAGCTTAGACCTGGCGAACCAATCAGATGAAGGTACATCCTCCTTAATCTAGTGACATCATATCCTGCATACCGAAAAGTTGTTAAAATGATAAAAAAACGCTGGCGTTTTTTCATATTTTAAAGTGGCACTGTGTTTAAAAGTTGTAACTTAAAAATTTTGTTTTGATTTTTTTTAACCATTTGAGGAGCATGCCCAGGGTCGGACTGGGGGGCCGGGGGCCCACCGGGACTGCTGTCCAGGGGCCCCCCTCCGGCCCCCCGCCCCCTACTAAAATGCGTCGGGCCAGCAACACCGGCACTCGGCGCACAGCGTGTTTCGGTGCGCATGCGCAACAGCGCCGTTTAGTGAATTTGCTCCAAGGTTTTTTGACTGTTGCTGCCATAAGGTAGAGAAAATGTGGTGGTCAGACACCAGAGGAGACTGGATTTGTAATTGTTTGGTAAATACCAAACACACTTTAAATCACTTTCATAGGTTAATTCATTACATGAACAAATGCTGATTATATTTCAGAGGATTGGATATTTGACACCGTCATCTGTTAAGAGGCAGATGTCTAAACGCCTGTTGTTCAGTTAAGCAACTTCTTCTTTTCTTTTATATATATATATAGTTTATATCAAATTTCCTAGGTGCTTTCCATATGCCTCTGCCTGTGTTTTCAATTCCTATTTTCTCATCACTTGCAAGCATATTATTACAGGTATGGGACCTGTTATCCAGAATGCTCGGGACCTGGGGTTTTCCAGATAACGGATCTTTCTGTAATTTGGATCTTCATACCTCAAGTCTACTAGAAAATCAAACCCAATAAGCTGGTTTTGCTTCCAATAAGGATCAATTATATCTTAGTTGGGATCAAGTACAAGCGACTTTTATTATTACTGAGAAAAAAGGGAATAATTTTGAACAATTTGGATAAAATGGAGTCTATGGACCCCACGAATTAAGAGCACAACAGAATATATACGCACAGAACTATGGATCAGGAAAGCAAAACAGGAAAACTCTACGAATATGTATTTGACAAGATTTCTGTTGTAAAAAATATGGTGTCAATACTAATGCAATGTATTGTTGGTACTGAAATATGTAATAAAAATCAGAATAGTAAAAAAAATGGAGTCTATGGGAGACGGCCTTTCCGTAATTCAGAGAATTCTGGATTACTGGTTTCCGCATAAAGGATCCCATACCTGTATTATGGTATACTTTATGTATAAATAAACATATAGGGGCAGATTTATAAAGGGTCGAAGTGAAACTTCGAATTAAAAAAATTCGAATTTCAAGCTCATTTTTGTGTACTTCGACCAGGGAATAGTCCAAATTCGATTCTATTCGAAACTCTACTATAGTTTTTATAACCGTGGTGCTGTGTAGCCATAGGGGCAGCCATTCAAAGCAAAGGTTACATAGCAGATAACAGATGCATTCTGTCCAATCCCATTCTATTCTATTACAGAGCTTATCTGTTATCTGCTAAGTAACTTGTGACTTTTCTCCTTTTTCAGCCTAAGGGCAGAGACACACGTGGAGATTCGGGGAGATTTAGTCACCCGGCGACGAATCGCCTCTTCTTCGTGGCGACTAAACTTCTCGAACTGCCTTCCCGCTGGCTTGAATCTAATTCGCCAGTGGTATGGCACTCGGAGCCCTTCTTCTCTGAAGTCGTCCGAAGTTTCCTTGTTAAGCGGATTCGGAATAACGAAGCGATCAGAGTGCCATCCCGCAGGCAATTTAGATTCTAGCTGGCGGGAAGGCAGTTCGGGGAGATTAGTCACCCGAAGAAGAGGTGATTTGTCACCGGACAACTAATCTCCCCAAATCTCCATGTGTGTCTCTGCCCTAAAGGAACAGTAAAACCAAAAAATGAAAGTGTCTTAAAGTAATGAAAATATCATGTAGTGTTGCCCTGCACTGGTAAAACTGATGTGTTTGCTTCAGAAACACTACTATAGTTCATATAAACAAGCTGCTGTGTAGCAATGGCGGAAATTGAAAAAAGACTATATGGCACAGGTTAAATAGTGGATAACAGATAACACCATTATGTTCTACAGAGCTTATCTGCAATTTGAGCCTTTTCTCCTTTGAATGGCTACACAACAGCTTATTTATATAAACTATAGTAGTGTTTCTGAAACAAACACACCAGGTTTACCAGTGTAGGGCAACACTGCATTATATTTGTATTACTTTAAAACACTTTCATTTTTTGACTGCCCCCATGGCTACACAGCAGCCTATTAGTATAAACTATAGTAGTTTTTCTGAAGCAAACACATAACTTTTACCAGTGCAGGGCAACAGTACTTACTTTTTATTTTTTGGTGTTTCTGTTCCTTTAATACTAGAATGACTGCGAGAATAACAACGAGGAGGTCAGCAATAGAAATGTCAGGGGGATAATGATGCATTTACTTATATGATGTCTTGATAATTACATCTCGCTAAGAGGCTAAATCAATATACTCCTAAGTGTCTGATGGAATAAGATTTTCCGGCCATTGTTCTTGGAGAATTTTTAATCAGCCCGGGTGCATGAGTAGAAAAAGGAAGATAAGCACATGCTGTGGCTTCAGAAAGGTGCTCGGGGTATTTTTTGGACTTCATTTTTTATTATGTATAGTATATTAATTATTTGCCTTCTTCTTCTGACTCTGTCCAGTTTTTAAATGGGGGTCACTGACCCCATCTAAATAATAAATGCTCTGTAAAGCTATAAATGCATAGTTATTACTACTTTTTATTACTAATTTTTCTATTCAGGCCTCTCCTATTCATATTCCAGTCTCATATTCAAATCAAGGTATGGTTGCTAGGGTAATTTGGACCATAGCAATCAGATGGCTGAAATTGCAAACTGGAGGGATGCTGAATAAAAAGCTAAAAAACTCAAAAACCATAAATAATAAAAAATTTAATATTACTCCGAACATCATACTAAAAGTTAATTTAAAGACTAACAACCCCCTTAAATCTCATCTCCAGCAGAGGTAGAAAACACACTGCCACGCATTATATTAATGGGCTTTCATACTGTGTGAAGGTGAGGGAGGTGGGGACATGTGGGAGGGACAGAAATCAATGAAAAGATAATTAGGGAGGAAACAGTGTACGAGCAAATTAACCTGGGAATATTGGAGCAGAGAGGCCTCTTTATGAGGATTTCTATATATAAAGTGGAAAGGAGATACTTTTATTTATAGGCTGGCAATTAAGAAAGGCAGCCAGAGAATACTAATGTAATCCATTAGGAACAGTTTCATTCTCTGAATAAATATGGCTAGAGTGTGAGTTTCTATCGTTTCCTGATTTTGCACACAGAAAAAGCAATTCTAAGCAACCTTCCCCTGTACGTGAATTCTATTATTATTTACGTTTCAATGGTTTTAAAGTGATCTGCAGCTGCGAGCTGCATTTATTTCTTCTTTTCTGTTCTCTGATTCTGACTCTTGAAACGATGTAGCAGGAGTCGCATCTCCTCCGGGTCTGTAAATCAGCTGGATTCTGCTACAGTGTTTCTGGAGGGAGGACCAGTAGTACAGAAAATAGAAACAAAATGTGACAGTCCTTGTGCATGTACATTTAGGCATTTAAAGGATCAGTAACATCAATTTTTTTAATTAAAAAAATCGTTAGTGTAGAACGAAAAAAAAAATACAAAGACATATTTAACATTTAAATCACTAAGCCTTTATTAAGAAATAACTCCTCTTCAGAAACGGCGACACGGCGACGATCCATAATGTGGCACTCGATTTCTCATCCCTGGCTATCTCCTATAAGGAAGGCAGGGAGGAGAAATCGAGCGCCGCATGGTGGATCACCTTTTCAGAAGAGAAGCACAAGTGGACTTTCGGTAAGTTATTTCTTAATAAAGACTTAGCGATTTAAAAGTTTAATATGTCTTTGTGTATATTTTTTTTCGTTCTACACTAACAAATTTTTTAATAAAAAAAATTCATGTTACTGGTCCTTTAAGAAAGTTCTGAACTCACCTGAAAAAGCTGACATTTCTCTGCTAGAGATTTCCTCTGCTCATCCATAGACCTCAGGTGATCCTGATACAACGCTCGCTGTTTGTCCCACTCTTTGGATCTGGCTTTGAACTCCTGCAGGACAGACAGACAAAAGTGTGTCTGATTCCGAATCATAAAACACAGGCCAGTGTTACGGAAGGACTCTCAGCATCAAAGGGCCCAAAAGGTAAATCAGAACAGTAATGTTTTATATGAGTGTTGCCCAAGATGCTTCCCTTCATTTATCATAGAAGTACAGTTCCCAGTGCTTAAAGGGATACTGTCATGGGAAAACATGTTTTTTTTCAAAACACATCAGTTAATAGTGCTGCTCCAGCAGAATTCTGCACTGAAATCCATTTTTCAAAAGAGCAAACTGATGTTTTTATGTTTAATTTTGAAATCTGACATGGGGCTAGACATATTGTCAGTTTCCCAGCTGCCCCCAATCATGTGACTTGTGCTCTGATAAACTTCAGTCACTCTTCAGTCACTGCTGTGCTGCAAGTTGGAGTGATATCACCCCCCTCCCTTCTCCCTCAGCAGCCTGACAACAGAATAATGGGAAGGTAACCAAATAACAGTTCCCTAACACAAGATAACAGCTGCCTGGTAGATCTAAGAACAGCACTCAATAGTAAAATCCAGGTCCCACTGAGACACATTCAGTTACATTGAGTAGGAGAAACAACATCCTGTCAGAAAGCAGTTCCATCCTTAAGTGCTGGCTCTTTCTGAAAGCACATGACCAGGCAAAATGACCTGAGATGCACCTACACACCAATATTACAACTAAATACACTTGTTGGGTAAGGAATTAAATTTTATATTGTAGAGTGAATTATTTTCAGTGTAAACAGTGTCATTTGGAAATAAAAACTACACCATAAAAATCATGACAGAATCCCATTATCGACTAATAATTAGCCCTGGTTCCCATGGCTCATGGTGACAACACCATTGTTAACTGCCATCTAAAACATGTATGCAATATATTTCTGAGAGGTGTACAATAAATGGGTGTATACACTGAACATGCAGATTACATACAAAATACAACAACCGACTCAAGAGGTGCAGAGGGCCCTGTCCAAAAGAGCTTACAGTCTAAAAGGAAAAGATGAAAAACATAGGGTGTGGAGGATGGACAAGATGAGTAGTTGTAACATTGTGGGTTGCATTTAGCAGCATATAGTACATATTAAAGCTATGTAATGCTGGATGACAGTCAGGGGGACCACAGGCAGTTTCAGAGTCTGCTTCCTCTATAGTTAAAGGACATGTAAAGGCAAAAAAATAAAATCCCATTTTTACTTTCTTTAATGAAAAAGAAACCTATCTCCAATATTTTTTAATTAAAAAATGTCTACCATTTTTATGAGAAACCTGACTGAATGCAGTGAAATTCACCCTTTTTTTACTTGCTCTGACATCTGCAGTAAGGAAACTTCAGACGGTCCCTAACTGCTGTGCAGGGAAACAATCATACTTCCAATCGACAGGGGGGAGCCGACTCACCTTACTTCCCAGAACTTGAGCAGCTTTGTTTGTTTCCCTGTAACAACTGTGTAGATTTGTATCCATAGACCCAGTGCAGTCTATATATTCTAAATATTATTCAGTCTTGCTGTATCGGCTTCTGGCACATATTATTTGACTTGTGCTGTTTTTTTCATTTATGCCAATCCCTAAGCTTAACCTCCCAACTGAAGTCCAGACCACACTGAGCATGTGCACAGTCTTGGTCTTGCAAAGATGTTTAACAAAGTTAAAAGATGACAGCCCACTGCGCCAACTTTAAAAGCATAAATCATTTGTTTGATTAGACTTCTGGTGCAGCAAGTTTATGTTTAGTATACAAAATACAGCATTTTCTATAAAACTACAAAAAATAAACAATGAAAACCATTTGAAAAGTTGCTTAGAATTGGTCATTCTATTACATAATAAAAGTTACTTTTAAGGTGAACCACCCCTTTAAGGTTATCTTTAAGTATGTTATAGAATGGCTAATTCTAAGCAAATTTTCAATTGGTCTTGATTATTTATTTTTTTGATATCTTTGATATATTTTTTTTATTATTTACCTTCTTCTTCTGACTCTTTCCAGCTTTCAAATCGGGTTAACTGACCCCATCTTAAAAACAAATGCTCTGCAAGGCTACAAATTTATTGTTATTGCTACTTTCTACTTCTCATCTTTCTATTCAGTCCTCTCCTATTCATATTCCAGTCTTTTATTCAAATCGGTACATGGTTGTTAGGGTAATTTGGATCCTAGTTACCAGATTGCTGAATCTGCAACCTGGAGAGTTGCTGAAAAATAACTAAAAAAAACCCACAAATAATAAAAAATGTAAACCAATTACAAATTGTCTCAGAATATCCCTCTCTATATTATACTAAAAGTTAATTTAAAGGTGAAGTACCCCTTTAATCTGTCGGCATCTTATATTTGCTCTTCAATGGGGACCTTCAGAGGCAATTAGAACCACACTAAATGTGTGTTTTCCCCTATACTTTGCCCTATATGCCCACCAACGGCATGGTGATATCTGTTAATCCAAACATCAGGCCATAGGGCCAAATGCAGGGCGGGATTTACATATTGGGTGCCCCTGGGCCCACTGCCGTTCGTCGCCCCTCTCCCCTCCAGGGGGACAGGAGCAATGGGGATTGGCAGATGGGAAATGTAAAAAATGATTGTATCTCCAGCACATCCCCAGTGTTTTTGAACCAATGTGGGTGTGGTTGAGCAGCATGCCGCCCCCCTAAAATCCTGCCGCCCTAGGCCCGGGCTTAGGTGGGCTTTCCACAAATCCGGGCCTGGCCAAATGATCAGATTACAACAAAGAGAATGGGCGCTGAAGGGTTGTAGGATCACATCAACTAGCCAATGCAGTCTTCGATCTCCTGAAAAATCAAACCTTTCTTTTATCTGGGCACTTTTTTGCCTGATATCGATTTGGCCTGATATTGATTGGGGAGACCCATTGGAAGTCCCCATACATAGGCAAATAAGATAAAGGACCAATATCAGCAGCTTTAATCTGCACGTGCATAGCCACCTTTAGAACCAGGTTTAATTTTCAATAGATCAGAGTACAGCAGGCGGTATTTCTGTCTTTCATTCTACTGCACTCTAGTGGCCAATTTTAATTTAGCATCCAATCAGTTTTAGACTCTCAAGCCGGCCATACGCCACCAAAAGTGATTGTTTGGCAAGGTTACAAACCAAGTCTCACCTGATTTGGCTACCCAAGAGGTGGGTGAAACTGGCCTGATCCCAGAGTTTCAGACACCAACCGTAGACCAAATGCACGGTCACGCTCATTGCTCAGCTAGTTACGGGCACCTTCTGTGCATGGGAATCAGCAGGAAATTTGTGTGGCTGGAACTCCCTTACATAAAAGAGCCCATGCTTATATATCAGATATATATTAGATATTATGTGATGGCTTGTTGGGACTCCCTGTGGCTAATAACGGACTGTGATAATGGGATACAGCCAGGGGTGCAACTACAAAGGGGGACTTAATTCATATAAGATTTCAATAAATATTGGTAAAACAGGTCAACCTCTAGATATTTTGGGGAACTGAAAAATAATTTGCTGTGGGGCCCAGTAATATCTAGTTACACCACTGGATACAATCTGTTGATTTGAATAACACTAACAATATAATAAGACAATGGCTATTAGTATCTTAGTCAAGAGTTTATCCTTGTGCAGATCTGTTATTTTAATGTGGTGGCAAGTATAGTTGGGACTGGGACTCCCTTATTATCAGAAGTGCAAGGGCATTGAATATTTCCTAGCAAAGCTGCCTGTTTGTATTGCGGGCTCGATGTTTGCTGCAAATAGCCGTGTCACTAGGTAAGATGTTGTGAATGGGGGACAGACATAAAGGTCTATAGCCAAGGCTGTTCTCAGCCGCAGCACCTGAAACCTTACTGGCTAACGGAACTCTGCCCCGATTTCCAGAATATCATGGTGCTCAGTGTACCCCGCTGGCAGGTTAAAGGAACAGTTCAGTATAAAAATAAAAACTGGATAAATAAAATAGGTTGTGCAAAATAAAACATGTTTCTAATACAGTTACAAGTGTAATGTATAAAGGCTGGAGTGACTGGATGTGTAACTGAACAGAACAGAACCCAACTTCCTGCTTTTCAGCTCTCTAACACCGAGTTAGTTAGCGGCTATAAGGGGGCCCACATGGGACAGTCACATAACTGTTCAGTGACTTTGCAAGTGATCCTTAGCATTCAGCTCAGATTCAAAAGCAACAGTTGTGTCCCATGTGCCCCCCCCTCAAGTCACTGATTGGTTACTGCCTGGTAACCAATCAATGGAAAGCAAGAGAGCTGCAAAGCAGGAAGTAGTGTTCTGGCTATTATGTTACACATCCAGTCACTCCAGCCTTTATACATTACATTTTTGGCTAACTAACTATATTAGAAACATTATTTATTTTGCACAGGCTATTTACCTAGTTTGAATTTTTATACTGAACAATTCCTTTAACTGCAAACTGTACTATACTGAATGAACTTGCCCTACTACTTAGCTGGCAGCACCTCCTGCAGTCAGTCTTGCTATAAATGTAGGGGTTTGTAGACCCTTTAATAAAAACAAACTGACATAGCAGAATATGGTCTATAATTATGTATCAGGTCTGCTCATTAAACCTTCTTACCTCCAGCTTCTGACTCAGCCACTGGAGCTCACACCGGCTCCTCTCCTGCTCGGCACATCGCTCTGCAGTTTCATTCTTTTGTTGCTTCTCTTGGTGGAAATGAAGCTTCTCATAACTTTTCTTCAACTTAGACAGCTACTGGAACAACACACTGAGTTACAAATCAAACTGGATTCTCTAGAGCAGGAGTGCTTATACTTTACTAATGTTTAGTGACGTTGACCTACATCCATAAGAGCACTGTTAGCATTCTGTTCCATGGAAAATGTTACTTAAAGGGGAACTATCACAAAAATGAAAATTTAATATAAGCTTCATCAAACTGAAATAAGAAACTTTCTAAATACAATTAATTAGAAATTCTGCATTGTTTCTGAAATAATCAAGTTTATCTTCACTATCCCTCGCTCAGCGTCTGTTTCTCTTTGTTCTGTCTTCATGCAGCAGTTGGGCGTCAGATAATAACTGACAGATTCAATTTATCTGAAAGGGGGGCTCCTTTCCTAGCAGATGTATTAGAGCTCACTCAAATAACTGATTCCAGTACAAACAAAATCTAACAAAATAACTGCCTCTTGCACAAATCCTGCATGTAGAGAGACATGATGTCTGGTGAGTTTAATAGAATGAGCTCTAATACATATTCTAGGAAAGGAGCCCCCCTATAAGATATATTGGATCTAACTGTCAATGAATATCTGACACCTAACTGCTGCATGAAGACAGAATGAAGAGAAACAGATGCTGAGAGAGGAATAGTGAAGAGAAACTTGATTATTTCAGAAACAATACAGAATATGTACATGATTGTATTTAGAAAGTTTCTTATTTCAGTATGCTGCGGCTTTCATTTTGATTTTCATTTTTGCGATAGTTTGCCTTTAAATATTATACTGCTTTTATAAGAGAATTTATATTACTGTATTTAAAAAAACAACTATTTCTTATGTAACCTTAACAGAATAAATATCTGAAAGAAAAGAATAAAACAGGAGGGTGATTTAGACAAGCTGTTTGTTGACAGTGTCTTGAGATCTACTGATCACCAGCTAAAGGTCTACTGGTAGATAACCCTGATCTACCTTTTGGGCACCCCTGCTCTAGACTTACCAGCAAAACATTCTGTTCCCACAATTATCTATGCACTCACACTTTACTTTTAATTTTGTGATATTAGATACACTTTGTAGGGCTCTTGCACCTGATACAATAGGTCTGCTTTTCCATGTCTATGACATATAGTACTGCATTTAGCAGTTGGGCCCTACATTTTGGGGCACATTTACTAAGGTTCGAATCTCGAGGGTTAATAAACCCTCGAATTCGACCCTCGAAGTAAAATCTTTACCGCAAATACTACGATCGATCGAAGGATTTTAATCGAACGATCGAAGGATTTTTCTTCGATAAAAAATACCTTAGAAAACTGATGGGGATAGGCCAACATTGTACCTCAGTAGGGTTAAACTGCTGAATTATGTAGTCAAAGTTTTTTTTAAAGAAACAGTACTTCGACTATCGAATGGTCGAATAGTCGAATGAATTTTAGTTTGAATCGTTCGAATCGAAGTCGTAGTAGCCTATTCGATGGTTGAAGTACCCAAAAAAAAATTCGAAATTCGAAGCTTTTTTCATTCGAATCCTCACTCGAGCTTAGTAAACGTGCCCCTTTATGTTGTATACAGACAATTAGGACTAGAATAAGATATCTAAGGACAACTGATGTCACTTGAGCTCCATCTTGTGTTCTGTTCAAAATATGACATGGCCATTTCTCATTGTTGTTTTAATCTACTTCTAACTTATCTTTTCTCTACTACACTGCAAATTTTGCTAACCATAACCTAGTACTAGTCCTTTTTTGTTGCTAGCGGTGCAACACCATAGTGACCCATTCATATATTCGCAGCTGATCAGGTTCATTGACATAGCAACGGATACAGATCCGTTAAGCAGTTTGGTCGCACTGAGTGAGTTCATCCTTCTAAGACCATCACTACAAGTTGGACATTTTCTCGGTTTTGAGTATTTATTCTCTGCCAGGGCTCAGAATGAGCAAATGTGTCTACTCATCCCATTATTTTGTTGGGGGCTCTAGTTTAGTTGATATGAGAGCTTACTCTGGAAAGTGTTCAGTACATTATTTATTGAACTAATGAGCTGCAATTATCTGCTCTGCTTTATAACTTTTTGTTGGCTGATTTTTGTTGCATCCTGACTACTGAGGCACTAGGTGTTTGAACTGCAGCCAATGTTTACGGAACAGTAACCAATACTTTACCTTTGATACATTTATTTGTTACTTTTAAACATTACATTTTATTGCTGCATTTTAATAGCCATATTATTTTCTTTTCTCAGTATTTGCACTCTTTTTTTTTTTTTATTCATTTAGTTTTTTTGGGGTGTCTGGGATGTGTACTATTTTGATGCTAATTGATGATGCCTCGCACGCTACTTTCCCCACAATTGAGTGTTTAATAGACAGCTGTAAGTTTGTTTTGTTAATTTGCTTGCCAAAACGTAAGTCGTTTTTTTGAATAAACACCTATTGATATTTGTAAGTCCTGTGAGTCCAGGATTCAGGAATCCAGGATTCGAATTTGCATATGTAAATTAGGGTCAGGTAGGGAAATCACGTCACTTTTTCTCACAAAAGAAGAATTTTTTCCACTTTTTCCTTTCCTGACTCTAATTTACATATGCAAATTATGATTCGGTTCAGTATTCGGACGAATCTTTCACCAAGGATTCGGAGATTCAGCCGAATCCCAAATAGTGGATATGGTGCATCACTAATATATATAAATATATATATATATATATATATATATATATATATATATATATATATATATATATATATAGTTTGTGGCCAAGCGGAAATGGTAGTTTTGGGCCATGACTACACAATACTCCATAGGAAATCAGCAAGGTGGGGAGACAATCGTGTTTAACAATATTGCTTGTTCATTCACTGCACTGTTTTCCTTGAGAAAGGTTCCTGTGGGGGACCGAAACGTTGGATCAATAAACCTTTTTTTGAATATATTTCGTTGGTATTGTGTAAATCCTGTGAGTACCATCATTCTGGACAGTTTATTCTGTATTTTTTTGCATGAGAACCCAGGTTTTTATTACTTAAGGGTGTGCAGCCTATACACGTTATCTTATATACTGTATATACCATATACATACACACACACAGTGCTTGCCAACACTGAATATATATGGGTGCTAGAGACCTGCTTGGGTGTGTTTTTTAAGGTCCGCACCCGACTCATTCCCACTTACCCTAAGCTGACCCGCACATGTTTACCCGCTTTCTTGTTTCTGTACAACTGTACCCGCCCCCTGTAGTATGTAAGTGATATTACTCATGGATCTTTGTAGACAGGCAAAAGTATATTTTCATTTTTGCCCCCTTAATTGGCCCCAATGCAGCTAAAGGGTACCCACTGGCCCGTGCATGGTTTGGACATAAAGTAGAATCCGTCCGAGACCTGACTAGATACCCAACCCGTGCAGGACTTTATTTTAGTGAGTGCTGGCAAGGTGTCATGCCCCCTGGATTGTACATCATGCTTATGCTCAAGCACGGGAGCTGTAGTTTGCTCAAAGTGCTTGTGAAAACAGGGCTGGATTTACATAGCGGGCGCCCCTAGGCCCACTGCCGTTCTTTGTCCCTGTCCCCTCCCCTTTATTCTTGCAAATTTTCATCATCAGGACTGGAGCAAAGGGAATTGGAGCACAGGACATTTAAAAAATGATTGTATCTCCTGTGCATCCCCAGTGTGTTTGAACAATTGTGGGTGTGGTTGAGCAGCATGCTGCCCCCTTAAATCCTGCCGCCCTAGGCCCAGGCTTTGGTAGCCTTTCCACAAATCCGGGCCTGTGTGAGAACCACATACATACTGCCTTTATTTGGCAGGCATTATACTGGGCTGCTGTCTTGCACTTGGCAATGCTGCACTTTGCTGATTTTTCATGGGTACTATAGGGTGCAACTGTTCTCCCCTTAGTGCTCTTGCACTTGTGCCCGGACAATAATAAATGAGCCATCAGCCCTCATGTCTATAAGCATGTGTTTGTGTTGCTGTATATATACCATTTTTCACAGCTGCAGTGCAAATGTTGAGAAAACTGCAGCCCGCAAATAACTGTCTCACAGCCTTTTACAAATGCAAAAATATTACAACTAATAGTGCAACTAATCACACACAGTTAATTGGTTCAATTAGCAGCACTGCATGGTGCATCTGTGGGCAAGAGCCTTCGTACAGCGTTCCTTATAAAAGCATAACATAACAGACTATTGTGAGACTAAAATCTACAATTAGTATAGATATGGGTATATATCGTTTATGTGAGTGTATATAGGGGTCGGTGTGAGTGTGTGGACACTGAATTTCATTTGGAGGGGTTGAACTTGATGGACTTTGGTCTACTTTCAACCCAGCTTAACTATGTACAAAATATAATATTGAATTTAAAATAAGGCTCGTACCTGATATTTTAGCTCTTGGAGTTGCCTTTCATACTTTTGCACCATTTCATGCTGAGCCTTATTCACCCCTTCCAGTTTCTTGCAGAGAATTCCGATCTGTTGTTAAAGGAGAAGGAAAGGCTAAAATTAAGTAAGCTTTATCAGAGAAGTATTTATAAATACACCAGTAAACCAGCACACATGGGCTTCTGTATCAGACTTCCTGTTTTCAGCTTAAAGGAAAACTATACCCCCCAAACAATGTGGGTCTATATAAAAAGATATTGCATAAAACAGCTCATATGTAAAACCCTGCTTCATGTAAATAAACCATTTTCATAATAATATACTTTTCTAGTATTATGTGCCATTGGGTAATCATAAATAGAAAACTGCCATTTTAAAAAATAAGGGCCGCCCCCTGGGATCGTAGGATTCACTGTACTCACAAACATACCAACAAACCATACATGTTAGGTCACATGAGCAAATTAACAGACAGAGTTGTGTCTTTTGCTTCCACACTTCTTCCTGTTACAGATAGAGTTGAAGTATTTCTGGTCAGGTGATCTCTGAGGCAGCACACAGACCATCACAAAATGGTGGCTCAAGGCAAGAGATGTAAAAGGGCAATATTTACTTAAATATATATTCCAACTATCTGGTAAGTGTTCATTTTGGTGGGTATAGTTTTCCTTTAAACCTCAAGGACTGGGCATGCTCAGTTTGCTCCTCTCTTCTTCTCCGCCCCCCCCTGCTGTAATCTGAGCCCAGAGCTATGAGTGAGCAGGGAGAGACTCAGGCAAGAAGTGACGTTACACCAAGCTAATATGGCAGCTGCTGTCCTAAACAAACAGAGAGAGCTTCTAGAGCTGTTTACTCAGGTATGGTAAAGCATTCTACAGAATAAATATAGTGGTATAGCTTGCACTACTGTGGCTAATCTATTGGCAATAAAATTCTTCGGTAGCTTTCCTTAATATTATTATTATTATTATTATTAACATGTATTTATGTTACACCAGCATATTTTGCAGCGCTGTAAAGTATCATTTCAGTTTTAGAGAGATTTAATTTAAGGTAACATTGCGACATCCAAGTAGAGATAGCGGACAGGCAGGAGGAGACCTGAGTTAGGAGTTCTGGGTTGAGATCAGGAGATGAGAGATAGATCTGAGTGTCATCAGCATAGAGGTGGTAGTGGAAACCACACGAGTTGATTAGTTTGCTGAGGGAGGAATAATAAGGGAATAATAAGGGGGCCCAGGACAGAGCCTTGAGGAACCCCAACAGAAAGAGGAAGGGGAGAAGATGCTACTCTATTGTAGGAGACACTGAAGGATCGATTAGTGAGGTAAGAAGAGAACCAGGACAGGGCCGTGTCACAAAGGCCAAGTGAATGGAGGGACTGGAGAAGAAGAGGATGGTCCACAGTGTCAAATGCATCGGAGAGATCAAGCAGTAGTCTCCTTTAAATGCCAATAACATTGTTGAGTTCAGACATCGCTCACAAAATAGCAACATTTTCTCCCTAAAACTAGGGGATCAAAATGAATGTGGTTTACTGTATTGTCAAATTGTTGTTACAGCTGGAGACATACTTGGATTTGTTACTCCACTAACCCCTGTAACATTTTCAGATGCAAAAGGGGTTGTTCACCTTTAAATTTACTTTTAATATGACACATAGAGTTATATTCTGAGACAATTTGCAATTGGTTTTCATTTTTTATTGCTTGTGGTTTTTGAGTTATTTAGCTTTTTATTCAGCAGCTCTCCAGTTTGCAGTTTCAGCCATCTGGTTGCTAGGGTCCAAATTACCCTAGCAATCATGCGTTGAACTGAATGAGAGACTAGAATATGAATAGGAGAGTGAATAGAAAGACAAGTAATTAAAAGTAGCAATAACAATAAATGTGTTGCCTTACAGAGCATTTGTTTTTTAGATGGGGTCAGTGACCCCCCCCATTTGAAAGCTGGGTAAAAAACTAAAATAAATGATAATATATAAAATAATCAAGACCAATTGAAAGTTGCTTAGAATTAGCCATTCTATAACATACTCAAGGTTTCTTTAAAGGTGAAGCACCCCTTTAATAACATATTTAGCAGAAAATGCCATAGATACACAGGAAAAACCAAGATTACCTCATGGTTCTTCTCATCTAGAAGACTTCTGGCTTCTGTCAGTTCTTGGTCCTGGGCTTCCATCTTCCGCTCTAGGACCGTCACGTGCTTCTCCCACTCCACCTTCCGGTTACTCACCATGATGTCGATCTGGTGCATCAGTTCTTCGAGTTCGGTTTCACAGAAAGAATTCCTACCAAAAGAATTCATGAGGTCAGCTGGTTCTTTTTAACTTACACCAGGGGTCCCCAACGTTTTTTTACCCGTGAGCCACATTCAAATGTAAAAAGAGATGGAGAGCAACACAAGCATAAAATAGTCCCATGGGGTGCCAAATAAGGGCTGTGATTGGCCATTTGGTTGCCCCTATGTGGACTGGAAGGCTACAAGAGGCTCTACTTGGCACTATACTTAGTTTTTATGCAATTAAAACTTGCTTCCAAGCCTGGAATTCAAAAATAAGCATCTGCTCTGAGGACACAGAGAGCAACATTCATGGGTTGGAGAGCAAAATGTTGCTCGCGAGCTACTGGTTGGGGATCACTGACTTACACCATAGTTTCCTATTAACGGAGATGTGGGGGGTCTCCAGAGGGGGTATAAAGGGATGATGGACCTAATCACTGCAGAGTGGAGCAGTGGGAAATAACATAAAAACTGACCCCCCATGGTGAGCAATGGGGATGGACTTGAGAAGCATTCAGCAATGCATATGTAGTACTACTTGCCACACTAAAGGTGGCCATAGATGCACAGATATTATCGTATGAAACAAATTTTCGTCCGATATTCGTTGCGTGTACGGTGGAAAAAGAGCCGACCGATATCGACAGAAGACTTGGATATCGGTCGGCTCGTCGATTGGGCTGGATGGACCCAAACATCGCCCATTGTTAGTGCTGAATCGTCAGATACAGGTAGAATTCTATTGTTTCTTCCCGTATATCTACCTGAATACTGTATCTGACAATTCAGCTCTACACGTGTGTATTGAAACGAACGATCTTTCTTGGAAAGATCTTTTCCAAGAAAGATCGTAATTGTTACGTCTATGGCCACCTTTAGTAGAGGGTGTCCATGAAGAGATTAGGGGGCTGGAGTATATCAGGGGACTAGTTAAAACATGTTAAGGAAACAAACCACACTCACCTACTGTGAAGCTGATTTTGGAATCCTATGAGTGGTTGGCTTTCAGTGTCTGTTTGCATTTCTCAATCTAAAAAAAAAAAAAAGTTAAAAATTAAAAAAAAAACATTCCATTGTATTTATCCTGCCATGTGTTCTGGGTTATTATACATGGAACTGCCACTGTATTTATCCTGCTGTGTGTTCTGGGGTATTATACATGGAATTGGCACTGTATTTATCCTGCTGTGTGTTCTGGAGTATTATACATGGAATTGGCACTGTATTTATCCTGCTGTGTGTTCTGGAGTATTATACATGGAACTGCCACTGTATTTATCCTGCTGTGTGTTCTGGGGTATTATACATGGAATTGGCACTGTATTTATCCTGCTGTGTGTTCTGGGGTATTATACATGGAATTGGCACTGTATTTATCCTGCTGTGTGTTCTGGAGTATTATACATGGAATTGGCACTGTATTTATCCTGCTGTGTGTTCTGGGTATTATACATGGAATTGGCACTGTATCCTGCTGTGTGTTCTGGAGTATTATACATGGAATTGGCACTGTATTTATCCTGCTGTGTGTTCTGGGGTATTATACATGGAATTGGCACTGTATTTATCCTGCTGTGTGTTCTGGGTATTATACATGGAATTGGCACTGTATTTATCCTGCTGTGTGTTCTGGGGTATTTTACATGAAATTGGCACTGTATTTATCCTGCTGTGTGTTCTGGGGTATTATACATGGAATTGGCACTGTATTTATCCTGCTGTGTGTTCTGGGTTATTATACATGGAATTGGCACTGTATTTATCCTGCTGTGTGTTCTGGGGTATTGTACATGGAATTTGCACTGTATTTATCCTGCTGTGTGTTCTGGGTTATTATAAATGGAATTGGCACTGTATTTATCCTGCTGTGTGTTCTGGGTTATTATACATGGAATTGGCACTGTATTTATCCTGCTGTGTATTCTGGGGTATTATACATGGAATTGGCACTGTATTTATCCTGCTGTGTGTTTTGGGTTATTATACATGGAATTGGCACTGTATTTATCCTGCTGTGTGTTCTGGGGTATTATACATGGAATTTGCACTGTATTTATCCTGCTGTGTGTTCTGGGTTATTATACATGGAACTGGCACTGTATTTATCCTGCTGTGTGTTCTGGGTTATTATACATGGAACTGGCACTTTATTTATCCTGCTGTGTGTTCTGGGGTATTATACATGGAATTGGCACTGTATTTATCCTGCTGTGTGTTCTGGGTATTATACATGGAATTGGCACTGTATTTATCCTGCTGTGTGTTCTGGGTATTATACATGGAATTGGCACTGTATTTATCTTGCTGTGTGTTCTGGGTATTATACATGGAATTGGCACTGTATTTATCCTGCTGTGTGTTCTGGGTATTATACATGGAATTGGCACTGTATTTATCCTGCTACGTATGTGTTCTGGGGTATTATACATGGAATTGGCACTGTATTTATCCTGCACATCACTATGTTGCTAAAAGGAAAGTGCACTGTAACTGTCAGGCCCAGATTTGTGGAAAGGCCACCAAGGTCTGGGCCTAGGGTGGCAGGATTTTAGGGGGCGGCAACCACACCCACATTGGTTCAGAAACACTGGGGATGCGCAGGAGATTTTTTTATTTTCCCGTGCGCCAATCCCCATTGCTCTGGTCCCGATGATGAAAATTTGAGTGAATAAAAGGGAGGGGACAGGGGTGACTAATGACAGCATGTCTAGGGGTGCCTGCTTTGTAAATCCGGCCCTGGTAACTGTATTGAAATCATGCAACCCTTGTGTCTTTTGGGTTCTCCAAGCATAAACTCATAGAGCTATTAGATACAGTCACCTGCAAAGGAAAGAAAAGCCGTGAGACCTCAGTTGTACCCACTAGTGCTCAGCTGGTAGCCATGGAAATATCTGAGCTGCTCTGGGACAGACAGTGGGTGCAGACTAACGGACACATCCCAGCAGCTGCCAGTCCCTGGGTTTAGTTTCTACTAAAAGCTGCTGTAAGTAACTTGGGCTCAGACTTGCACCATGCACTAACACAATCACACTAACACACTAACACGCTCACACTAACACTTACACTAACAAACTAACACGCTCACACTAACATACTCACACTAACATGCTCACACTAACACTAACACGCTCACACTAACACGCTCACACTAACACTCACACTAACAAACTAACACGCTCACACTAACACTTACACTAACAAACTAACACGCTCACACTAACATGCTCACACTAACACGCTCACACTAACACGCTCACACTAACACGCTCACACTAACAAACTAACACGCTCACACTAACACTTACACTAACAAACTAACACGCTCACACTAACATGCTCACACTAACATGCTCACACTAACACGCTCACACTAACACTTACACTAACACGCTCACACTAACATGCTCACACTAACACTAACACGCTCACACTAACACGCTCACACTAACACTCACACTAACAAACTAACACGCTCACACTAACATGCTCACACTAACACTAACATGCTCACACTAACACGCTCACTAACAAACTAACACGCTCACACTAACATGCTCACACTAACATGCTCACACTAACACGTTCACACTAACATGCTCACACTAACATGCTCACAATAACACTAACATGCTCACACTAACACTCACACTAACACACTAACACGCTCACACTAACATGCTCACACTAACACACTCACACTAACATGCTCACACTAACACTCACACTAACATGCTCACACTAACAAACTAACATGCTCACACTAACACTTACATGCTCACACTAACACTAACACTCACATTAACACACTAAAGGTGGCCATAGACTCAAAGATCCGCTCGTTTGGATCTTTCCCCGATATGCCACTAAACTGCATGGCTAAATCGGGGTAATTCGAACGTTCGGCCGTATGGCCGAATGATCGAATTACGATGCGCCAAGCGGCTCCGACGGGTCGGTCGGGTAAAAATCCAACCTTCCCCATCGATATCGTGGCCAGATATCAATCGGGAAGACCCGTTGGAAGCCCCCATACACGGGCAGATAAGCTGTCAAAGTGGTCCAAACGACCGATATCAGCAGCTTTATCTGCCTGTGTATGGCCACCATTACACACTCATATGCTCACACTAACACTTGCACTATTACTATTATTAATATTATTATTAACATGTATTTATTTAGCGCAAACATAATGCGTAGCACTGTACACTCACACTCACTAAAGGTGGCCATAGATGCAAAGATCTGCTCATTTGGCAACATTGCCAAACGAGCGGATCTTTCCTCGATATGCCATTAACGAGCATGGCTATATCGGGTGTAATCTGATTGTTCGGCCGTATGGCAGAAGGATCCGATTACGATGGGCCGTGGGCTCCGGCGGGATCGGTCGGGTCAAAATCAAACCTGACGATCGACCAAACGACCGATCTCCGCCGGACGAAAGATGTCGGCACACGCCACACACGATCCGAAAATCGTACGAATCCTTGATTAGTACGATAGGATCTGTGTGTCTATGGGCACCTTTACACTCACACTAACACTTTGCGCTTCTCCCCTTTGCACACACACACGTGAATCCTGCACAAAACTTGCACAACTTGCGCTTCATACAACACGAGCTTGCGCTGCGCCCATTTAACACATAAGTAGCTGATGACTCCGTTCTTTCAAAACTCTCTCTGGTCACAATCGCTGCTGAACTACAACTCTCATGAGACTCCGAACACACAATTGTTTCAGTTACACATTAAAGATCCCTACGTTCATACCTTGTGTCTCCGGCTCCCAGATAAAACGCTGCTGTCCGATGTCAGTAGAAACAACACACGGTACCGCAGGTATCTACTGATAGAGCCTCTTCATTCGCACATCCCCGGCCCCGCCCAATCTGCCTTTAGACCCGCCCACTCTTCTTTTCTTGATGGGAGCTCCTATTGCCAGTAGTTGGCATAACCACGCCCCGCTCTAGCGTTAACCACACCCTCTCTGTCATCTACAGTTGGAAAACTTTTCTCCCCAGAGCGAATAGTTACAGGGCGGCAGCAGTTGCCTTAGCAACCGAATGAGAAGCGGGAAGTGTAGCGGCTATAGCGAGCAGGAGGGGCGGGCTGCTGGGAACATTACTTGCTTGGAACGTAGTCACGGGCTGGGGCTGCTCACTCTGAGGGGAGTTATCAGTGTGGGGCAGTGTTACTAGTCCAATGGCTGCAGTCTGGTTGCTAGGGTACAAATGACCTTAGCAACCATGAATTAATTTGAATGAGAGACTGTCATAGGAATAGTAAAGAACCCTAAATAGAAAGATGAGTAACTAAAAGTAGCAATAACAATAAATAAACAATATATAATAGCTTTACAGACCATTTGTTAGATGGGGTCGGTGACCCCCAGTGGCATAACTAGATATTACTGGGCCCCAAAACAATTTTTTTTCAGGCCCCCAACATCTTTAACAGTTTACTTGTTTTACCAATATTTTTCGAAACTGTAATTGAATTAAGGTCTCATGGGGCCCCTATACCTAATCAGACCCTACACAAATGATCTTCCAGTCGCAGCAGAAACAAGTGTGCACACGCAATCTCTGTGGGGCCCGGGGCCCCTAGTCCGACCCTGCTTACAACTGCTCATTCTATAACATACTAAAAGTTAACTTAAAGAGGAGCCGCTCCTTTAAGAGGCATATTTATTATGTTGTGGAAAATCCGCCAGAAAAACGGTGTAAAAAGCCGTGTAAGATAAATAGTTAATTTATTAAGGTGTGTAATTTTATGACAGATTTGCAGCCGATATTTTACTCTGCGGAAGTCAAAAAATGTTACTCTGTCTTTTTAAACGGTGAAGCCTGGCGATGTGTGGTGTTATCTGTTTTTTTTTCTTACACAGCATAATAAATATGCTCCTTAAAGGAGAATTCAACCCTTAACTAAAAAAACCCAACCCCCGTACCCTACATAGACCCCCCTCCCTCCTCCCCCCCCTAGCTGCCCCCCAGGGAAATGCCCCTAACTTTTTACTTACCCCTCTGTGCAGATTCAGGGATCGCAGTTCAGGGCAGCCATCTTCCCTGTCTTCTTCTGGCACTTCGGCAATTTCCGTCAATTTCCGTCAATTTCCGTCAATTTGGGCGCATGCGCAGTTGTCACGAATCGGGAAATTGCTCCAACTGCTACTAACAATATCA
This sequence comes from Xenopus laevis, assembly GCF_017654675.1. NCBI lineage: Eukaryota > Metazoa > Chordata > Amphibia > Anura > Pipidae > Xenopus > Xenopus laevis. Next base: position 175,593,174 of record NC_054373.1, read on the forward strand.
ATGATTTGAGAAAGATTAAAGGAGAATTCAACCCTTAACTAAAAAAACACTACCCCCCCCTACCCTACATAGACCCCCTCCCGCCTCCCCCCCTAGCTGCCCCCCAGGGAAATGCCCCTAACTTTTTACTTACCCCTCGGTGCAGATTCAGGGATCGCAGTTCAGGGCAGCCATCTTCCCTGTCTTCTTCTGGCACTTCGGCAATTTCCGTCAATTTCCGTCAATTTCCGTCAATTTGGGCGCATGCGCAGTTGTCACGAATCGGGAAATTGCTCCAACTGCACATGCGCTGCTTCGCCGGTCTCAGCCTCAGATTACAGAAGACCCGGAAGCAGTGTCGGACTGGGCCGACGGGACACCGGAAAAAACCCAGTGGGCCCCGGGCTCTTGTGGGCCCAGCCGGCCCAGATCCGCTACTTAGTTGGGCGGCGTGACCCCACTTTTTCGGGGTTACGGAAGAATAGGAGATCTGCGCATGTGCACAAAGGTAGCGCTGCACGCGTGCGCACAAGCGCCGTGCACATGCGCACTAGCCCAATAAAGCACGACAGAGCGGCAGCGGGGGCCGGAGTGGGGCCCTGGGGCAGTAGCCCCGGTGGGCCCCAAGCCCCCCAGTCCGACCCTGCCCGGAAGATGGCTGCCGTGAACTGCAATCCCTGAATCTGCACCGAGGGGTAAGTAAAAAGTTAGGGGCATTTCCCCGGGTAGCTAGGCTGGGGGGGAGGAGGGAGGGGGGTCTATGTAGGGTAGGGGGGGGTAGTGTTTTTTTAGTTAAGGGTTGAATTCTCCTTTAATCTTTCTCAAATCATTGATATTGTTAGTATAGAACTCGGGTATGTCCAATCCCCAGGCGCCATTTTTGGGGGAACATCGCTGGCCTGGACTGAGAATCAAAATAAGCCCGGGCATTTTAGGCACACACAGAGGCCCAAACAGACCCCAGCAGCCCCCTACATAGTAACTGTCTATATCAACTTACAGCAGCCCCTCTGCCATTTGCCAGAACCCACAGATTGTCAGTCCAGGCCTGGCACAGTGTAACTAAATGCTGGCACTGTGAGGCTATATCCTTGCTTGTCTATGGGGTGCCGTTTGTCCCAAATACATTCTGTATACAAAACTATCCCTAATACACACAATGAATGTCTCTCATGTTATATAAGAATGTGTGACCATACACAGAGAAAAAAAATATACAAAAGACTTATTTCTATTAAAGAATGAAAACAAAATCTGGTTAGTGCACAAAAGGATGTCATTATATCACAATCACCATTCTGTACAGTTTAACAAGCAATCTGTCTCACAAATGTATAACCTCCATGTAACGGACACACTTATGTGCAAAGTTACTTACAGAATGAATTATGTAAAAACAAAGTTGGACATAATATATAATAGTGTAACTAACTAGTGCTTGTCAAGCTAGATTTGAATGACAAAATAGATATCTGTGACAGAAAGCAAGATTTTATAGCACAGGATTCATTCTTTCCACAAAATGACAGTTTTGTTCACAAAACAGATAAAATAACCATTCTGTGAAGCAACACTGTCAGTCACATTCCTGAACCAATAAGAACAAAGCTTATTGCCATATACAAACAAGATGAGAAGTGGCCAGCTCTGCTCCACATGGCTAAGGCAAAGTATCTGGCCTGCTATAGAGGGCGCCCTCTAATGTCCCCTGTGCTGCATAGTAATAAACATGAACAAACCTTTCCTAAAAGAGCTGCTGTTAAACACTACAGGTTCATAAATGGAAGTTTTTACAAACGGCTGAGAAATATAATGCTGCACTTATAATGATTGTAGAAAATAAAAGTATGCAAAACATAAATATGATCATTTTAGGTGATATGGCTATTCTTATTGTAGTAACCTGCTTGTGTGGCCATTTTGTTTAAGGGCATTCCTGCTGTTTTGCCATTATCTTATGACTCACTCCTGTTCCTCTTCCTGTCTAAACTGAGAGCAATAATGGGACAGGCCACACCCACCTGCCATCTTCTATTAAATGTACCAGAAGTTACTGTGCTTGTCTGGCTGCTTTGCCTGACTCTCAGAGTCAGTTATAAGTTTTGTATATGATAGTTAGACTCCAATGTCTCCTCCTAGCTGTAATCTTGCACCAATTAGCTTGTAGTAGTCTCTTAATAATGTGCTTACCTATAGTTTAACTACTACATAATAGCTTTAGCCAGAGACTTGGGACTGATCATGTGCACACATACCTCCCAACTGTCCCTTTTTCAGAGGGACAGTCCCTCTTTTGACAGCTCAACCTGAGGTCCCTCATTTGTACTGGAAAATCCCTCTTTTCTCTGCACTGAACAGCCAGAAAAAGAAACAGAATTTCTAACTTACAAGAAGTCATCTGTAGTGTTGGTATTTCAATGTGGTAAACAAATTACTCACGACGTAAGGGAAGTGGCCCAGGTGCACTGCCCTGAGCCCTCAGCATAGGGGGCGGACAAACCGAAATGTAAAAAGGAGCAGGCACTCAATGTATGCAGACTTCCAGCAGGCACCAATTCAAATTGTAAAGATCTTTATTGTGTCCAAAATTTCTAACTTAATTGGCTTTTGGCAGAGAGGCCAGTACATCTAACAGGTGCAACTAAGATACTTTGTAACAATTTTGAGATAAAAAAATAAGTAATTTTAACAGTTTAGATAAGGAGAAATATTTTCAAACTTTTATAACCTGCCAAACTTTGTAAAATGAACATGGTAATTATGGGGTGTGGCCACAAAAATGGGTGTGGTCAAAAAAAAATTGCCGCGCTACATGACAAAAATTTTTTTGTTCCTCTTTTTACTTATTACCAAAATGTTGGGAGGTATGACCACGCATTCTGTATAGTATGATGTGTAGGTTATATGAGCAGCCACTCCTGAGTACTGTGTGTAAACAAAAGGGGGTCATTTAGGCAGGGGCAATTTTAGGGGATCATAATCTATTTATATAGAAGCAAAAGACTCTAATGATGCCGTCCCCTTACCTGCCCAGTGCTTAACCCTTTCACATCAGAGTGGGTCAAGGGGGGCACAACACTAGAGCAGAGAGCACAACTGCGCCCATGTCACATGCATGTCCAGGGCCGCCAGCAGGGGGGGACAAGTGTTCCAGGCCTGAAGGGGGGCCCATAAGTGCTGCATTTTTCAAAGAGCCGGGTCCCCTTTCAGAGCGCCCAAGCCGTGCGGCCATTGCACATATTACCGAATCCGGAAGTGCCGAAAAGACGAAGCTGAAGTCCCGAAGCGGTGAAAAGACCCGAATTCACGAAAGGAGGTGAAGTTGAAGTCCTGAAGCCTTTTGTTTACACACCAATACTCAGGAGTGGATGTTCATATAACCTACACATCATACTATACACAATGTGCGATGCACATGATCAGTCCCAAGTCTCTGGCTAAATCTATTATGTAGTAGTTGAACTATAGCTAAGCACATTATTAAGAGACTACTACAAGCTAATTGGTGCAAGATTACAGCTAGGAGGAGACATTGGAGTCTAACTATCATATACAAAACTTATAACTGACTCTGAGAAGCAGGCAAAGCAGCCAGACAAGCACAGTAACTTCTGGTACATTTAATAGAAGATGGCAGGTGGGTGTGGCCTGTCCCATTATTGCTCTCAGCTTAGACAGGAAGAGGAACAGGAGTGAGTCATAAGATAATGGCAAAACAGCAGGAATGCCCTTAACCAAAATGGCCACACAAACAGGTTACTACAATAAGAATAGCCATATCACTTAAAATGATCATATTTATGTTTTGCATACTTTTCTTTCTCTACAATCATTATAAGTGCAGCATTATATTTCTCAGCCATTTGTAAAAACTTCCATTTATGAACCTGTAGTGTTTAACAGCAGCTCTTTTAGGAAAGGTTTGTTCATGTTTATTACTATGCAGCACAGGGGACATTAGAGGGCACCCTCTATAGCAGGTCAGATACTTTGCCTTAGCCATGTGGAGCAGAGCTGGCCACTTCTCATCTTGTTTGTATATGGCAATAAGCTTTGTTCTTATTGGTTCAGGAATGTGACTGACAGTGTTGCTTCACAGAATGGTTATTTTATCTGTTTTGTGAAACAAAACTGTCATTTTGTGGAAAGAATGAATCCTGTACTATAAAATCTTGCTTTCTGTCACAGATATCTATTTTGTCAGTCAAATCTAGCTTGACAAGCACTAGTTAGTTACACTATTATATATTATGTCCAACTTTGTTTTTACATAATTCATTCTGTAAGTAACTTTGCACATAAGTGTGTCCGTTACATGGAGGTTATACATTTGTGAGACAGATTGCTTGTTAAACTGTACAGAATGGAGTTTGTGATATAATGACATCCTTTTGTGCACTAACCAGATTTTGTTTTCATACTTTAATAGAAATAAGTCTTTTGTATATTATATTTATCTGTGTATGGTCACAAATACTTATATACCACGAGAGACATTCATTCTGTGTATTAGGGATAGTTTTGTATACAGAATGTATTTGGGACAAACGGCACCCCATACTTGTCCAGGAGCCAGACCCAGGCACTTTCTGTGGAAATACCTCTGTAACATGCCATAGACTATCACTAATTATTGGGCCTCTTTGCACCTATTTTGAATTGCAGTCCGGACTTTGCAAGGGTTGCCATCTGCTTGGTAAAAAGTAATTTTGATGCCAATATTATTAATAGAGAAAAACAATAAAAATATAGGAAGGTTGACATTTTTACCAGAGAAAGTGGCAAACCCAGAGCCCAGACATGGCTGGGTAAAAAAGAAAAGAAGCAAAATATAAAGATCTACACATTTACTAGGATTCCTACAATACCCACTGTATTGGCACCATTAGCAGCATCATTTTCTGTCGGGACTAAAATGCCTGGCCAGTACTAATGAGCGGGTCACGAAAAACTTAACCCGCACCCGACCGTTACCCACAAAATGTTGCCATTGTAGGACCTGCACCCACTCCCTCAGCACTCTTGTGTGCACCTCTGGTTCCAAGACAACGAATCTTTAGGAACAGAGGAGTGTACTACTACTTCCCCAGTTTGACCTGCACTCAACCCTAACCCGTAATGGTTATCCAAATATCAACCCAAACCCGCCCAACTGGTGGTCAACCCACGGGTCACACCAGTTTCAGGCCAACCCTCACATCTCTACCGGTCATAGTCTGAATTCCTCATACTTTGGGGAGCATTTACTGGTTGACAGCCAGTTATTGAAGTTAAACATCCAAATATAGAACTAGTTCTAGGGGCACCCATAGTATTGTTATGTCTTTCCCCTTTTATCGTGCCACTGTGCAGTTTTTTCACAGTCAGTTTTCATCATGTTGCTCCTTTTACAATGTGAGCTCTAATGAACAGGCTCACTATACCTCCTGTAAGCTAATCGATAATAGGCATTCTGCTACACTATGTACAATTTAGCTGGAACATCCCACTCCCTTTGATTACAGCCTGTACATAATGATACATTAAATTAATGGAGAAGGAAAGCTGGCTAAGCAGTTTATTACCAATAGATTAGCCACAATAGTGCAAGCTATAACACTATTTATTCTTTAGAATGCTTTACCATACTGGAGTAAACAGATCTAGAAGCTCTCTCGGTTTGTTTAGGATAGCAGCTGCCATATTTTCTTGGTGTGACAACACTACTCTTCCCTGCTCACTCATAGCTCTGGGCTCAGATTACAGCAGGGAGGGGAGGAGGGAGGGGAGGAGGGAGGGGCAGAGGAGCAAACTGAGCATGCTCAAGCCCTGTCCTTTAGGTTTAAGCTGAAAACAGGAAGTCTGGTACAGAAGCCCATGAGTACACAATAGAAGGAAAGAAATGTGCTGTTTCTTTTGACAGAGGACTCAGAGCAGCATTATTTTGAGGGTTTACTCAAGTATTTATATAGACCTTTCTGATAAAGCGTTCTTAATTTTAGCCTTTCCTTCTCCTTTAAGCAAGAACTGACTTTTTGAATGATTTTGATACATGAGGCTTGTTGGGGGGTCTAGTTTTTAGCATAACATCTACTTTATGTTTCATGTGCTGCTCCTCTGATACTGTCGTTTTTTAAGCTGAGTAAAAACAAACTAGGGATGCACCAAATCCACTATTATAGGATTCAGACGAATCCTGAATCCTTTGTGAAAGATTCGGCCCGAATACAGAACGGAATCCAAACCCTAATTTGCATATGTACATTTTTGACTTCCTCGTTTGTGTGACAAAAAGCCACATGATTTTATGGTTTCAGATTTGTTTCGGCCTAGGCACTTGGATTCGACCGAATCCAAATTCTGCTGAAAAAGGCTGAACCTTGGTCGAATCTTGGATTCAGTGCACCCCTGAAAAACATAACCTCTATTGATGCTAAATTAAAAATACCAATTAAAACAGTCAAATTGTAATTTTAATTTTATTAATGACCCTTAACTATCAGTTTTAAGATGTGCCAAGGGACTATGGTTGGTAGGCACACCTTTAAATTTTAGCACAGGACTGGGGGAAATGGTTGGGAGTGGGTATAGAAATAATAGCAATAGGCACCTACTCATGTTGTAGTACTGTTTGAACCCGTATAGTATTATTTTTCATAGGATAATGTTCTAAAATAAATGCCAATAATAGGGCCCCAACGAGGGCCGAAACGTTGGATACACGAGTGATGTAACAATAAATTATTCAATTGAAAATGCTCGGAGTGCTGGTCCATTTTGAAAAACACATGTGACATTTGACCAAGCAAAGCACCCACGAGTGGATTGAGGAGTAAGAGTGCGAGTACCTTCAGAAATACTATATATAAATACTCCCCGGCCTTAAAAAGCATCTACCATAAGCACCAAAAATATGTGTTTAGATTTGTCAATAAGGAGAAGTCTTTGAGTTAACTTTCAGTATGTTATAGAATGGCTAATGCTAAGCAACTTTTCAATTGGTCTTCATTATTTATTTTTTATAGTTTTTGAATTATTTACTGCCTACTTCTGACTCTTTCCAGCTTTCAAATGGGGGTCACTGACCCCATCTAAAGGCAAATGCAAGTAAGGCTGCACATAAGGGAAGTTACTTACTAAAATATGGCAGATTTTCCGATTCAGACTTTTTGCAGCATCTCGAAAACGTTAGTTTTTTTTTTCCACTAAAATTTCGAGTCTAGTGAAAAAAAAAATCAAATCTTTTCGAGCTTTCAAAACTTACCATTAATAAATAACCCCCTTATTATTAATGCTACTGGGGGGGCGTGGCTAGCAGCGCACGTGCCTCCATAGCGCTCTCTCGGCCGAGAGTAATATCAGGCCCCATCTAAGCGCAAAAAGCGCTTGTCATCACCGGCTTTCACCCTAACGGCTCAGTGGTGATCCGGGATCCCAGACAAAGCCGAACATCGGCTTCCTGCCATAAGTGCCTAGCGCACGCTAGTCGGGGCCTACCCCAGTAACGGAAGCCGGGGACTCGCGTGGAGACGCGCCCTGGAGCGCAGGCCAACCGCTGTTGCAGCGTGGAAGTACGCTACTTCTGCACAGCCTCGTCAGCACTGCCGAACCCTTATGAGACACGATAAGGGGTAAGTGGATGCCCCCTGATTACCTCACTCACCAACTGCGTCACCAGCATACCCCCTACAACAGCAGGCCCAATATAAAGGGACTGGAGTGAACTAAAGGCCTAAGAGACACTGATTACCAAAAGGCCAGAAACGCAGTAGGGATAACTAAGGGTATGTGAGGTACACCACCTACTATACACTTGACTTATACCCCTGCTGTCCCTAACACAAGTGCATCACTACTTGCCAGTATAAACTAACGATTGGCCAGAGGAGGATTACAGACAACTTATACAGTACAGCCCACTGCACTGTCACTCTGCATAAAAACTACAACACTACTGAAAAGTGGGAGACAGTCATAACCTACCAGTGACTAAATCACCACCTATCTCTGTATACATAATGGCATACATTTCCTGGCTTTCCCTTTGCCCTGCTCGTGACAATGACATTTAAATAAGGAAACAGAACCCAGGGAACCTGATGTCTTGCCGCACTCAAAGCCACCTTATGCAATAACGAGACTATCCGAGAATATCTGTGACTACCTGGCGTACAATTCCTCTAATCGGTCGGCGGCAAAATTTGATTGTCTGTGCTTATACATGTACAAATACCTCACCAAGTTGGATACCATGTCCAGGATAAAGTCACAACGAGACAAACAAGATACAAGGAAGGAGATACCAACATCTCCCTCCCTAACGCCAGAACACACCTCGTCCAGCCGAAGCAACCCGGAAATGGGCACTTCAATGGACTCACACAGTACCCTGGCACAGGAAACAGCAAAAGCAGTGGCAGAACTGCTAACCCCTACTTTTGAGTAAAAATTCAACTCAATACATGCCTCGATAAAGGAAATGCTCACCGAAATCAAACAGCATACGGAAAGACTTGATGAGGTGGAAAGCCACACTGCAACCTGCGAATCACAGCTAGAAACCCTACAAAACCAGGTAGATCACCTGCAGAAAACCAACATAATACTTCTAGACCGCATGGAAGATTTGGAAAACAGGAACAGAAGAAGCAATCTGCGCTTGATAGGCCTGCCAGAAACAATAGATGGCCAAGAACTATGGGACTTTGTCACACTCACTCTGCCGGGGCTGATATACCCAATGGACAGCTCTCCACAACTTAACATAGACAGAGCCCACAGGATAGGCCCACCACAACCAAATCAAGCCAAAAGACCTAGGCCAGTAATCTTCAAAGTGACCAACTACACTGACAAAGTTAAACTTATGCTGGCCTACAGGAAAATGGACACACTGGAATTCGACGGCAACAAGCTCCTATTATTCCAGGACTTCTCAGCATCAGTCACGCAGAAAAGGAGACAATTCACACCCATATGCAAAATGTTATATGACCAGGGTGTCAGATTTGCACTCTTTTATCCAGCACGGCTTAAGATACAATAGCGAAGGACTGCACATTGGTTCACAGAACCAGGACCGGCTCAACAGCCGAGTGAGACACCCAGCTCCCCAAGCTGAATGGTATAATTTCACATTTATGAGCGGTTCGCTCTAGCAATTGCCTACATGCTACAAGCTAGACCCTGCCTACATCTGGACCTGGATGAATAGTCCCGCCTGAGAACTGTTACTCAAACAAACACCACGTCACATACTTCCAATGAAAATAGAGACAATTCTGAAACCATGGGACTGATGACCCCGCTGCGGTGACCAAACTCTAACTTTCAGGGTTACAACATTACAGTTTTTTGTTTTTTTTTCTCTTTTAATTGCAATTCTAAGTTTGCTTGTTGACTGAAGTTACCTTAGTAGCGCACTTGCGCCTTCCATGGTATATTGTAGTTAACAAACCAGGGGCAGAAGGGAGGACGGGAAGGAGGGGGAAAAAAAATAAAAAAAAATAAAGGGAAATGTTTATGCATGGAATCCACACATAGCGGCCATGAAGGTCAAATAATATGTTGGTAGACTGCTTTAGTTAGTAACTGTGTTACATATTTAGTAAATATCCTACCTTTCTTCCGAAAACTCACATCTGTTCTCCTATTTCCCCTACTACATTCCTCTTCCCTGACCCTTTCCCACCTAGTCCTCTCCCCAGTGTCTACGAAACGGAGGAGGAGGCGAGCTACAAGTCGAACATAAACTCGTTGAACTGCGACAACAAAAACAACAGCGTAGTAAGTCCAATTCACAAGCTCATATGGCACATACACCCCAAATAACTAACAAGTCCACCCACATAGGAGTCACGTCCTGGAATATAGGGGGCGTCAATAATCCAATTAAGAGATATAAGATACTTCACCATCTCAAGCTGCTACACACACACATTACAAAAACTTTGTAAAGATTGGGTAGGAACCTGTTACGCAGCGCCTTTTACGTCACATAGCCGGGGTGTAGCTATCTTAATACACAAAAACCTCAACTGGACACTAACAAAATTGAAGATCCAGAGGGTAGATTCCTAATTATTAAAGGACAAATTGACAGGGAAACATATGTTTTATGTAACGTATATGCTCCAAATTCCCCCACACATAGCTTCTTTAACCATATTCTTCAACAAACAATAGACATCCCTACCAAACAACTCATAGTGGCGGGTGATTTCAACACAGTTATGGATTATCATCTAGATAGGAATAAACCAGCACACAATCCCCTTGCGCAAAGAGCTAATCCTCTCTGCTCCTTTGTGAAGAAAGTACAATTACTGGATGTTTGGCGAATAACACACCCCTTGGACCGAGACTATAGCCACTACCCACATGTCCATGATCTATACACTAGAATTGATTATATCTTCTTGAATCAAAACTCGCTCCAACACGCAAGCCATATAAACCTACATGATATAATCATTTCGGATCATGCCCCTTGCACTCTCATGCTTGCAGCAACAACTCCAATGCGCATACCCTATGGATGGCGAATGCCGAGCTTCCTCATTAACTCCCAAAAATTCAAAGACAGTCTCTTGGAGGCCTGGGCGCAATACAAAGAAGATAATAAGGCACACATTGAGACTCCTATATTATTTTGGCAGGCAGCTAAGGCAACGCTACGTGGGCACATCATTTCTTACATAGCCAAACGAAAACGGGAACTCATACAACACCTAGCAGTGCTACAGCGGGAGGCGACCAAAGCTTATAGGAGGTATCACAAGACACCAAATCCCCTTAACAAATCTAAATTACAGACAGCAAAGGAGACTTACGATCTAGCACTCCAGGAAGCTATACAATACAGACTCAACATCACAGCAGCTAAATATTATATTGAAGGCAATTAACAGGGCAGACTTCTCGCAACTCTTACTAAAGCCAAACGAAATCCCCATATGGGAGGGATGATAATACAAGGCCCTAATGGCTTAACTACTGATCAGACACTGATAAACGCAACATTTACACAATACTACCAAACACTATACTCAACGGAAGAAGATCACCCGAACCTGGGATTAGCGTTCCTACAGCGGGCTAACCTCCCTAAACTTGACAGCATTGATCAGCAAAACTTAGATGCAGACATCACCCCAGAGGAAATAGAACAGGTCATTAAACTACAGACAAATGGCAAAACCCCGGGTCCGGACGGCCTGCCTTCCGAATTTTACAAAATCCTCAGGACTGAAATAACACCCCACTTAACACAGGCACTTAAAGCCATGCTCAATACGTCAGACATGCCCCAAGATTTTACACTGGCTCGCATAATACTATTACCAAAACCCGGGAGAGACCTTACTAATGTAGCCTCATACAGACCTATCTCTCTGTTAAATACGGATTACAAAGTTCTGAGCAAGTTATTTGCAGACAGGCTCAAACAGCTTCTACCCAAACTTATCTCCCCAGAGCAAACTGGTTTTGTTCAGGGCAGATATTCCACACAGAACATCAGGAACTTTATAGCTGCAGTACTCAAATATAGGGATTTTCCAAACCACACGGCGGCGGCAATTAGTCTCGATGCGGAAAAGGCTTTCGACCGAGTTACATGGCCACACCTACTTAGAACACTGGCACACCAAAACTTTGGTCCTGGCTTTATCAATTTTATTAAAACAATCTATAAGGCCCCGCAAGCTATCATCTCCACACAAGGATCAAATTCTAACCCATTTACTATATACAAAGGTACTAAGCAAGGCTGCCCTTTGTCGCCACTGCTGTTCAACCTGGCACTAGACCCGCTGTTACGCAACTTAAACCAGATACCATATTTTGATGGGATAAAAATAGGCACAGCAGAAATGAAACTGTCTGCATATGCAGACGATATCATGCTCTTTGTAGCCAACCCAACTACTGCAATCCCACATATAATAGATTTGATACGAGATTTCGGGACCATATCAGGATTCAGAGCTAACTTAGACAAATCCGAACTATTGTGGCTGGGAGCCCCTCCGGATGACAAAACAAAAGCAACAGCTACTATGTTTCAACAAAACATCTCATACTTAAAATACCTGGGTGTTAAAATACCAGCAGATATAGCACAGCTATACACATTGAACATAACAGAAACCATAGAAAAAGCCCTACAAGACTTCCAGAGCTGGGAACACCTGCCAATTAATTACATAGGTAGGGTTAACCTTTTTAAAATGGTCATCTTCCCGAGAATACACTATAAAGTGCAAGTGCTTCTTAATAAAATCTACAGATATCAATAAACTTAATAAACGACTACAAGCCTTCATATGGAAACATAAAAAACCCAACCTAAAGATAACGGAGGACTTAACCTGCCGCTAATAAAATACTATAACCTAGCTAGCTTAACACGCATCGCCACAGATTGGACCAATCAAACAAACTCATACACCGATGTACACAGAGACCAAAACTTGGCGCCGGCCCTCTCCCTCTCCTATTTATTGCATGCCTTACCTTCAGATATCCCTCCCCATTGCCAGACAAATCCACTGATCTATAATACAATCAAGGCCTGGCAATTGATCAGAACCAAATTATTTGGCACATACAAATTCTCACTTTTTCTCCCTCTATTGAATAATAAGCAATTTCAGGATGCCGAAGTGGACCCCCGCTTCCAAATTTGGCACTCTAAAGGCCTAACAACGATCGGGTCACTCCTCAATCCGACAACCAACACAATAGTTGCATTTCCAGACATTCAATCTAAATATGGACTCCCTAATAGCCACATCTTTGCATATCTACAAGTTAAAAGCTATGTGGAGCGGGTACTTCGGAGCATAAAGCCACAATTGGCGAGGAATCCACTAGATATTCTGATAAAGGCAAATAAGGGACAACTCCTCACGGCATCTGCAGTATACGCCATTATTAGACCCACTATAGATTATAACTTACACGTAGAGGGCATATCGAGATGGTTAAGTATCATACCAAATATCACGGCAACACAGATCACTGCAGCATATGCAAACGTACAAAAACTTTGACGTCTGTATACTTCCAGGACGTGGCTCTTAGACTCCTCCACAGAGCATATGTATCGCCCAAAATAGCACATAAAATAGGCCTAACCCAGGCACCTAATTGTATAAAGTGCAACCACCCTGATGCCACACTAGAGCACGCCTTGTGGTCGTGCACTGCACTAAATTCCCTTTGGAACCTAGTCTTATCACAAATCATGAATCTATGTAATATTAAGATAACACGGACAAATCCGCAAATTCTATTAGGTTTATACCCAGCACCTTCTAATAACTTGACCAAAGGTAACATCAGACTAGCTGATGTGATGGTCCTTACCGCAGTTAAAACTGTTCTGGAATTCTGGACTAACCCACAACCCCCTCCAACACGAATATGGGAACGTAAATCATTATATACCATGCAGCTTCAATGGGTCCTAGCACTACAAGACAAAGAATCCAAAGGTTCTCGTTTCTTTGATATTTGAAGCAATTATCTAAGTACACTAGAGGGACAAAAACACCTCAAACTGTTAGCACCTTTCCGTTATACTAAATGGTGGGCATAGGCCTCCCTCCGGGGAGAACTCACATGAAAACTCATGTTTAAAGGACAGACGAAACTCGCCTCCCCCTCCTCCTACATCGCTCAAACCCTGCACCAAGAAATTTGCCCTGTGAGGCATATGACAGACACTGGATAGACCTCCGCCTCCCCCCCTCCTTTCCCCCTTTCCCCTATCCCCACTCTATCCCCTTCTTCATTCTTTCTAACTCTACTTTGTTTTGAGTTATCTTAAGAGGAATACAGGATGCCATGCATTTTGGACGCGCAAAACAATTTCGTGGATCTGCGGCTAATGCAACATATTCAATGAGAGCTGTTATATTATATACATATTTACAATACCATAATGCATACATTCTGCATGGCTATTTGATGTATCACTTCTGTAATATTTGTCTGTTTTGTTTCTTGTTATTCTTTTGAATAATAAAACAGTTTATACAAAAAAAATTATTAATGCTACTTTTTATTACTCATCTTTCTATTCAGGCCTCTCCTATTCGTATTACAAACTTTTATTCAAATCAGTGCATGGTTGCTAGGCTAATTTGGACCCTAGCAACCAGATTGCTGAAATTACAAATTGTCACTGTCTGTACATCATACTAACAGTTAACTAAAAGGTGAACAACCCCTTTAAGCAGATTTGTGGCTGAACTAATACAACTGGACATATTTTTTTCTTTATGCAATTTTTTTTTATTGTTAAAAGATTTGCTTTAAAACTTTTGCCATTCCAAGTATATATAAAAATTCAAAAAATTCTGGATCATTCAACTTTGCTCTTTGACTTTAGTTCAAAAATATGTGTATCAAATATACCGAGGACACTGTAATGATCTATTATTCGATTATTTAATATGTGTCGAGCGTGTAAAATGCACAGATGTGTTTTTTTTGCAGAAATGTAAAAATGAACTTCAGGGACTCTACAATCACCCCTGCATTATGCCCAGCCAGTTAGGGAGCTGCTATCTGGTTACCTTTCCATTGTTCTGCTGGGGGGACATGGAGGGGTTGATATCACTCAAATTTGCAGTAACAGCAGTAAAGAGTGACTGAAGTTTATCAGAGCCACATGAGTAGGGGCTCCTGGGAAACTGACAATATATGTAGCCCCATGTCAGATTTCCAAAATAAATATAAAAAACATCAGTTTGGTCTTTTGAGAAACGGATTTCAATGCAGAAGTCTGCTGGAGCAGCACTATTAACTGATGTGTTTTGAAAAAAACATGTTTTCACATGGCAGTAGTCCTTTAATATGACATATTCTGCAAGGCAAACCCAAGGTCTGTTCTTTTTACCGCTGGCCACTTGATGGCAGCAAATCCATGGATACCAAAGTTTTACAACTGCCGTTTTGATTCTCACCTTTATGGATGGAGAGGCAAATTTTTCACAAGCAAAGCACAAAATGAAGCAAAAGGCAAACCTTCCAAAAAGGATTATAGTCTATATGGCTACTCATTTACAGTTTAAATATACTAAATGCACATCCCCAAACAAAAGAGAAGAAACCTGGGGTCTTCGGATTATGAATATTTCTGTAATTTGGATCTCTCTACCTTAAATCTACTAGAAAATCATGTAAACATTAAATAAACCCAATAGGCTGGTTTTGCTTCCAATAAGGATTAACCCTTTGCCTGCCAAGCACGTACGGCGTACGTGCTGGCAGGCAAATGCTCAGGCTGCCAAGAACGTACATTGTACGTTCTTTAGCAGCTGAGCGCTCTCTCTGCTTCGGCGGCTTTTGCCGCCTCCGCAGAGAGTGGGGAGAGAAGACAGCCCCCTAGGCAACGAGGCTGGGGGGCTGTCAAGTCGGATCTGCGACTCGATTGTCGCAGATCCGACTTCAAAGTAGCAGACGCATCGCATGGAGCGTCTGCTACTACACTCACCTTCTTCCTGCCTGCAGAGCCGCCCACGCACTTCCTGCTGCGCAGCAACTCTGCAGACACGCTGCCAGGACTCCTCCAAAGAAGACAGCGATTCTCCTGCTCCAAAAACGGTAAGTGCACGTTTTTTTACACACTTACCTGCACCTACACATACTTACAGTACATTTATGCATTTTAGTAAAGATTGGAATTTTTTTAAATTTTTTTTTTTTAATTTTAGCACACTTGGTCCCTTTTGTACAGTTATTTACACTTATTTACACTTATTTACATGTATTTGCACACTCAGATAACTTTTATTAGTGCACAAATATGTATACACAAACAGGTGTTTTTTTTTTTTTTTACGAATTCATTATACTGTTATCTTTTGTTTTTTTTGCCTAAAAACGTGTTATTTTGGCAGCGTGACTATTGGATAATCGATTTCGGCCACTAATTACGCTGTCAGAACAATTATTTTGTTATTTCATTGATTTACGCTATTTTTGTGGTTTTATTGCAATTTTATCCCTGCATTATTGTTCCCTATGTATCTTTAGTATCGTTTTGCTGTTTGGTGCTTTGGTATAGAAAGATAGATTTTACTTAGTTTGATCCGCCAAAATATGTGCTTTCCAAAAATATATGGGTTTCTGGGGGTCTTTTTACAGTTTGGGGGTCTTACGGCACATAACGTACAGTTAGGGTTCTCTTTTCTGCAGCTTAGTTGGCTAGCGTGAAAATTCATAGTTACGTTTTTCATTTGGGGTCCATACACAACACATACTTTGGTAAATCTATACATATTGGGCATCAAACTATTTATTAGACCTCTGACGTCCATATTTAGAGAGATTTTTCTTTGTACGTAAAACATTGTGTCCGATAAATGCGGCAAACTGCAACATTTTTAGGCGATTTTCAGAAATGTTGTAAAAACCTATATGTTTAGAAAAGCTTTGCAGTTTGGTAGTTTCGTGTAGAAAGACGTCGTTATCTTTGTTGGAATCGGCAGAATGTGTACTTTCCAAAAATGTATGGTTTTGGGGGGTCATTGCTGTTAGGAGGGTCTTGAGGCAAATAATATGAAGTCAAGGGTCTATGTTCACAGAAGGCGAATGGGCAGCGGAGAAAACTCATATTCACTATTTTTATTTGGGGTCCGCACATGCCAGCTGCCTTGGTATATCTATGCATATTGGGCATCAAACTGTTCAGTAGACCCTTGGCATCAATATTTATGGTGTTTTACAATTGTATGTAAGAAATTGGGTGAGATAAATGCGGCCAATTGCAATATTTTTAGGCGATTTTCAGAAATGTAAAAACAGTTGCTTTTATCGCCAAATTTAGGAAAGGCTTGCGACTTGGTACTTTGGAGTACAAAGACATGCATACCCAATTTGGATTCGCAGGAATGTGTACTTTCCAAAAATATATGGTTTTATGGGGTGAACGCACTTTTTTCTACCTTTGCCCCCCCCAAAACAATGTAAATGTGTTGATTTTGCAGTACCTGAAATGACAGACCATATGGGGGTCTTTGTTTTGGGGCCCCTATACGCCACGTGCTTGGGTACACCTATACATATTGGGCATCAAACTGTTCAGAGGACCCCAGGCTTTCATATTTGGGGTGATTTGTCTTGATACCTAAAAGTATGTGGGTAATACAATGCTGCAGGGTCGAAATTTTGAAGTCATTTTTGGAAATGTCCCCCAAATCACCAAATTTAGGAATGGTTTGCGGCTTGGTACTTTGGAGTACAAAGACATGCATACCCAATTTAGATCCGTGGGAATGTGTACTTTCCGAAAATATATGGTTTTCTGGGGTGAACTTACTTTTTTCTACATTTTCCCCCCTCAAAACAATGTAAATGTGTTGATTTTGCAGTACCTGAAATGACAGACCATATGGGGGTCTTCGTTTTGGGGCCCCTATACGCCACGTGCTTGGGTACACCTATACATATTGGGCATCAAACTGTTCAGAGGACCCCAGGCTTTCATATTTGGGGTGATTTGTCTTGATACCTAAAAGTATGTGGGTAATACGATGCTGCAGGGTCGAAATTTTGAAGTCATTTTTGGAAATGTCCCCAAAATCACCAAATTTAGGAATGGTTTGCGGCTTGGTACTTTGGAGTACAAAGACATGCATACCCAATTTAGATCCGTGGGAATGTGTACTTTCCGAAAATATATGGTTTTCTGGGGTGAACTTACTTTTTTCTACATTTGCCCCCCTCAAAACAATGTAAATGTGTTGATTTTGCAGTACCTGAAATGACAGACCATATGGGGGTCTTCGTTTTGGGGCCCCTATACGCCACGTGCTTGGGTACACCTATACATATTGGGCATCAAACTGTTCAGAGGACCCCAGGCTTTCATATTTGGGGTGATTTGTCTTGATACCTAAAAGTATGTGGGTAATACGATGCTGCAGGGTCGAAATTTTGAAGTCATTTTTGGAAATGTCCCCAAAATCACCAAATTTAGGAATGGTTTGCGGCTTGGTACTTTGTAGTAGAAAGACATGCATACCCAATTTAGATTCGTGGGAATGTGTACTTTCCGAAAATATATGGTTTTCTGGGGTGAACTTACTTTTTGCTACCTTTGCCCCCCCCAAAACGATGTAAATGTGTTGATTTTGCAGTACCTGAAATGACAGAACATACAAGGGGGGGTCTTCCTTTTAGGGCCCCTATATGCCACGTGCTTGGGTACACCTATACATATTGGGCATCAAACTGTTCAGAGGACCCTAGGCTTTCATATTTGGGATGATTTCTCTTGATACCTAAAAGTATGTGGGTAATACGATGCTGCAGAGTAGATATTTTGAGGTGATTTTTGGAAATGTCACCTAAATCACCAAATTTAGGAATGATTTGCGGCTTGGTACTTTGGCGTAGAAAGACATGCATACCCAATTTGGATTCGTTGGAATGTGTACTTTCCGAAAATATATGGTTTTCTGGGGTGAACTTACTGTTTTCTACTTTTGCCCCCCCCAAATCGATGTAAATGTGTTGATTTTGCAGTACCTGAAATGACAGACTATATGGGGGTCTTCATTTTAGGGCCCCTATATGCCACATGCTTGGGTACACCTATACATATTGGGCATCAAACTGTTCAGAGGACCCTAGGCTTTCATATTTGGGGTGATTTGTCTTGATACCTAAAAGTATGTGTGTAATACGATGCTGCAGGGTAGATATTTTGAGGTGATTTTTGGAAATGTCACCTAAATCACCAAATTTAGGAATGATTTGCGGCTTGGTACTTTGGCGTAGAAAGACATGCATACCCAATTTGGATTCGTTGGAATGTGTACTTTCCGAAAATATATGGTTTTCTGGGGTGAACTTACTGTTTTCTACTTTTGCCCCCCCCAAATCGATGTAAATGTGTTGATTTTGCAGTACCTGAAATGACAGACTATATGGGGGTCTTCATTTTAGGGCCCCTATATGCCACATGCTTGGGTGCACCTATACATATTGGGCATCAAACTGTTCAGAGGACCCTAGGCTTTCATATTTGGGGTGATTTGTCTTGATACCTAAAAGTATGTGTGTAATAAGATGCTGCAGGGTAGATATTTTGAGGTGATTTTTGGAAATGTCACCTAAATCACCAAATTTAGGAATGATTTGCGGCTTGGTACTTTGGCGTAGAAAGACATGCATACCCAATTTGGATTCGTTGGAATGTGTACTTTCCGAAAATATATGGTTTTCTGGGGTGAACTTACTGTTTTCTACTTTTGCCCCCCCCAAATCGATGTAAATGTGTTGATTTTGCAGTACCTGAAATGACAGACTATATGGGGGTCTTCCTTTTGGGGCCCCTGTATGCCACGTGCTTGGGTACACCTATACATATCGGGCATCAAACTGTTCAGAGGACCCTAGGCTTTCATATTTGGGGTGATTTGTCTTGATACCTAAAAGTATGTGGGTAATACGATGCTGCAGGGTAGATATTTTGAGGTGATTTTTGGAAATGTCACCTAAAGCACCAAATTTAGGAATGGTTTGCGGCTTGGTACTTTGGCGTAGAAAGACATGCATACCCAATTTGGATTCGTTGGAATGTGTACTTTCCGAAAATATATGGTTTTCTGGGGTGAACTTACTGTTTTCTACTTTTGCCCCCCCCCTAACGATGTAAATGTGTTGATTTTGCAGTACCTGAAATGACAGACTATATGGGGGTCTTCCTTTTGGGGCCCCTGTATGCCACGTGCTTGGGTACACCTATACATATTGGGCATCAAACTGTTCAGAGGACCCTAGGCTTTCATATTTGGGGTGATTTCTCTTGATACCTAAAAGTATGTGGGTAATACGATGCTGCAGGGTAGATATTTTGAGGTGATTTTTGGAAATGTCACCAAAATCACCAAATTTAGGAATGATTTGCGGCTTGGTACTTTGGCGTAGAAAGACATGCATACCCAATTTGAATTCGTGGGAATGTGTACTTTCCGAAAATATATGGTTTTCTGGGGTGAACTTACTGTTTTCTACTTTTGCCCCCCCAAAACAATGTAAATGTGTTGATTTTGCAGTACCTGAAATGTCAGACTATATGGGGGTCTTCCTTTTAGGGCCCCTATATGCCACATGCTTGGGTACACCTATACATATTGGGCATCAAACTGTTCAGAGGACCCCAGGCTTTCATATTTGGGGTGATTTGTCTTGATACCTAAAAGTATGTGGGTAATACGATGCTGCAGGGTCGAAATTTTGAAGTCATTTTTGGAAATGTCCCCAAAATCACCAAATTTAGGAATGGTTTGCGGCTTGGTACTTTGGAGTACAAAGACATGCATACCCAATTTAGATCCGTGGGAATGTGTACTTTCCGAAAATATATGGTTTTCTGGGGTGAACTTACTTTTTTCTACATTTGCCCCCCTCAAAACAATGTAAATGTGTTGATTTTGCAGTACCTGAAATGACAGACCATATGGGGGTCTTCGTTTTGGGGCCCCTATACGCCACGTGCTTGGGTACACCTATACATATTGGGCATCAAACTGTTCAGAGGACCCCAGGCTTTCATATTTGGGGTGATTTGTCTTGATACCTAAAAGTATGTGGGTAATACGATGCTGCAGGGTCGAAATTTTGAAGTCATTTTTGGAAATGTCCCCAAAATCACCAAATTTAGGAATGATTTGCGGCTTGGTACTTTGGCGTAGAAAGACATGCATACCCAATTTAGATTCAGGGGAATGTGTACTTTCCGAAAATATATGGTTTTCTGGGGTGAACGTACTGTTTTCTACCTTTGCCGCCCCCCAAAACGATGTAAATGTGTTGATTTTGCAGTATCTGAAATTACAGAACAAACGGGGGGTCTTCCTTTTGGGGCCTCCTATGCCACGTGCTTGGGTACATCTATTCATATTGGGCATCAAACTGTTCAGTGGACCCAGGATTTTATATTTGGGGTGTTTTACATTGATACCTAATGATGTGTGGGAGATATGTTGCTGTAGAGTGGAAGCTTTGAGGTCATTTTTCAAAAAATTCACCAATTTCTATAAAACACTATAACTTTAGGAAACAATTGCAACTTGGTGGTTTGGAGTACAAAGATATTTCTACCCATTTTTGATTCACCAGAATCTGTTCTTTCTAGTAATGGGTAGTTTTCTTGGGTAAACCTACTGTTAGTGGAATGTTTGGCCTTGAAATCAAAAGTATGCCGTTTGGGGAGTGTTGCTTTGGAAATTTGGTTGTGTACTGCTTGTAGATTTTGAGCTATACAAGTGAGAAATCTCCATAAAACTATATATATTTGGTATTGTCGCGTTCAGGAGACATAGACCTTTCTAAATCAGCTGTGTTCTCGTACGTAAAATGAATGATGTTTCTGATATATGTGATTGTTCTTCGTGCAACATGATTTTTTTCATTTTATTTGACACTTAGAATCCAATATTTTTTTAGAGAAGTAGAATTACACCAAAATTCTTGCATATTGTGAAAGTTCAGGTTGTCCTGAAAAAAACAATATATTGTTTTCCTGGGTTAACTAAAAGACCACCCCAGGAAAGGCCCTTAAAGTGAAAGAGTGCAAAATATCTAAAAACTGCTTGGCAGTAGATGTTCGCATCTAGGACAAAACGGCTGGCAGGGAAAGGGTTAATTATATCTTAGTTGGGATCAAGTACAAGTTACTGTTTTATTATTACAGAGAAAAGGGAAATCATATTTAAAAATTTGGACTATTTAAATAAAGCGGAGTCCATGGGAGACTTTCTGGATAATGGGTCCAATACCTGTACAGGTATAGGATCCCTTATCCGGAAACCCGATATCCAGAAAGCTCCGAATTACGGAGACTCCATTTTATCGCAATAATCCAAATTTTTAAAAATGATTTCCTTTTTCTCTGTAATAATAAAACAGTAGCTTGTACTTGATCCCAACTAAGATATAATTAATTCTTATTGGAAGCAAAACCAGCCTTTTGGTTTTATTTAATGTTTAAATTAATTTCTAGTAGACTTAAAGCATGAAGACCCAAATTAATGAAAGATCCGTTATCCGGAAAACCCCAGGTCCCGAGCATTCTGGATAACAGGTCCCATACCTGTACAAACGAATACAATAAATAATGGTACATGCTGTATAGAATGTATGAGCCCAGTTCAGCCCCTCCAACCTGGTCCTATGTTAACATAACACAATATAGATTCTCTAAGTTCTACATGAATAATTTAATGTTCCACTTAATAGTATAAATACCAAAAGGTCACGTAATATATTCCATTTAATCCTATTATTTGCTCTTGCATGATTCAGCCCCTAGGAGATGTCAGCTCTGGAGGCCATAATAGAGCCATTCATTTCTCAGTGTCCTTTTCTAATTGCTCTGCTATGTCATCTGTTTGGGTTTCTTTTCATTTGTAGCCATATATTAACCACATAAATCAGCTGTAAGAATCCATCTGATTTGTAAAGTTTTAAATGTATCAGTAATTACCTCCATGCCCATTTAATTTATATGCCCCCCATCTCATTATCCCTAAATCAACAAATATCATGTTTTCCTATGAGCGGTAGAAGGCAGTGGTAGTAAGTTCTAACCTCCAAAACATCTGTTGCTTGAAGGTCGATGTGTGTGGTACATACAGTGATTTGAATTACAGGTTTCAAGGAAAAAACAAATTAATGTACAATTGCTCAGAGTGCGCTTCTAAGCATTTTTACAGTTTACATTTAGGGGCAGATTTATCAAAGGTCGAGGTGAATTTCGAATTTCGAGCTATTTTTTGTGGACTTCAACTAGGGAATAGTCCAAATTCGATTCGAATTTGAAAAAATTAAAAAATTCGAATATCGTAATGTATCAGGTACTGTCTCTTTAAAAACTCGACTTCGACTATTCGCCATCTAAAACCTGACGAATTGCTGTTTTAGCCTATGAGCAGGGGTTTAACTACAGAGGAAGCAGACCCTGCAGCTGCAGGGGGGCCCAGGAAGTATAGGGGGTCCCATGAGGCCCATATAATGGGCAATTTCAACATATATTGATAAAATAGGGCAACCTCTGGATATGTTGGGGGCCCTAAAATTAATTTGCTGTAGGGCCCTGTAACATCTAGTTACTCCACTGCCTATGGGGGACCTCTTATTTGGAGTCAATTTATGGACTTTGAAAATTCGAAGGTTTTTTTTGGAAAAACTATGAATCGAATTTGATTGAATGCGCTATTCCTATGATTCGAATACGGACCTATTCGATCGTAAACTGACCTATTGGACCAAAAAAAACCTTCAACTTACTTTAGGTTGGTCTTTTTGAATTTCGAAGTTTTTTCAATTCGAAATTAGACCCTTGATAAATATGCCCCTTAGTGTTACAGGTATGGATCAGAAAGGCCTTCTCCCATAGACTCCATTTTATCCAAATACTTAAAATTCTTAAAAAATGATTTTAAGCTTGTGTTTGAGCCAAACTGAGATATAATTAATCCTTATTGGAGGAAAACCAGCCTATTGGGTTTATTTAATATTTACATGATTTTCTAGTAGACTTAAAGAGATACTGACATCAGAAAATAACCTTTTTGTAATATCTATCATAATATTGTCTTTGAATGATATTTATAATTTTACCATAAAAGTATTTGTCTGATGCTTTTACTTTACCTTTCTTACCCCCATGTTCCTGTATGAGGAGGCTGCCATATTTGTGCAGCAGGAGTCCGTTAACATTAGAAACTTTAACTGACAGGTTAAGAAGAGACAGTCAGGTTGGCAAAACAGGCAGGTTTAGGAACTTCAAATAACAATTACTTACAAAAGCAGAACTATTTGCGAAAAATGGTCAACATGACCTATATGTAACTTTTTTAGTGTCAGTATCACTTTAAGATAAGAAGATTCAAATTACTGGTATCTGGGAAAACCCCAGGTCCTGATCATTCTGGATAATGGGTCCCATACCTGTACTCATTTTCCAGTCGAGGCCACAAAGGCCTAGGGCACCAATATTTTAGGGACGGCATGCCGCCCAGCCGCATTCTTACTTTTGTAGAAAAGCACCTGGGATGATTTCTTTGGCCAGTGATTCGCCAGTGTCCAGGAGGCGGACTGCACATGCATGCTCACAAGGGGAGGTGGGCACGCTTGCGAGGGGAGAGGGAGTTTCACCCTCCAGCCTAGGGGCGGCCAAAACAGAAATCCGGCCCTGTAGTTTTCAATATGTTAGCAGTTTTATTAAACTGCTACATATATAGAATCGGAAAGAACCGTGCCACCTGCTGTTAATTCTGGCTGACTGAAAATGCATTTCCTGAGAAAAGGGACGTCTTGTGATGTTGCTCTGCTAACTAACTTTATTTTCTAAGCAGAGCTACTTCACAACACCTTGGATTTCTCATCAAATTAATTTTCAACCAGCTGTAGTCAGTTGGCGGAAATGGGCAGCAGGCTGTTATTTCAAGTTTCTAATATTAGCAGTTTAAAAGCTGCTCATATTTTAAAAACTAGAAAGAAAAATAATGAATGTAAATCGAAGAAGTGCTTAAAAAAGCGCTCTGAAATTTTTGTTTGAGGGTTTACATTTCCTTTAAAATTGATGTTCTGTCTAAGTGGTCTAGATGTCATGGCACACAGTGTGCTCCTGAAGTAACATTTTTAGTGCCCAAATCAACCTTTCAAGAACTATCGTTTTACACTGGATTAAACTCTCTACAAGGCTTAAATTGCTTTCTAATTCTATAACTGGTTTGGATAAAGTCCCTTTAATATCTGTACCCTGCAGCACAGGGGGTTTTATGTGTTTGGTATAAAAGGGAAAAAGTGGCAGCCATACTATGAAATGTAACATATATATTTACACTCCACAAGCTGATGCCAGTTGCTAGTTTAAAGGATAAATAAACCTGGTCATTTTCCCACCATTCTGACCACCAAGTAGTCAAGGAAGTTGTCAGGAGAAACAAAGAGGCTGCTGTGATGTTCTTCTGCTTAGGAATAAAATTAGAAACCGTTCTCACATCTTTCCTAAGCAGAAGAACATCAGAGCAGCCTCTTTATTTCTCCTGACAACTTCCTTGACTACTTGGTGGTCAGACTGGTGGGGGAATGACCAGCAGGTGGCGCTGTTGTAACACAATACATTTATGTTAACAGTACATGTATACTTTAATATCCTGGAATTAAAAATAAAACTGCTGTTCAGTAGTGCTGCCACCTGCTGGAAGTTAGTGTGTGTGCCCTTCATTTGCATAATAACATCACCAGCAGGGGACAAGAAAGGGAAATCTCCTGATACTTCTAGTGGAGGAGTTTACTAAAACAAGGCATTCTGGGTAGAATACTCAAAGCAGTGTTACAATCTGAGCATGCTCCTGAAATTTGCATATTATAGTCTCTGTTATAGTCTCAGTATGGCCTCCCTCAGTGAAAGAACCCATTTGACAAAGTAAGGGATTTTTTAAAACCTGCAGTTTTTTTCAAAAAACTATATATGTAGTTTGATTAAATATATTTATGTTGTACTGGTCAGATTGTTAATATGTGTTTGATTTTGGCTGTGATAGGTGCCCTTTAATATTGAATAATTAATGTACATGCAAAAGTTTTTTAGAATAGCACTCTCATCCATTTTACATTCACTTATTTTGAAGGTTTACTTATCCTTTAAACCATATTTGAAATGAATAAACGCAAATGAAGCCATGTTTCCCCATCCACCTGCAGCTTCTCCAGCACCATGCATGAAAAAACCCCTTTGTTATTATTTGTTTGATACACTCAGGCTAGATCTCCTGTACATGGTTAAGATGCTTCCAATAGCTCATTTAATATTGTTAGCAAGGCATTAAACCCCTAAAATGATTTTATAAATCTTAGATAATCTGATCTGTACATCCGAGATACGCGAATTAGTCCCCTATGTATGCAGGTTGTGCTCGGGAATTATGAAATGCACTGATGCTAAAATGTGATTAGAATCAAGCCAAAAAGATGGGTCAGTGCCTGCTAATATGATTGGCAGTTGTTAATATCTATTTCTACATTTGAAATCTAATAATAGCCTGTGGCTAAGGTACAGACCATCAAAGAATTTCCGACAATGGAAATTCAAACTGAAAGCCATTATATGAAATTCAGAGTCAAAGTGCTTTGGAAAACGTCATGTTTTGAGCACAAGCAGATACAATGAATTGCCTGGACCACCTTGGGCTTCCAATCCTGGAATCACTACAGTGATAGGACATTCATGAGAGTTCTCAGGTTGAAAATTAAGGGTGCTGCATTTATAAAGCCACTGTCATTCTATAGGTGCATCTATAGCACCAGATTTTACATTTTGTTTGCAGTATAAAGAGGTTCAGCAAGAGTTTAGTCAGTACTCATCCCTCCAAAAATCCTTTCATTTGGTGCAAGTCTCACAGTTTCCACCACCAACTGATTTTCAAATCCTTTGTATCACGGACAGCACCATCCATGAATGTGTTTTCTTAAAACGCCTTTATTGAGACATAGGGGCAAATTCACTAAGATTCGTAGTTGCGCCAGGCGTAACTTCGCCGCACTTCGCCAGGCGTAGTTTCGCCAGCGCTCCGTAAATTCACTGAAATTGTAAAAAGTTGCGCTCAGGGGTAGCGTAAGGTTGCAAAGTTGCGCTAGCGTTGATTCGCTAAGCGAAGCGAAGTTACGCTAGCGATGGTTAATTCGCATACGGCGCCAAATGCAAATTTCAATGGAGGAATATGTAGCAGAACTACACAAGCCTGGGAAACCTTCAAAACAGCAAATAAAATGTTTATTTTGCCCTACACATGTGCCCACTGTATAGTTAAGTTGCCATGAGTTAGGAAATGTAGGGGGGAAGGAGGGTAGCCCCAAAAAAATTTCGATCTTTTTCAGCCTATCACCCATAATATAGAAAAAAACGCCAGCGTTTTTTGGGACTTAGAAAAAATTTGAACTTTTTTTGAAGCAATCCCTATCTACTCTATTGCGCTTCGGCTGGTCTGAGGTGGCGAAGGAAGTCTAGTGTAAAAGGTAGCGTTCAGTATACTGCGCGTGTTAGTGAATTTGCGTAGTTACGTCCGTTGCGCAAATTCGCCAGACGTAAGGGTGCGAAGTAACACTAGCGAAGTTACGCCAGCGTGAGTTTGTGAATTTGCGAAGTAACGAAAATGCCCAACGCTAGCGAATTGACGCTAGCGTTAGGCGCTTCGGCGCTAAATGAATTTGCCCCATAGGCTCTTGACCCAGATAAAACACAATGTTTCAGACCAAAGTACAAAGAGGATAATGTTTTAACAAGTCCTCTTTTTGGAACTGCCCCGAAAAATAAATTCTGACGTGAAAGGAGGAAGAAGATCGCGTGGAAGAAGATGTCGTCTGTGAACTCCCTGGACTGGACCTGCGCAGAAGGGTAAGTAACAAGTTAGGGGCATTTGCCCAGCGGGAGGGGTAGGCCAGGGGGGAGGAGGGAGGGGGGGCAATACACGGGAGGGGGGGTGGGGGGTTAGCGCCGAGGAGGTTTCCTTCCCCTTTAAGATGTGTGCATGCGCGCGCACACACTGAGAGGGAAGAGGACGGCACCTGGAAGGGGAGGGACATCGCTGGACAGGGGGAAGCGGAAGTGGAGGCGACAGTGCTGGACAGGGGGAAGCGAAGGGGACGGCACAGTGCTGTTCCCGAGTATTAAGCTATGCGCATGCGCATGCACAGAAAGCGGAAGGCCCAGGAAGGCAAGGGGACATCGCTGGACAGGGGTAAACCGGAAGTGGAGGTAACAGTGCTGGACAGGGGAAGCGAAGGGGACGGCACCGGCAGGGGAGCGGGGGCGATGAGTAGAGCCGGCCTAGGGGCGGCAAGTATGTAAATCCGGGCCTGCTGGAGGGGTGAAGTTAGGAGGGGAGGAACCACATAATAAACAGATTTCTGCCTAAAGTCCTGTTGTAACATCCGCCGTGTGCCAGCGCATAAACGCTGGCTCGCATCAACTTAGGCGCTAGCACATAAACGCCGGCGTTCATCAATTTAGGCGCTCCCGCCAAAACACGTAGGTGTAATTACCTCATAATGGTGCGCCCAGTCCCCTATTGGCTGTTGATGTGCCTGTCCTTCCTCAGCCTTCTCCTGATTGGTTTCTGCTCCCTTAAATACCTTCCTCTTCCTCCTCTCCTTGCCCAAGCTGGCTTCAGTTTCTACTGTTCCGCTAAAGCCCTTGTTGTCCGTGTTCCCGTTTGATCCTCTGCCTGTTTTCCTGGACCTTTGAACCTTGGCTGCCTGAAACCGACCTTTGCCTGAAACTTGACTACGCTTTCTTATGATCCTTTGGTACCTCGCTTCTCTGACTTCTGGAACTGACCTTGCCTGAACCTGACTACGTTCTTACCTGATCCCTTGTACTTCGCTTTGGTAGCACGCTTGGCTGTCTCTGCCGCAGAAAACCCGGGGCCCCAAAAGGGCGTTGGTAAAGACCGGAGCGGTAGAGGAGTTCCCGTTGCCACCAGTCCTAGTCCTCTGTGGACCAGCCATCTTCCCACGGGATCCCAGGTAACAGAACGTTACACCTGTCTCCTGGAAGAAGAAGCTTTTGGCCCATGATCCTGTGTTGCCATGGGTAGATGCAACAGTGAAATATTTTTTTGCCAAAGTCCTTGCCACCAAGGTTGGACTGTCCCATCGGAATACAGGTATGGGACCTGTTATCCAGAATGCTGTGGACCTGTGATTTTCCAGAAAATAGATCTTTCTGTAATTTGGATCTTCATACCTCTACTGGAAAATCATTTAAACATTAAATAAACCTAAATAGGCTGGTTTTGCCTCCAAGAAGGATTAATTATATCTTAGTTGGGGTCAAGTACAAGTACCGTTTCATTACTACCGAGAAAAAAGAAATCAATTTGAAAAAAAAAAAATGAAATATTTGATTATAATGGAAAACGTCCATACCATAATAAGAGCTTTCTGGATAACGGTTTCCGGATAATGGATCCTATACTTGTACCAAGAAAAAGCCCAGTGTGCCAGATCCTTGTTGGTCTCTCTAGCCTAAACTCCCCTTGCTGAATTAATTTATACACCTTTGCAGTGACCCCCATGTGAAAGCTGGAAAGAGTCAGAAAAATAAGCCAAATCATTCAAAAACTAAAAAAAATAAATAATGACAATTAATTGAAAATTTGAAAAGTTAATTAGAATCAGTCATTCTGTAACATACTAAAAGTTAACTTAAAGGTGAACCACCACTTTAATATGGAACCCTGAGCTTTACACCTAGTTCCCTTGTTCTTTAAGGTATAACGCAGTGAGTCCTGGTTTAGTAATAGTATGTGCAACAGAATTATTGATGCCAGCACCTACTGTATGGTGTTTACTACATAAATACGTCCAGGCATGTGTTTGTGCCTAGCTCTGTGTTTGGTGATGGGAAACAAAGCCCCATATCTGCATGTGGCCGAGTGTCAGTTGCAACATGTGTCTGGCAGTTAGTCAATATCCTATTTCATTATGTTAAGTGGAGCAACTCCTCTAGAGCTTTCTGTGCTATTATTTGCCCACGGACATTTTACTTGCTCAGTTTTATTATATCGCCCAAGTACGGGTATGGGATCTGTTATCCAGAATGCTCTGGACCTGGGGTTTTCCAGGTAATGGATCTTTCTGTAATTTGGATCTTCATACCTTAAGTCTACTAGAAAATCATGTAACCATTAAATAAACCCAATAGGCTGGTTTTGCGTCCAATAAGGATTAATTATATCTTAGTTGGGATCAAGTACAAGTGACTGTTTTATTATTATACAGAAAAAGTAAATTATAAAAATTTGGATACAAAGGAGTCTATGGGAGACAGCTTTTTTGTAATTCAGGTTTCCCGGATAATGGATCCCATACCTGTACTAGGACTTCCAAGTAAATGCTCACATATAAAGACCACATTATCAACCCCGTTGTGTGGTACCATTACTGTTATTAAGTATGAAAGTCCTGCCTGCAGCTGTTATTTAAAGAGCATCTAAACCTATTGAATTAATCCACTACAATGATACGAGTTGTAATATAGTTATCAAAAGAAGAGCCAGCAAGGTATTTGTCTGTAATTTATTTATAGCAGGTTTTTTTTAATACAAAATAAAGCAATTTGGAGTTTTACACAGCATAAGCAACCAACATATTAAAGCTCATTTTTCTGATACCAGAGCAGACTGGTCTGAATATCTTTCTGTCTCGCCTCAGCTACTATTAGGGCAATTGAATCTCAATGAAGGAAAGTAATACACTTTGTATATTTCTTCCATTTCTCTTGTTTAATACTCTTAAAGGCAGGTCTGGACTGGGAGTCAAAATAGGCCCTGGCATTCCAAGTACAGAGAGGCCCAATCAGCTCCCCACCAACCCACTAAATAGTAAATTCCTATGGCATTTTATGGCATTTGCCAGAACCCACAGATTGCTAGTCCGGGCCTGCTTAAAGTAGTGGTTCACCTTTAATTTAACTTTTAGACCACAGAACTTTAAAGGGGTGGTCCAACTTTAAGTTAACTTGAATTATGTTATAGAATGGCTAACTCTAAGCAACTTTTCTATTGGTTTTCATTTTTTTAAAATCATTTTTCAATTATTTACATCTGCTGATTCTTTCCAGCTTTCATATGGAGGTCACTGACCCCATCTGAAAACAAATGCTCTGTAAGGCTATACAATTTCGAATATCGAGGGTTAATTAACCCTTGATATTCAACTGTCGAAGTTAAATCCTTCGACTTCGAATATCGAAGTCGAAGGATTTAGCGTTATTCGAACGATCGAACGATCGAACGAAAAATCGTTCTATCAAACAGATAAGAATCCCCTTTTTTCATATTTGTAAAACACATAAAAGGGGGTTATTTATTAAAATCCAAATTTATCTCATTGTCCCAATTAAATATAACCTTGACCAAACTCCCATGCCTGATGTTGCCTTTATTAATAAATTAACTCAATTTAATCAGATCGGTAAAAAACTCGAAAAAATCAAAAACCCAAATCGTATGATTTTTTTCGGGCTTTTCCAAACATGTGCAACGTATCCTGGATGTCACATACATCCAATTGCAGGTTTATAGTAATCGTTAATGTGACATGGGTTAAGTCTAGGGATGCACTGAATCTACTATTTCGGATTCGGCCGAACCCCCGAATCCTTCTGTGAAAGATTCGGCCGAATACCGAACTGAATTCGAACCCTAATTTGCATATGCAAATTAGGAGTGGAAAGGGGCAAAAAAAATTTACTTTCTCATTTTGTGACAAAAAGTCACGCAATTTCTCTCTCTGTCCCCAATTTGCATTCGGATTCGGTTCTGCCTGGCAGAAGGATTCGGCCGAATCCGAATCCTGCTTAAAAAGGCCGAATCCTGGCCGAATCCCGAACCGAATCCTGGATTCTGTGCATCCCTAGTTAAGTCATGAAAAAGGAAAATAAAATAGAAATAAAGTAACATTTAAACCAAAGTTAACATAGTGAAGTATAAATTTAACTGTCTAGTTTTACAGGTTATATCTGATTTACCTTAAAGGGGAAGTAAAGTCTAAAATAGAATAAGGCTAGAAATGCTGTATTTTGTATACTAAACATAAACATGAACTTACTGCACCACAAGCCTAATCAAACAAATAATTTATGCTTTCAAAGTTGGCCACAGGAGTCACCATCTTGTAACTTTGTTAAACATCTTTGCAAGACCAAGACTGTGCACATGCTCAGTGTGATCTGGGCTGCTTAGGGATCGTCATAAATGATCAAAACAGCACAAGGCAAATAATATCTGCCAGAAGCCAATACAGCAAGACTGATTAATAATCAGAATATACAGACTGCACTGGGTCCTGTGTTGTCATGTAATCTAATGTGGATTTTATAGTTTTTGTATTGTTTAATACAAACTTTCTCCAAGAACCAGTGACTGCAGCAAAATAATCCTCCAAAAAGAATCCCAATTTATCTGTTTAAATCTGGCTCCATGATCTTTGTCCCTGCAGCTGGAGTTGGAAACAGTAAAGGGGATGTAAAGGCAAAAATAAAATCCAATACAAATCTCTACACAGCCGCTTACTGCTCTACAGGGAAACAAACAAAGCTGCTTGAGCTGCTCCCTCTGCTGTTCAAGTATGATTGTTTCCCTGCAGGGCAGTTAAGGACCATCTGACAATTCCTATCCACTGCAGTAAATGAAGGGAGAATTTCACTGCATACAGTCAGGTTTCTTAAAAAAAAAGTACACATGTGTAAAAGATGTCCATTTAAATCGGGGAGTTTTTGCCGTATCTATATTTATGGTTGTTTTTATTATGTTGTATATTTGTGAAGTTGTACGCCGTGAAGTTTTTACTATCCATAGGTTATCTACCTCATTATTGACTCCTGTATGGGCTTCTTATACTTCTTCTGCAGTTGCAACTGGAGCATTCCATTGTGTAGAAGGTTTAAAGGAGAATTCAACCCCAAAGTTAAAAATCCCCTACCCCCCTACCCTACATAGACCCCTTTTCTCCTCCCCCCCAGCCTAAGTGTTACCCCAGGCAAATGTCCCTAAAGGTGGCCATACACTATAAGATCCGCTTGTTTGACAAGGTTGCCAAATGAGCGGATCTTAACCCGATATGCCCACTAACGGCTGGGCGATATGGGTGAATCCGAAAGTTAGGCCCCAGGGATTACAATGCTATGAATGGGCACCGACGGGATGCTGGTCCTGGTGTCACGGTCGGCACCCAACACCAGAACAAATGCCAAGCACCCTGGTCTCGGCTCGTGCTTCACCTTTAGTGTGACCGCCTTTGGCTTCGGGAAGAACCCTCAGCTACTTGGATGCCACCAGGACTTAAACGAGAGGTGCAAGGCTAGAGGTTCTGGATAAGCAGAGGGGCACGACTGTTAGCAAAGTCTTTGGGCAGAAGGTCGTGGTACAAGGTGTTAGACGGAATCGTAGTCGGAACAGGCAGAGGCAGGCAGAATGAAAGCGTAAACAAATCAGCCCGGGTCTGGGCAGGCAGCGTTCAAGGCGAGGTCAGGCAGGCAAGGGTCAAAACCGGGAGATCAATCAGAAGGATTTAGCAGAAGGGATAGTCGAATTCAGGCAATGGATCAGGATACAGAGGTTAGAATCATCAGGAACAGGCAGGGGTCACAACAGGTAGTCAGACTCAAGCTCAGAATCAGAATAGCCAAAAGCTAACGGCACCAGGAACAAACCTATAATGGGCAATGAGAACCAGTGGGATAAAGCAGGGGAGGCGCGCTGCACGTGCCCTTAACAAACCGGCGCAGGAGGAAGTGGACTCGGCAGGCGACCCTGCCGTCCCCCCACTAGACCACCAGGGTAAGCCGTTACACCTGGATCATTGAAAAAATCAAACTTGACCAATCGATATCTGCCCGATTTTTGGCCTGATAACAATCGAGAGGACCCGTCGGGATCCCCCACACATGGGCAGATAAGCTGCCGAATTGGTCTAAAGGACCGATATCGGCAGCTTTAATCTGCCCAAAAGTTTTTACTTACCCCTCGGTGCAGATTCTGTCCAGCGGAGTTCTCGGGCGCCATTTTCAGCCGCTTCGGTGATATTTGGAATGAGACCAGCACTTTGGCAAGTTTCGTGAATTTCGGTGCATGCGCAGTTGTCGCGAAACAGAAAATTGCTCCAACTGCGCATGCAGCTCCACACCGGTCTTATTCAGAAGATTTTCGAAGAGAAGAAGATGGCTTCCGTGAACTCTAATGCCTGAATCTGCACCGAGGGGGTCAGTAAAACGTTAGGGCATTTGTTTTGCCGCCGGCTTATAAATTCGCAAAATTGTCACGAAAATTGCCGGCATCAAAATATTTTTGTCGCCGGCAGCGGAATTGACGGTGGCGTCAAAATTCTTTCACCGTTTCACGAACTTCGCAAATCTTTTGGAGAAGCGAAACTGGAGAAATTCGCCCATCACTATTCTTCAGTTGTGGTGGAGTTGGCCAGTCATCTGTCTGCATCTTATATTAAAGGACCACTTATTAAAATAATAAATAGTCATTTGATATAAGATGCAGACAGATGACTGGCCAACCTGACCACAACTCAAGAATCAGCCATCAATGGTGCCCAAAAGGTTTATTGAAGACGTGAGTTGTGGTGTTTGCATTAATTTACGGTGGTGCGGCACAAACATCGACACTATTAGTGAACATTTACAGGATAAAGTTCTTCTGAAATAACACTAATGATTTGCAGAAATACAGTTATAATATATTTGGTTTCAGAAACAAAGACCCCAAACTATAACTAAATACATATAAAGAGTGTGTGGAGTGGATAATATACGTAAAGTAGGTCAGTGGAGGATCCAGCAAATAGATCTGAACCATTGAATGCATAATAAATAACAGGAGAACAATCAGTTGCATAGATACAAAGAAGTGTTAATGGCACATTGCTTGGTTCTACCAGTTATGTTAGTATCATTCAGGTGATAAATGCGTAGGCAAAAAGTCTCTGTCTCTCTCTTTTTCCTTTAATTGATCATGGCATCATTTACAAAAGATTAATGCCATTGATAGCTACAATTATGTGTGTTCCATTCGCAAGACGAAGCGTGATATGTCCTAATTTCTTTGCATGACACATGGATATTCAGAGGTTCTAATTATCACTTTTAGCACTTTTATTATGCCTTGATCCATAATTATATATATATAGATCAGCCTGCAAAAAATGAATGCCCTTGCCCTTACTGTAGTTAAAGCACCTTTAATATTTTGCAGAACCACCTTTTGCAGCGATAACAGCTTTGAGGCTTTTGAGGTAATTTTTTCAATTGGATCGAAATCAGGACTGGGTCATTGTAGGACTTTCACCTTTATAGTTCTTGAGCCACTTAAGTGTTAGTATGGCCTTGTGTTTAGGATAACTGCTCTGCTGAACAGGGCTGGATTTACAAGCCGGTCACCTCTAGACTGGCTCTGGTTGTCACCCCCTCCTTCCCAGTCCACATCCCCCTACCTGTCCTCTTCCCTGTCCGAGTCTACCTCCCCATCGCTGTCTGTGTCCCCTTCCTCATTGCCATCCGCATCCCCCTCCCCTTCCTGTGTGTGCACATATACACACGTGAGCATATCTTGAACAGTCGGGTGGCTTGTGAGGCTAGTGGAATTGGTAGAGGCGGGGTCAGCACCTGGGGCAGGTGTGGGCGGGTTATTGTTTCAGCAACCCCAATGGGCCTGGACCCCCCTAGTCCGACACTGGACAAGGGATCTTTCCGTAATTTGGATAGCCATATCTTAAATCTACTAAAAAATTATTTAAACAGGAATTAAACCCAATAGGATTGTTTTGCTTCCAATAAGGATTAATTATATCTTAGTTGGGATCAAGTACAAGTTACTGTTTTATTATTACAATGAAAATGAAAACCATTTAAAAAAAATTAGAATTATTTGATTAAAATAGGGTCAATGGGAGAATGGCTTTTTGGGTTATGGGTTTCCGGATAATGGATCCCATATCTGGAAATAGATTCCAACAATATGTTTTGCCAGTGTTTGCACTGACCCATCAGCCGGGCTACAAGTGTCCCGTTGATACAGCAGTTTGGTTCTGATCAAATCTTTGCTTTTATTGGGTCATTTTGTCCTTCATATGCATGGCTCCATTTTCCACAGTTCAGATTGAGGTCAAGGAACAGATCTGCTTTGGGTGACTAGTATTAGCTACAGTAGGGGTCCCCAGCCTTTTTTTTTTTATCTGGAGAGAAATTCAGATGTAAAAAGAGTTAGGGAGCTACACAAGCATGAAAAATATCCCTGGGGTGCCAAATAAGAGCTGTGACTGGCTATTTGATAACCCCTATGTGGACTGGCAGCCTACAGGAGACTCTGTTTGGCAGTACATCTGGTTTTTATACAACCAAAACTTGCCTCCAAGCCTGGAATTCAAAAATAATCTCCTGCTTTGAGGCCACTGGGAGCAACATCCAAGGGTTTGGTGACCAACGGGTCGCTCAATAGCTTCTGGTTGGGGATCACAGAGCTACAGGGTAGAATGCGAACCCAACAATCAGACACCATGCTAAAAAGTCTTAAAAGCTGAAGGAGAAAGAAAGCAGCAGAACAGTGGGGACCCTACTACTTTTCTTTTCAGGTCCATTTTAAAGAACCACTGTTTTAATTTGCCTATTGATTTGCCTAACTAAATGTATTCCATTGCGCCCATTTGTGGACCCACCTTAGGGTAGGACTACATGGACGTTTTGGGCGCGATCCGACGCGCTGCAACAAGATGCCAGCATCAAATTGTATGCAACGGAAATAAGGTAAGTAATGGAAATTTTGGATGAAGTCACATTGTTGATCCAAAGCGACACGACTGTCGGATGCAGACGCAGCGTGCATCGTCTGCATCCGACAGTCGCGTCGTGTCGGATCAATGCTGCGACACCATCTAACAATGCATTCACTTACCTAATTTTTGTAGAAAGCAATTTGAAGCCGGCATTTTTTGAATTACGTTGGATTGCGCCGAAAACGTCCATGTAGTCCTAACTATAATTAAAAGTCTCCAGGAAACTTGCTATAAATATTGTATAGAGCACTGGTAAGGCCCCATCTAGAATATGCCGTACAGTTTTGGTCTCCATCACTCAAACAGGACATTATTGTATTAGAGAGGGTACAGAGAAGGGCAACTAAGCTGGTAAAAGGTATTGAAAATCTTAGCTATGAGGAAAGACTGGTGTCAGGTATCAAGGCGAGTCTGAAGGTATGAGCCTCCCCCACG
Organism: Xenopus laevis; assembly: GCF_017654675.1. NCBI lineage: Eukaryota > Metazoa > Chordata > Amphibia > Anura > Pipidae > Xenopus > Xenopus laevis. Next base: position 175,629,936 of record NC_054373.1, read on the forward strand.
CTTCCCACTGAGTTGCGCCCTGAAGGTTGGTACAGGACAGTCCCAGATAAGGAATAGCAGGAGTGCTAGGTGAGCCCGCAGAAATAACAGTTCGTAATAAGGACTCAGCACTTATCTGCAGTTGAAGAAATGAAGTCAGGAACAGGCCGGGTCATACACAGAAAACGATCAGGAAACAGGTGCCAATTGAGGGAAATCCAGCAGAGTAGTCAGGGAAGCCAAGGTCGAGATCAGGAATAACAAACACAGGAATCCAGGGATAATCAGAAGAATAGTCAGGAACAAGCCGTAGTCGTAATCAGAATAATCATCAGTAGTAAATACGCTTAGTGTCAGTAGAGACGATCACCTCGCATTGAGCCTAGGCCTGAGTGACCTTTTAACCCCAGGACGCATGTTTGCGTCAGAATGTGCGCCTGCGTCAGAACGCGCGCCTGCGTCTGGACGCGCTCGCGCACGTGAATGCGCGCTTGCGTCAAAACGCGCACCTGTGTCTGGACGTGCGCGCGCATGTGAACGCGCCCCCGCGCTAAAACGCGCGCGCGCATTAGGACGTGCGCCCGCACTAGTAACAGGCGCCGCCGTGGGGACATTGGCCAGAGGAGACGTCGGCTCAACCTGAGCCTGACCTGTTGGGACCTGACAACTGGCCAAATTGGGGATGTTCACGCTGGAGAAGAGGCGCTTAAGGGGTGATATGATAACTATGTATCAATATATAAGGGGATCATATAATAATCTCTCTAATGATTTATTTACCAGTAGGTCCTTCCAGCTGACACAAGGTCACCCATTCTGATTAGAAGAAAAGAGGTTCCACTAAATATTCGGAAGGGGTTTTTTACAGTGAAGATGTGGAATTCTCTCCCTGAATCAGTGGTACAGGCTGATACATTAGATAGCTTTAAGAAGGGGTTGGATGGTGTTTAGCAAGTGAGGGAATACAGGGTTATGGGAGATAGCTCATAGTACAAGTTGATTCAGGGACTGGTCCGATCTTGGAGTCAGGAAGGAATTTTTCCCCCTCTGAGGCAAATTGGAGAGGCTTCAGATGGGGTTTTTGCCTTCCTCTGGATCAACTGGCAGATAGGTAGTTAATAAAAAGAAGAAAAAAAAAAGGTTGAACTCGATGGACATGTGTCTTTTTTCAACCTTACTTACTATGTTACTATGTTACTGTAAAAAGCATAAGCAAGGAGTATTATTTAATTTATTTACGCTAAATATAGCATTGGAGCCAAGGAACCTTCTAGCAGTGCAACATTTTGCATGGACCCAATATAAAGTTAAGAGTTAAAAAAACAATCAGAAAAAAACTTGTCATCTGAAGTTCATTGCTGCCATTCAGCTCAGAGATTTTATGCATGAGTTTTTATCAAGGAAAATAGGCTGCAGCTGTTTTAACTAGAATTAGAGGCCAGAGATAATTAAATCTGCTCCCAGAACATACAGTGTATCTGGGCTTTGTATCGCCAACCTAAAACAAAAAGAATCTGGTTCCAATGTGTTATCTTTGTGATAGAATAGTCTTTTTCTTTCATTATTTTGCTGTGCATTTCAATATGTGGCGTTTATTTCCCCAAGCACCCTAATTAATTTCCCTAAATATATGTTTCCTGATTAGTCCAGTGATTTTGCACGCTACACATGGCATTTTTTAATGCTTGGCTTACAGTTTTCCTATTTATCCACGACACGTTCTTTTTGTACAAAAGCACAAGTAGATTCTGAAAAGAGTCGGGTCTCGGTGCCTCAAAGCAAAATATACGCAAATGGATAATGCATTAAACAAGGAATCTAATGTAGTGGAAAAAAGGCTTTTCTTCTGCTCAGTTGTTTGGTACCACTGGGACTAGTTAACAAGAATCTTTTTTTTGTGCTTAACATTTTGTTTATCTTCCTTCGATATCTTATTTTTGAAACTATAGTGGTCATTTATGATAGTATCTGTGAGTGCTGTTGCTCCAAAATGGACACATTGGTGAGTGGGGGGAATCTAGGAGGTATCACCACCTTGGATTTGGCGGTATGTCCAGAGTTCCCACAGCAGGTCACATAAATAGGTGCACCAGACTTGACCCCAAGTGAATCAATTACAAACATCATTTTAAATGTGAGCTCCAGCAGTGTTGCAACACCCCACTAGATGATACTTGCACCCAGTTGTGGCAAAAGCTACTAGCAAGATAGGCACAATAATGCTATAATTATGGGATCATATGCTGCATTCTGGGTAAAAAAACATGGCACTCTGGGTCTGTGATCTTATAGGCTCCATGCCTCCCAAGTCATCTTGATGAGCGCAAATTGCTATCTGCACTAATAGAGCTGAATTTCTGGGGCATCATGGTATTGGTTGCAGGGCTGTGCACCCAGGGTATCAAGGTGACCGGTGGACTACTATGTGGGCACCACCCCCATATTGCATTATTTTAAGCAACACAATATGGGATAGAGCCCACGTAGTAGCCCATCTGTCACCTTGTACCCTGGGTGGAGACCCCTGCTGACCAATACATGATGCCCCAATAAAAGAACATTGTCCCAACTTTTTGACCATCTTTGCAAACTTATGGTCAACCGATGGTGCTGTGTGTAACTCACATTCTCCACATTATAATGAAGGTTGTACTTTTGGGGACTAGTTAGCCTCCTTAATACTGCACCATGTACATTTCATTTCATATTCTGTGGGTTCACTATCCTGCCACATCGCTTCTCTGCCTTTTGGCTAAGATCAAGTGTAGCACTGGGCCGTTTGGCTAGGTACCCCTTCTTATGATTCTATGCGAAGGAAAAAACACTTGGTCCTCTGGCTGGCAAGATCAAGGAGAAGTATCTGTTTTTATGATCTTATATGAAGAATGGAGAAACACTTGGTCCTCTGGACTAGACTGGCAAGCGGAAGCTTGATGAAAGCGGGGTTGCTGTGCTCCTGTGAGGGAGGTGCCTGATTTATTTTTAGTTAGGGGCTATGCACATGCACCTTTTGCCCAATCGTGCTTCACTTCCTATGCCCAGCCATTAGGGGGGCGGGAAGGTTTTTGTTTTTCCGGCCGATGTTTGGTTTGTGCACCACTGGATGTGTGTCATAGTCCCTTTGGGCTTGACTCCAGGCCAAGACTTACGCCCTGGAGGAAGCTTCGGCAGAATCCAGGGTAGATGGGAGGCTCCCTAGCCGCAGGGGGAAGGGGAGTCCAAACGGCCCTAACCCCTTCGGGAGGGCGGGATGGTGTGGCTCACTCAAGCTTCTGCGAAGGTGGACCCATCCGCTCACGCTGTTCCTTTGGGGACACCTGGGCATCGGAGCCCATGCCTTCGGGTAGGACTCGGAAAGGATGATTCAATATCATCCTGCCACATGCAACTTGTGACTTATTATTCCAAAAACCCATCAGATGGATGAAAGGGATGGGAAATTGTAAATAAAAATGTTAGCAGGACAGACACATTTACCGGGACAAGGTCAATTTTTAAAAAGGTTCAAGATAAATCAGGAAACATTTGTAAACTATCCTTATCAATTACCATTTTGAAAACGTTATTAGAATTTGGAACTGCAGACAAAAAAAAGGAAAAAAACATTTTAGTGTACTGAACTTTTTGCTAAATACCCAAAACTAGAAAATGCCAATTTTATTCAAATTCAATGAGCTTAAGTAAATGTGCCCTATAGTGTTGGTCACTAGTTACATTCCACCTCAGTTAAATGCACTTTTTGTGAATTTGTCTAGTGATGTGCCTTAGATACTCATATTGCCATCCAACAAAAATCAATTTTTTTCATTCATTTAGTGACCAATATTTTAAGACAATGTCTTAAATGGGATGGGCAGTAATTCTAGGTTTATTCAACTTAGCAGCACTCTTTGCATATACATTTGGGTGCAAATTACTTGAGCGTTCTGGTCACTTATTGGGGTATAGGTTGTTAATTGGTTGGGGTATTTAGGTCCAGTGATCCACTAGATATTTTTGTCTATAATGATATTTATGTAAAGCTGGCCATAAATGACAAGATTGGCTGGTTTCGTAGGAATAGGAACTGTCAGCGTGAGGACCCCTCGTCCTGCTGTCCTTCTGATCTATAAAGATAATATCTTAGCAAGTGAATTATGTATGCAAATAGGCAGAGGAAGAGTACTCCATGGGCACAATAAACGCCCCATATATTCCAAGGTCCAAGATGTGGGAAGGTTGCTAAAGCCAATGCATTTGCATATGGTTGAGTTAAAATTTGTCAGTTACTGATTTGTTGCTGGTGTAGTCACCACAAATGCCAAGGGCAACAAACAAGACTAATCCACGGGCACAATAATGCCTGTAAGAAAATTCAATGAAAAGAAACAATATTAAAATCAGATATTGTTTCACTTTTTGTGAAAGCTTGCAGACATCTGAGAGAGAATAAAATTCAGTGTATGCAGATTTCCCTGTGAGCCCCCTGACTTGGATGGATTCTGTTCTCAAGCCAGCCCTGGTCACTAGTACCTTGGCCTTGAGACAGAACCACCTTTTTTGCTCTTTTTGGAAGAGATATTTCCCTTTTAGCCCCATTTGTTCTAATGTCATACATTCCCAAGTCTATAAAACTTCTTTTGTTCAGGGTTCTGACTATTTGTGAGTTCAGAATCCACGGAGTTTGTGTCAAATAAACTTTGTCTTTTGCCTTATATGGCCTCCAGGAACCGAATTTACACAAGATAACTTTTTTCTGAACAGAGATTTTATTTCAACTTGTAAAACTCATAACTCTATTAGTTTTGAATTTAATTTAGCAAAGTCTGCATTCCAAGGACTCCATTTTAACCACAAGCTAAAGAAATGAAAATGAGAATTATAATGCTATACTCAGTAGTTACCTTGCTCCAGGTAATGTCCCCGCAGTGGTACTGGATGAGTTCATATCTAGGCCTTGGTAGATAATTTATGGATTCCAGAAACGTAGAATATCTTTAATTCATGCAGTATAAACCGATATGACACCCTGAACATCAGGTCATGTTTGCAGCAAATAAACTTGGAATAAACAAGCTAATGAGCAAAATCTGTAAATCACTGTACGTTGGTGAGTGAGTTGGTACATTGAAGAAGGTCATAAGGATAAGAGCTCAAATATTCAATACTGAGAATATTCCAAGGATGTACTTGAGTCTCTGCAAGAACAACTAGTGGATATGGTAATTAAATGTAAGAGTATAAAATAGCATCAGGATGTTAGGTGTGTAACTACAAGGGTCATTAGTAGACAGTGACAATTAGTCATTGTGGGGGCCTCACCGGTCCTAAGGGGGCCCCATGGAAACATAGAATTAAGTTCTATGGCACACGGCTCTTTGATGTCCACTGTAATCGGCCTGTTAGCATGTCCCATAAAGAACTACGGTAAATGTGCTGCTAAAGCAAATGTAAACATGAAACACAGACCTCAGGTTAGAGCCCTGCACCGGGTTGGGTACCTGTGGAATACCTGTAAAATGGTTGGGTTTTGGGCAGAAAATCCCTGATTCCATGACCACGCAGTCAGTCTGTGTGTAACCTGTCTGAGTACCCAGCTAAGGTGTGGGACTGGTCATCTCTCCTGTACCGCAGGCAAGTTTCTGTCCCTGTCCTGTTGAATCAGTGCCGTAGTGATGAATTTTGAATTTTTCCTGGGTCGGAAGGTAAGTAAACTCTATAAGGTCCGGGTAGCAGTTTTAGGTTGGGGATGTGTTGGATGGTGGGTCGGGGTAGGGGGTCAGGCTCAGGCCCGGTTCAGTGCAGGACTCACAAATGCTCATGTTAATGCTTTGGTCACTATGGTCAATAGTCACAGGCAGACTGGGGCATTTTACTGGAGTGGCAGCCGTCAAAATGCTGTGTATGCCATAAGCCTACATCTTCTCCCCACTGGACTTGATGAGTTATCTTGAAAACATTACACTGCTTACCCAAATAACGGGGAAAAATTCAGTAGTACACTTTGATTCATGAAAAGAGTCTTGTGTTTTGTTTAGCCCATGTACATACAAGAAGTAATGTTTCAGTCCCCCCCCCCCCTGGGCCCTTTATCAAACCTAGGTCCAAAATGTTACCATTTTCTTGTATGTACATGGGCTAAACTAAGCATATAGACTCTTTTCATGAATCACAATGTACTACTGGATTTTTCCTGTGTATCAGTTGACCCAAAGCAGATGAAGGCATTCCAGTACAAGCATCTGGCACCTTCATAGGTGAATTTCAAGGGTTGAGCTCTCCATATTGCATACATGCTTACCCAAGTAACATCTTCACTTCTCTATATCATTAAAGCATGAAAACCTTATTTATTATGTACAGTTATGGGACCTGTTATCCAGAATGCTCCGATAACGGATCGCATACCTGTATTATAATTATAAGCTGTTAAAGAAGCCCTGTCCAACTCTCTAGTGCGACCAATGCTTGACTTATAGACAGCCTGCATCCCCTGGGAGACTTCAAAGCACTAATAATACCCTTACTACCCCCCTTACTATTTTGGAATTCGGCCGAACCCCTGAATCCTTTTTGAAAGATTCGGCCAAATACTAAACAGAATCCTAATTTGCAATCACAGTTTATGGGCGGGAAGGGAAAAAGAGAACTGTTCGCATTTAAAAAATGTTTAACCTTTTTTTGTGAAGAAAAGTCACATGATTTTAAGGATTTGAATTTGGTTTGGTCAGGCACCAGGATACATCTGAGAAGTTAATATATATAAGGAGAAGATATGCAAAGGTACGGAAACATGTACAAACAGGGACAAGGGACATTGTTTTGCTTTAAATATTTAAAATGTGCTTTACTTGTGTTCTTCCGAATGTGTCCAACCCTTTGGTTGTGCCGGATTGGTACAATCCCTACAATATCAGAATCTATTCCTTTCATTCTGACAGTGGTTTATAAGTCCTTAACAGCTTCATATTGTGTATGAACATTCAGCAGCTGTTTTTGAAATTTTGTCCACAGAAACGCCCAGACCCAGTGAATAGCCAAAAAACGACTCAACTGGCTGCCAATCAAACCTGACCACCTGACCACCTGACCATCATGCTCAGTCATTCTCTTGATGCATCCAAAACCCTATAGTGAGGTAACTAAGTTCCAACCAATTTTCAGTCCAGAAATTTCGACATTTCCATCACTTTGTCCCCATAGCTAACAATGTCTAAAAACCAAGGCTAAGAAAAAGTCTGAAATTCATTATAGAAAACACAATTATTATCCTTTAACCACACTGTTTTGAAAATTGAGGAGGCTGTTTCAGTATGAACGATTTTTGTATTTAAAGTCAAATGAAACTATAATTACACTTCCTAGCAAGTTAAGCTCATTTATATGTCCTGCATTGGAGCCTTACATGGAAAGTCATTAGGCTACCCATGGTGTCATTTCAATCAAGCTTTGCAGGGTTTTAAATTAACAGCCCAAGGCTAACTATGTTTAATTCTCAAGAAGGATAGCATGTGGTTAGAAGAAATACTAACAAAACATATGTTATACCACCAGCCATACATACAAGCAACCAGGTCCGGACTGAGAATTAAAATAGGCCCTGGCATTTCAGGTACACAGAGGCCCAATCAGCCCCCACCAGCCCACTAAATACTGATTTTCTATGGCACCTTATAGCAGCCCCTCTGGCATTTGCCAGAACCCACAGATTGTCTGTCTGGGCCTGCAAGCAACCATTAATACTTTATTAGTATTAAATCAGAACCTAGCGACCTCTTCATGCTGCTCTCTTTAAATAATTAAATATGACAAAAACTGGGCCTCTTTATTTATGGGCCGTAAGGTCTAGGTGGTGCTTGTACTTCTCTTAAACAGCCCTGAAAATCTGTAGTCGTCATGTGAAGGCTGTGTCAACATGTAGGAGGTAATTGAATAATGTGTATTCATTTAATTACCTTATATTCATTGTGTGTCCTTCTATCATATTGCTATTCTTATCACAAAGACTGAGCCAGCGGGAACTGGCCATCCCTTTAGCCTTCTAAAGGCTGCGCTATTAACATGTCTTGCTTATGTTACCTTTGATTTCAGGAATATTGGACTGACCAAATATCGTCTTACATACAGTAGTAAGTTAGGTTGAAACTTATTGATGATGTTACATTGGAAGAGACGTATGAATTAGCTAGTGCTCCCGTATAATAGCCAATTGTGCAATGTCTATGCAAGCTAACTTTAATATATACTTCTCCTGAATAAATGTCTACTGAGTTTAACATGCCACCCTTAGGTGTACAATTTACCAATAGGATACTTCATATTCAGATAATTACAATGTGGCCTTACTGTGTGACACTTACTTGTGACTTTTAATTCCTTGATAACCTAAACTGTGGGGTAAAAACCGCAAACTGTAACTTTACCGACTTGAGAGGGAACTGCGAGCTGAGTAGAAGTAGGAGGACCTAGCTTTGGGAAAGATACTGTTTTACCCTGTATATGGGTTATCTCTCTTTTAAGGCATTATATGGAGAGCACTATTGATGTACCAGGCGTCCCAGGACCTACAGGTTTACCCGGGGGTCAGGCGGATTTGGGGCGATTTCTGCTCATGATTACCAGGTCACAGGAGGGTTCAGGCTGAGTTTTTCCTTCTTCTTTCCTCACCCACAACCTTACTGTGTTGGCTTCTGCCTCCAGTGAGCTATTATATAGACTCGGTCCTGCATGGAGTGGTGAAATCATGGAGGGGTGGGTTGGGCTCCATAAATATGGAGGCACGCTGGGTTAGGGGCAGGTGGTGGAGGGTCAGGTGTTGCTTAGACTCTTTGTCAACACACATATCACTAGAGAGCATCATACTCCATACTCTACAGGGAAACCTATATTTATCCATGGGTACCATGTTTTAAGGTCATCTATTTATTACTCAAATCCAGTCCATTTTGCTCTTAAATCTTTGATAGGCTTCCCAGAGAATTAGAATGTTAAAATAGTCTGCTATGCAGCTGAAAAGAAGGAGTAATTAACTTTGACCCGGGATGCAAGAGCACCAATGGGCTCAAAGTCCTACCTCTTGATCCTCAATTAAGAAATTGTTGCTACTGGGGTCTGGCTGCCCTCTGCATGTAATTGTGGACTGGAAATATGGGGCTATGGTGTCTAACTGGTGTAAATGACCCCTATAGCCGACCTATCTCTGTTGGTAGAGGTATGGCACCTGTTATCCAGAATGCTTGGGACCTGGGGTTTTCTGGATAAGAGATTGTTCTGTAATTTGGACCTTCATACCTTAAGTCTACTAGAAAATCATGTAAATACTAAATAAACCCAATAGGCTGGTTTTACTTCCAATAAGAACGAATTATATCTTAATTGGGATCAAGTACAAGCTACTGTTTTATTATTACAGGGAGCAAGGAAATCATTTTTATAAATTTGGATTATTTGGATAAAATGGAATCTATGGGAGACGGCCTTTCTGTAATTCGGAGCTTTCTGTATGACAGGTATACAGCCCATATTTGTATATATTTATGTAAAGCTATTTCTTATATTTGCTTTTTTATGGCTTCAATCTACATAAAATATTATTGAAGGGCAAAACTTCAACGTTAAAGCTCAATTATTTATCAAGTATAAATAAATGTGGCAATAAACTTGATTTTTCTAAATATTTCTTCAAGCTACTTTTCTAATAGAAACAGACCATAATGATTATTCAAATGTTTTTTTTTTAAATTTTGAGTATGAGAGTTCTGTGGAATTGCAATACGCGATCAATATTTCTTTAATGACTTGGACTTTATCAAATCTACTGGCTTTAGATATTCACAGTGTCGTTGCAGAATAAGGACAGAAAAGCAAATCATATCCGTCAGCAAGCTAGGGGTGTTTAAGCACGATGAAATTGCCTTCACGTTCGAAAAGTTTAAAAATGAATAATGCACATATTATCGAGAACGTGGTCTTTGTGTTAATAAAGAGCCTTCGGCAATATTTGCCAAATCCCAAGATTGTCTCAGATTTTAACCACCCGCAGAGAAACTTATAGCAAGCGTTTTCATAAGTGGAAATGAAATCAATATTTATTACGTGAATTGACTTTCAGCTTCAGGCAAAAAAAAAAAGAAAGGAGAGGAGAGAAAAAAATTGCTTTTCTGAGCTTGAACTTGGGAGAGTCAATGGAGATTTTGGAGAATTTTATCAACACAGTCCAGATAATAAGTTGGCACCGGTTCCAAGAATACATTTAATTATGGCACGGAACTCAAACTGAATAAGTCTTGTTCTTCCAACTATAAAACATTGTTGTTGGATGAGAATGTGAGATCCTAAACCTTGTCACATTGGGCATTGCTTGGGTGATAATTACAACTTATAGGATCAAAAAATAAAAACTGGGTAAATAAGCTGTGCAAAATAAAAAATGTTTCTAATATACATGTATGGGATCTCTTATCCAGAATGCTCATGTAAACATTAAATAAACCCAATAGGCTGGTTTTGCCTCCAATGAGGATTAATTATATCTTAGTTGGGATCAAGTACAAGTTACTGTTTTATTATTACAGAGAAAAATTATTATTTGGATAAAATTGAGTCTATGGGAGACAGCCTTTCCGTAATTCTGAGCTTTCTGGATAACGGGTTTTCTTTTTGTCATAATAAATAATTTTTTAACTTTCAAGCTATTTTCACTACTGTCTGACTATGGATGGTTCTCACACTTTATTTGTTTATTGTTAATCGCCACTTGTTCAAACCCTAAAAGGTATTCTCTGGACACATTGATGAGGCAGGAGAGGCGAAAAGAAGAGAAACATCAGAGCATGTGGTCAATAAACTTCAAACCAACAGAATATTCTTCATAGGAAGAATCTAGTACTGCTTAGGGACCAACACATTATATATAAAGTATGGGATCCATCATCCAGAAATCTCCGGATTATGGGAAGGCCGTCTTCCTTAGTCTCCATTATATCCAAATAATCCAAATTTTTTAAAATGATTTCCTTCCTTCTGTTATAATAAAACATCACCTTGCACTTAATTCAAACTAAAATATATTTAATCCTTATTGGAGGCAAAATAATCCTATTGGGTTTATTTATTGTTTACATGATTTTCTAGTAGACTTAAGGTATGAAGATCCAAATTATGGAAACATCAATCTGGACATTAAACCTGTACAAAATCCACCTGTCTAAAATTCACAATACAAGGCTAGTTAGTTAGAATTAATTAATTTAGGTTTACATGACATGTCAGAAACCAGTGTATTCTAAATGAGAATTTAATCATCAGTCCTCTAGCATCAGCTTTTATGGCAGACTAAACTCATTTTCTGCTTAGCTTCTCAATAAAACACACTGAGTATGTGTACCCTGGCACTCAAAAGATGGCCATAAAAGAGTCAAGATGGGAAGCTACTATGCACAACACAAGTCATAGGGGCAAATTTACTAAAGGGCGAAGTGACTAATGCTGGCAAAAATACGCCAGCGTGACGTCATTTTGGTACTTCACCGATTTACTAACAGGGCTGGCATAAATTCGCTAGCAAAGGAGATAGACTCTAGTGCCAGGCGAATTTGCGCTCTGGCGATTGGACGTAACTGCGCAAATTCATTAAGATGCGGATTTTACTGAACGTTACCTCTTGCGCCAGACTTGCCTTCACCACCTCAGACCAGGCGAAGTGCAATAGAGTAGATAGGACTTCCTCAAAAGTCCCAAAAGACGCTGGCGACTTTTCAGTTTTTCAGGGTGATAGGCTGCAAAAGATCGTAAATTCTTTTTAGGGTACGCAGCTTCCCCCCTACATTTCCTAACATATGGCACATAAACTATACACTGGGCTCATGTGTAGGGCAATATAACAATTTAATTTAATTTTATTTAGGTTTCCCGGGCTTCTGTAGTGTAATGTATTTGCTGCAACATATATGTCCATTGAAATTTAACTTCCCGCCGAATGCAAATTAACCAACGCTAGCGCAACTTCGCTTAGCTTGCCGAATTAATGCTAGCGAAACTTCGCCATCGTTTGGCGCCCTGGACGCAACTTTGCATTTTAGTGAATTAGCTTTGTCCTGGCGAATCTTCGCCTGGCGAAGTGTGGCGATGTGAGCGAAGCTGTCGCTGGCGAATTTTCAGAGGTTAGTGAATTTGCCCCCTGGATTGTTGTCGGCTGCTGAGTTGACATATATGGCAAGAGGCTGCCCAGGTAAATTTGGGAAGATATGGCATGCCTGGTTGGGGGTGGGCAGGATGTTTGAAAGTCATCTACCTTTTCTCTACTAAAGGCAACTTGGGAAACGTGACCAAGGCTTATCAATATATACGGACAGAAACTGACTTATGCACTTTTACCAGTAGTTGGATGCCTAGTTAGACATGCCCACATTGGCAACTTTTTGAGCGGAACATGGAAGACCCATCCCATCTTTACTCTTTCCTTTTCCTCGGTTTACCCCGAAGTTCTATCTCTCTTCACTCTTTCTTTTTCTATGTAACTGGATGTTTAAAATGCAATAAAGAAAATCTGTTAAAAAAAAAAACTTTGTACATAACCGCATACTTGCGCTCCTCTTTTTATACTCAAATATCAATTCGTTTGCGATCCGTATATCTTTGTTTTACCCTGGACAGAGGAAGCAGTTAAAAAAATGGAAAACTTACTTAGTTCAAATGCATTTCATATCACTATCTTCCCCCTTCTATTAAATGTATATCAAGGGGACCCATTTTCTAACCATAGTAATTTAATCCAATGTAATTTAATTAATTTGGTTCTATTTTATCATTGTTCAAATTACCATCCTATTTCATTTAAAATATAATTTTGCAAAATATAATTAATAAACTTTGCTTCTTGTTTTTTTCATACTAGTGTAATAATTAAACAGTGGAACAATTTATTTCATTTTCAATCAAAACAGAAAAAGAAAAAGGCATAGAGAGAGGAGGGGGGGGGGAATATTTTTCTTTATCTATCTTTAAACACAACAGGCTATATCAAACTTTAAATTTAACCCTGCTGGTTGTCGCGTCCCCAATGTGAATATCCAAAAAGCTTCCCTATGAAATAGTTTCGCTGTCAGATCGCCACCCCTAACAGATGATTTGATTTTTTTGAAGCTGAGCTTATTATTTTTACTCCCGAATCGCTTGATTTTTTTTTGGTTTATCGCTGAAAACCCTGAATTTTTCGAAGTATTGGGCTAAACCGAGCTCAGATCACGATATCTTCAAATTGGGATAGGGACATCTGCAGCTGCCATTGACTTATACATGACCTCAACAAGTTTGAGATGGTGGATTTTTTGATTCTGACATATTGCAGCTTCGGGGTATAATAAATCTTGAAAAATTCCCTCTAAAAATTCAAGTTTTTGCCCAAAAAACCTTGATCAGAAGAAATTAGAGTTTAGTAAATAACCCCTGAAGTGTCCTTGATGAATAGCAAATGACTTGAGACACCAAGAGGAAGACTCAAGTCGGAATTAGGCACTTAGAGCTCATGTGGAGGAGAAGAGAATATTGATTGAGAAATTATTCAATTTGTGCATTCAGGCAAATCTAGATTATTTTAAATTTATACTTTATAATATTATCTGCTTATTTTGATAATAATATTGATCGCCGCTACCTGTGCCGGCTGGAAAATATGAGGGCCACGATGGGGAATCACGTGTCAGTCTCTAATCACTGAAAATACTTTCTGTCGTGGGTTTAACCATTTTGTGATTCAACAACTGGCAGGGTGGCAAGGTTATTTATGAACTATCACTGCCATTAATTCACTTTGGTCCCAGAAGGTCAACCTACAAGGGGAATATTGATTTATCTGTCCTAGCAAATCAATTTAATATTAAAAGAGGGGGATTTTACAAGTCCTCTTGGGGGGGAAGCAGCTCCATGTCTGATTTGAGAGGGGGGTGATATTTTTAATTTCCATTTCCATTCCATACCGATAAATGTTGCTCTCTGAACCTTAAATAAACCAAGGCTTTAAAACTACAAAGAAGAAGCTCTGTGGTGCCAAACAGTAGGCTGTATCTATAATCATGTGCAAGATGAAAGTTATTGGTTAAAACAATCGATTTGACTACTTGACGAGCTTTTGATTTTGACTTTCACGACCACCTCTTCAGATGACACCTCCATACACATTACTTTTTTATTAATCTATAACCCAGAACATGACGGCACATTCTTCTAATACAGGTATTGGACCTATTATCCGGAATCATCGGGACCTGGGGCTTTCCGGATAACGGGTCTTTCCGTAATTTGGATCTTCACACCTTAAGTCTACTAGAAAATCATATAAACATCAAATAAACCCAATAGGCTGGTTTTGCCTCCAATAAGGATTAATTATATCTTAGTTGGGATCAAGTACAAGTTACTGTTTTATTATTACACAGAAAAGGGAAATCATTTTTAAAATTTTGGATTATTTGATTATAATGGAGTCTATGGGAGACAGCCTTTCCATAATTCGGAACTTTCTGGATAACGAGTTTCCGGATAACGGATCCCATACCTGTACACTGTCCCTCCAAAAACAACTGCAGTTGATTTATAAACATGAGATACTATAAGGGCATAGAGTATTTCAAGTTCTCAGTCCTATTTAAAAAAGCAAAAAAAACTCTTTTATCAAGTACAGGTATGGGATCTGTTATCCAGAATGCCCGGGACCTGGGTATATTTCGGATAATGGATCTTTCCATAATTTGAATATTCGTACCTTTGGGGGGTTATTTATTAAAGTCCGAATTCATCTCAATATTTTCTGTTACAAACTCCGATCAAATCTGCTCGGGTTTTTTACACATATTTATTATTCAATTTTCCCGAAAATTCGCTTTGCTGTAAAAAATCTGATTTTCACAGATTTTTTCATCTGATTTTTTCGGAATTTTCACCTGAAAACTCAGAAAACTTCAGGGTGTTGCACAAAATCCAGCGCACATCGATTGGGACTTCTTCCATTGACTTATATGCAACCTCGACAGGTCTGAAATGCTTGATTTTCAGACTTTTCCATCCTCGGGGTTTAATAAATTCTGAAAAATTTCTCCCGTTTCGTTTTGCCGAATTTCGAAAAATTAGTGAAACTCAAAAATTGACACCCGCGTTTGCACGTGCCCTCACAAAAGTCACTAGTGTCAATCTTGACGCCGGTGTGAAAGTCAATGGGCGTCTGAATAATGTTGACGCATGATGATTTTGACGTCGTGAGTGACCAAATTTATTCGCCAGCGTCGAAATGCGGAACTTCGCTGGGAATTTGCGTCAGCTGAATTTATTCGCCCATCACTACTTATGGCCAATTCAATCAAATCACCCCACGTTATACATGTAATACAGGAAAATGCCCAGGGTTGTCACCAAAACGTTTTTCTTTATGCTGGCTCAAACACAACAGAATCCTCGAATAGCTGAATAAATTAACAGGAAAGCACAAAACAATAGGTCTCATTGGTTACCAGGCAGTGACCAATCAGAGACTTGAGGGGGGGCACATGGGTCATATCTGTTGCTTTTGAATCTGAGCTGAATGCTGAGGATCAATTACAAACTCACTGAACTGTTATGTCCCATGTGGCCCCCCTTCAAGTCACTGACTAACTCAGAGTTAGAGAGCTGAAAAGCAGGAAGTAGTGTTCTGGCTATTATGTTAGACATCCAGTCACTCCAGCCTTTATACATTACATTTTTGGCTAACTAACTATATTAGATCTTTTTTTTTTGCACAGCCTATCTATTTACATAGTTTTTATTTTCACACTGAACTGTTCATTTTAGTTAAATTTAAATTAGTAATTGAACTGCTTATTCTAAGTAACTTTCCAAATGGTCATCATTTCTTCTTTTTTATTAGTTTTTAAATGAATTGCCGTCTTCTGACTCTTTCCAACTTTCAAATGGGGGTCACTGACCCCATCTAAAAAAACATATTCTCTGTAAGGCTACAAATGTATTGTTATTGTTCCTTTTTATTGCTCACCTTTCTATTCAGGCCTCTCCTATTCATATTCCAGTCTCTTATTCAAATCAGTGCATGGTTGCTAGGGGAATTTTGACCCCAGTAGTAAAGAGCGAATCTGTCCCATTTTGCTTCACCGGAAAATTTGCGAAATGCCGAAAAATTCTCTAAATGCTGAAAAATTTGCGAAACGCATTGCAATCAATGGGTGTCAAAATAATTTTGATGCCAGACAATTTTGTCGCGAGCAACAATTTTTATACACGCGACTATTTTGTCCAGATGCAGGAGCGATATTCTGAGACAATTTGCAATTGGGTTTTCATTTTTATATTATTTGTATTTTTTGGGTTATTTCGCTTTTTATTCAGCAGCTCTCCAGTTTGCAGTGTCAGCAATCTGGTTGCTAAGGTCCAAATTACCCTAGCAACCATGCAATGATTTGAATGAGAATATGAAATATTAATAGGGGAGGATCGGAACAGAAAGATGAGTAATAAAAAGTAGCAATAACAATACATTTGTAGCTCAACAGAACATTTGTTTTTAGATGGGGTCAGTGACCCCCTTTTGAAAGCAAGAAAGAGTCAGGAGCAGAAGGCAAATAATTCATAAACTATAAAAAATAAATAATGAAGACCAATTGAAAAGTTGCTTAGAATTGGCCATAACATACTAAAAGTTAACCTGAAGGTCAAACACCCCTTTAAAGTTAATGGGTGTCCAAATAAATTTTGTCATAGCAAATTTTGCGCCGCAGTTTCGCAAAAAGATTTGCATGTTTTTTTTTGCCGAAATTCGACGCGAATCCATGCCTGCCGAAAAAAATCGCACGTCACTAGAGCCAAGCAACCAGACTGCTGGAATTTCAAACTGGAGAGCTGCTGAATAAAAAGCTAAACAACTCAAAAAAACACAAATAATAAAAAAATTAAAACCAACTGCAAATTGTCTCAGAATATTGCTCTCTACATCATACTAATAGTTAATTTAAAGGTGAACAACCGCTTTAACAGAAAACCAAAACCAGAAAGCGCAACATGCCCTTGTGTGGGGATTATTTTTCAGCCCTGCAGCATGTGGATTAAAGGGATGAACCTGAGCAGCAAATCTGTCAGCAGTTGTCCCAGTTTTAATCCTGACTCATTTACTTAGCGGTGTGTGGGGGGGGCGGCACATTGATTGACATTCACACAATTCAGTTGGATACTGACAGATTTAAACATAAGTGTCCAGCTTTAACCGCCATTACTAGTCAGCCAGGTTGACTAATATTTCTCTTAAAGTGCTGGCACACTTATGACTTTAAGGGGGTTATTTATTAAAGTCCGAATGCAAAAAACTTGAAAAGTTTGAATTTTTTAACTATTAAATCCTAATTTTTAGTGGGGAAAAAAACCTTGAATTTTTCAGGATTTAACCCTGGAGTCTGCAAACTGTCAGAATCTGAAATTCTGTCATTTCAGACCTGCCTGAGATGATATATGCAGTGTTGGACTGGCCCTGCGGAACACAGGGAAAAAACCCGGTGGGCCCCAACCCTCATGAGCCCCCGCCGGGCCAGACCCTCTCCAGATTTTTGGATTTGGCAAAAAAAAAAAAAATTTCCGGTGCGGCAGAATGCAGAGCCACCTGCGCATGGGCAATGAGTGATGCCGAGCACTGTCATTGCTCATGAGTGCCGAACGCCACCGCTGTGCATGCGCAACAAGTCGGCACATCACAGTTGGCGACCCTGTATAAGTCAATTGGGGAGGCACTTATCCTGTTTGGAAGTTTCTGTGGTCAGCGCTGGAATTAGCTTTTTTCGGGCTTCTCAGGAAAAAGCCCAAAAAAATTGTTAAATTCGAGAAAAAAATCAGAAAAAACTTATGATTTGGGTTTTTGCTCAGTTTTATAAAGATTTTCCCCAATAAGATTAAATCGAGCTTTTTTTTTAAACTAAATAAGGTCATATCATTCTAGTTTGGTCTGACTTTTTTTTAATAAAATAATCAAAAAAATTCAGATTTTGATAATCAACTCCCTAAATCAGCTGTTGCTTTCATTCATTGGTGGAGCTATGGCTCATGGCAAAGCTTACAGCCCTTTCTTGCTGTGAATTCCATTCCATTGGTATAAATGGGAGGTGACACACGTCTCCCGGCACAGGCAGTGATTTCCTGGAAACATGTCAGTATAGGGATTCAGATGATAATTGCCCTATAGAAAGAAGTCTGGTGTTTTTACAGATTCTGTTCAGCAATCCATAAATACTGGGGGGAAAAAGCTCCAGCTCCAGCTATTACATGCTTAATTCTGTTTGAATTAGAAGGCAAAAAAGGGAACATGTGAAGAGAACCTTCAGTATGTGAAATTGAACCTTCAGTATCAATTTGCTGCCTACTGTTAGCTAACGGAATACTATAGATCAGGCGATTCACTCACGTTTTCCTGTGCTGTAAAATATTTAGTTAAACCACTCTTTTATTAAGTTACATATACATATTCAGAAGAGCTTTCTCATCTGACTTCATGCTAAGTTGGACTTCCCTGTGCAAACAAAACTTCTAATATTATATAATATATAATAATTTACAGTAGGGGGTGCATTATCCATTATAATACATGAGTGATACTCAGAGTTCCCTGTATAACTCAGTCTGCAGCCTTGTGCCTTTATATGGTCACAGAACAACCCCTCAGTGACTTCTAATATCCTTATCATTTACAGTAGGGGGTACATTATCCCTTATAATACATGAGTGATACTCAGAGTTCCCTGTATAACTCAGTCTGCAGCCTTGTGCCTTTATATGGTCACAGAACAACCCCTCAGTGACTTCTAATATCCTTATCATTTACAGTAGGGGGTACATTATCCCTTATAATACATGAGTGATACTCAGAGTTCCCTGTATAACTCAGCCTGCAGCCTTGTGCCTTTATATGGTCACAGAACAACCCCTCAGTGACTTCTAATATCCTTATCATTTACAGTAGGGGGTACATTATCCCTTATAATACATGAGTGATACTCAGAGTTCCCTGTATAACTCAGCCTGCAGCCTTGTGAATTTATATGGTCACAGAACAACCCCTCAGTGACTTCTAATCTCCTTATCATTTACAGTAGGGGGTACATTATCCCTTATAATACATGAGTGATACTCAGAGTTCTCTGTATAACTCAGCCTGCAGCCTTGTGCCTTTATATGGGCACAGAACAACCCCTCAGTGACTTCTAATATCCTTATCATTTACAGTAGGGGGTACATTATCCCGTATAATACATGAGTGATATTCAGAGTTCCCTGTATTACTCAGCCTGCAGCCTTGTGAATTTATATGGTCACAGAACAACCTCTCAGTGACTTCTAATATCCTTATCATTTACAGTAGGGGGTACATTATCCCTTATAATACATGAGTGATACTTAGAGTTCCCTGTATAACTCAGCCTGCAGCCTTGTGCCTTTATATGGTCACAGAACAACCCCTCAGTGATTTCTTATATCCTTATCATTTACAGTAGGGGGTGCATTATCCATTATAATACATGAGCTATTTTTTGTGTACTTCGACTAGGGAATAGTCCAAATTCGATTTGAATTTGAAAAAAATATCAACATTTATCATGTACTGTCTCTTTAAAACTTTGACTTCAACCATTCACCATCTAAAACCTGATGAATTGCTGTGACCTCCTAGAACTTATTTGGCATCAAAAAATCAAAGGTTTTTTTGCGAAAACTTTGAATCGAATTTGATCACATGCGCTATTAATTTGATTTGAATTTGGCCGAATACGGACATATTCGATTGAAAACGGACCTATTCGGCTAAAAAAAACTTGCCCCTCAGAGTTCCCTGTATAACTCAGCCTGCAGCCTTGTGCCTTTATATGGTCACAGAACAACCCCTCAGTGACTTGTAATATCCTTATCATTTACAGCAGGGGGCACATTATCCCTTATAATACATGAGTGATACTCAGAGTTCCCTGTATAACTCAGCCTGCAGCCTTGTGCCTTTATATGGTCACAGAACAACCCCTCAGTGACTTGTAATATCCTTATTATTTACAGTAGGGGGTACATTATCCCTTATAATACATGAGTGATACTCAGAGTTCCCTGTATAACTCAGCCTGCAGCCTTGTGCCTTTATATGGTCACAGAACAACCCCTCAGTGACTTCTAATATCCTTATCATTTACAGTAGGGGGTACATTATCCCTTATAATACATGAGTGATACTCAGAGTTCCCTGTATAACTCAGCCTGCAGCCTTGTGCATTTATATGGTCACAGAACAACCCCTCAATGACTTCTAATATCCTTATCATTTACAGTAGGGGGTACATTATCCCTTATAATACATGAGTGATACTCAGAGTTCCCTGTATAACTCAGCCTGCAGCCTTGTGCCTTTATATGGTCACAGAACAACCCCTCAGTGACTTCTAATATCCTTATCATTTACAGTAGGGGGTACATTATCCCTTATAATACACGAGTGATACTCAGAGTTCCCTGTATAACTCAGCCTGCAGCCTTGTGCCTTTATATGGTCACAGAACAACCCCTCAGTGACTTCTAATATCCTTATCATTTACAGTAGGGGGTACATTATACCTTATAATACATGAGTGATACCCAGAGTTCCCTGATCACTGCATTAATCCACACACATACCAGTAAGATAACTGCAGAAAATTGATTTGGTACATTATATTATCCCCGCACATGCCAATAGGCACTGCATTAACCCTGTAGATGCTATTAATATCAGGAATGAATTGAGTGCATAGCTTGAGGACACTTGCACAAACATATCTTTCACCTCTCCCAAACTCTCTGCTGTTTCTCTCTCCCACAGTGCAATACATATACTTGTGGAGCTCTCTAGAGAAGTCCCGCAGCAAAGAGACAAGTTTGGGGTGTGGGCTCCAGAAAGTGGGACCCTCTATAACTTGGGGCCTAAAGCAACTGGTTTAGTCTTCTTGCCCTTAAGCCAGATGTGCCCTGAGAAAGAATCACTCGTTACATATAAAACGTTTGATTGCACAGGAAGAGAAGTGCTTGGGGGAAGTTACACCATCTGTAGCACCAACATTGTCGATGGGCAGAGACTGAGAGAGAACTTGGTTGAGACAAAGCGATAACAGTAAGTGAACATGTGAAATAAATAAAGGGGTGGTTCACCTTCAGGCTAACTTTTAGGGGCACATTTATTAAAGCGGACCTGTCACCCAAAGAAATTATTCAACTCTTATTTTATCACATTAGTCAAGCAAAATTAACTTTAATTACACTATATAAATTATTTGACTCTTGTTTCCTTCAGTCTGGGAATTCATAATTATAACAAGCAGGCAGCAGCCATTTTGTGGACACTGTTATTAAGACAAGTCTTGTATCATCTCAGAATCTTGTTTGTGCACCAGAATGGGGGACCTGATGTCCATCCCCATGTCCTGGCTACACAATTAAATGGTAAAGAGAACGGGGGAATGTGGGGAGAGCTGTGACATCTAGGAAGTGCTGAATAGAAAGTGAAAGTAATTGTCTGCCCCGCCTCTATGCCATTGGCATAGAGGAGGGGCAGACAATATTTGATTGACAGCTGAGATTTTTAAATAAGCTTACAGCAGCTATGAATGCTTTAATAAGAAATAGAAATTGGATTTCATGTTTAATTTGAAAAGGACTTTTATTATACAGATTTTTGTGTCTGGATGACAGGTCCACTTTAAGCTCGAGTGAAGGGCTAGAATGAAAAAAACTTTCGAATTTCGAAGGTTTTTTTTGGCTACTTCGACCATCGAATTGGCTACTTCGACCTTCGACTACGACTTTGAATCGAACGTTTGGAACTAAAAATCGTTCAACTATTCGACCATTCCATAGTGGAAGTACTGTCTCTTTAAAAAAAACTTCGACCACCTAAAACCTACCGAGGTGCAATGTTAGCCTATGACCTTCCCCATAGGCTTTCCTAGCAATTTCTGATCGAAGGAAAATTGTTCGATCGATGGATTAAAATCCTTCGATCGTTCGATCGAACGAATTGCGGTAAATCCTTCGACTTCGATATTCGAACTCGAAGGATTTAACTTCGATGGTCGAATATCAAGGGTTAATTAACCCTTGATATTCGACCCATAGGAAATGTGCCCCTTAATATACTATAGATTGTCCAATTTATAGCAACTTTTCATTTGGTCTTTCTTTCTTTCTTTTTTTTTATAGCTTTTGGATTATTT
The DNA here is from genome assembly GCF_017654675.1 of Xenopus laevis. Lineage (NCBI taxonomy): Eukaryota > Metazoa > Chordata > Amphibia > Anura > Pipidae > Xenopus > Xenopus laevis. Next base: position 175,652,144 of record NC_054373.1, read on the forward strand.
GCCTTTCTCTTGTCTTGAGCCAACTTCAAGCGATTTTGGGAGACTGACGCGACACATGGGTTTACAGGCTATTTGTCGCCCGCAGAAGCAAAGATTTACTGCCCATATATTAGTCCCAGAACTGTTTTTGTAATAAACTTGGAGACATGAGCAATAAAGTCTAATTGGTTTTCATTTTTTATTATTTGTGGCTTTTCAGTTATTTAGCTTTTTATTCGGCAACCTGGTTGCTAGGGTCCAAATTACCCTAGCAACCATGCACTGATTTGAATAAGAGACTGGAATATGAATAGGAGAGGCCTGGTTAGAAAATAATAAAAAGCAGCAATAACAATACATTTGTAGCCTTACAGAGCATTTGTTTTTTTAGATGGGGTCAGTGACCCCCCATTTGAAAGATAAAAAAGGCAGAAGAAGAAGGCAAATAAAAAAATCTAAAAATAAATAATGAAGACCAATTGAAAAGTTGCTTAGAATTGGCCATTCTATAAAATACCAATAGTTACCCCCAGGTTTAAAACACTAGCATTACACATAAGCCATTCACTATATATGATATGTGAACACAAACATTAGACTTTTGTCCTAATAGTCATCATTACAAGTGATTGTACTACTGACTGGTAGGTTTGGAGACTGTAAATAAATTACATTAGGAGCTGTGACCATTATGATAATTCCAATAGTGGAGAACCCAAGGACCAGGGCAGCACCATTTTGGGGGCGGCCCTCGGGGTGCCTATTTTTTTTTCTTTTTAAACCCTCCCCACCATCCGCCACCGATTTCCGTAAGAGTCAAACGACAAAGGCAAATAATTAAAAAAACTATAGAAATGAAATAACGGAAGACCAATTGAAAAGTTGCTTAGAATGAGACATTCTACAAAATACTAAAAGTTAACTTAAAGGTGAACCACCCCTTTAAATTAACGTTTAGTATGATGTAGAGAGTGATATTCTGAGACAATTTGCAATTGGTTTTCATTTTTTTGTTATTTGGGGTTTTTGAGTTATTTAGCTTTTTATTCAGCAGCTCTCCAGTTTGTCATTTCATCTTAGAACTTTCATCCTTCTAAAAACAATGAATTTGCTGTGATCTGAAGGGCATCTTTAGCGTGGCTGTTATTATCGTTTGTGGAGTGTTATTTGGCCTTTAAAATTCATAAATGAAGTGCAGCGTGCTCATGTTAAAGGACCAGGAACATCAAAAAAAATTTTAAAAAAAATTGTTAGTATACCACGAAAAAAACCCCCCACCAAGACTAATTAAACTTAAAAATGTTGATGTTACTGGTCCTTTAAAATGAGCACGCTGCACTTCATTTATGAATTTTAAAGGCCAAACGATAATAACAGCCCTGCTAAAGATGCCCTTCAGATCACAGCAAATTCATTGTTTTTAGAAGGATGAAAGTTCTAAACTGAAATTGCAAACTGGAGAGCTGCTGAATAAAAAGCTAAATAACTGAAAAAACGCAAATAATAAAAAATGAAAACCAATTACAAATGGTCTCAGAATATCCCTCTCTACATCATACTAAAAGTTAATTTAAAGGGGTAGTTCACCTTTAAGTTAACTTTTAGTAGGTTATAGAATGGCGCTATCTAAGCAACTTTTCAATTGGTCTTCATTATTTAATTTCTATAGTTTTTTAATTATTTGTCTTTTTCTTCTGACGCTTTGCAGCTTTCAAATGGGGGTAACTGACTCCATCTTAAAAACAAATGCTCTGTAAGGCTACAAATGTACTGTTATTGCTGCTTTTTATTACTCACCTTTCTATTCAGGCCTCTCCTATTCATATTCCAGTCTCTTATTCAAATCAGTGCATGGTTGCTAGGGGAATTTGGATCCTAGCAACCAGATGACTGAAATTACAAAATGGAGAGCTGCTGAATAAAAAGTTAAATAACTCAAAAACCACAAATAATAAAAAATGAAATCCAATAGCAAATTGTCTCAGAATATCCATCGCTACGTCATACTAAAAGGTAACTTAAAGGTGAACAATCCCTTTAACTGTGGCAGCCATAAAGTATAAAGCTCCCTTGTATAAAGAGATTATCCAGTACAAAATGAATGATAGGGGCAATCGTGACGTTGTAGAAGTGGGAGGAGCGAGGCAGAGAGGATATACATTCAGGGACAGGGATCTCCTCTCACAGCGCCTACGCTACGAGAGGGAGAGGGTGGTGGGCGTGTCATGTGTGAGATCCTGCTTCTCATTGGAGGGTTTCTCAGCAGCTGTAGTTGTTTAGGGGCGTGGAAGATGTGTCGCTCGTCGGGCTCCTGCGTGCGAGAAAGAGGATGATGTGGCGGTGCTTCCGGCTTGGGCATTCGGGCTGTGACCATGGACGCGACGGAGCTCGGTGTGTCTGGGGAGGGAGAGGAGATAGGTAGGAACCGTGCGTGGGCCACGCTGAGGGGAGAAGTGCGGGCGGCTTGGCCTAGTGGGAAGAGCCAGTGGCTAGAGAGTAGCGGAGCTCTATGCGCCTGTGCTGACTCTATGGTAACATCTCCCCTCTGTGTTATCTCCTATTAACTCCGCCCCTGTCACTAGTCTGTGCATTCTCTTCATCTGTGTTTTCTCTTCTACATCCTCCTCCCCTTTCACTCTGGGGCTGGCTTACCCCTCGCTCTCCAGCTCAACAAGGGCTTCTGGGAGTTGTATGACAGCTGCCACTATGCAGGAAATGACTTCATGTAGGGGGGGGGGGTATCCTCAAGTCTAAAGCTTCCTGGTACTACCCGTGTCATTAAAAGCTAGCTCCAGTTTTATAGGGCACACAGGGCTATTCCCCCAGCCAACCAGCAGAGTCAGAGTCAGTACCAGCAGTGCACAGCTCCCTTCTCCTGCTTCAATGGGGGATGGAGGAATTGATAAGAGAGACAGAGCAGTGCCAGTGAGAGGATGAGGCACTAGAGAAGGAATTCTTGGAAGCCATTGAGTGAACAAACACCATGTTGCCTTTTCACTTGCCTTTCTGGGGGAGAGGGGGTGGATGAAGAAAGAAGGAGGTTTATATGTTTAGGACAGAGACACACGCTCAGATTTGGGGAGATTAGTCGCCCGAAGAAGAGGAGATGTTTTGCCGGGTGACTAATCTCCCCCAACTGCCTTCCCGCCGGCTACAATGTAAATCGCCGACAGGATGGCACATGGAGAGCTGCCTCACGAGAAAACTTCGGGCGACTTCGGAAAACGAAGAGCTCCAAGTGCCATCAGGCCGGCGATTTACATTCTAGCTGGCGGGAAGGCAGTTGGGGGAGATTAGTCTCCCGAAGAAGAGGAGATTTGTCGCCGGGTGACTAATCTCTCTGAATCTGAGCCTGTGTCTCTGCCTTTAGGGATTAGGGAAGGAAACTTGTCCAGCCACTGTACTACCAATGAGCACTGGATAGTGAAATTAACATTAATCCCAATTGGGAATGTTACTATTTATTAGGGATGCACCAAATCCAGGATTCGGTTCAGGATGGCCAGGATTCGGCCTTTTTCAGCTGGATTCGGCCGAATCCTTCTGCCCAGCCGAACTGAGTTTGCAAATTAGGGGCGGGGAGGGAAATCACGTGACTTTTTGTCACAAAACAAGGAAGAAAAACATGTTTTCCCCTTTCCACCCCTAATTAGCATATTATAATTAGGATTCGGATTCAGATCTGTATTCGTCCGAATCTTTCACAAAGTATTCAGGGGTTCGGCCGAATCCAAAATAGTGGATTCGGTGCATCCCTACTATTTATAATTAAAGCATATTTTATAATAGTACTAAATAGCTCATTTTGATGTTAAAGGGGTTGGTCACCCTTGAGTTAACTTTTAGTTTGATGTAAAGAGGGATATTCTGAGACAATTTCCAATTGGTTTTCATTTTTTATTATTTGTGGTTTTTGAGTTAATTAGATTTTTATTCAGCAGCTCTCCAGTTTGCAGTTTCAGCCATCTGGTTGCTAGGATCCAAATTGACCTAGCAACCATGCAGTGATTTGAATAAGGGACTGGAATATGAATAGCAGAGTTTGAATATAAATACGAGTAGCAATAACAATACATGTGTAGCCTTACAAAGGATTTGTTTTTTAGATGGGGTCAGTGACCCCCCCATTTAAGAGCAGGACAGAGTCAGAAGAAGGCAAATAATTCACAAACTATAAGAGACAATTTGCAATTGGTTTTCATTTTTTATTATTTGTGGTATTTAAGTTATTTAGCTTTTTATTCAGCAGCTCTCCAGTTTCCAATATCAGCAGTCTGGTTGCTAGTGTCCGAATGACCCTAGCAACCATGCATTGATTTGAATAAGAGACTGGAATATGAATAGGAGAGACGTGAATAGAAAGATGAGTAATAAAAAGTAATATTCACAATACATTTGTAGCCTTAAAGAGCATTTGTTTTTTTAGATGGGGTCAGCGATCCCCCCCATCCCATTTAAAAGCAGGAAAGAGTCTGAAGAAAAAGGCAAATGATTCACAAACTATAAGGAATAAATAATGAAGACCAATTGAAAAGTTGATTAGAATTGGCCAGTCTATAACATAATACAAGTTAATTTTAAGTTGAGCCACCCCTTTAAAGGAATAGTTCAGTGTGAAACTAAAAACTGTGTAAATAGATAGGCTGTGCAAAATAAAAAATGTTTCTAATATAGTTAGTTAGCCAAATATGTAATGTATAAAGGCTGGAGTGAACAGATGTCTAATAAAACAGCCAGAATCCAACTTCCTGCTTTTCAGCTCTATAACTCTGAGTTAGTCAGCGACTTGAAGGGGGGCCACATGGGACATTTCTGTTCAGTGAGTTTGTAATTGATCCTCCGCATTCAGCTCAGATTCAAAAGCAACAGATATGACCCTTGTGGCCCCCCCTCAAGTCTCTGATTGGTTACTGCCTGGTAACCAGGGTAACCAGTCAGTTTAAACCAAGAGAGCTGAAAAGCAGGAAGTAGTGTTGTAGCTATTATATTACACATCCAGTCACTCCAGCCTTTATACATTACATTTTTGGCTAACTAACTATATTAGAAACATTTTTTATTTTGCACAGCCTATCTATTTACACAGTTTTTATTTTTACACTGAAAAATTCCTTTAAAGTCCATTTAAAGTGGTCATTTAAATGTCACAGCCCAGTGCTCCCACACCAGAATGTGTTCACGTTTTATCATCGCTTACTGATGTGACTTGTGCCGTTGCAGTTGGTGCTGTTGAAACTACCACAGAGCTTTAACTCTCGACATCCAAAATTAGCCTTTAGGCTCTTTAATGAAGTATGCTGTATTTATAATAGCGATACAGTTATTAAATATATATTTTTCATCATTAGTACTACATTATAATCTGTTTTCTTTCCTATCTCCTCTGCTCAGTTCTTTGTTGAATTTTAACCCTTACCCTGCCAAGCACCTAGCTACTATGTACTTGCAGGAAAAGGCTGTAAAAGCCAAGCCCGTGATACAGGTATGGGATCCATTATCTGTAAACCCGTTATCCATAAATCTCCAAATTACGGAAAGGCCGTCTCCCTTAGACTCCATTATAATCAAATAATCCACATCTTTTAAAACGATTTCCTTTTTCTCTGTTATAATAAAACAGTAACTTGTAGTTGATCCCAACTAAGATATAATTAATCCTTATTGGAAGCAAAACCAGCCTATTGGGGTTATTTAATGTTTACATGATTTTCTAGTAGACGGGGAGGCACATTTATCAAGGGTCGAGTTTGGAATTCATGTGAGTTTTTTTTTTAAAACTCCCATGAACTCGAAATTCGATTTGAATCAACATTGATTAACAAAAGCAAATATTTAAAACTAGGTTGAATAGAATCGACCTGAAAACTCGAATTTAATTTGAATTGAAATGAGTCTTGATTCAAGTTTTTTTCTCCAAAAAAAAAAAAACCCCTTGAATGTCAGGAAGGCTGCAAACAACTCAAAACCGATCCCTGGACGTCTCCCATTGACTTAAATAGCAATGCAGCAGGTTTTAGGTGGCGAATAGCCGAATTTGAGTTCTTAAAGGGCCAGAGTGTGATACATCTCGAAAATCGAATTGGAATTTTTTTAAAAACCTCGAATCGAATTTGAATAACTCCCTAGTCAAACTTGACAGTTTTGGCAAGAAAAAAATCTCGTAAATTAGAATTTTCTGTTCGACCCTTTATAAATCTGTCCATTAAGGTATGAAGATCCTAATTATGGAAAGATCCATTTTACGGAAAATCCCAGGTCCTGATCATTCTGAATAACAGGTCCTATACCAGTACCTACATGATTCTCAGTGAAAGTTTTCTCTTTGCACTAGCAGATTTGCCTCCGGTACATAAAGGCTGAGGGGCTCCCAACCCTTTGCAGCAACAACCGGACATCAGTCCTGCGACATAATCATCGCAATTCTCACCCCCAAAACAGAAGACACAACAGAACCACGTGTCTGTTTGGGATGCCCCTTGCAGCCCCCTGTGCCCACCCACTTACTTGTGTGATATTATTGCAGTTTCATACTTTCATGATTGATTGTTACCTTTTTTTTATTAGCGTTGCAGTTTGATAGTTTGGAGTAAAAAGTACATTTTGCCAATTTTGTATTTGTTAGAATCCAAAATTTATATAATAGGTATGGGATCCGTTATCTGGAAACCCAATATCCAGAAAGCACTGACTTACGGAAAGGCCATCTCTTATAGACTCCATTATAATATAATAATCCAAATTTTTAAAAATGATTTCCTTTTTCTCTGATATAATTAATCCTTATTGGAGGCAAAACCAGCCTATTGGGTTTATTTAATGTTTACATGATGTTTTAGTTGAGAAAGTATGAAAATCTAGATTATGGAAAGATCCATTATCCCGAAACCCCCTGTTCCCTAGCATTCTGGATAACAGATCTTATACCTGTTTATGGTTTTTTAGGTGTCTTTGTACCTATAATACGCAGTCAGGGGACTTTGTTTGCAGACATTGAATTGGCAGCCTCGAAAATTAATATTAGGGTCCCTCCGTGCCACGTTCTCTGGTAAATCTATGCATATTGGGCATAACTGTTTAGAAGACCCCAGTTCATAGTTCATATTGAGGATGTTTAATCTTTGGTTTGTAAGAAATTGTGCGAAATAAATGTGGCACATTGCAGTATTTTTAGTCTACTTTTAGAAAAGTCATAAAACCGGCTGCCTTTAGCAAAGCTTTGTGGTGAGGTATATTCGTGTAGAAAGACATTTTTGTACTCATTTTGGATTCCAGAATGTGTACTTTGCCAAAATATATGGTTTTCAGGTTTTTTTAGCAGTCTTTCCACACATAGGGGTTATTTATAATGGTCAAGGTTTGTGATTTTTTTTTTTTTTATACCTCGAATGTATAACTCGAAGGTTTTCTGATTTATGAAATAACTTGAATGGGAAAAACTCAAACCCGTGAATTGAGGGTGAAACACCTGAAATGCTAATAGAGCTAATGGAGTTTATTGCTCAAATAAATCGAGTTTTCGAGTGAAACCCACTGAAAACCCCCCAGAACATTACGAAGGCTAGTAACATCAAATGGTTCAAGAGAACTCCATTGACTCCTACATTACCTTGACAGGTTTTAGATGGTGTATTTTCAGATTCTAGCTATTTCCAGGGTCAGGGATATAATAAATCTAAAATAAAAAACCTAAAAAAATGTGTTTCTTTTTAAAATGAACATTCGAGTTTTGACTGAAAAATACCCTTGAATTTTTTAGGGTAAAATACAACTCGACCTTTAATAAATAACCCCAGTAATATGCAGATAGTGGCTTTTGATCACAGAGCACGGTTTTTTTTTTTTGATTTTTCGCTCAAAAACTCCGAAAACTTCGGGGTATTGCACGAAACCCAGTGCACATCAAAAAAATCATTGGGTCTTCTCCCAGTGACTTATATGCAACGTCGACAGGTCTGAGATGCCGGATTTTCAGATTCTGACTTTTCCCATCCTCAGGGTTTAATAAATTTGTGTTTTTTTTTAAAAGTCTGATTTTATAGAAAAAAAAAATCACACATTTTTCGTGATTTTTGCATTCGGACTTTAGTAAATAACCCCCTAAGAGTTCAAATGCCACTTGGCTGGCTTTTATTTGGCACAAAACAGTGATTTAGTACACTTGCTTCAAGTGAATAGCAGTCCCACTATAACACCCTCATTGGTGTTCACACAACCACGTTTCTCCAACACTCAGGTGTGGACGTACCCAACTCCCAGAATCCTCTCTGGGACTCACTCTAGACACTCTTGTCTCCCAGGATGGGTTTCTCTCTTCCTCTCTCCAGACCTTTTGGAGCTCTCTCCAACTCTTTAAAGGAGAATTCAACCCGTAACAAAAAAAATCCTACCCCCCTACCTACGTAGACCCCCTTCCCCCCCAGCCTCGGGCAAATGCCCTTAACTTTTTACTTACCCCTCGGTACAGATTCAGGGATCGCAGTTCACCACAGATATCTTCTGAGTCTTCACTTCTTCTTCTGGTGCTTCGGTAATTGCCGTCCATTTCGACGCATGCTTCAACTGCGCATGCGCTGCTTCACCGGTCTCCATCTCAGATTACCAAAGACCTGGAAGATGGCTGCCGTGAACTGCGATCCCTGAATCTGCACTGAGGGGTAAGTAAAAAGTCAGGGGCATTTGCCCGGGGGGCAGCTAGGCTGGGGGGGGAGGGAGGGGGTCCATGTAGGGTATGGGGGTAGGGGTTTGTTTTAGTTACAGGTTGAATTCCTCTTTAATTCAGGGGGCATCACACTCTCTTTCCCAGCTACACACATCTCCTTCCTCCACTGAAGGAGGTTCTCATGGCCCTCACCCTCCTCCACTTCCATTGGAAAGCATTGAGGTGTAGCTCACACCTCCTTTTAAAGGAACTGTTTAGTATAAAAATAAAAACAGGGTAAATAGATGGACTGTGCAAAATAAATAATGTTTCTAATATAGTTAGTTAGCCAAAAATGTAATGTATAAAGGCTGGTGTGACTGGATGTCTAACATAATAGCCAGAACACTACTTCCTGCTTTGCAGCTCTCTTGCTTTCCACTGATTGGTTACCAGGCAGTAACCAATCAGAGACGTGAAGGTGGGCACATGGGACATAACTGTTGCTTTTGAATCTGAGCTGAATGCTGAGGATCAATTGCAAACTCACTGAACAGTTATGTCCCATGTGCCCCCCCCCCTTATAGTCACTGACTAACTCAGAGTTAGAGAGCTGAAAAGCAGGAAGTAGTGTTCTGGCTATTATGTTACACATCCAGTCACTCCAGCCTTTATACATTACATTTGTGGCTAACTAACTATATTAGATACATTTTTTTAAATTTATTTATCCAGTTTTTATTTTCACACTGAACTGTTCCTTTAAAGGGGTTGTTCACCTTCCAAACACTTTTTTCAGTTTGCAGATTGTTCCCCAGAAATAAAGACTCTTTTCAATCACTTTCCATTGTTTATTTTTTTACTGTTTTTCCAAAATCTAAGTATAAAGTTGAATGTCCATGTCTCTGGTGTTTCAGTCTGACAGTCCAGTAAATTAGGAGCAGATTCTGAACTGTTACAATTTTGCAACATTTAGTTGATACATTTCTCAGCAGCATCTCTGGAGTATTAGTAACTATTGTATCAAGTCTAACAGCTGCCTGTAATGAAACCCAGGGATTCTGCTCAGCAGGGACAAAGATAAGAAATGTATCAACTAAATGTATCAATTTAGAACAGTTTACAGGGTCGGTGACCCCCCCCCCCCAGAGCTTCTTTAGAAGGTGAAAAATGACACTTCAATATTAGAAAACCTGTGACACATAGAAAATAGAAAGTAATTGGAAAAAGTCTTTATTTCTGGTGATCTATCTGAAAACAACTAGTTGTTTGAAAGTGAACACCCTTTAACTACAACTTAATTAGCGAACTACCTCTACGTAGGCACCTGCAAAACCCTTACTGGAGCTAAGAATGGAAGCCCACCCTCCTCTCCTCCATTCACTCCAGGGACCCAGTATCCTGCTTTTCCTAAGCTGCTATACAAATACAGCCATGCTTGCTGCAACAACACACACTTTCTATGGAGCCTTATTTTCACCAGTCTAACACTGGTGAAATATACACAATATTTTACACATGTATATCTATGGGTTAATTTTGTGTATGATTGTGATACTGTGCCCCAAGTACCCGCAGGATTAGAATCGCACAGCTGGCTATATAACTGTACTTTTTCCATGATGCCCTTGTCATTACTTACTTTGTATATCGGCTGTTGTGTGCCGGAACTGCATTACATTGTGTTCTTGTTGTTGACACAAAAGCTTCCCCATGAAGGTGCAGTAGTACTGGGCTGAGTGTACACATTACACAAGTGCTGAAATAATCAATGTACACAACTGCCACAGTGGCACCTGCATTGTCCTCGTTCCTCTTCATAATCTACTGAACAACCACCCATCTGATTATTGTGTGAGTGCAGCTTTACTTCAGCAGCGGCACCCACTGACAGTGAAGAACCCATATATTCTGCCAGAGGGAACCAGAAGGGTAACCCTTACACTAAGGAGTGTCGCTAACTTTCTCTTCTCTCTCAATTACTTCTGTAAGTTTCCTAGCGTGACAGCAGCTCATTTCTCCTCTTCTTCAGCTCTGTGCTCTTCACTACGGTGTTGCATGTTTGAATCTGTGCACAGTTATGGGACCTGTTATCCAGAATGCTCGGGACCTGGGGTTTTTCAGATAAGGAATCTTTCTGTAGTTTGGGTTTTAAGTTAATATCATGTAGTGATATCAACTCAAACATTGCCTTAGCCTATTTGGATAAAATACAGTCTATGGGAGATGGTCTTTCTGTAATTTGGAGCTTTCTTGATAATGGATCCCATTTACAGTTACGGGACCTGTTATCCAGAATGCTCGGGTCTGGGGTTTTCCAGATAAGGGATCTTTCAGTAATTTGGACCTTCATACCTAAAATCTACTAGAAAATCATGTAAACATTAAATAAATCCAATAGGCTGGTTTTGCTTCCAATAAGGATTAATTATATCTTAGTTGGGATCAAGTACAGGTATGGGACAGGTATGGACCTGTTATCCAGAATGCTCGGGACCTGGGGTTTTCCAGATAAGGAATCTTTCCGTAATTTGGATTTTAAGTTCATATCAAACAGTGATAACTCAAACATTGCCTTAGCCTCTGATTTATTATGTTATATTATTGTCTCTAATTACTTGGATTATTTGGATAAAATGGAGTCTATGGGAGACGGTCTTTATGTAATTTGGAGCTTTCTGGATAATGGATCCCATATAAGGTACAGGACCTGTTATCCAGAATGCTCGGAACCTGGGGTTTTCCAGATAACGAATCTTTCCGTAATTTTGATTTTAAGTTGATATCAAATAGTGAGATCAGCTCAAACATTGCCTTAGACTCTGATTTATTATGCTGTGTCCCATATACAGGTACAGGACCTGTTATCCAGAATGCTCGGGTCTGGAGTTTTCCAGATAAGGAATCATTCCGTAATTTGGATTTTAAGTTCATATCAAATAGTGAGATCAGATCAAACATTGCTTTAGCCTCTGATTTATTATGCTGTATAATTGTCTCTAAATACTTGGATTATTTGGATAAAATGGATTAATTATATCTTAGTTGGGATCAAGTACAAGTTATAGGTATGGGACCTGTTTTCGGGAATACTCAGGACCTGGGCTTTTCTAGATAAGGGATATTTCTGTAACTTGGATCTTCATACCCTAAAGGGATTATGTCATGATTTTTATGGTGTAGTTTTTATTTGTAGTTTACACTGCAAATAATGTAAACATAACTTTAAATAATTCACTCTACAATATAAAATGTCATTCCTGAACCAGCAAGTGTATTTTTTTTTAGTTGTAATATTGATGTGTAGCTGTATCTCAAGTCATTTTGTCTGGTCATGTGCTTTCAGAAAGAGCCAGCACTTTAGGATGGAACTGCTTTCTGGCAGGCTGTTGTTTCTCCTACTCAATGTAACTGAATGTGTCTCAGTGGGACCTGGATATAACTATTGATTGTTGTTCTTAGATCTACGAGGCAGCTGTTATCTTGTGTCAGGGAGCTGTTATCTGGTTACCTTCCCATTGTTCTGTTGTTAGGCTACTGGGGGGGGGGTGATATCACTCCAACTTGCAGTACAGCAGTAAAGAGTGACTGAAGTTTATCAGAGCACAAGTCACATGACTGGGGCAGCTGGGAAACTCATAATATGTCTAGCCCCATGTCAGATTTCAAAATTAAATATAAAAAATCTGTTTGCTCTTTTGAAAAATGGATTTCAGTGCAGAATTCTGCTGGAACAGCACTATTAACTGATGTGTTTTGAAAAAAACATGTTTTCCCATGACCGTAGGCTGTTTTTGCTTCTAATAAGGATTAATTATATCTTAGTTGGGATCAAGTACAAGGTAAAGGTATAGGACCTGTTATCCAGAATGTTCGGGACCTGGGTTTTCCTGATAATGGATCATTCTGTCATTTGGATCTCCATACCTTAAGTCTACTAGAAAATCATGTAAACATTAAATAAACCCAATAGGATGGTTTTGCTTCCAATAAGGATTAATTATATTTTAGTTGGGATCAAGTACAATTTACTGTTTTATTATTACAGGGAAAAAGGAAATAATTTAAAAATTTTTTGGATTATATGGCGTAAATGGTGTCTATGGGAGATGGTCTTTCGCTTCTTTTGAGCTTTCTGCATAATGGGTCTCTGGATAACGGATCCCATACCTGTAGTTGCATTTCTAAAGCAAATACACCATTTTTTACCAGTGCAGGGCAACTGTACACTTGAATACTTTTAAAAAACTTTCATTTTTGCTGTTAATGTTTTATAAGTGGCATAAAAAAATGACTATGAATTATATATTCATTATAATTAATGAATTATAATCAGTCGGATATAATGTGTCTTTTTGAAGCACCAAACTTGTATTATAATGTATTTTAACGAACCTCCTGTTTTAAAATTTGAGGATATCAGAGGTCACCTTGGAGTTCCACATGTATAAAAAGCACTCGGCCTCCAGCTCCTGGCTTTTTTTATGCATACCTCCTAACTCGCCTGTTTTCAGTGGGACAGTCACGCTTCTGACAGCTCAACCCGCAGTCCCGCGTTTGTACTGGAAAGTCCCAATTTTCTCTGCAGTGAACAGCTAAAAAAAGATACAATGTTTCTAACTTAATTGGCAGAGAGCCCAGAAGAGGTTCAGATAAGATACTTTTGTAACAATTTTGAGATAAGCAAATAAGTAATTGTAACAATTTATATAACAGATCCCTTGGGAGAAGTTAGATTTACAGCATAAAGCAGCGTGCTATGCTTGGCAAATTTTTTGTCCCTCTTTTTATTTCCAAAATGTTGGGAGGTATGTTTATGGTCTTGGAAATCCGAGAGAACTTTTAGGGGCAGATTTCTTAAAGGGGTTGTTCACCTTTGAGTTAACATTTAGGGGCAGATTTACATAGGGTTGAATATCGAGGTTATCGGGTTACCCTCCATATTCGACCATCGAAGTTAAATCCTTTGACTTCGAATATCAAAGTCAAAGGATTTAGCGCTATTCGTTCAATGGAACGATTAAATCCTTCGAATCGTTCGATTCGAAGGATTTCAATCCATCGATCGAACGATTTTTGTTCGACCAAAAAAAGCTTAGAAAGCCTATGGGGACCTTCCCCATAGGCTAACATTGACTTCGGTAGCTTTTAGGTGGCGAACTAGGGGGTCGAAGTTTTTTCTTAAAGAGACAGTACTTCGAATGGTCGAATAGTCGAACGATTTTTAGTTTGAATCGTTCGATTCGAAGTCGTAGTCAAAGGTCGAAGTAGCCCATTCGATGGTCGAAGTAGCCAAAAAAAACATTTGAAATTCAAAGTTTTTTTCCTCTATTCCTTCACTCGAGCTAAGTAAATGGGCCCCCAAGTACGATGTAGAGAGTGATATTCTGAGACAATTTGCAATTGGTTTTCATTTTTTATAAATTAAGGTTTTTGAGTTATTTAGTTTTTTATTCAGCAAAATCTTAAATTTGCATTATAAACCTAGCAGCCATGCATTGATTTGAATAAGAGACTAAAATATGAATAGGAGAGGCCTGAATAGAAAGATGAGTAATAAAAAGTAACAATAACAATACATTTGTAGCCTTACAGAGCATTTGTTTTTTAGATGGGGTCAGCGACGCCCATTTGAAATCTGGAAAGAGTCAGAAGAAAATGGCAAATAATTATAAAACTATAAATAATGAAAACCAATCGAAAAGTTGCTTACAATTGGCCATTCTATTACATACTAAAAGTTTACTTAAAGGTGAACCACCCCTTTAAGTATCATGTTGTGTTTTTTCGAAAAAAAAAAAAAAGTAAATTTTTTGGGGGGTTAAAAAAAAGTAGGGGTTAGTTGCAGAGGTTCCTTTGAACCATTTGAAGATGTTAATAGCCTTCATTATGTTCGAGTTGTTTTTGGAGGGTTTTGCTGGAAAACTCGATCAATTATAGTTTTCGTGTTGTTAACCCCGAACTTACTGATGCAAGTTTTTTCCTTCAATTTGAAACTAGGGATGCATTGAATCCAGGATTCGGTTTGAGATTCGGCCAGGATTTTGCCTTTTTCAGCAGGATTCAGATTCGGCCTGTGCCTGGCCAAACCAAAACCTAATTTGCCACGTTTTCCTTTCACGCCCCTTATTTGGTTTGGTATTCTGCCAAATCTTTCACGAACGATTTGGCGAGTCGGCCAAATAGTGGATTCAGTGAATCCCTATTAGAAACCATTTCAGTTGTGAGTTCAATTGAGGTCTAAAAAGCTCTAAAATTCGACCTTTGATAAACAAACCCCTAAATATCCTATCCTGGGCCGCACTAATTGCTGTTGCTCTGCAGAGTCCTCATTTGTATTGAGGTGACAAATGGAGATCTAATGCCGATGGGCAGATCTATAATTCAGTTTACTTCATTGTGCAAATGATCCTCCCTGTGATTTCTGTGTAGATATGGAAGTGATGAGACCTTTGATTGAAAGTGAAGATCGCTTTGAAGGGACATATGGCGAGAAAAAACACTTGCAACGATATCTCAATTCCGACAACAAGAAAGGTATGTCTATAGAGCAAGAAGAAGAGTTAGAAATGGAGGAGCTGTAGAGAGAAATCCTTGTCCCTCTGCTTTGGTTGCTCATCTTTTAGTGCTTGCTCTTCTAGCCGTCAATGCCTTTAAAGAGTTAACTTTTAGTATGATGTAGAGAGCCTTACAGAGCATTTGTTTCTAGATGGGGGTCAGTGATCCCCCATTTGAAAGTTTGAAAGAGTCAGTAGACCAAGCCAAAAAACTATAGAAATTAAATAACGAAGACCAATGAAAAGTTGCTTAGAATGAGCCATTCTATAACATACTAAAAGTTAAAGGTGAACCACCCCTTTAAGTTAACTTTTAGTAGAGAGTGATATTCTGAGACCATTTGCAATTGGTTTTCATTTTTTATTATGTGTGGTTTTTGGGTTGTTTAGATTTTTGTTCAGCAGCTCTCCAGTTTGCAGTGTCAGCAATCAGGTTGCTATGGTCCAAATTACCCTAGCAACCATGCATTGATGTGAAAAGGAGACTGGAATATAATTAGGGGAGGGTCTGAATACGTAGTAATATTAGTAATAAAAGTCACAATAAGAATAAATCTGTAGCCTTATGGAAAGTTTTGTGTTTTTTTTAGTCAGTGTCTCCTATTTATGAGATGGGAAGAGTCGATGGGAAGAGTCAAAAGAAGAAGGCAAATAATTGAAAAACAATAAAAAAATGAATATTGGTTGAAAAGTTGCTTAGAATCGGCCATTCTATAACATACTAAAAGTTAACATAATGGGGTATCCATTCTCTGGGGTGGAATTGGACATGAATCGACATTATTCGGTAGCATCAGTACTCCAATGATCCTCCTTGTGATTTTTGTGTAGATGAGGAAGTGATGAAACCTCTGATTGAAAATGAAGATGATTCTGATGGGACCTGTGATGAGCACCAGTATTTGCAAAGACATCCAGATTTGGACAACAAGGACGGCCTTACGTATGTATATTCCCTACTTGCTCTCATGTAATCTGGATTTGTTGAGTAAATAGGCTGTGTGAAATAAAGAGCGTTACTTATGTAAGCCTATAGTAAACTGAATGTCACCGTTGCTCTACTATGAACTACACCCATAACTGTGCTCCAGATGAGACTTAAATTCCCAGGCGTAGAGCCCTCGCAGAGGTGTGGAGGTAGGGTGTTATGCAACTGTAAATGGGTGCCTTGCACAATAATTGGGCAAACCAGTATATGCAACAAGAAAAACAGGGCTGTCTGGCACTCAAAGGAATCCACAGGGACAAACAAATAAAGTAAAAAACTGTATTTATTAGTCAAAGTTAAAAATATTATTAAATCTCCATAGGCCCTACGCTTTTGGTAACCTAAGGGTACTTAAAGGACCAGTAACATCAAAATTCTTTACAAAAACATTCGTTAGAATAGAAGGAAAAAAGAACACCAAGACAAATTAAAATTTAAAATATCAAAGCCTTTGTTAAGAAATGACTTAAGGTGGCCATACATGATTAGATCCGCTCGTTTGGCAAGGTTGCGAAACAAGCAGATCCTAACCCGATGCCCACCAAAGGCAGGGCCAAACTATTGGATTACAATGAAGGAAGTGGGCACAGACAGAAAGAGGACCACATTAACTACTAGCCAATACAGTCCTCAATCGACAAAAAAAAATCAAACCTGCCGATCGATACGTTTTTGGTCTGATATCGATCAGGGGGACCCATCAGAAGCCCCCTACACCGGCAGATAAGCTGCCAAATCGGTCTAAAGGACTGATATCTGTAGCTTTAATCTGCCTATGTGAACCTCAATTATTTTCTTATTTATGTATACTGTATATTGTGAGTCAATCCCAAGCTCTGGTAAGTGACAGCAGCCCAGAGCATGTGCTGTAAATCAGAAGCAAGAAAAGGGGTAGTTATTGGGGTATATTTGGAGGATAGCTATGGAGTAACTCTTAATGAAGATTTGTGGTGGCCTTGGACTTGTACAGATGTTCGAAACTTAAGGTGTAGCCTAATTGGTTTAAATGAGAACTAAAGCTTAACTAAATAAGTAGCTAGAAATGTTGTACATGATGTTTTGTGCTTCTGTACCAGCCCAAGGCAACCACAGCCCTTTAGCAGTAAAGATCTGTGTCTCCGAAGATGCCCCAGTAGCTCCCCATCTTCTTTTCTGCTGATTCACTGCACATGCTCTGTGCTGCTGTCACTTACTGAGCTTAGGGACCCACTCACAATATACAGTACACAGAATAGAAATGTCACAATATAAGGCTGATTAGTCATTAATACAGATAATTACTACATGGCAGCACAGAAACCAGTGCAATTAGCATCAGAATTTAATAATCAGCAAACCTGTAGCATCAGCTTATATTACAGGGGAAGCTCATTTTCTGCTGGATAATTAGTGACGAGCCCTAAGCTTAGCTTCTCAACAGCCAATCAGAGCCCACTGAGCATGTGAGTGTCACAGACACTTTCCAAGATGGTGACCCCCTGTGACAAGTTTGAAGTCCTGGATTATTGCTGCTATTGACAAGCTGAAACTTTAGGCTGGTGCAATAAGTTCAGTGTATAAAATATGGCATTTTTAGCCACATAATTTTTTTTAGGGTTTAGTTTGCCTTTAAGCACCTCCTGCAAAGCAGAAAGTTACAGAAATACAATACATTTCTGCAAACTAAAACAAACAAGACCTACGTTACTGACAGTACGACTCTCCTGTATAAAGGTAAATGTGACATTTTACATTGGTGCATTTTCTTTTTCAGGTTCTTTCAAACACTTATACATCTTTTAAAAGGCAACATTGGAACAGGGCTACTCGGGCTGCCTCTGGCAATGAAAAATGCCGGTGTTTTGGTAAGTTCAGATACATTTAATTGCATGTTTAGGGGGTTATTTATTAAAGTCCAAATGCCAAAAACTCGAAAAAAATGTGAGGTTTTTTTTTTTTACTATAAAATCCGAATTTTTAGTGGGTAAAAAAAAAATCTAATTTTTCGGGATTAATTATACCCTGAGGATGGTAAACGTCCGAATCGGAAAATCCGGCATCTCAGACCTGCCGAGGTTGTATATAAGTCAATAGGAGAGGTCTTGAAGATATCCTGATCTGCGCTGGGTTTAGGATTGCCACCTTTATGTCTGGCTGAGACCGGGCGAGGGCGTGTCTGTGATGTCAGTGGGCGGACCCGTGATGTCAGTGGGCGGGGCTATGATGTGGCGATCAGGATTGGCCGATCACCGTGTCAATCAAGGGAATCCCGCCCAGTTTTCCTTATTTGGAAAACCGGGCAGGAAGTATAGACCCGGGCAACCCCTCAAAATACCGGGCTGTCCGGGTCAAAACCGGACAGGTGGCAACCCTAGCTGGGTTCCGTGCAATAATGTGAAGATTTCATGGTTTTTGGGCCAAAATACGAAAAATTATTAAGATTCAAATTTTTCACAATTCTTTAGAGTTTTTTCCCTGCACATGAAATTTTCAGGGAAAATTTATTGATAAATAAGTGGAAATAACCCGTGCAGATTTGGTCTGAGTTTATTTCAGAAAATAATTATTTTTGGATTTTGATAAATAACCCCCTTAGTGTTATTTCATAATTGAACTTTTATCATATATACAAACACTTACAGGGAAAGAGCAGGCAGACAGGTTCTCAAGCCCCGGTGCAAAATTTTAAATGGACTCCCTACTTACTGCTCCAAACACTTATGTTCCACCTCCGCCTTTATGTAGGAATGGCCCCTTCATACTTCAAGTACAAGATCTATTATACAGAATGCCTGGAACCTGGGGTTTCCAGATAAGAAATCTTCCTATAATATGGATCACAATACTTTTAATCTGCTAAAACATTAAATAAACCCAATAGGATTGTTTTGCCGCAGATGTAGATTTGTGAAACTTCGTTATGATCAAGTACATGGTGCTGTTTTATTACAGTGAAAAGGGAAATCATTTTTAAAAATTAGAATTATTCACTTAAAATGGAGGCCATGGGAGATGGTTTTTCCTGTTGTCTATACTTTCTGGATAATGGTTTCCGGGTAAAGCTTGCCTTATTTTTTTTATTTCTGTGACTGTAGGTTAAGTTCTTTTATGCATGTTTTGGGACTGTGAAGAGGGGCAGATTTATTAAGGATCGAGTTGTTTTTTTCCATGAAAATTCGAGTTTTCAAGGTTCTTTTTTGATCAAAATTCTATTTTTCTTGCTAAAAAATTAAATAAAAATTTTGAGATTTATTATACCGACCATGGAAATAGTTTGAATCTGAAAATACACCATCTAAAATCTGTCGAGGACATGTAGAAGTTAATAGCCTTCGTGATGTTTCTGGTTTTTTTTCCGGAGGATTTTGCCTGATAAGTCGATCAATTCAAATGATTTTGAGTTTTCAGGTTGTTAAAACCCCGAACTTGCTGATTCGCGTTATACCCATTCAAGTTTGTTTTAAATTTAGAAACCATTCGATTTGTGGTATATAAAACTGTAAAATGTGACCTTTGATAAATAACCCCTAAATGTCCTTTTTTTTTTTTTTTTAAGTAATACACAAGTTTCCATAAGTCATGGGACCCAAATTACATCACTAAGCATCAATTATAATGATGACATTAAGCACCATTTATATAGTAAATAAAGTACTCCCTCTTGCAAAATATAAGGATTATATAATTATTATTATAATACACAAGTTTCACTGAGTCATGTGACAAATGACATCACTAAGCTTCGATTACAACCAATGACATTATTAAGCACCGTTTATAAGGATATAATTTACAGGATATTCATGGCTCTTGTGTTATTAATAGTGAATAAAGTACCCCCTTTTGTAAAATATCGGGTTATTATAAGTTACCGGGGAGTTTCATGACCATTCGGCCTCGTGTTTTTACACAGGTCATGGAACTCCGTAACTTCTAATATCCTCATATTTTACAACTGGGGGTATTTTATTTATTATAATACACAAGTTTCAATGAGTCATGTGACAGAAATGACGTCAGAACTCACCGTTTATAACTGATGACATCAGAACTCACCGTTTATAAGGATATAATTTACATGATATTCATGGCTTTTGTGTATTATAAGGATATAATTCATGACTTGTGTATTATACATATATATGTATAGAATATTCACATACATATATATTTTTAATATTTAGTTTTTTTTTGTTTTTGCAAATTGCAGTGAACAGTTTAACAACAAATAAAACCCGGTGACAGTTACATGGAGACATTAGCTGATTTACACCGTTTCAAGATTTTACACATTGTAACCAAACAGTACTTCTTCAGTTACACATAGTAAGTGTAAACCAAACCAATAAACTGATCCTGATTTAAACCAATGAACTTGTTGCAATTATTTTGCAGGGGCTGGGAGTACAATGGAAAGGGAAAGGGCTGGTGCTGATGAAAAATGGGAACGGAATGCCCCCTTTTCAGCAGGACTTTTGTAAGCGTATAATCCCATGAGATCATTTATTTAAAGGGATCAGACTTTGTCAGACAACTTAGGGCATCCTTTTTAAAAATGCCAACCTACTGGCATCAGATTATGCATATTTGCAAACACAGACGCCACTTAAGGCCCCCATAAAGGCTGCCGACAGACTGAGTCGGCAGCTTATTGGCCCGTG
Organism: Xenopus laevis; assembly: GCF_017654675.1. NCBI lineage: Eukaryota > Metazoa > Chordata > Amphibia > Anura > Pipidae > Xenopus > Xenopus laevis. The sequence goes on from NC_054373.1 coordinate 175,672,946, forward strand.
TGTGTGGGGCCATCCGACGGGCTTCCCCAATCGATATCTGGCTGAAAGTCGGCTAGATCTCGATCAGGCAAGTTACAAAGATCCTGTCGGATCGCGGCCACATCTGTGCATTTATGCAGTTCCGCAATCCGATCGCCCATATCGGATGCATTATGATCCAATCGTTGGGTCCTAGGGCCCACAATTGGATCAGCCCGATATCGCCCACCTCAATGTGGGCATATCGGGGAGAGATTCACTAGTTTGGTGACATCGCCAAACGAGCGGATCTCTGCGTATATGGTCACCTTTAGTTTTTAGTCTAAGAATTTCCCCAGGTCTTTATAAATTTGGATCCCCAAATAGTTTTATGAACATTGTAAGTTGGGTTGGACTTTTCTGGCCAGAACGAGTGTTATGGATTTTTTTTAAAGAAGGGTATTGTCCACCTGCATTGCTGTGGTTTCAGAAATAGGCCTCAATTTTAATCCTTTGGCTTTTTCATAATTGAATACACAGATTCCATTGCACTTGCAGAAAGTACAGTGAGGACTCAACCTGAAGAGCAGTTACCGTGAGACTTGGGGAGGATCTCATTTCTAATCGTGCAACTAAACTGGTTAAGGGGATGGACGATTGAAATTATGAGGGGAGGCTGACAAGGTTCGGGTTTTTCTCTGGGGAAAAAAGACACTTGAGAGGAGACATGATTACATTTTACAAGTACATTAGAGGACATTATAGACAAATAGCAGGAGACCTTTTTACCCATAAAGTGGATCACCGTACCAGAGGCCTCCCCTTTAGACTAGAAGAAAAGAACTTTCATTTGAAGCAACGTAGGGGGTTCTTCACAGTCAGGACAGTGAGGTTGTGGAATAGGGATGTCGCGGACTGTTCGCCGGCGAACTTGTTCGCGCGAACATCGACTGTTCGCGCTCGCCGAATGTTCGCGAACGTCGCGCGACGTTCGCCATTTTGGGTTCGCCTTAGCTGGCGCTTTTTTTTTACCTCTCACCCCAGACCAGCAGATACATGGCAGCCAATCAGGAAGCTCTCCCTCCTGGACCACCCCCACACCCCCTGGACCACTCCCCTTCCATATATAAACTGAAGCCCTGCAGCGTTTTTTCATTCTGCCTGTGTGTACTTCGAAGAGCTAGTGTAGGGAGAGAGCTGTTAGTGATTTGAGGGACAGTTGATAGTAAGTTTGCTGGCTAGTAATCTACTTGATACTGCTCTGTATTGGAGGGACAGAACTCTGCAGGGATTTGAGGGACATTTTAGGTTAGGTAGCTTTGCTGGCTAGTAATCTACCTTCTACTGCAGTGCTCTGTATGTAGCTGCTGTGGGCACTGATCTCTTCTGATCTCATCTGCTGACTGCTGTAATAACCCAATAGTCCTTGTAAGGACTGCTTTTATTTTCTTTTTTGTTTTTTTACTTTGCTACTGTAAGAGCCCAGTGCTATTAGTCTAGCTGTGTTGGCGACTGGGACTGGTGTGCTGCTCCTCCTAGTAGTTCACCACTACCAGCACCAACCAGAGTCAAAATTGTTACAAAGTATCTTATTTGCACCTGTTAGCTGTTCTGAGCTCTCTGCCAAAAGCTAATTAAGTTAGAAACTGTTTTTTTTCTGGCTGTTCAGTTCAGAGAAAAGAGGGACTGGTGTGCTGCTCCTCCTAGTAGTTCACCACTACCAGCACCAACCAGAGTCAAAATTGTTACAAAGTATCTTATTTGCACCTGTTAGCTGTTCTGAGCTCTCTGCCAAAAGCTAATTAAGTTAGAAACTGTTTTTTTTCTGGCTGTTCAGTTCAGAGAAAAGAGGGACTTTCCAGTACAAAAGAGGGACAGGGGGTTGAGTGGTCAAAAGAGGGACAGTTGGGAGGTATGCAAGTGCCACCTAGCTGTGTGAGCTTTTTCACATTCTGTCTAAATAACAATAATAATTCCGTGTCCGTAAACATCACCTGAGTGATGTTTTTACAGCAGCAATAATATATTCCGTACCCACTACTGTATACGTTGACCTTGCAGGCATTGTTTGCCCAGTCTTTAACCAAGTGCCACCTAGCTGTGTGAGCTTTTTCACATTCCGTGTCCAGAAACATCACCTGAGTGACGTAGTGTGATTTCTGCCCTTTACAGCACAAAACGCAGCGCTGTGTCAACAATGTATTTTTCAGAAACATTTTTGCCCTTGATCCCCCTCTGGCATGGCACTGTCCAGGTCGTTGCACCCTTTAAACAACTTTAAAATCATTTTTCTGGCCAGAAATGTCTTTTTTAGCTTTTAAAATTCGCCTTCCCATTGAAGTCTATGGGGTTCGCGACGTTCGCGAACTGTTCGCATTTTTGACGCAAGTTCGCGAATATGTTCGCGAACTTTTTTTCCGACGTTCGCTACATCCCTATTGTGGAATGCCGGGTGATTTTGATTCTGTTAATGCCTTTAAGAGTGGCTTGGATGATTTCATGGACAGACAATATCATAGGCTATTGTGATATTAAAGGAGAAGGAAAGTTTAAACCTAAGTAAGATTTATCAGAAAGGTCTATATAAATACTCCAGTAAACCCTCAAAGTAATGCTGCTCAGAGTCCTCTGTCAAAAGAAACACCACATTTCTTTCCTTCTATTGTGTACTCATGGGCTTCTGTATCAGGCTTGAGCTTGCTCAGTTTGCTCCTCTCCCCCTCCCTGCTGTAATGAGCTATGAGTGAGCAGGGAGAGACTCAGACAGGTCATTTAGATTGAAATGTGTGGCAAAAACACAACTGCTGTTGGAACTATGGCTGAATGACTGAAACCACTGGTTTCCTTTATTTTTAACCTTGTTATGAGCTACGTGGGATCCTGGCTAAAGCCTGATTCTCCAAGTGGGTCTGGAACTTAAAATCTAGATTTGGCATTTTTAAAAAGCTGTGTTGTTGTCCAGATGTGTAATCTAGTGTCATCCGTTGCCATAACAAATCATCTGTAACAAAGATCTAATCTATGTATTTATATAGGTTTATAGGTTGTTTAATGCCAAATTAAAGAGCAAGTCAACCCTATAATAAAAAAAAGCCTAATGCAAGAAAACATACAGTAGAACCCCCATTTTACATCCTATGATTTTAAGTTTTCTCTTATTTTACATTGTTGTTTGTGGTCCCACGTATATATTATGCATATTACATTTCCCTGATTTTACATTTTCCGGGATTTTACACCTTTTTTTCTGATCCTCTGAAAAACATAAAATGGGGGTTTTACTGTAAACAACTCTCCAATATACTTTTATAAAAAAAAATTCCAGTGCTTTTAAAAGTTATTTGTAAAAACAATTGTTCTTGAAATCAGCATCTGCTTAAATCCTGCTTTTTACTAAAGTTGCTAAAGTCTTGGCCCGTTAGTCAGTTCTGTTAAACAGCTGCCTTGTCTTATATTGTATCACCAGGGCAGAGAATAGAAAGGGACAGACACTGCTTTCAATAGCAATACATATACAAATAACTTAAAAAAATAACTTTAAAAAAAGAAAATGTGTACTCAATGAATATTTCAGTTATGTTTTCTTTTAGTAGGCAAAAATAATTTTTTGCGCTGATCCCTTTACGGGCTAAACTCCGGATGGTTTTGGATCAAAAGATCGCATCTTACAAGTCAGATGTAATCGCATGGGTTGAAATATAATGGGACTGATACAAAAATCTCATTTGTAAATTACATGGAAATTTTTCTGTTTGATGCAACACAACTGTCAGATGCAAAGCCACAATGATGGTGTCTGACCGACTTATATTTTACATTGAAATAGGCAGATTTATCAAAGGTCGAATTTGGAATTTATGTGAATTTTTTTTTTACTCGAATAAATATCGAATATACTCATAACTCGAATGGGAGGTTATTTAAGAAAAAATTAGAATGTCTAATATTCATTCGAATAGTCCCGACCCGAAAATTCAAATCGAATTTGCCTTCTCAGGAAGGCAATTAACAATTCAAATTGATCAACGGACCTCTGTCATTGTAAGTGAACTCGGCAGGTTTTAGGTGGCGAATATTCGAATTAGAACTGTTTCCATGGCCGAGGAGTGATAAATCTCACCTTTGAATTGGGAGATTCAAATTTAAATGTGTGAATTTTGACACAAAAAAAATCTTGAATTTGAATTCAAATTTACAGTTCGACCCTTAATATATCTGCCCCTGAAAATCTCCTAATGAGTTGAGCCCTATAGGAGAATGAAATGTTAAACACTGGGGGAATGAGGGCAATTTGTTTACACCAGTGACCAGTGAATTCCTGATCTTTTACCCCTGGCTAGCTCAGTTGTGTATAGAGCTCAGCATTGCCATCCATTTCTAGTTCTAGATCTTCCTTTTTGGCACAGTACAGAAATGAGAGTACTGCACCCAGCATGAATTCATTTTCACTCAATTCTGTAAATAATTACATGGATGCCACTTTATAGGCAATGGAAATCAATGTAACAAAATCAAAGGGTCAATGTTTTCCTTGTTGTTACTGGTGTAAAATTCTGATGCGTCTCCCATAGATTCCATTTTATCCAAATTATCCAAATCTTTTAAAAGGATTTCTTTTTTTCTCTGTAATAATAAATAAAACAGTAGTTTGTACTTGATCCCAACTAAGATATAATTAATCCTTATTGGAAGCAAAGCCAGTCTATTGGGTTTATTTAATGTTTATATGATTTTCTAGTAGGTATGAAGATCCAAATTACAATAAGATCCCTTATCTGTAAAGGCCCAGGGCCTGAGCATTCTGTATAATGGGTCCCATATCTGTGTGTACCCTTCTTATTATTGGAATTATAGTTCAAGCCCCAGACTAAGGTTCCACTATATCTTATCATACTCCAGTTTGGGGAAGGCCCTTTCATTTTTAAAGAGATACTGTCATGGGAAAAAATTCAAAATGAATCAGTTAATAGTGCTGCTCCAGCAGAATTCTGCACTGAAATCCATTTCTCAAAAGAGCAACCAGATTTTTCTGTATTCAATTTTGAAATCTGACATGGGGCTAGACATATTGTTAATTATAGTTCAAGCCCCAGACTAAGGTTCCACTATATGTTATCATACTCCAGTTTGGGGAAGGCCCTTTCATTTTTAAAGAGATACTGTCATGGGAAAAAATTCAAAATAAATCAGTTAATAGTGCTGCTCCAGCAGAATTCTGCACTGAAATCCATTTCTCAAAAGAGCAAACAGATTTTTCTGTATTCAATTTTGAAATCTGACATGGGGCTAGACATATTGTCAATTTCCCAGCTGCCCCAAGTCATGTGACTTGTGCTCTGATAAACTTCAATCACTCTTAACTGCCTAACACAAGATAACAGCTGCCTGGTAGATCCAAGAACAGCACTCAATAGTAAAAACCCATGTCCCACTGAGACACATTAAGTTACATTGAGAAGGAAAAACAGCAGCCTGCCAGAAAGCATTTCTCTCCTAAAGTGCAGGCACAAGTCACATGACTGGGGGCAGCTGGAAAGTTGACAAAATGTCTAGCTCCTTGTCAGATTTTAAAATTGAATATAAAAAAATCTGTTTGCTCTTTTGAGAAATGGATTTCAGCGCAGAATTCTGCTGGAGCAGCACTATTAACTGATTCATTTTGAAAATTTTTTTTTTCCCCATGACAGTATCCCTTTAAGCACAATAATGTCCATTTGTACATAGCAAGGTCGGTACAGAATGGTTTTGCAGACATGATATCATCTGTGGGATGAATTTGAAAGCTGAAGTGAGCCAGGCCTAGTCCCCCAACACCAGTGGCCTCTCTTTTATGTATGAATGGCAGCAAATCCCAACAACAATGTTCCAACCTCTGTCCTAGTAGTGATACCCTTGGAGGCACATTTACTAACGGTCGAATTTCGAAGTGGTAAAACTTCTAAATTCGACCATTGAATTGTAGAAATTCAATAGTCTTAAGTTTTTTGTTTTTTTAGTGAATTTAGCCGTTTTCAATTGAACGTCGAAATCGTTCGAATCGAACGATTTAATCGATCGATCGAACAATTTTCAAAAAAAAACTTTGACTTCTAAAAACTTAGCCAAATACTGGCTATAGGTTTTAGGAGGTCCCCACAGGCTAACATAAGAATTCGGCAGGTGGCGAAGTGTCGAAGTTTTTTAAAGAGACAGCACTTCGATTTTCGAATTGTCGAATATTCAAAGTTTTTTCAAATCGAATTTTGGCCTATTCGATGGTCGAAGTACCCAAAAATTACTTCGAAATTCGAAGTTTTTGAATTTGAAAATTCACTTTGACCCTTAGTAAATGGGTCCCTTGGTTTTGAAATGAGATGGACATGCAGATGTCCATGTACTGTGATCATATATAGGCACGTTTATCAAAGGTCAAATTTCGAATTCATGTGAATTTTTTTTTTTTAACTCTGATAAATTCGAATATACTCGGAATTCAAATGACCATTTTTTTTAATAAAAAAAAAAAATCTGAATATTACTGACCCAAAAACTCGATTCGAATTTGACTAAACTCGAATCGAGTTTTTTCTCTGAAAAAAAAACTTGAATGACAGGAAGGCTAGTGACATCTTCAAATTGGTCACGGGACCTCTCCGACTGACTTATACATGTGCTCGCCAGGTTTTAGGTGGTCGAATTTAAAATTTTAAAGGGTCAAGGTTTGATAAATCTCGAAATTCAAATCAAATTTAGATTATTCACAATTCGAATTTCAGAGTTTTGACCATGAAAAAATATTTGAAAATTTGAATTTTCAATTCGACCCTTAATAAATCTGCCCCTTAGTGTCACTGGCATTCAAAATACTCAACACTGTATAGTCCAAATGCCTTATATAAGCTGTAACCCATATATTTCATTGAAACAATTTCCACCCAAATACTGTCCTACTGGACACAAGCAACGACATTCTTTTCCTTAATATTCAGGCATCTATATAATATTCTGTTCTTAACAACCCAGTGTTTCAGGACCATTCTCCAATTCATCCCCTTCTTCAGTTAATACAATGATATACAGTACTTGATAGGCACTCCAGCAAAGGGATACATTTAGCTCCCAGAATTCTAAGGTTTATTTTTCATTCACACAATACATCGCTACAATAAAATCACAAATCAGACCTCCTGCTGCAAAATATAATTATATTCGGATTCCTCTTGAAGACCCATGGCCTCTTTATATGGTTATGGATATCGTTGCGGACTTTGATATATACATTTACAGTAGGTCATATACCATCATATTTATGTCTGATGTTAAGACTAATCTACATCTTGTTTCTGTTTTTTTACAGCTAGGACCAATAAGCCTTTTGTTTTTCGGGATCATATCCATTCACTGTATGAACATATTGGTACGATGCAGCCACTTTTTATGTCAAAGGTATGCCATTGGATAATTCAATATTTTTATCACTTTTATATTACTGTGTGTGTGCCACATGCAAGGCTCAGACACACTAAATGGGAAATATCATCAGTATTTCTGTTGTAGGTCTCTTCCAGCTATTGAAAACTAAGGGTCCATTGTTAAAGCTTTTGAACCAAGCAGCAAAAACAAATTGCACACCTCTTATTTTAATAATGTCAAGATGGCGTGTCATACATAAGTGGCAGAGATCTTTCACCTAACATTTTAGACTTGCCTTTAAAGGGTAAATTAACTTTTACTTGTGTTTCAGGCAAATTTGCCATGAGTAAAAACTGCCTCTTGTATAAATGTTGGGCTCATCCCACACCAAGATATGGTGTTTATTGGAAGAGTTTAGTGCCATATGGTACTTTTTGGCACCTACGTTTTGTTGCAGCTACAAAAGAGATTATACTCTGCTATAAACAATACTGAAATTGCATTAGGGGTTGTGCAGTAGTATAAAAAAGATCCCAACAGCAGAACAGACAACGTATTGGTCCTATCCTTACCCTTAAAGGAGAAGGAAAGTCATATCTCACTTACCTGGGCCGGTGCTTCTATCAGCAGAAAACTGCACCGGCCCGGGGTTATTACAGTGAGCACCATGGATCAATCCTCTTCTGGCTTTTTCATTCTTCCCGGGGTTTCAGGTGAGTAAATACAATCACTTGGGTGTAATCACTAGGTATACGACGTTCCTTCTCCTTTAAGGGTCAGGGCATACGGCAGATTCTGGGAGATTAGTCGACAGGCGACAAATTTCCTCGCGGCTACTAATCTCCCCGATCTGCCTTCCGCCGGTTAAAATGAAAATTGACTGGGGGAAGGCACTTGAAGCACTTTGTTTTCCGAGTAAACTTTGGGCGACTTCAGAAAACGAAGTGCTCCGAGTGCCTGCCCCCAGGCGATTTTCATTTTAGCAGGCGGAAGGCAGATCGGGGAGATTAGTCGCTGCGAAGAAGAGAAGATTTGTCATCTGGCGTCTAATCTCCCCGAATCTGCCTGTGTGCCCAGACCCAAAAGCTTGATAAATGGCTGAGAAAGGTGTTTGTCTATGGGTTAATATATGACAAACCCCAAAAAGGCAGTGTTTCAGTCCTACCTCAGCCCTTTATCAAGTCTTGAGGGACCAGATAGGACCGATATGTCACCTGTTTGGTTTAATAAAACACCTTATTTCCTACATTCCTCCTTGTAGTAGAGAACATGAGTAAAAGGTAGATCTAGAAGGCCTTGTATTTTAGTGTAGGACAAACTGCCTACTGACAACCAGCTTATTCAGTGCTCTCGCTCATCATAGGAACAATTACCAGGGAAATAATTAATAGGACATCTCAGTTCCACTTATGAGTTGCGTACAACAGTATATGTGCCAATATATTTTTCTCTGCCTTAGTACTATAAAATTAAGCATGTGTAGCTGTCATAAATAGTTTTGTATTCTGCCTTGCTGATTATAGATATAAAAAGGCAAACCTGGGTTACAGTGATACTGTCGGCCTCGCCCTTGAAGTTGGACCAGGTGTTCTTCAGCGGCATGCTTCATTTGGAAGGTATGTTCATTGGTGCTGTCCAAGCCAATAATAAAGCCTTTTATAAACAGGATCTCCACACACTAATAGCCACGTACAATGAGACAAATTCCGGTGCATGAGTTGGGCATTTCTAAACAGGATACTTAAAGGGATTCTGTCATGATTTTTATGATGTCATTTTTATTTCTAAATTACACTGCAAATAATTCACTCTACAATATAAAATTTCATTCCTGACCCAGCAAGTGTATTTTTTTTATTTGTAATATTGGTGTGTAGGTGCATCTCAGGTCATTTTGCCTGGTCATGTGCTTTCAGAAAGAGCCAGCACTTTAGGATGGAACTGCTTTCTGGCAGGCTGTTGTTTCTCCTACTCAATGTAACTGAATGTGTCGCAGTGGGATCTGGATTTTACTATTGAGTGTTGTTCTTATATCTGCCAGGGAGCTGTTATCTTGTGTTAGGGAGCTGCTATCTGGTTCCCTTCCCATTGTTCTGCTGTTAGGCTGCTGGGGGGGGGGGAGAGGGGGTGATATCACTCCAACTTGCAGTGCAGAAGTAAAGAGCGACTGAAGTTTATCAGAACACAAGTCTCATGGCAGGGGGCCGTGGGAAACTGACGATAGGTCTAGCCCCATGTCCGATTTCAAAATTAAATGTAAAAAAATCTGTTTGCTCTTTTGAGAAATGGATTTCAGTACAGAATTCTGCTGGAGCAGCACTATTAACTGATATGATTTTTTTTGCACAGAGCATGTGCAGGGAATCAGCAGAAAAGAAGATGGTGAGCTACTGGGGCATCTTTGCAGACACAGATTTTTACTGCTAAATGGCTGTGGTTGCCTTGGGCTGGTACAGAAGCACAAAACATAATGTACAACATTTCTAGCTACTTCTTTAGTTAGGCTTTAGTTCTCCTTTAATTGTTGTAGCTTGTTCTATTTATACATATGAATATCTGCTGGTATAGTTGTCAAAGGCACTGAATAGTACATTATCTGTCCTGTTGTCGTGACCGTACATCACAGCTTTTCTATAAATGAAGAAACTGCTGGAGCGGCAAGCGCTGCCCGTATAAAGATTTCTACCCGCTCGGCCAGCAGAGATGATTTCCTTGTTAAATCATTCCCAGTAAGTGCCAGACACAGGAGGACTGTAAATTGTATGGTTTGTATGATATCCCCTGGCAGAATAGAAATGTACTTCTTACTGCCTTGTACAGTTATTTGTTTTGCTCTCAATTGTCATTTTTATGAGCCTCCTGTCTGCACACAGTTAGCAAACAAAATGGTACTTTTCACTGTACGGACATCCCTTAGCCCTGTCTGATTGCTGTATTCATGCCCTGCTCACACCCTCCAATCAATAGTTATATTGTATAGACCAGTGTGACCCGAACTATGGGGATGGCCTAGATTTTTGGCTTGACCTGTTAAGGGGAAACTATTATGAAAATTTATCATACTGAATAAAAAAACTTTGTAAATACAATCAATTGAATATTCTTCATCATTTCTAAAATAATCAAATTTATGTTCACTACCCCTCTCTCAGCATCTGTTTCTCTTCATTCTGTCTTCATGCAGCAGTTGGGTGTCAGATATTCATTGACAGTTAGATCCAATATATCTTATAGGTGGACTACTTTCCTAGCAAATAACTGAATCCAGTACAAACAAAATAACTGCCTTTTGCACAAATCCTGCATGTAGAGAGACATGATGTCTGGTGAGTTTAATAGAGTGAGCTCTAATACATCATCTAGGCAAAATGAGCCCCCCTATAAGATATTTTGGATCTAACTGTCAATGAATATCTGACACCCAACTCCTGAATGAAGACAGAATGAGGAGAAAATAATGCTAAGAGAGCAATAGTGAACTTGATTATTTCAGAAACAATGCAGAATATTTAATTGATTGTATGTAGAAAGTTTCTTATTTCAGTATGATGAAGCTTATATTAAATTTTCATTTTTGCGATAGTTCCCCTTTAAATATATATTAGGAGAAAGGATGTTCCGGCTAAATATTCGGAAAGGGTTTGTTAGTGAGAGCTGTGAATATGTGGAATTGTCTCCCTGAATCAGTGGTACAGGCTGATACATTAGATAGCTTTAAGAAGGGGTTGGATGGTGTTTAGCAAGTAAGGGAATACAGGGATATGGAAGATAGCTCATAGTACAAGTTGATCCAGGGACTTGTCCAATTGCCATTTTGGAGTCAGGAAGGAATTTTTTCCCCTCTGAGGCAAATTGGAGAGGCTTCAGATGGGTTTTTTGCCTTCCTCTGGATAAACTGGCAGTTAGGCAGTTTATATACAGACTTAAAATGTTGAGCTTGATGGGGGTCTTTTTTCAACCAAACTTACTATGCAACGTTGTTCCCCTACATAGTCCTGTTTGAAAATAGTTGGCAAACAAAAGGGAATTACTTGTTGTCGTACTATACCCCCTAGTCCTATAGTATAGTGTGTAGACCAGTGCTTCTCAAACTGTGTTTCTGCCTCTGAGTAGACGCCCAAGCTTTGTCTTTAAAGGTCCAGTCTAAAGGAAGCCAAAACAAAGTTTGGTTTGATATTCTGTGCATGGATGGTGGCAGACGAGGCAACCAATATCAATATATCAGAAGGCCTGTAAGGGTTGCAAAAATATTTGTTTGTTCCCCAACTTGAAGGTCAATCAGGGGGAAACGTGGTGTGAAATTGTATGTTCTGTTCTAGATGTTCTTGGAACTACGGATGCATGCCTATCAATCAGATTTTTTAATATTTATATCAGCTAGTTGTGAGCTATGGTTCTAGGCTGAATAAATGGACCTCGAAAAGGGGTTAGAAGTTATATTCGCTGATGCAGACTGTAATTTTTGCTGCACATGGTAGTATTGGTGCACGTTAGCTGAAGTTTAAATCCCATGCACCATTGCTCCTAGTGCTACACACAAATACAGACTCATGTAGTTCCAAGTAATGCATTAGATCTATGATTGGATTAGGTTGGTTTTGCCAGTCAACTTTGTTGTGATTGCACCATAGCTTTATTGACGGCATAGCTTAAAAGTGGGTTCATAGAAGTCATAGAATTATATGTAAATATTTCTTGCTTGGCTAGCTTTTTGTAATCATAGTCTCCTAACTAACAATCTTGATGCCTTCTGATGAAACGTCTTTCGTGTATCAAGTCCTACATGTCTCAGAAGAGTAGCTAAGCGGAACACGCCTTCGTTGCTTGACATAAGCCGGTCACACATGGGATAAGTTGCTGACTTCAGGGATTTACAGTGACACACTTGACTACCCATATGCTGTGCACCTTGATCTCAAGTTAATTGGAGCAATGCCCTACTAGCTCGAGTTTAAGAGAAAGTATAACCTCCTTTTTTGACATGTGTCCATTCAGTTAGGCTTACGTATGTAAAAGAGGTGCATGAGCCTGAACCTCCAGATACACAAAAAAACCTGATTCCACAAATTGAAGGACACCATGATGACCCCAACAAGCCATTTCCCAAGACCCCTTATGCTGAGAGTAATGCAGGGCCTTCCTTCAATTTGTTTTATTGTAAAGTGATGAATTATGGAACTTGAAGTCTCTGCTTACCATAGTGCAGGGTCCCCCAACCTTTTTCACCCATGAGCCACAATGAGATGTTGGGGAGCAATACAAGCATGAAAAAATGGGCTGTAATTGGGTATTTTGAAGACCGTTTGTGGACTGGCAGCCTACAGGAGGCTCTGTTTGGCAGTACATCTGGTTTTTATGCAACCAAAACTTGCCTCCAAGCCTGGAATTCAAAAATAAGCACCTGCCAATGTGTTGGTGAGCAGCATGTTGCTCATGAGCCACTGGTTGGGATCCACTGCCATAGTGGGTGGTGCACAGATTTAGAAAGCAGAGGTCCCAGTATCCATCACTTTATCCAAGTGTGGGGTTGCCTTACAGTGAGATATTGATGTGTGGGTCGACCCTAACCCAGCATGCCTCAGTATTTATAGACTTATTTATTGATAGATTTTTATAGGCTCATGCCAGTCCTGCTTTACCATCTGGGAAGGGGTGGGACATGCAGACTCGCGCCTATAAAAAGTGTCAACTGGAGGTAGAAATTGGGCATTGTCAGGTTGCGGGTGGGGGGGTAAAGTTCAGTTTGAACCTGCCCGCAAAGATTGGTTGAAAGTCAGCCCGAACCTGTCCATCCCTTTGATTTCAGACCGACCCACACATCACTACAGTGAGACTCTACAGGGGAGGGGAACTGGCAAACACACAGGCAACAAACACATTGAAGTAGCGATGTGACTCATGGGTTCAGCACTGGTTGGGTGGGTTTGGGGGAAGTACAATCCTCATCTGCTCCTGAAGATTCCCTGTTTTGAAACTACAGATATTTACAGACGCAGCAAGCAGAGTGGGAAGACGTGGGTATGGGTCTGGTGTGATAGTCATGTGCGGGTCAATAAAAACTCGACCCACACCTGCATTTCCCCTTACATTTATAGACCTGTGCTAACCCGACCCACTGATGATGTCATAAAAGGGGTGGGTCAGGCGCAAGCCTAAAAAACAGGAAGAGGGAAGCTGCCAATCTAAGTTAACTGCCGGGGAGAGCAGGCAGAAGAGCTCAACCTGAACCCGCCCGTGACTCACAGGAGGAGCAGCGAGGTTGCCCTGAACCCAAGCGACCCGCGGGTATCAAGCCAGCCAACACAACACTAGAGTGTGGGTCGTACAATGGCAACATTTTCCCCCGCATAACTAATTGACAGGCATACCATGAGTAAAGGGTAAAGCTATGTGTCAATATGGATTCCATCTTCATCTTTCATTACATCAGTGTTTATAAATTAAACAAATATTGCGGCTAAGCACTGTCGCTTAATTATAAAATTCTGATTTAATTTTGTATGTCGCAAAGCTTTAAACGCCTCCCCCCCATCACCAGCAATTTTTTTTTTTAAAAAAAAAGTGTTGCCTTCTATTTTTTAATTTTTGTTCGCTATTAATTATGTCTTCCCTTAATCGTCTAAAAGTGCCTTCTTTTCCTTCCCTCAGGAATTTGGTTGACTGGTTCTTGGTGGTGACACAACTGGGGTTTTGCAGTGTTTACTTTGTCTTCTTAGCAGAAAATATAAAACAAGTGAGTATCAACATTCCCTTCTTTTTTTTTTTTATAAAGATTTCAATTAAAAATATCCTTTGATGAAAGAGGCTCCAATTATTCCGTGTACAGAAAGTAAGCGGCGTTTGAACTATTTCAGTATATCCAGAATCTGAACAGACAAATAACTACGGTATTCATAATTTATATGCTTCCTTCCCTTTTGAACTTTGTTTTACACATCCTAGCCTAAAAACCTTGCGCGGAATGATTAATACTTCAGGGGCTGTTGAGTTGCAATTACTCGCCTGGAAACAATGGTATTCTACGGCCTGTTTGCTGATAAATAAAATATGGGAATGTAAGGGTTTGTGAGATCATTATTTTCCCGTTCTCTTACCAACCCATTTTCTTTAAGTCCATTTGATCAAGAAGAATGTATATTGGGTAAAAGTCTTGTGTGATGCTTTTCTCCGGCACTTATTTAAGATAATTTTTTAATTTTTCCCTCAGATCAGTTGTGATATTAATATATACCGTTTTTTGCCATTGCCCTAAATGTTATCGGACCAGGGTTACTACTGATACTACTAATATTCGAATAATAGAAATATTCTAATATTTCAGATGTGCTAGGAAATGGCAGTGAATTTAAGGGAAGCTTTTAGGAACTAACTGCCACCTGCTAATAATACACGATTGGGGACCTGTTATCCAGTATGCTGGGGTTTTCTGCATAAGAGATCTTTCTTTAATTTGGATCTTCATATCATAGGTCAGCTAGAAAATCATGTGAACGTTAACCAAACCCAATAGGCTGGTTTTGTTTCCAATACTCTTAGTTGGGATCAAGTACAAGCTACTGTTTTATCATCACGGAGAAAAAGGAAATGCATTTTTAAAATTTGGATTATTTGGATAAAACAGAGTCTATAGGAGATGGTCTTCCTTAAATTTTGAGCTTTCTGGGTAACGGGTTTCTAAATAACGGATCCCTTACCTTAGTCACCCTGACACCCAACCCCTGAATGAAGAGAGAATGAAGAGAAACAGATGCTGAGAGAGGAATAGTGAAGATAAATTTGGTTATTTCAGAAACTTTACAGAATTTATAATTGATTGTATATAGATTATTTTATTTTTCAGTATGATGGAGCTTATATTAAATTTTAATTTTCGCGACAGTACCCCTTTAAGGAAAGCCAACATGCAAGGTTTCATGCTTAGTAATATTTGCCATTTTTATGTTTGAAATGAAGAAAGACTTTGGCAGAGGCTTTTAACTAGAGAAAGTTTATTTCAGATGAAGCTTATATTAAAGAGATATTGTCATGGGAAAACTTTTTTTTTTTTTTTTTTTAAAAATGCATCAGTTAATAGTGCTGCTCCAGCAGAATTCTTCAGTCACTCTTTACTGCTGTACTGCAAGTTGGAGTGATATCACCCCTCCAGCAGCCTAATAACAGAACAATGGGAAGGTACCAGATAGCCACTCCATAACACAAGATAACAGTCGCCTGGTAGATCTAAGAACAGCACTCAATAGTAAAAGCCTAGTCCCACTGAGACACATTCAGTTACATTAAGGGTAGGACTCCCCGACGCACTGTGACAAAATGCTTGCGACTTGTTGCATGCAACAAAAATAAGGTAAGAGATAGAATTGTTGCATGGTGTCCAGGGGTGCTTTGCCAATGAGGCAAGTTGAGGCTGTCGCCTCAGGCGGCAGCGCCCCACTAGGTGCCAGGGGCAGGTCCTGGTACTTTAAGAGCGAATTTCCGGGGGAGGGGGGCAGCAGCAACTGCTGCTGCCTCAGGCGGCGGAGGGGCCCGGATCGCCCCTGATGGTGTCGCAGCGTTGATCCGACGCGACACGACTGTTGGATGCAGACGCGCACGCTGCATCTGTATCCGACAGTCGTGTTGCATCGGATCAACGCTGCGACACCATGCGACAATTCTATCTCTTACCTTATTTTTGTAGAATAATAAATAGATTTCAGTGCAGAATTCTGCTGATGTGTTTTGAAAAAAAAAAACGTTTTCCCATGACAGTATCCCTTTAAATTTTCATTTTCACGATTGTTCCCCTTTAAAGATCGCTCCTTCCGAAAGGCACCATCAATCTTAAATTGGCCCGTCGTCATAGCCAAAGTTTATCAGAATTTAATATTCCGAACTATTTCAGCGTCTTCCGTGAAAACAGACCTCATTTTCTGCTTGATCTCTGACAACCCCTAAGCTTGGCTTTTCAACAGCTGTCCATAGTAGTGATGTGTGGGTCGGGATTTCCTCGACCCACTCCCGACCCTAACCTGCCTTCCCTTAACCCGTGCCTGCCCGCATCTGCGCTTCCGAGTTGCTTTTATAGACCCGCGCTGACCCTCCCCGCCAATGTTGTCACAAAAGGGGCTGGGCAAGCAGTCACAGTGTCTATAAAAGACAAACCTGGAAGTCGGAAGCTGGCATTTGACGGTGGCAGGTTATGAGAGCAGGAGAAGAGCTCAACCTGTACCTGCCCGCCACCCATGAAGAATCGCGTGAGGTCTGCTCGAACTCGCCCGACCAGGCCGGGATTTGTGGCGAGGCCACATAGGCCCGGGCCTAGGGCGGCACATTTTTGGGGGCGGCATGCCGCCCAGCCGCTCTGTGGGGAGCCTGTGCTCCCCAGTGCTCCGGCGCTCGCACGCTGGCGCTTTTGCGGCAGCGTGTGGTAGTGCGAGAGGGCGCTAGGACCGCACCCGCCCAGCGAATCCGGCGCTGCGCCCGACCCGCACATCACTAGTCCAGAGCCCACTGAGCATGTGCAGTGCCACTGAGATGGCACAATAAGAACCAAGATGGGGAGCTGCAGTGCACTTTTGGAAAGCCTGGATTCTTATTGATATAGGTCTGCTGAGCCTTTGTAAAATGCTGCAGTTTTACCCACAATTATTTTTGGCCTTTAGTTCTCCTTTATAGGAAATGAGCCCTACGCAATTATACAACCCTCCCTTTGGAAACTGTAGTCTGTATGGAGCTGAATTCTCTCATCATTTATCCTGTGGTTACGTAAGGGTTTATTACGCCACTGTTATTTGTCACCCTGACAGTATATAGTACTGCTGCTTAATTTGCTGTGCTTTGATAGAGATGACAGATGTATGAATGTGTACCCAAAAGGAAAGGGTTTGGTTTTTCCCCCGTTAGTCTTCTTCTGCTGTTGATGAGTCCTTTCAGGCAATAGGAATCATGACAGTACATTAATATTTGAATGTGTTTCCACTATCATTTTTTTTCCCAAAGTCCAGGCCCGTGATCCCACACTGTGTTATTATGCTTCTCAAGCTGCAGTATCTTCAAAACCAAAGTCTTCTGAAGATTTACATAAAGGAATCCCCGGCACGCTATCTGCTGTCCGTGTGTCCAGCTTCTACATGCACCGCGGGGAGTCCTTAGCTTGCCCGAGGACACTGCATCTGCGTCTAACAAATGTGCTTTATTCTTTCTCCAATTTCCAAGCATGTTTGCTATAGTCTGTGACGTTCCCTACAAGGTTTGGGGGGGTGGAAAGATTAGTTTTTCAAGGAAATCACACATCTTGCAGTTAAACGGACATTACAGCACACTGGTAATTTATTTTTCCCTTTGTTTTGTTCTGAATATAATCAGGCTCCCCTGATGTTTTCATCCGATCTATTCGCTAAGAATGCATTCAACCATTGTGTTTTACATTTGTGTGTTTCGTTTAAGTTATGCACAACTCATCGGTACAATTTCTAAAATGTACCATTAATGCAGTCTGTTTTGCCTTTAAAGTGGACCTGTCACCTACACATAAAAAGCTGTATAACAAAAGTCGTTTGCAAAAAAAACATGGAACCCATTTTGTTTTTTTCATTAAAGCATACATACCAGTTGTACAGGTGTTTAAACATTTGAGCTGTCAATCAAATATTTCCTGCCCTGCCTCTATGCCTGAGGCATAGAGGTGGGGCAGACAATTACTTTCACTTTCCATTTAGCACTTCCTACATGTCACTGCTCTTCCCACATTCCCCCTCCCTCCTCAAACTCTAAAATTTTGTAGGGCAATGTGTATGGGCATTAGGTCCCCCATTCGGGTGCATTCACAAGATTTTGGGGTGATAAACAACTTGTCTTAATAACAGTGTCTGCAAAATGGCTCCTGCCTGCGTGCTGTGATTGTGTAATTCCAAGACTGAGAAACAACATTTAAATAATAAATGTAGTGTAAGTTTTATTTTGCTCAACGATAAAAAATAATTTGGAATTGTTTTTTAGGGTGACAGGTCCCCTTTAATTCTTAAACTTTGTATCTGTTTTTGCACTTAACCCAGATTAACATATGGTTGTACCCATTGGTTTCACAAATTAAGGTGGTCTTTGCATACACCGTGATATACTACACCTGATTCAAGCTGTGCAGCTTTTGGATATTATTATCCCAGGATAGAGTATGAACAGTAGAGAATAGAAAGATAAGCCATAGAATAGTAACTGTTAAAAAAAAGCCTGTGTGGGATCCGTTATCCGGAAACCCATTATCCAGAAAGTTCTGAATTACGGAAAGGTTGTCTCCCATAGACTCTATTTTATTCAAATAATCCACATTTTTAAAAATTATTTCCCTTTTCTCTGTAACAATAAAACAGTACCTTGTACTTGATCCCAACTAAGATATAATTAATCCTTATTGGAGACAAAACCAGCCTATTGGGTTTATTTAATGTTTACATGATTTTCTAGTAGACTTAAGGTATGAAGATTCAAATTACAGAAATATCTGTTAGGGCTAGTCCACCCGAGGAGATTCGGGAAGATTTTGTTGCCTGGCGACTAATTGCCTCGTCTTTTGAGCGACTATCTCCCCGAACTGCCTCAGCGTTTTTCCCCATAGGCTACAATCAAAAGTTGCCTGCGCTAATGCACACGCGGCGATGCGTTTTTTAATAGTCGCCCAAAGTTGCCTCACAGGAAAACCCCATGTCCCGAGCAATCTACATAAACGGTCCCATACCTGTACTACATTTTGTGGCTGTTGGGGTCGGTGACCCTGACAACCAGATACCCCTTTCAATTGCAGGGCAGAATAGGAAGGTAAGTAATTTTTTTATAGTTTATAGAAGGCTGTAATTCACATTTAAATTACATTTTAGTATGATACAGGCAGTGATATTTTGAAAGAATGTGAGATTGGTCTTCACTTTTTGTGATTGTGGCCAGAAACATGTGGGATCCACAAGTCAGGCAGATTCGGGTCAACTTATGCACACAGTTTGCGGGTTTCAGTCGGGTTCAGGTTGAGCTCCTCCTTCTGCTTTCCCCACCCGCAAACTTCCTGTGATCGATTCTTCTTCCGTCTACTTATAGACGGGCCTGCCCCGTCCTCTCTCTTCTCGTGATGGCCGGACGTGGGCCTTTAAATAGAAGTGCCAAGCAGGTTTGGGGGTGGATTGGGAGCTGGTGGGTTAGGGTCAGGTGCACATCGCTAATACAGGCTACCTTCCATTCGTAGCTTTATATTTTATCTGCAGTATTTGTCACTATGGCTTAAAAGCCCTACATGCAATAAGACTGACGATCAGGATCATTTACTCAGACCAGGGGAAAAGTGCAAGAGCTTAGTCCATATTAAAGGAGACGTTATGTAAACAACAAGAATCTGCCAATGCATTAAACTTTTAGATATAGAAGAAATGTACTTTAAAAAGTTGTGTTTACTGGTTACTTTATGGAAAATTTCTGCAAAACCCCTACTACCTATCTGTTCCACTTGCTGCTGCCTCCTTTCCCAGGCTGTGCAGAGGAGCTGTTGACACTCTAAACCAGGAGTCCCCAACCTTTTTTACTCGTGAGCCACATTTAAATGTAAAAAAAAAGTTACACCTGCTTTGAGGCCACTGGGAGCAACATCCAAGAGGTTGGTGAGCAACAGTTGGGGAACACTGCTCTAAACACTGCACTGTAGGATAGGAACCAATCAGCAGCTAGGCTGACCTGATAGGGAACTGACGCCTATCTGTGCTTGTGTGACTGCAGGGCTGTGATTGGCTGTCCTACTGTGCTTCTGGCAGGGACTGTTAGGACACGCCCACCCCTCATTTGAAACAGGGCCCAGAGAACATCTAAAGGGGCTAATTAAAGACTATTCATTTACATCCAAAAATAAAAACATATAGTATATATTATTGCCTACAAACTTATGTTTTTTGATTTATCCTATATTTCCTTTAAGAAAATTTCTTTATCTACTATTGGTTGCCAGATCAACCTCTCTTGGGATAAGTAGCAGTCACTGCATTGTCTAAAACTCTCCGATAGGCCTGGTACTAGAAAACAGGGTTCCATAAATGCTGCACATTCAGGTAGGCAGCATTGCGTTACTAGGTTTGATTCCAGACAGAATAACGAGTTAGTATGTTCTCCTTGTGTTTGTGTGGGTTCCACAATACAAAAACACACAAGCAGGTTAATTGGCTCCTGGTAAATGTGACCCTAGTGTGGGTAAATGAGATAGGGACCTCAGATTGTAAGCTCCACTGGGGCAGGTAATGATGAACAATCTCTGTAAAGTGCTGCAAAATATGTTGAATAACACAGTAATACTAATAAACGGGCTGTGGCTGTGTGCCTGGGGGTTGTTCTTCTTTAAAATAACTTTTAGATGGTGTTGAGAGTAATATTCTGAGACAATTTGCAATTAGTTTTAATTTTTTATTATTTGTGGTTTTTGCGTTATTTCGCTTTTTATTCAGCAGCCCTTCAATTTGCAATCTCAGCAAGCTGGTTGCTAGGGGCCGGACCACCCAAGCAACCATGGACTGATTTGAAAAAAAGACTTGAATATAAATAGGAAAGGGAAAGATGAGTAATACAAAGTAGCAATAACAATACATTTGTAGCCTTACAGAGCATTTGTTTTTAGATGGGGGGGTCAGTGGCCCCCATTTGAAAGCTGGAAAGAGTCAGCAGAAGAAGGCAAATAATTCAAAACTATAAAAAATAAATAAAGAAGACCAATTGAAGGGTTGCTTACAATTGTCCATTCTATAACATACTAAATGTTAACTTAAAGGTGATGCACCCATTTAATTTGGGGGGCACAACAGATTCCCAATTTCTGTGGAAAGATTGGAAATTGGAAAGATTAGAAGATGTCAAATAATTAAAGAAATACTAAAAATGAATAATAAAGACCAATTAAAAAGTTGCTTACAATTGGCCATTGTATAACATACCTACTAAAAACTAACTTAAAGGTGAACCACCCCTTAAAGAGGAAGGGGCTGCAAACAGAAAACATTGGTGTTTGTTTATTCCATAGCACTGTATCAAGTTGTGTATGAGGTCCACAGCCAAGCATGATCCATTTGTGGTGGGCTAATACACTACTTATTCATTTTTCAGGTATTTGAAGTGTTTTTGGAGACCAAGTTACAGCAGTCGGAAATAGGAATATGGAGCCTTGACCTGAGAATATACATGTTCTCTTTCCTTCCGCTAATCATTCCACTGGTGTTTATTCGGGATCTGAAGAACCTGTCTTTGTTGTCTTTCTTTGCCAATGTCTCCATGGCAATCAGTCTCCTAATTGTCTATCAGTATGTAATCAGGGTAAGTAAATTGCACTTCTGTTTTCATTAGTTTTTTCCTTTTAATGAATTAATTACACCGCTTATTTGATTAGTTCATTAATGCAGCAGGGGGAAATACTGAAAGTCTGGTTTGAATACCTGCATTTCATATGGTTGCCTATCATAGTCTGCCGAAGCACAATGGGACGGCTGAGGTCAGCTCTGTGTGCAATTTCAGCAATCTGGTTGCTAGGGTCCAAATTACCCTAGCAACAGTCATTGATTTGAATAAGAGACTGGAAAATGAATAGGAGAGGCCTGAATAGAAAGATGAGTAATAAAAAGTCGCAATAACTAATGCATTTATAGCCTTACAGAGCATTTGTTTTTTTAGATGGGGTCAGTGACCCCTATTTGAAAGATGAAAAGAGTCAGTAGAAGAAGGCACATATTTCAAAAACTATAAAGAATTAATAAAGAAGACCAATTAAAGGGTTGCTTACAATTGGCCATACTGTCATGGGAAAACATGTTTTTTTCAAAACGCATTAGTTAATAGTGCTGCTCCAGCAGAATCCTGCACTGACTTCCAATTCTCAAAAGAGCAAACTGATTTTTTTATATTAAATTTTGAAGTCAGACATGGGACTAGACATATTGTCAGTTTCTCAGCTGCCCCCAGTCATGTGACTTGTGCCTGCACTTTAGGATGGAACTACTTTCTGGCAGGCTGTTATTTCTCCTACTTAATGTTACTGAATCAGTCTCAGTGGGACCTGGATATAACTATTGAGCGTTGTTCTTAGATCTGCCAGGCAGCTGTTATCTTGTGTTAGGGAGCTGCTATCTGTACATGGAACGTATTTGATCTTAGTATGCACGTAAAACATAGAAGTTACAATTTTAGCTAAATATTATATTTTTTTTCCAGAATTTATCAGACCCTCGTACACTGCCACTGGGAACGAGTTGGAAGACCTATCCATTGTTTTTTGGGACAGCTATATTTGCGTTTGAAGGAATAGGAGTGGTAAGTGATGTGTGGAATACCGATTGCTCAGGTTTCAAATGTCATTGCTCAGATGTTTATGGCTGGGGCTAGGTATGCTGTTAAATCAGTCAGTGATAGGGGTGGGCTCCGCGCTTAGTACAATCAGTATGCTTAGTAGCAGCACCCGTCAGGGAAAGGACCCACAAGTCTGTAAAAACAAAAATGATCAATTATGTACAAGAGCGCTTTTCTAAGACTTCCAAATTCCTAAATAACGTTTACGTTGGAGCAGTGGTCAGCTTAATATTTGGCACTTTGAGACGGTGC
This sequence comes from Xenopus laevis, assembly GCF_017654675.1. Taxonomy (NCBI): domain Eukaryota; kingdom Metazoa; phylum Chordata; class Amphibia; order Anura; family Pipidae; genus Xenopus; species Xenopus laevis. The sequence goes on from NC_054373.1 coordinate 175,695,884, forward strand.
TGAAATATAAATAGAAGCAAGCCACGATAGTGAAATACATGGAGAACCTCCCTCGGATAGCCCCAATACCGATTTTACTTACAAGATGTAGATCGTTTGGAGCATATCTCGTCGAACGGTGAACGATCCGACTGTTCCTGAAGTGCTTCAAGTGCTGATTCTTGAATCCCCAGGTCTTTCTCCACTTTTCTCGACCCTTCTCTCCGTGTTCCTTGAGAAACACGTGGTCTTTCAATGGCAGGCCTGAACCTTCATAAACCATGCAAAACGTATTAATTCGTTTTGTGTGGGTAGTACTGGTTGCTTGAGATAAAACTCAAAAGGGAGCGACTCGTTTCCTTAATAAACTTTAGTCGTATTTTTATTAAAGTTCAATAAAAGGGCCCAACGCATTTCGTATATGTTATACTTCATCAGGGGCATGCTGTTATATTAGTGTTCCATTGCTAAGAGCAGTTAAAAAGACTATGTAGTAGGTAGGGATGCTCCGAATCCACTATTTGGGATTCGGTCGAATCCCTGAATTCTTTGTGAAAGATTTGGCCATATACCAAACCAAATCCTAATTTGTATATGCAAATTAGGGTCAGGAAAGGAAAAAGTAGAAAACTTTTTTTTTTTACTTCCTTGTTATGTGATGAATAGTGATGGCGCGAATTTGCAGCGTAATTCAGTGTTTCGCCACTGGCAAATAACTTGGGGAAATTGCAACGAAAATTTGCCAATTGTTTTTGACACCTGAGACAATAACAACGCCGGCAACAGTTAAACACATGCCCATTGACTTTAATGCGGGTCGCTGGCGTAGATTTTGATGCCCACATATTGACGTCGGCAGCAAAACTCGTGCTTCGCAAATTTTTCGCTGTTTTGTGAATTTTTAAGGGAAATTCACACATTTTTCAATGAAGCAAAACGGGACAAATTTACTCATCACTGGTGATGAAAAGTCACGTGATTTCCCTTCCCACCCCAAATTTACATATACAAATTAGTATTCAGATTTGGTTCGGCTAGGCACAAAGATTCGGCTGAATCCGAATCCTGCTAAAAAAGGCCGAATCCTGGCCAAATCCTGTACCGAATCCTGGATTTGTTGCATCCCTAGTATGTAGGCAGTTTGGTGGCTCCATGTCTTTAGACAGGTAGTTGTCACCAATTAAGTTGGCTGTTGATCCAACGTTTCGGCCCATATTAGGGCTTTTATCAAGGACCAAATACAAGTGAATAAGTGACTATTTGTCTTTAATAAAGGAAGGAAGTGTAGCCAATGGCTTGGGCCATGCAAGCTGACGGTCATATAATGCTACTCAAAGTCCAAATATGGGAGACCGATTTACATAAGATAGTTATATGATAGTTATATGATAGATATATGAGAGTAATGATTCTGGGACTTATTTAGTAAACAAGTGGAATTGGAATTATTCATTCAAATCTAATTCTGATAGATATTGATGAATAACAATAATGACTGCATGCACTGAAAAATAATTGTGAAAAATGGTCTATAATATTCAGTGGGATTGGACATCACAGACCAGTCACAGTTACCTTCTTAAAGGTTATGTGCAATAGTAAATATCAACATAAAATACAGAAAAACCATATCAAATCCAGAAATTGAGAAAGTGCCTTAATGGGGGCTCACCCGGGTATACTGGTTATTAAAAAAAGTCACACTTAATTATTACATAATTTAAAACAACAAACAACATTTAAAATAACATACAAAGTCACTGGTGTAACCTATACAGCAGCAGGGCCCAAGCAAGAGGGGAGCCCGGATTGCGGGGTCTGCTGCATCATAGTTCACTTCCCCAACTCATCTTTTACCTTTAAAGGAATTGTTCAGTGTAAAATTAAAGCTGGGTTAATAGATAGGCTGTGCAAAATAAAAAATGGCTCTAATATAGTTAGTTAGGCAAAAATGTAATGTATAAAGGCTGGAGTGACTGGATGTGTAACATAATAGCCAGAACACTACTTCCTGCTTTTCAGCTCACTTGGTTTCCACTGATTGGTAACCAGGCAGTAACCAATCAGTGACTTGAGGGGGGGCCACATGGTTCATAACTGTTGCTTTTGAATCTGAGCTGAATGTTGAGGATCAATTGCAAACTCACTAAACAGTTATGTCTCATGTGGCTTCCCTTATAGTCACTGACTAACTCAGAGTTAGAGAGCTGAAAAGCAGGAAGTAGTGTTCTGGCTATTATGTTACACATCCAGTCACTCCAGCCTTTATACATTACATTTTTGCCTAACTAACTATATTAGAAATATTTTTTATTTCGCACAGTTATCCAGTTTTTATTTTTACACTGAACCGTTTAAAATAAAGTTGCAGTGCCAGGGGAAGAGGACTGCGCCGGGCCCCCTCAGTAGATTTTTTGGCGGGGGGGGGCAGCACTTGAAAAAGGGGGCTTAATAAATGAGTTCTGATGTTGGTAGGCCTTGCATACTTTAGATTTAGGGCAATAATATTGTTATATATTTCCTGGCGGCAAACTTGCCTTTACAAGCAGATGGGTTGGTTGCAGAGAACATAAAGCTTACAAACCTTAGAAAGGGAAATTTAGTTTACTGTCCTGTCATTCATTTAAGAAAAAAGACGTGACTGCAAATAGACTGAAGCTGAAGACTGAAACTTAACTTGAAGGTGAACCACCCCTTTAAAATAAAACCTGTTAGAAATATCAGTGTTACAGTTATGGTTTGTTTTCCATTTCATTTCCTTTAAAGGTCAACTACTATCCCTACTACAGACTCCACAAATATCCTGCCTGTTGTGTATTTGTGCATTGGCTGCAAATAAGTTTCCTGCAGCTCCCATAAGCGAAACTATTTGGGGGTGCCCTTCTTGGAATGAATAAGGCAATTTTTTTGTAGCTGCTCCCTAAATCTCATTGCTAATTTATGTTTGTTAGCAAATGTATGTCATACACACCTTGTACATTGTAAAATTCCTGCTCCGGCTAAAGCTCATTATTTGGTACAGTCAGTGTTGGAATTAGATACATTGCTTTGCTATTGAAAAGTGTGAATATGAGTGCAGGGCTCCCCGTTCTGCATATTAGGCAAGTAAGCCTAATAACTTATCTGTTGCCGCACATTGTCATAACCCCCCCCCATCTCTGACCTGCTTTCCAATCATTTAGTCACTGCAGGATTTTGGCTACATGCGATGCACATAATAACTTTTTTTCATTGAGTTACTTTATAAAGAGAACCACAGCTAATTTATTTTAATTTTCTAAAATATTATCAAGGGGCAGATAAAATAAAATTACGGAAAACTTTAATTATTATAGACAACCAGATGTTGCAGGCCAGTTATTGTTGTGGCTGTGATAACTTGCATGCATTATGGAGGACCTCAAAATGTCTGAGGTCGGCATCTGAGTGCTTCAGGTGTGTGCATATCACGTCTAAACTACTGTAACTCTCTATTAATTGGCCTTCCCCGCCAGAGAATGTCACATCTCCATTCCAAAATGAACACTGCCGCCAGGCTTATACACCTCAGCAACCGCTCCTCCTCTGCCATGCCACTCTGACAATCCCTGCACTGGCTTCCTCTACATTTTCAGAATAAAATTCAAACTAATGACCCTGACATTCAAAGCACTTCATAACTCTGCCCCTCCCTACATCTCTGAACTCATCTCTGTATACTCACCCAACCGCTTACTATGCTCCTCTACTGACCTGCTCCTCAACTCTTCTCTCATTTCCTCCTTCATGCTCGCATTCAAGATTTTGCAAGGGCTGCACCCTTTATCTGGAATTCTCTCCCAGAGTCTGTCCGACTTTCTCCCCAATTTCTGCTTTCAAAAGATTATTAAGATAAGCCTACCCTCACTCTGTTTAGCTATCAAATGCAATACCACATACTACATCTCTCACCCACCTAATTCTGATTTTGTCCACTCCCACACCTTGTGCCTATTCCCTTCCCTTTAGATTGTAAGCCTTTTTGCAAAGGGCCTTTTTCACCTTTTGTACCAGTATTAGTCGTGATGCATGCAACTCCATATATTCTACGTATACAATTCATGTGATTTAGCTGTTTAAACATATTTACTTTACAGCGCTGCTCAATATGTTGGGTCTCTATAAATACATGTTAATAAAAATACAGTAGAACCCCCATTTTACGTTTTTCAGGGGACTAGAAAAAAATGATGTAAAATCCAGGAAAATGTAAAATGAGGGAAATGTATTATACATAATATATAGGTGGGACCACAAAACAGCAATGTAAAATGAGGGAAAACTTAAAATCAGGGGATGTAAAATTGTAGTAATATGCATTTATTTTTATTTACATCGCTTTACTTTTATATGTAGCACATCACATTCATTATATAGAGAAATAATGTTGCATTAATCCTAATTTTAGGACCCAAAATATTGCGATTGCATAATCACAATTCCATCTCCAGTGCAGTCGTTTCTCTACCAATCTTGTATTTCCTCAAATCTGACTTTTATTAATGTAAACTCCCCAGTGAGTTGAAACACAATTGCCTTTGATCTAAGTTATGAGTGTGAACACTGAAATCCCAACTTTCTTTGCATGTTCCAGCCATTTTAGGAGTCAGGAGACATTTCAGGTTTTCAAGGTGTACCTGTACCACAATATATAGGAGTGCTTGAGTTAGAGAAATTAATGGTCTCCTTAGTTTGAAGAATGATTCTTAGGGGTATAACTTCATCAAACGCTTAGCAGAGATGGGGATTTCTATTAAAGCAGAACTAAAGCGTAACTAAAGAAGTAGCTAGAAATGTTGTTCATTATGTTTTGTGCTTCTGCACCAGCCCAGGCAACCACAGCCCTTTAGCAGTAAAGATCTGTGTCTCCAAAGATGCCCCAGTAGCTCCCCATCTTCTTTTCTGCTGATTCACTGCACATGCTCTGTGCTGCTGTCACTTACTGAGCTTAGGGACCCACTCACAATATACAGTACACATAGAATAGAAATGTCACAATATAAGGCTGATTAGTAATTAATACAGATAATTACTACATGGCAGCACAGAAACCAGTGCAACTAGCATCAGAATTTAATAATCAGCAAACCTGTAGCATCAGCTTATATTACAGGGGAAGCTCATTTTCTGCTGGATAATTAGTGACGAGCCCTAAGCTTAGCTTCTCAACAGCCAATCAGAGCCCACTGAGCATGTGAGTGTCACAGACACTTTCCAAGATGGTGACCCCCTGTGACAAGTTTGAAGTCCTGGATCATTGCTGCTATTGACAAGCTGAAACTTTAGGCTGGCGTAATAAGTTCAGTATATAAAATATGACATTTTTAGCTACATTCATTTTAGGGTTTAGTTCACCTTTAAGTGTTTAACAACATGCATGTTGAGTGTTTTGGCACTACACACTAAATCTGCCCATATACTGTCTGATCTGCTCGTTATGCAAGGCCATCAAATATGCAGATCTGGGCCCAATTTTGCCACTAACATGATAGGACTGATCATATAGAGGGACCTACATCAACATGCTGAACCAGCTACCTTTGTTAGTAGCACCTTACTTTGCATCCATTGTTGTGCTTTGTGGTTGTGTATGTGAGTCTTGTATTATCAACATAACACCACACTTTTGTCTCTTACAAGCCCACACGCTGCTTATCCAAAATTAATGTTTGCCAATGAACTGCAACATGAACGAGTCTGTTCCATTCTTGCAAAATATCAATATTTACACAATGAAATTATTTACGACATTTGCTAAATTCATCTCTGTTCTTCCAGAAATGTGTTTTCTGAATTTTGATGAATCCTGTTTTCAATACAAAATGATTGCACTGTACGTTCATCTTTGTATTTGCAAAGTATAATGATGTGTTCAGGAAAAAAATTGACTTACATTTTAATTGGATGACTGCAAGTTATAGAATTAAATTTTCTTTCTGCTATATTATAGCACATCCTTTGTGCAATGTAGTTATTTTCTATTTACTCCCAGTTTTCTTAATTAAGATAGGATTAAGGTTTCCCATATTTTCAATGTGGCCTACATACACAATTCATTTGCCTTTCCCACATTTTATTTACCAGTTGGGCTTTCCAGCTGACACAAGGTCACCCATTCCGATTAGAAGAAAAGAGGTTCCGCTTTAATATTTGGAAGGGTTTTTTTTACAGTCGTAGTGGCTTTAAGAAGGGGTTGGATGGTGTTTAGCAAGTGATGGAATACAGGATTATGGGAGATAGCTCATAGTACAAGTTGATCCAGGGACTAGTCCGATTGCCATTTTGGAGTCAGGAAGGAATTTTTTTCTCTTAAGGCAAATTGGAGAGACTTCAGATGGGTTTTTTTTTTTGCCTTCTTCTGGATCAACTGGCAGTTAGGCAGGTTAAAAAAAGGTTAAAAGGTTGAACTTGATGGACTTGTGTCTTTTTTCAACCTAACTTACTATGTTACTATGTTATATTAACCATACGCATTTAAGGGAACTGACAACAATATGTATATCGCCCTACATAAAACAGTAACAGAGACAGCCCGGTAATTTCAAGGGCTGCCCGATTCTCTAAGACTGACACGGCAATCAGCCAATGGCAGGTCGCCGCATAATAGCCCCCCTCCGACATCTTGGCCCGTCCCCTCCATATCCAGGCCCTGCCCCCTGTGAGTTACATCCCGTCCCCTTTACATCACAGCCAGGGCCATAACTAGGGGTAGGCAGAGTAGGCACATGCCTAGGGTGCAAAGCTGGGGGGGGCGCCAGGCACGTACCTGCTCTGACGCCTACCCCATTGTCCGGTCCCGTCTCTCCCCGACTGCGCACATACTTTCGCACATGCGCACTCGAGCGCACGTACTTTTGCGCATGCACGCTCAAGTGCACTTCCGCGCATGTACGCTCGAGCATACTTTCACGCATGCACGATCGAGCGCACTTCCGCGCATGCGCACCCCAGCATGCACGCAGCCGGCGCTGTGCCTCGGCCAGGTTGCCTAGGGCGCCTGGCTGGGTTGGCCCGGCTCTGATCACAGCCCCCCCCCGCCCGGTCTCCACCGGCTAAAAGGTGGCAACCCTATTCCCGAGGCTTCATGGTGACCCATCATAAACATTGGTTCTACTGAAGGTCTTTGTGAGGCCTTTACACTATAATTCTGTATATATACTAGGGATGCACAGAATCCACTGTTGTGGATTTGGCCAAATCCCCAAATCCTTGGCGAAAGATTTGGCCGAATACCGAACCAAATACGAATCCTAATTTGCATGCGCAAATTAGGGCTGGGAAGTGAAAACATTTTTTACTTCCTTGTTTTGTGACAAAAAGTCACGTGATTTCCCTCCCCGTCCCTAATTTGCATATGCACATTAGGATTCGGTTCTGCTGAGCAGAAGGATTTGGCCAAATCCTGCTGAAAAAGGCCGAATACTGGCCGAATCCCCAACCAAATCGTGAATTTGGTGCATCCCTAATGTATACATTGGCAACTTTAATCCCCCAGAGAAGTTAATACTACAAATGCGGTACCTACTTCATATTTAAAGGGGTCGTGCACTTTTAACTTTCAGTATGTTAGAAAGTGGTACATTCTAAACAACATTTCAATAGACCTTTATTTGTATAGTTTTTTTAATTATTTGCTTTCTTCTGACTCTTTCCAGCTTTCGAAAAAGCAAATGCAACAAATGTATTGTTACTGTTACTTTTTATTACTCATCTTTCTATTCAGTCCTCTTCTATTCATATTCCAGTCTCTTATTAGGGTCTTTTGGACCAGATGACATTATGCACTTTTAGATAGGAAAGAAAAGAAAGATGCAGCAGTTTATTCCTGCTGCATCCACATGGTCTTATCCATCTGCCAACAGTTGAATCCTCTTCCAAACTCTTTATTGGTATAGTAAATAATAAGATAATTATGTGTCTGGGGAAATAGGATAATTATGCGTCAGGGGAAAATACATTAAGCCAGTACATAGAGGTGGAAGGAGCTGTATGTGTATATACAATGTGACCCCTTTAATGGCATGTTGTGGATGAATGAACTAAGCTTTCTAATGAGTGTATAACACTGGAAATTTCAAAAATGCCTCAAGCATATCAGTAAGTTTTCAGGTCATGAGTGTAGCGATGTGTTAGGGAATTAATTATGAAAAACTTAGGGGACTACATGGAAATGTAGCACAGGATTGTTCTTTGTATGAACATTGATATTATTAACTGTACAAACCTTCATGGATAATAATAATACTGAATTTAATATTGCAAAGCCGTTGCCATTTTATTTGCCTGAATGACAAAGTACAATATACAGGTATGGGATCCAGAAACCCGTTATTTTTCTCGAGTTTTTTACCAAGTTAATTTATTAATAAATACGCCAAAATCAGGCATGAGAGTTTGGTCAAGCTTTTTTTATTGGGACAATGAAATAGTTTGTGGTTTATTAAATAACCCCCTTAGTGTATGGAGATCCAAATTATGGAAAGATTCATTATGTGGAAAACCCCATGTCCTGAGAATTCTGGATATCACATTCACGTCCCATACCTTTATTCTACTGTTTATGCTGCTATTCCTACTACCATAGCATAACTGGGGTTATTTACCAATGGCGGGCAGCACAAACCACCAAGCATTTTGCACTTTGCACCCTGCACCGCTGATAGCATCCACAGGCGTGGCTCTGGAGTCTAAGGACTTGCACTCCCCCTCTTGAATGTAACTCTGCCTGTGTCACCAGCACTGTTTTCATGAGGGGTGGGTGATAAGTAGGCATCCCTTACCTGTCCCTTACCCTGCATGTCACTCAGATGAGCAAGTTTGGGGTGCTGCGCTTTTTATTTGCAGAAAGAGTGGAGAGCTCAGCAAGACCCTGGGCCTAAGTGCTTTGAATAATGCCATTTTGCACTCTTAATGCCCTAGCACTTGCGTTTGAAGTCATCATAAATATTCAATACTTCATACATCCAGCTTATTAAGTATAGATATGCATTGTACACCCACACAGCAATAATGGTTGGCCCTTTCCCTCCCATTGCAGGTGCTTCCCCTAGAGAATCGTATGAGGGACAAAAAAGACTTCTCCAAAGCTCTGAATATTGGCATGGCAATAGTGACCACTCTGTACATCTCTCTAGCTACACTTGGCTACTTTTGCTTTGGAGATCAAATCAAGGGCAGCATAACCCTGAACCTTCCCCAAGATTCATGGTAAGTTACAATCTTTATTTGTTTGCCAGGGTTGCAGTTCTATAAAGGGGAGATCACTTGCTCATTCATGTCCTAGTTTAGTTTGCTGTATTTCTACAGAAAAATACAAAAGGTCCTCTGCACTCAATTATCAATTATCAATAAATTAAGGATACTGAGACATTTTGTGCCTTAAGCTACTAAAAAATGCCTTCCCCATTTAAACAAAACAGGGATTGTTTGTCCATATATTGCAATATATTTAAGCTGGCCAACTAGGTCAAAGTCATCCTCGATATAGCTAGCCACCTATCCGTTGATCTGGCCAATTAGGAGTAGACAGCTAAACAAGAAAAATCTGGACCCCAGAAATCAAATTGTGCGGTTGTAAAATTGTTTTTATTAAAAATGACATGTTATTTGCAAAATACCCAACAGCGATATAAGATTTATGTTTATCTGTATACAGGACCTGGTATCCAAAATACTCCAATTACGGGAAAGCCATCTCCCATAGGGGGAAATTTACTAAAGGGCGAAGTGGCTAACATCATTTCGGTACTTTGCCGATTTATTAATGGTTGCTAGCGTAATTTCGCCAAGGAGATAGACTCTGGTGCAACTTTTTACTCTAACGCCAGGCGAATTTTCGCTATGGCAAAAGAGCGTTATTACGCAAATTCACTAAGTTTTTGATTTTACTGAACGTTACCTCTATCGCCAGACTTGCCTTCGGCACCTCAGACCAGGCAAAGTGCAATAGAGTAGATAGGAGTTCCTCAAAAAAAAGTTGAACATTTTTCTAAGTCCCAAAAAACGCTGGCGTCTTTTCCTTTTTACAGGGTGATAGGCTGAAAAAGATTGACATTTTTTTTTGGGGGTACCCTCCTTACCCCCCACGTTTGATAAAAAATGGCACCTAAACTTTGGGCACATGTGTAGGATATTATAACACCTCTATATAATTTTATTAAGGTTCCCTGGCCTTGTGTAGTGTATGTACTTCAACTGCACGCCGTATGCAACGCTAGCGTAACTTTGAACTGATGAGTGTATTTTTGCTAGCGTAATTTCGCCATCTTCGTGAATTAGCGTTGTTGCGATGTTCATAAAGCCAGCGCTGGCGAAATTTGACCCGAGCCTTCTAGAGAACAGGTCCTTTACCTGCAGTTTGATTTGTAAGAGTTGTATGCTATTCCCATTGACTTCTACACGAACCCGCCAGCTTTTAGATTCTGAAGTTTTACATTCAAGTTTTATGTGCTTAATAAATACTAATCATTCAAGTTTTTGAATTTATCTCGAGTTTTTGTGCAAAAAAAAAAACGCATTGTGGAAACAATTCATTTTCAAACTTTGGTAAACTTTCGTCCTGCTCTAAGTCACTTGCACCATCGTAAACGAGAAAGAAAATAACTAACCACAAAGATTATTTCACTGTGATATATTTCCGCGGGCAGTAGTAAGACAGATACAATTAAAAGCTGCAATAAAAGAGAGAACCCAAAAAGTTACAAAAAGCATTTTACAAAATATCGACAGCTTGCGATTGTGTGGCCCTTCAGGGGATTTCCTGCTCGCGCCCAACAGGGGATCCGTTTTTTATATCAAAATACTATATGAACCGACTAAAGCCTGCGAACTGAAATGCACTTAAAAGCTTAAAACGTCAGCTTTATTTCCTGAATATTAAAAATGTATTAGATCCTGAAAGAAAGCAGTGCCAATTTCATACATTCTTTCACAAAAGAAAAATACTTGAAATAATCTTCCTTGAACATTTTCTGGTTCCGTTGCTGTAGAATGCCCTGGAAAAGCTATACTCGATTTGAAAGAAGCAGGCGCTTCTCAAGATTGATTTCTGTGCTTTGATGGGTGCGGAGCAATATCCACCCTCAAACTGAAATAATTCAGGAGCTAATTAACGTGACCAAGACTGACAAGTGTTCCGATTACCAAGAGTCAAAGTGCCACCTATGTTCATTGAAATAAAATAATTATTTGTAAATGTTGTGTGTTTATGACTATTTTGGGCAAATAAACAACAGCTTTGCCTTGCTTTAGTGAAGAGATTTTCACTGCAAAATGTACATACCGGTACCAACTCTTGCTGGTAATGGCACTGCTGATCACCCTTTCTCTCCATTCTATAGCTAAATTTAGCACAAGGGCACAATTTACATCACCTCTTTACATGGACACCTCCAAGAGCTCTCTAGGGTGGCTCTGAAAACACCCCTTTTAAGAGAAAATTTACCCTTATGCTCCGCTTGGTCTCTTTCTTTTCTTCTGTCAATAATAGACCTTAAACCACCTACAGTACCTATATTGCACCTTTGCGAAGGGGACTTTATCCCTTAAAGGTGAACTACATCTTAAAGAAGAAGGAAAGGTCTTTTTACTTGGCAAAAAGTGCCAAAAGCACCCCAAGTGATCGCATGTACTTACCTGAAACCCCAGGCCAGTGCACCTATTAGGAGAAACTGCACTTGTCCGAGGGTTCTTCTAGTGAGCACCACAGAGCGATAGTCTTCTGGCTTCTTCTTTCTTCAAATTTCTCGGGGCAGACACATACGCAATAGAATGAAATAGCCGTAAATTTCATTAAATTTCAGCTTTCTACTCTACTACGCATGCGCAGCCGCAAGAAAAAAGAAACAGGAAGCCGATCGCTCTGTTGTGCTCACGGGAATGACCCAGGGCCGGTGCAGTTTTCTGCTAATAGGAGCACCTGTCCACGGTTTCCGGTAAGTAAATGGGATAACTTGGGGGTGCCTAACTTTTGGCACCCCAAGTAAAAAGACCTTTCCTTCACCTTTAACTAAATAAGTAGGGCAGAAACAATGTACATTATGTTTTGTGCTTCTGTACCAGCCCAAGGCAACCACTGCCCTTTAGCAGTAAAGATCTGTGTCTCCAAAGATGCCCCAGTAGCTCCCCATCTTCTTTTCTGCTCATTCACTGCACATGCTGTTGGCTGTTGGAAGTTATTAAGTCTACTAAAAAATCATTTAAATATTAAATAAACCCAATAGGCTGGCTTTGCTACCAATAAGGATTTATTATATCTTAGTTTGGACCGAGTACAATGTACTGTTTTATTATTATTACAGTGAAAAAGGAAATCATTTTTAAAAAAATTTGGATTTTTTGATAATTAAATCTATGGAAGGTGACCATTCCGTAATTCAGAGCTATATGGGTAATGTTTTTCTGGGTAATGGATCCCCTACCTGTACCACGAGTGTAACATTTATTTCTCAATATATACAGTCATATGAAATAGTTTTGGAACCCCTCTCAGCAAGCATAATAATTTACTCCACTTCCAACAAAACAGTGGTATATCTTTCATTTCCCAGGAACATCTGAGTACTGGGGTGTTTTCTGAACAAAGATTTTTAGTGAAGCAGTATTCAGTCGTATGAGATTAATGGTGGCCATAGACACACAGGTCCGATCGTATGAATCGAGGATTCGGATCGTGTGTGGCGTGAGCCGACATCTTTCGCCCGGCGGAGATCGGTCGTTTGGTCGATCGGTCAGGTTTGATTTTGACCGACCGATCCCGCCGGAGCTCATGGCCATACGGCCGAACAATCAGATTACCCCCGATATAGCCATGCCTGTTAATGGCATATCGGGGAAAGATCCGCTCGTTTGGCAACATCGCCAAATGAGCGGATCTTTGCATCTATGGCCACCTTAAATCAAATGTGAAAAACTGACTGTGCATTTGGGCACCCATGTAGTTTTGCTAATTTGAATGCATGTAATTGCTCAATACTGATTACTGGCAACACCAAATTGGTTGGATTAGCCCATTAAGCTTTGAACTTTATAGGCAGGTGTGTCCAATCATAAGAAAAGGTATATACGATGGCCAATTGCAAGTTGTGCTTCTGTTTGACTCTCCTCTGAAGAGTAACAGTATGGGATCCTCAAAGCAACTCTCAAAAGATCTGAAAACAAAGATTGTTCAGTATCATGGTTTCGGGGAAGGCTACAAAAAGCTATCTCTTTCAACTGTAAGGAATGTAATCACGAATGGAAGACCACAGGCACAGTTGCTGTAAAACCCAGGTCTGGCAGGCCAAGAAAAATACAGGAGCGACATATGCGGAGGATTGTGAGAATGGTTACAGACAACCCAAAGATCACCTCCAAAGACTTGCAAGAACATCTTCCTGCAGATGGTGTATCTGTACATCGTTCTACAATTCAGGGCAATTTGCACAAAGAACATGTGGATGGCAGGGGGATGAGAAAGAAGCCCTTTCTGCACTCACGCCACAAACAGAGTCACTTGTTGTATGCAAAAGCTCATTTAGACAAGCCACAGTCATTTTGGAACAAAGTGCTTTGGACTGATGAAACAAAAATTGAGTTATTTGGTCATAACAAAAAGCGCATTGCATGGTGGGGAAGAACACCGCATTCCAAGAAAAACACCTGCTACCTACTGTCACATTTGGTGGAGGTCCCATCATGCTGTGGGGCTGTGTGGCTAGTTCAGGGACTACTGGGGCCCTTGTTAAAGTCGAGGGTCAGATGAATTCAACCCAATATCAACAAATTCTTCAGGATAATGTTCAAGCATCAGTCACAAAGTTGAAGTTACGCAGGGGTTGTTGGATATTCCAACAAGACAATGATCCTAAACACACTCAGAAATCTACAAAGGCATTTATGCAGAGGGAGAAGTACAATATTCTGGAAAGACTGTCACATTCTCCGGACTTGAATATCATTGAAAATCTATGGGATGATTTGAAGCAGGCTGTCCATGCTCGAGAGCCATCAAATTTAACTGAACTGGAGAGATTTTGTATGGAGAAATGATCAAAAATACCACCATCCAGAATCCAGACACTGATCAAAGGCTATACGAGGCGTCTAGAGGCTGTTACATCTGCAAAAGGAGCTCAACTAAGTATTGATGTAATATCTCGGTTGGGGTGCCCAAATTTATGCACCTGCCTAATTTTGTTATGCATATTTTCTGTTAATCCAATAAACTTTGTCACTGCTGAAATGCTAATGTTTCCATAAGGCATGTTATATATTAAAAGGAAGTTGCTAATTTGAAAGCTCAGCCAATGATAGACAAAACGCCAAAGAATTAAGAGGGGTTCCCAAACTTTTTTATATGACTGTACAGTTAATATGTATATTAGATATAAAATGTGTTATCCACTCATGCTAAGCATCTCTTGTTTAATTCTAATTCAGTCGACTTGTGTTGGAATTGTTGCTGTTATTATCTGTGTGGTGAGAGAAGGCATTTAGAAGCTGTATAAAGCTGATATGATTTGATTAAATAAACATGAAACACTTGACCACTCGGGATTTGAATTACGTATAATCACTCAACAGTTTACAGGTGGATTTGCAAATTATTATCTGTACAGTGAAACTTCCTGTGAATGTTTCCTGATGCCCTTGACGGTTCAGCTACAAATAATTCCTGCAGAAATGTACTTCTTGGCTGAATATCGGGAACTCCTGCTGTTGCGCTTCTTACCTTTCTCCACTCTACTTTCACAATTAACTGGCCCACTTAGCACTTCTACATACTTTCTTCTCTTTCACTCAAGCATACCTAACAAAATTATTGCAGCTCTTCTGACCAAAGGATGGAGATGAAAGCTGTTCCTGCTCTCATACTCTGAATTCTTCTTATTTAGGAAGCTGACAATTTTTTCAAGTTTTAAGTCTGATAGAGGGAGTGGAAGAAATTATTCTGACACGCGTAACAGTTTCATAATATGCTTGGTTGAACAGCCAGTCCCATAAACATTTAATGCATTCCAGCTTCCACAACAAGTTACCAGCTTGCAGATACTATTATAAAGTATCCAAAATTACAGATTAATGATGGGCATATATTGTAAGATCTCCTCATTTGGTAAAGTCTTACTATTTTATTTTTAAACTATGGTGCAGATTTACAAACATTTAGGGGGTTATATATCAAAGGTCGAATGTAGAGTTTTTATACCTTGAATGAACTCCTTTTAACTCACAACTCGAATGGAATCTTATTTAAGAAAAAACTCAAATGGGGAAAACTGAATTCTGCGAGTTCCAGTTGCGAAACCTGAAATAAACTCTCAAACTCTCCAAAAAACCCATGAAGGCTATTAACATCTTCAAATGGTTCAAGGGTCCCATAAGATTGACTCTTACATGACCTTGACAGGATATAGATGGTATTTTTTCAGATTTATGCTATTTCCTGGGTTGGGGTATAATACATCTTGAAAAATTGTAGTTTTTTTTTAAACTACATCAACTTGAAAACTCGAATTTTCGTGGAAAACAACTTAAAACTTAATAAATCTGCCCCTTAAATTGATGAATCCTGAAGAGTTCCAAGCAGTTACATTTTCTTTCATAAAATAAAAGTGTTTAACAAATTAAAACTTAAAGGGGACCTGTCACCCAAAAAAATTCATCCAAATCATATTTTATCATGTTAGTCAAGCAAAATGAACTTTCATTACATTGTATAAATTATTTGAATCTTGTTTCCATCAGTCTGGGAACTCATAAATATAGCAAGCAGGCAGGAGCCATTTTGTGGACACTGTTATTAAGGCAAGCCTTGCATCATCTCAGAATCTTGTTTGTGCACCAGAATGGGGGACCTGATGTCCATCCCCATGCACTGGCTTCACAATTAAATGGTTAAGAGAACGGAGGAATGTGGGGAGAGCAGTGACATGTAGGAAGTGCTGAATGGAAAGTGAAAGTAATTGTTTGCCCGCCTCTATGCCTAAGGCATAGAGGAGGGGCAGGCAATATTTTATTGACAGCTGAGATTTTTAAATGAGTTTACAACAGTTATGAACACTTTAATTAAAAAAAAAATTGGATTTCATGTTTTATTTGAAAAGGACTTTTAATATAGAGCTTTTTATGTCTGGATGACAGGTCCACTTTAATTCAGTTCAAGTTTATTTGGGAATTATCAGTTTGGTGGGATATTAGAGCTTTTTAGAGCTTTTTATTTACATCCAAAAACATTGTACAGATGAAGCCACTTGGATTTGTGTGTTAAATGCGTCATGACTCGGGATTAATTGAAGAAACTGTGTTACCTAAAGTCATCTTAATTCATTTAATGCATTTAACCTTTTCAGGCACCATTGTTCACAATGGGGAATGCTTTAATTAGATGGGATGCTGTGACGTAATTTTCTGTGTTAAGTGGGATATCTGAGTTTAGTTATTCTGTGGGCAGTTCCCACTTTATTTCAGTAACAAGCAGATGAAAGTTCTGGTGTTGATTCCAAGTGTGGAATTTGCATTTAAAAAGTTGTTGCTGGGAACTCAATGAGAAGTCCAAAGAGCTGTCGGTGCAAGTCAAGCAGGCCATCAATATGGTGTGAAAACAAACTCATCAGAGAGATGGCAGAAACATTATGAATGACCAAAACAACAATTTGATACCTGTCTAAAAAGAAAGAAGGAACTGATGACCTCATCACAAAAAGCCTGGACAACCACAGAAGACTGCTGTACTAAAAGGACTACATAATTCTTTCTATGGTGATGAACATCCCTTCACAATATCTAGCTAAGTCAAGAACACTGTCCAGGAGGGAGTAGTATTATTTTCAAAGTGTACAGCTAAGAGAGGACTTTATGAAATTAAATATAGAGGATTTGCCACAGCATGCAAACCACGGGTAGGCCTCAGGAATTTAAAGGTCAGATTAGACTTTGCCAGAAAACATCTAAAAAAAGTATGCCTGAAACAATATTCTTTGGAGAGTTGGAACTAAGATCCATAGGTTCCAGAATAATGAGAAGAGGATGGAGAAGTGATGGAACGGTTATTGATTTGAAGCATAACACATCTATTAAAAAATGCGGTGAAGGCAGTTTTATTGTATGACCATGTGTAAATTCCTTTGGAACTGGGTCACTTGGGTTTATTGATGATATAACGGCTGACAGAAGCAACGGGATGAATTTTGAATTACATAGGTCTATACTATCTGCTCAGATTCCGGCAAATACTGCAAAACTGATAGAAAGTCGCTTCAAAGTAAAGATGGACAATGACCCAAAACATACTGTGAAATCAACCGAAGAACTTTTTGAGCAAAGAAGTGCAGTATTCTGGCATGACCGAGTAAGGTCACCTGTACACAACAAATTGAACTTGCATTTCACTTGCTGGAGACAATTAAAGGCAGAAAGATTAATGAACAAGCAGCAACTTAAGAAAGCTGCAGCAAAAGCCTGGCAAAGCGTTACTACATTGTGGCCCCATATACTTGTGTTAATGGCCATCCCATCAACACTCAGAGGCAGATATCTTCAAACCTGGTGTATTATTGACTGTAAAGGTATACGTAAAAAAACAAAACAAAAAAAAAAAACGTGATTTTGGTGAAACAGTGCCATCTTTGGCTCCTGTAGATGGCACAATCAGTTTGAAATCATGAGAGGTGTGGGACTTCCAGTATCACTTGTTTTTTTAATACTGTGTTTTGTGTGTTTGTGCTTTTAAATACTACTACAACTTTGCAAGTGGTACTAAGATTGTTTCATTGTAGATAGAGTGTAGTATTAAAAATTCAAGGGGATGTGTACCTTGGCAGTAACCCTTGTTCAACATGAGTGCAATGAATAGAGGTTGTGCTAAATGTATTTTTCCCTATAGTTTTAATAGTTTAGTCCTTGTGAGGTAGATAATTAGATTACCACTATACAACCCTTCTGCCTTCTCTCTTTGTGGTTAGTGTTTTGTTAGCTGGAGTCCATTACGCAGAGGCATTATCTGTGTACTGGTAATATAATTAATGCCTCGAAAGGACCAAACATTGAGCAACTTCATTATTACTGTTTGCCCTCTTTAGGTCTAAAAAATAACAAAAACAATTGATTTTTTTTTTTATTAAAACAGTAGACAATATACCTGTTGTACCAGTATGGGACCTGTTATTCAATAAGTTTCAAATTACAGGAAGGCCTGCACCCAAAGACTCCATTTTAAGCAAATAATTTTTGGATAGTATGCCTTTTTTCTCTATAATAATAAAGCAGTACCTTGTACTTGATTCAAACTATGATTAATTCTTATCGGAAGCAAGACAATCCTGTTGGGTTTATTTAAATGATATTTAGTAGACAAGGTATCGAGATACAAATTATGGGAAGACCCCTTATCCGGAAAAACCCCCATGTCCCCAGCAATCTGAATAACATGTCCCATTCCTGTATATGTTCAGCACAAGCTCTTTTCATTGAACTTATGTTAAACAAGAGGGTATACTGCCCCTCTAGAGTATAATAGAAGTCAGCACAAGGTATGAGCTTCTAAAATATTTTCCATTGTCTACCTTTAACAAAGAATTAAGTGAAAGAGGTCGATATTAGTTATCTTGGACTAATAAATTCCCAGGCACAGTTCAAATCTGAGAGAACTACCTAAAAGGAATCGGCATGTTCTAGTCATCTGAATCTATTGATTGTCAAACGTACCTCTTCTTACTTTAAAGATATCAGCAGTTGCTTCACGCCACACTGAAAGCTCTGTTGTTGACTCCATTGCTTGTGGGCCATAGATGTTTTATTCATTAGTCTTGTTTCTCACTCGGTGGAAAAGAGACCAAAAAGCAGAATCTTGACATTCGTGCAAAGAGTTGCTGAGGCTGCAGTTTTTCTTCATAATTCTCTATGAAAATCTGGCTGAAAGTAACTTTCTAACATGGCTGCCTCCAGCAAATCCTCTTTTTGTAGTGATTGACAGGGTCAGGATAAGCCTACTTGTATATGTATCCATATGAAGGAAATACATACAGAAACGGTTGTTTCATGTGAGCCTCCAAGACAGCAAGTTCTTAATCCTTTGAAAAGACAAATCAAAATGTCATAGAGTATTAAAGGATTTGTGCTGTGTTTATTAGATGACGTCATGCGATTCAATACATATATAAGGAAGACATATTGAAAAATTACATGATTCAGTATATACTGTGTATATATATATATATATATATATATATAACAGAAAAAAAGAGGTTCTGTCCTTCGAGAAGTAAGCAAAAAGTAAAGATTTACATAGCAATAGTAGTAGTTTACTGTTGTTCTTTTAAGGTAAGTTACCAAGAACACTTTTGTCATATGACATAATGCTTTCAGTACAATGACTTCAGTACAAGGACTTCAATGCAGGGACCATTACATATGAAAGAGCTGGATGTGCTACCCACCAAGATTAGTAACCACTCATCTGAATAATAGCTAATATATGTATATGACCTAAAACAACACCATATGTTATAGGCATGGTTAAGATGACCATATCAAATATGTAAATATACCTGAGGATAGTCATGTGGGACATGGGATCTAAATCTTAGTGTATTAAATGTAATTACATAACCTATGCTCACCATTTATTAACATGTATTTATATTGCGCCAACATATTGTGCTATATATGTCGATGGACCAGGTTCCAAATGTCCCAAACCCTACACAAAGAACTCTAAAATAAAAGCTTCAGTGGTGTTATCTGGTAAAAAAGCTACCCTCATTAATGGGTCTCATTGGTTGTGTTGCTGGTGCCCTGAACCCATAGCTGAGTGAGAACAACCAACCATATTACAAGGAAGACAAATAGTTTTCAGAACCTGTACCCATGGAAGCTAGAGTGGATGCCAGGGGTAAAATTAATCGTATGAATGATATCAGAAGATGCAATGCTATTGGGAAACAGCAGAGAGTTCTAGGATAGCTGATCATGCATCTCTGAGGGATCTTCTAATATCTTCTGTAGTATAGTGGTTCTAAAGCTGGCTATAGACGTTGAGATTCTTCAACCAATTCTCCTGCGATCTGACGAATCGGTTAAATTATTGTGAGGTTAGTGGGGTACCGAACGTTCGCGCGTCTATCGATTTCCGTCCGGCATCAGCCATAAAATCAATTGGTCAGATTAGAAAATTTTTCAACTAGACAATTTGTTTGAAATGGTTATTTTTGTTGATGGACAAATCGTACATTTAAATGATCGTTTCAGGTCCTATGATAACGAAAAGATCTTTTGAAAATCTTACCATCTATGGCCACCTTAAGTCCAATTTATAAGTCTTGGATCTCTGAGGGATATTATATCTAGTGTATTAAATTGGTCCTTTGATAATTTGCAAGTCAATTATCTCTGAGGGATCGTCTCATATCTTCTGTATTACAGTACTTCTAAGTCCTAAATTATACAAGTCATGGATCTCTGAGGGATCTTCTCAAATCTACTATATTACATTGGTGCTAAGTCCTTTGATAATTTACAAGTCGTGATCTCTGAGGGATCTTCTTATAGCTACTATATTATATTGGTGATAAGTCCATGATCTCAGAGGGATATACTAGTATCTTCTGAATAATAGTCGTTCTGAGTCCTATGACAACATACAAGTCTTGGATCTCTGAGGGATCTTGTCATACAGTATCTACTGTATTATAGTGGCGCTAAGTCCTTTGATAATTTACGGGTCAGTGATCTCGGAGGTATTGTCTAATATCTTATCTATTATAGTGGTGCTGAGTTCTATAATAATATACAAGTAATGGATCTCTGAGGGATCTTCTAATATGTTCATTATTATAGTGGTGCTGCTTAAGTCTGCAGGGTAATATTGTAGGTGCCCATTTTTTCTTCAAGTCATACTAACCATGAACGCCAGCCATACAACGGAGTGTCACTACAATAACTGCTCCTTCATCTAAACTATTGAAATGTGGAGCTGCTAATCTGATTCTTTTTTTTTTTAATTTTTTTTTCAGGTTGTACCAACTGGTAAAAATTCTCTACTCTTTTGGGATTTATGTTACTTATGCAATTCAGTACTACGTTCCAGCAGAAATCATTCTACCTGCCGTTACATCTCGAGTGCAAAAAACAAGGAAACTCCTGTGTGAATTCACTATGAGATTCTTCCTCGTCTGCCTTACCTGTGAGTAAATTTGCTGTATTTTTCTTCCATTATTTCACTTTGAGGTAATCAGCATGCACATTTTAGGAGGCCACCATCTCCTTTCAAAGTAGAGCCTGAATATCCCTATGAACCCCCTGTAAACTATTAACTTATTAAGTTAAGAGTTTACAAAAAAAAAACCCTTTGACCAGGAATATTTATAAACATGATTTTTTCTAAAATATGTATGTATATAATATTAAACACGGAGAAATGGGTTGTTTAGGGCAAATCCAGACCAAGACAGAAACCATGTACATTTATATTATATTCACTGTTTTTACATTTTCATGCCTCAGTTGTACCGTCTCTTCCAGATGTTTAATAGGGTAATAAATATAATTTGAACTAATGCTCTAGTTGGTCTGGGCTATATAGACTGGGCTGCAGAGGTATACAGAGAAATAAAGCACACCTGAGATGTTATATGCCTTGAACTCTCTAGTGTGGCAAGAGTAAGTTTTGGGGGATGAGGCAACACGCCCCTTGGAATAATCCCAGTAACCACATTTATAAACCATGGGCAAATTTGCACCCGAGTAGTAACCCATAGCAACCAATCAGTGATTAGCTTTTTCAGCCAACTGCAGATTAAACACTGAAAGCAATCATCTGATTGGTTGCCATAGCCAAAAGCAAATTTGCCCATTTGCCCAACAAATTTGGCTTTCAATGGTGCAGCATGTCTAAAATCTACTAACAACTCAAAACCCCAATACAGGTATGGGGCCTGTTATCCAGAATGCTCGGAACCTGGGGTTTTCCGGATAACGGAACTTTCCCTAATTTTGATCTTCATACCTTAAGTCTACCAGAAAATCATGTAAACATTAAAGGGGAACTATCGCGAAAATGTAATATAAGCTTCATCATACTGAAATAAGAAACTTTGTAAATGCAATGAATGAAATATTCTGCATCGTTTCTGAAATAAACAAGTTTTTGTTCGATATTCCTCTCTCAGCATCTGTTTCTCTTCCTTCTCTCTTTATGCAGCAGTTGGGTGTCAGATATTCACTGACAGTTAGATCCAATATATCTTATAGGGGGGCTTCCTTTCCTAGCAGATGAATTAGAGCTCACTCAAGTAACTGATTCCAGTGCAAACAAAATCTAACAACAGAACTGTCTTTTGCACAAATCCTGCATGTAGAGAGACATGATGTCTGGTGATTATAATCGAGTGAGCTCTAATACATCTTCTAGGCCAGTGATCCCCAACCAGTAGCTCGTGAGCAACATGTTGCTCTCCAACCCCTTGGATGTTGCTCTCAGCGGTCTCAAATCAGGTGCTTATTTTTGAATTCCAAGCTTAGAAGCAAGTTTTAATCACATAAAAACTAAGTAAAGTGCCAAGTAGAGCCTCTTGTAGACTGCCAATCCACATAGGGGCAACCAAATAGCCAATCACAGCCCTTATTTGGCACCCCAAGGGACTTTTTCATGCTTGTGTTGCTCCCCAACTCTTTTTACATTTGAATGTGGCTCATGGGTAAAAAAGGTTGGGGACCCCTGTTCTAGGCAAAAGGAGCCCCCCTATAAGATATATTGGATCTAACTGTCAATGAATAACTGACACCCAACTGCTGCATGAAGAGAGAATGAAGAGAAACAGATGCTGAGAGAGGAATAGTGAAGATGAACTGTATGATGAATTTATACCCCTGTAAGAAGAAACACATTTTGAACCGAACATTCACCTCTTCCATAAACCTAAAAATGCAGTATGTAATTGCTTATGAACAAACCACTAGAGGGTGCCAGAGGACACAGTGTTCTGTAGCTGTCACTGATGGAACTATGATCAAGTTATTTATGTTCAGATCTACAGTCATTCTAATAATAATTCTATTGTATGTAGTGACCATGAACATGATTGTATTGTTATTTATTTCAACTATTCTCAGTATGTTCTGCTACGACATATCTTGTCTGAGCTTTAAAACAAATGAGCTGCTGCTTGGTACTCTGCCAGAAACTGATTTAAAAAGGATTTTAATTTACTAGTTGCATAGAGAACAATGTTTTTGCATCAATTCAGCCTGTCCCATAGAAGAAAGGCGTGGACCACCTTTCGGTTAACTTTTAGGGGCATATTTATCAAGGGTGAAATTGGAAAAACTTCGAAATTCTAATTCAAAAAGACCAACCAAAATTAAGTCTACATTTTTTTTTTGCCGAATAGGTCCATTTTCAATCCAATTCGAATCGCAGTTTGTCCCAAAAAAACTTAGATTTTTCAAAGTCCACCAATTGACTCTAAATAGGTTCTAAGAGGTCCCGCATAGACTAAAACAGCAATTCGGCAGGTTTTAGATGGTGAATGATTGAAGTCGAATTTTTAAAGAGACTGTACATGATAAATTTCGATATTCGAATTTTTCGACATTTTTTCAAATTCGAAACGAATTTGGACTATTCCCTAGTCGAAGTAAACAAAAAATAGCTCGAAAGTAGAATTTTTTTGAATTCGAAAATTCACCTCGACCTTTGATAAATCTGCCCCTTAGTCTTTTATATAAAGGCCAATTCTAAGCAACTTTTCAATTCGTCATTATTATTATTATTTTTTTTTATAGTTTTTGATTTGTTTGCCTTCTTCTTCTGACTCTTTCCAGCTTTCATATGGGGGTCACTCATCCCATCTAAAAAACAAACAAATGCTCTGTAAGGCTACACATTTATTACTATTGCTACTTTTTATTACAGGTATGGAAACTGTTATCCAGAAACCCATTATCCAGAAACCCGTTAGCCAGAAAGTTCTGAATTACAGAAAGGCCATCTACCATAGATTCCATTATAACCAAATATTTAAAATTTTAAAAGATTATTTCCTTTTTCTCTGTAATAATAAAACAGTAGCTTGTACTTGATCCCAACTAAGATATAATTAATCCTTATTGGAAGCAAAACCAGCCTATTGGGTTTATTTAATGGTTTACGTGATTTTATAGTAGACTTAAGATATGAAGTTCCAAATTATGGAAAGATCCATTATCTGGAAAACCCCAGGTCCCGAGCATTCTGGATAACAGGTCCCATACCTGTACTCATCTTTCTATTCAGGCCCTCTTCTATTCTTATTCCAGTCAGTAGCTAGGGTAATTTGGACCCTAGCAACCAGATTGTTTATAATGCAAACTGGAGAGCTGCTGAATAAAAAGCTAAATAACTGAAAAACCACAAATAATAAAAAATGAGAACCAATTGTAAATTGTCTCAGAATATCACTTTCTACATCACACTAAACCCCTTTATTGCCTCCAGTGAAAATAGCACGAACAAAGACAGAGCCATTCGTCATCTGCACAGCAGGCAGCACCATGCTCAATTGCACCATTGCCTCCAGTTGCATCCCTTAGGTCAAGGAACTATTTATTGGGGTATAAAAATCTGCATTCGATATCAGCAGATGCAATTACCATGGATGTGACTGGGCAGCACAGTGAACACTGTCGCTAGTGAAAATTCGCCAAAAAGACAATCCCCGCAGGGACATTGCCAATTTACGAACAGTCATAGAGGACAATTCGCTAGCGAAAGAGTACATCGCTAAAGAAGTTTCGCACCCCTTTTCACCAGGCAAATTTTTGCTCAGGTGAACGTTACTCCGCAAATTCACATTCAAAGTGCGAATTTTCCAGTATGTTACCTCTTTCACCAGTTTCCTTTGCCAGGTTATACCTGGTCAACTCATAAGATGAAGCTTCATCATCCTCAATCTTATGTCAGTGACATCATATCCTCTATGCCAAAAGTCATTAAAAAAAGAGGAAACGCTGACATTTTTTCATATTTTAAAGTGGGATTGTAAGAGTTAAATATCTTTTTTTTTTTTAAATAATTTTAAAAAATTTTTTTTATCCATTTGAGGGACATTCCACATTTGTTTTAGGTTGGGCTCTTGTCTAGGGCATTAGAGGATCTCTTTTGTCTTTATTTTGCTTCCTTGAACATGTGTAATAATAAGTGGCCACTTCAAGCATTTGCACCAACATCTCTAATAAATTTCCGCTGGCGATATTAAGTCGAGATGTAACGTTGCATTTGGATGAATTAGCGTAGACGCTGCGAATTAATGTCTGACGAAGTTGCGCAAAGTGTGGCAGAGCCTTCCGAATCGAAAATTCGCCTTTAAAAAATTTCCCCCATTGTAGTGTAAAAAAGTAGGCTTACTGATACAGATCTGCTTTAGCAGAGATCTCGTTTTAATAAAATGGGCGATGGATATCAAGTTTGGAAACAGAAATATGCAAAAAGAATGCATAAAAGTTGTCCTGCTTTTATTGTGGCAGGTCAGCACTGACATCTCATCATGAAGCGGCCGATTGTTCTCTGTGATCAAACTCCTCTTTGTGATTTGAATGCTGTACATTCGGCTCGATCCATGCAAATGTGCAAAAGAAAATCCCTAATCTGAGTGTTTCTCTGAAAACCAGTTTTAAATACATAAAAGCGCCTATTTGCATAACAAAGATATTAATTCAGCACGACTGCAGTGTAATACAGATTTTGTTCTGTTGTTATTTTTAATAATTGATACTGATTCATTAACGATTTGTATGCACAGTCAATAACAACACTGAACATCATGCAAGTTTTGCCCAAATTTAGCAACTCTATTTGCTCACTGTCTATCCCTATGGAAGCCATTCAGCACTTTGATTTTGCAGATCTGCTTCAGTTACAATAATGAAAGCTTTGATGGTTTGATTGGATGGACAGTTTAAAGGGATTCTGTCATGGTTTTTCATTCCTCAATTATACTGTTTACGCTGCAAATAATTCACTCTACAATATAACATTCCATTCCTGAACCAGCAAATGTCTTTTTTTAGTTGTAATATTGGGGTGTAGGTGCATCTCAGGTCATTTTGCCTGGACATGTGCTTTCAGAAAGAACCAGTGCTGCACTATGGAACTGCTTTCTGACAGGCTGTTGTTTCTCCTACTCAATGTAGGAGACTATCAGCACAACAATAGGAAGGTAACTTATAACAGCTCCCTGGTAGCTCTAAGAACAGCACTCAATAGTAAAAATCTAAAAAAGGTCCCACTGAGACACATTCAGTGCTGGTCTTAGAGCTACCAGGGAGCTGTTATAAATTACCTTCCTATTGTTGTGCTGATAGTCTCCTACATTGAGTAGGAGAAACATCAGCACAACAATAGGAAGGTAACTTATAACAGCTCCCTTGTAGCTCTAAGAACAGCACTCAATAGTAAAAATCTAAAAAAGGTCCCACTGAGACACATTCAGTGCTGTTCTTAGAGCTACCAGGGAGCCGTTATAAATTACCTTCCTATTGTTGTGCTGATAGTCTGCTGGGGGTTAGGGAGGGGGGTGATATCACTCCAACTTGCAGTGCAGCAGTAAAGAGTGACTGAAGTGTATCAGAGCACAAGTCACATGACTGGGGGCACCTGGAAAACTGACTATGTCTAGCCCCATGTCAGATTTTAAAATTAAATATAGTAAAATCAGTTTTCTCTTTTGAAAAACAGATTTCAGTGCAGAAGTCTGCTGGAGCAGCTCTATTAACTGATGCGTTTCGGAAAAAACTTGTTTTCCTATGACAGGATCCCTTTAAGGCAGTGATTGGCTTTGTTGGAGGGCCAAATTATTTTCAGGGTCTACCTTAGCGCTTACCAAGGTTACAGGTAAAGTAAATCCAAATCTCACCCCAGGTGACCTTCTAACTGGGCTTTCAGGGGGTATCTAGCAGAAAAATGCATTATCCCCAAATTTCACTGAAATTGACCCTGCTAGTGATCCCCAATGGTGGCAGCCCCACAGTTTATTAACATCTGGGGGCAGATTTATTAAAGGGGAAGTGACTAATGCTTGCCAAGCTTCGCCAGCCTTACCGCTTTCAGGGACTTTGCCGATTTATGAACGGGCGCAGGCGTCACTTCGCTAGCGAAAGAGACAGATGATAGCGGTGATTTGCACTCAATCTGGCTCTGGCGAATGGACGTTACTTCGCAAATTCACTAACATTCGGATTTTACTGAACCGTACATCTTTCGCCAGACTTGCCTTTGCCAACTCAGACCAGATGAAGTGCTTTGGAGTGCATAGATCTTCCGCATTCTTCTGTTACTTACATCATATTTTTAGTGGGAAAAGTTTCTAAGTCCCAAAAAACGCTGGCGTCTTTTACTTTTTTCAGAGTGATAGGCTGCAAAAGTCCTTAGAATTTTTTTGGCTAACCGGGTTCCCCTATACATTTTCTAACATATGGAATATAAACTATACACTGGGCTCATGTGTAGGGCAATATAACAACTCTATTTTATTTATTAAAGTTCCCTGGACTTGTGTAATGTAATGTATTTGCTGCAACATATACGTCCATTCAACTTTAAATTTCCCGACAAATGCAACTTAGCAAAGACCTCCAACGAAGTTGCGCTAGGTAGAATTGAACGCGAGCGCATCTTCGCTTTGTTTTGCTCGCATTGCTGAAGTAACGCTAGCGAAAATTCACCAACTTAGTAAATTTACATATATGGGCTTATTTAATAAAAATCTAATTTGTGAGGTTTTGGAAGTTTTTTCTACTTCAAATAAACTCACAATTTAAAAAACTCTAATGCTTGCTTATTAATGAAAAAATCGGAATGCAAAAAATTTGATTGAATACAATCGTGAAAAAAACTTGAATACCTACTTTTTCGAGTTTATAGACTTAAAACACTTCGATTTTTGAGTTTACACGCTCAAAAAAACGTAAAGATCTTGAATTAAAAAAAAGAAATCGCTTAGATTTTGCCTAGGACAACTCCCATTGACTTCTGTACGAACTCACTAGCTTTTAGAGTTTTGAAAATATTAGAATTTGTGTGAGTATTTGTTCAAAAAAATTTGAATCGTGGTAAAAATTCAAATATACGTGTGCATGTTCCTTGTCTCCTCTCTTGGCTCTTTTTACTCAATACCAGATAATGCAATAAAGGCTTTTTATCGAATGATTAGTTGCATGACCTCAAAAATGATTCGATGGTGGTGCTATTGAGTTTGCCCATACTTTTTTTAAAAAATTAGATCAACTCAACTCTTACCTACAATAACGCTGGGATTATGCCATATCTTAAACTGAATTCTACTAAACCTTAAAAAAGGTTATAAATATCAGCCCCTGTATTCTTTGACGTTTTACTTTGTCACAGACCCCAGATCACCAGCGAGCCAAGCAATAGCTATGCGTATTTATAACTAAGAGAAAATTAATATTTCATACTGTCAATACCAACCCGAGGATAAGAGGTAAGGAAAGATATATCATCAACATAAAGCCACTTATGCGTAGATAAAATGCCAAAACTTATTAAAAAAGTTTTAAAATTGACTTGCTTCTCTGCCTAGGCATAGTTCATGAAGATCTCTCCTCTTTCTCCTTTCCCAGTTCAACCCCACACCAGTGCTTTGGCATCTCCCTTTTGTTGTCCACCTCTATCCATCAAAATATCACCTATGACAAACAAACTGATACTTCGGTTTATCAGTGCCTCCCTATGTTTGTCACCCCATTTCTCTTTTGTCTTGCGAGAACCCTAAACTGTTTTCGCCAACGACCATACCTTACAGATCAAGCATCTACCTGCACCCAGAAACAATAACTCCACTCGGGTGCAGGCAGACACCACAAAATCTTTTGGTTTAATGCCTAGGTATTGGCTTTCACAGTGACTTGTCCACTCTTTCTAGCCTCCTTTTGGCAATATGTATTTACACCCTGCTTTGGTGTCCGATATGCTGGCCACCTTATTCCCTCACCCTCTGACATGACAACATGTTCTTTCAGTATTTTATGACATGGATGGATTGGCTAGGTGGTGTAAGCTTAGAAACCACTTATCCAGCTCCAAAAACATTGGGGCACAGACTGAATGCAGGTCTTTGTTACCCTGGAGAAAGGCACCTTAAATACGCCATACTTAAACTGATATAAGCTGATGACAGATTGAGCCGGCAGCTTATTGCCCAGTGTATGAGGTCCTCCGATGGGCTTCCGTGATCGATATCTGGCCAAAAGTTGGCCAGATGTCAATCAGGCAGGGTTAAAAATCCAGTCCAATTGAGGAACTCATCGGTTTGTTGGGCGTTTCAGGGAGAGAGTCACTCTCATTAAGATAGGGATCTGGATAAGAAATCCATGGAATTTCAGTGCCCCCATGTTTTACTAGTAATTTTCTCTGTGCCAATGGATGCATTTAAAAACTTTTTTTCAGTTACAAATTTATGATCAAAATGTTGCCAAAGTACAGTTATTTTTGTAAGTGGTTTTCATTACGAAATAATTGTAAGATCTTTGACTATAATATCAGTTGCAACTGCCAATTAAGGCTTTAAACACATTCGAAAAGGCAAATGTGAAAAAATTGTGGAAGTATTTCTCTTGCATGGGAAAACAATCTTTTGGATTTGCAATTGTTTATAGGAGAAATTGTAAAATTTAATTTTGTGTGTTTATAATAGAATATTGTAGAGATTTTTTTCTATGTCAACACACTTTTTATGAAAATAGAAAATGTGGGCCTGTGAAATGGGGGTCCAGCCTAAAGGACAGTTGGGGTGAGATGCAGGATTAAAGCTCATTATTATTATTATTTTTATTATAATAATTATTAATACTAATAGCAGAAAATAAGGTTTCTGCTGCTACAGTGATGCTTAGAAAATGATGCAAAAAGCAGTGGATGCCATGTAATGTAAATCTGAGTTAATTACTAATTATCCTTGTAACATGACTGTAATCTATATCACTGGACCACAACACTTTTTACCCATGAGCCACATTTAAATGTAAAAAGAGTTGGGGAGCAACACTAGCATCTGAAAAGTTCTTGGGGTGCCAAATATGGGCTGTGATTGCCTAATTGGTAGCCCCTTTGTAGACTGGAAGCCTACAGGAGGTTCTGCTTGGCTGTACATCTGGTTTTCATACAACCAAAACTCGCCTCCAATGGAATTTAATAATAAGCACCTGATTTGAGGCCACTGGGAGCAACATCCAAGGGGTTGTGAGCAACATGTTACTCATGAGCCACTGGTTGGGGATCACTGGTCTATATTTACAGTATATTGTGAGTCAGACCCTAAGCTAAATTATGGCAGTCCAGAGCATATGGTGTAGATCAGGAGTAAAGAAGATGGGGAGATACTGGTAAAAGGCTATGATCATCTCAAACTATTAAATAAGACCAAAACATATAAGAACTCAAGTGCAAAGTTGTTGAAAGTTGATGTATTTTTAGAATGCACACACCATGCAACAACTAAGTAGACTTATTTTCTAAAACTCTACAGGCATCTTTACATCTCAATGATCCTGTTGAGGTTTTTAAAACTGCTGTTGATAAGACTCTTGAGCTGCACCTACCTTCGCCAAAACCTGGATGCACAGCCCCAAAACTACTTGTAGGGAAAGAAAGATTCTTGTATCTTGCTTTTTTCTTTGTAGGAGGTAATGGGTGCTTGTGGTTGGCACCAGAAGAAGACACACTGGGTGACCTCATTGATGCATTCACTAGTTGCTTGTGCTTAGGTTCATGCAACGATTAGTGTTCTTCAAAAGGAAACATGGCAGACTTTTAAAACAATATGAAACTTCACAAATTATGAAGCAGCCCCATAGACTCTCAAAAAAGTATTCCTAGTGAAGGGCTTCTGCAAGTACTGTGCTTTAGACTTCGCTTCCGAGGCTGCTCTGGGCTTAGTGTCTTGTATCATTTAACCTGATTCCTATTAATACCGAATGTTTATTGCCCGTGCCCCCCACTTACTCTGCTGAATTGCTTCCATCGAGCGGAACGTTGAAATCTTTCCGTTTTGTTGTGCTTTTTGGTAGGGTGGAGGGATTCTTTCTGATTGATCTCCCTTTTGTTTTGCACGTTCAGTGGACATTATTGTGTACAAAAAGAGCTTGGCTACGTACAGTAGGTCTCACTTTGATTCTCAGATGTTGCCAGCGGGGAGCTATTCACAGCATGAAAAGAGGAGGAAGATCAGCGCTAACAAGTGCCTCGCTTGCTGTACGGCTTCTCATCTCTCACATACATGTTAAAGTTGTGCTTTAAAAGAAGCTATTTGAGTCTGTCAAGCCTCTGCGTGGCTTATTTAAAGGGAAGCCGTCTGGCAGATGCCTCTTGTCAGTGTAAATCAAGTATTGTAGGGATGAGGAATTATTTTATTTTGATTTCATATTTTGTTTTATTTTTTTGTTGTCGTTTGAAGACAGTCAATTTATTTTATCTGCGATAATATGTATTGGGTGTTCAGGCTCAATGGAATGAATGCGGTTCCCTTGAGAGATGCTCTTCTGACAAGCAGATCCAATGCATCATCTACAATATTGTCCGATCTTACTGATCCGTCTCTTTTGCTCACAGACCCTCTCACATTTGGGTTGAGATACGGCAGCTGCCGTAACATCTGTTTCTGTATGTACAGGACAGGCAGCACATAGGTGGGATGTGGTTGTCCCATCGCACACTTCTTATTGCATACCATTCATGATGCCCAAAGAAGAGTCACCCACCAGGGAACACCTGCTAGATGTACCATGAAATGTGTAAGCGCTTATAAAAAAGCTCTAAAAAGTAAAACGAAAATTGCCTCTGGATCAGCAAGCAGTTAGGCTACTCATTGTAACATAGTAAGTTAGGTTGGAAAAAAGACACACGTCCATCAAGTTCAACCGCCTAACTGCCAGTTGATCCAGAGGAAGGCAAAAAACCCAATTTACCTCGGGAGGAAAAAATTCCTTCCTGATGGCAATGGGACCAGTCCCTGGATCAACTTGTACTATGAGCTATCTCCCATAACCCTGTATTCCCTCACTTGCTAAACACCATCCAACCCCTTCTTATACCTATCTAATGTATCAGCCTGTACCACTGATTCAGGGAGACAATTCCACAACTTCACAGCTCTCACTGTAACAAACCCCTTCCCAATATTTAGGCGGAGCCTCTTTTCTTCTAAATGGAATGGGATGTTAGCTTAAAGACCTACTGGTAAATAAAACAGAGAGATTATTATATGATCCCCTTATATATTTAATATATCTAATTACCTTGGATCTAGACTAGAGCATAGTGAACATTGTTATAGCATTCTGGAATCCTCTAGTGACCAAACAGAGGTATAACCATGTAGCTTAAAGAATATTTCCAAAGCATGCTTATAAGTTAAAAAATACACGTTTATTACATATTATAAAAAGTCAAACAATCCCCTCGTGGCGTCTAACGCGTTTCATGCTTACCTAGCACTTAGTCATAGGCAATCTCTCGGAGGGGATTGTTTGAGTCCTAGACTTGCAACTTACTTCCTTGGTTTCTCCATTAGACCTTGCCAAAACCACAACTTTTTTGTTGTGCCAGGGACTTTTTGGAGAAACAAGGATAACAAAATCCCAAATCACCATGGGTGCCAGTTTGTCAGGCACCTCCAAAAATCCTGGATCCACAGTCACTTCTCCTTTTCTCTAAAACATACTGGCTAGGTTAGGTTCTGCAGAGAGCACCACCACCATTAAATTTGTTTTCCTCAGTGTTCTTCGTTGACTAACCAAGGTGTATACCGACACATTGCAGAAATCACCGTACTCTACGGGGCAGAGTTATCAAGGGTTGAATTTCGAGTTTATGGGAGTTTCTAAAAACTCCCATGAATACCCATAAACGCGAAATTTGGCAAAAAAAAACAACCAATTGAAATGTATTAAAAAATGTGAATTTTTTAAATTTGGGTGAATAGGATCGACCTGCAAACTTGAATCAAATTCAAATGCTGAATTGGTGTTTTAGCCTATGGGGGACCTCCTACAATCAATTTGGAGTCATTTGGTTGACTTTTGAAGTAAAAAAAGTTTTTTTTTCACAATTTTTTTTTATTTTTTCAAAAGTCCACCAAATGACTACAAATTGATTGTAGGAGGTCCCCCATAGGCTAACACACCAATTTGGGAAGGTTTTTAGATGGCTAATAGTGGCATTCAAATTCATGACAGTACATGATGAAATTAGAATTTCTATTTTTTTAAAACTCTAATCAAATTTGAGCGAATCAGCTAAAATAAACTTTAAATTCGAAAGTTCGATCCTTGATAAATCTGCCCCTACATGTACCTGCCCAGTGTAGTGCAAATGGCAGCAACTTTCTGTGCAGACAGGTGCCCTTTTTATCCCATATATTTAAAGGAGAGGTGTGCTCTCCCCAGGTTAGTGATTGGAATTACTGGGGAATGCCCCCAAAGATTCTGGGTTTCATTGTTCTTTGATAGTACTTGTTAACAAACATTCAACATACAGATGACTTCTCATACTAATATGTGTGCAGCTAAGTATATATAATATATGCTGTATATATCGCACTGCTAATAACAGGATGACTGTCCCACCACCATTCTGCCAGTGCTCCCTACTGAAACATTGGGACCATTGGTCATACAATTGCAAAAAGGAGGGTTATGGGAGCACCCCAAGGCTATATTTAAATACATTGGAAGTGCTGCTGATCTGGCCAAATTATTTAGAAACGTACAGAAAAAAAGAGAATTGATCAATGCACATTCCCTGGTCCCCTGTCTCATAAGTAATTCAGTTTATATGCAAGTGCATGTATTTACAAAAATGGGTGTTTATGTTCATGGTGGGTAAGCCACCAAACCATGTCAAGGTAAACCCCATATGGCGGTCCTTAGCTATTTACTTCTGGTCATAGGGTTCAAAGGCTGGCACCTCCCTGCATGGAAAATTATAATTGTAGGCAGGCACTAATCCTAAACACCAAAAAGTAGAATCCAGGAGCCCAAAGTTTAAACAGTACAACAACCGTATATACCCGAGTATAAGCCGAGTTTTTCAGCATCCAAAATGTGCTGAAAAAGTCTACCTTGGCTTATACTCGGGTCAGCGGTACCCGACCCGAGCAGCTGAGATTGCAGTCACTTTTAATCATTCCTATACCAACAGTTCACTTGGGGAGAGACTGCAATATCCCACAATGCCCTCT
The DNA here is from genome assembly GCF_017654675.1 of Xenopus laevis. Lineage (NCBI taxonomy): Eukaryota > Metazoa > Chordata > Amphibia > Anura > Pipidae > Xenopus > Xenopus laevis. Next base: position 175,730,089 of record NC_054373.1, read on the forward strand.
GTTGGTTATATGAAAGAATAACAGTGCGCCCTCTGTTGGTTATATGAAAGAATAACAATGACTGCAATATCACATAGCGCCATCTGTTGGTTAAATGAAAGAATAACAGTGACTGCAATATCACACAGCACCCTCTGTTGGTTATATGAAAGAATAACAGTGACTGCAAAATCACACAGCGCCATCTGTTGGTTGTATGAAAGAATAACAGTGCACCCTCTGTTGGTTATATGAAAGAATAACAGTGACTGCAAAATCACACAGCGCCATCTGTTGGTTGTATGAAAGAATAACAGTGCGCCCTGTGTTGGTTATATGAAAGATTAACAGTGACTGCAATATCACACAGCGTCCTCTGTTGGTTATATTAAAGAATAACAGTGACTGCAATATCACACAGCACCCTCTGTTGGTTATATGAAAGTATAACAGTGCCTGCAATATCACACAGCACCCTCTGTTGGTTATATGAAAGAATAACAGTGACTGCAATATCACACAGCGCCATCTGTTGGTTATATGGAAGAATAACAGTGACTGCAATATCACACAGTGCCCTCTGTTGGTTATATGAAAGATTAACAGTGACTGCAATATCACACAGCGCTCTCTGTTGGTTATACGAAAGATTAACAGTGATGGCAATATCAAACAGCACCCTCTGCACATGGTAGTGGGACAGTGGGACAATGCACACAGTAATCCGTTTGGCAATTCTCTGTCACCATCAACTTTGCAAAGAAGTCCGGTTGATCGCTGGGGGGGTCGCTTTGGCGGAATGTGCGCTGCTGGGAGACAGGGCTGTAGTTGTGTCTAGGCTTATACTAGAGTCAATAAGTTTTCCCAGTTTTCGTAGGTAAAATTAGGTACCTCGGCTTATACTCGGGTCGGCTTATACTCGATTATATACGGGGGATTCATTTACTAAACTCTGAATGCAAAAATCACGAAAAATTTGTGATTTTTTTTTTATAAAATCAGACTTTTAAAAAATCCTTAAATTTTCAGGAATTTATTTAACCCAGAGGATGGAAAAGTCTGAATCTGAAAATCCGGCATCTCAGACCTGTCGAGGTTGCATATAAGTCAATAGGAGAAGTCCCAATGATTTTTTGATGTGTGCTGGGTTTCATGCAATACCCCAAAGTTTTAGGGTGAAAAAATTGTGAAAATCAAATGTAAAAATTGTGAAACTCTGATTTTTTTGCCGCAAATCAAATTTTTGGGAAAATCTAATAATAAATAAGAGTAAAAAAACCTAAGCAGATTTGATTGGAGTTTGTAGCAGAAAATATTGAGATAAATTCAGACTTTGATAAATAACCCCCTTAGTGTCTCTTGGTGACATGAAATGCGTAAGGCTTATATTTGTTATATATAATGTAAAATACATTTTTGTACTACTTTGGGCTCCTGGATTCTACTTTTTGGTGTTCTGGATTGGTACCTGACTACAATTATAATTTTCCATGATTGACTCCCCCTTGCTGAAGGTCTGGAGCATGAGCACCCGCACCCAACGTTGACAGTGGTAAGCTTATACATTGGTCCAAGGATTTCAGCTTCAAGTGTTTCGGAAATGATTACCTCCCTGCATAGTAGCATATCTTGGGATAAGTGTCTCCTGAACTATGCATTGGTTACCATTGGCCATACAATGTCTGCCCATGGCACACCCAGAACAAATGAATCCCACCACGTTTAGTCAAACTCTGCCATGTGACTGTTCCTATGAAAGATAGGTCTATTGGTAGATATAGTGCGTACATTTATTAAGTATTTTTTTTGCCAGTATTTGCTCCTTGTGCCATGGCAGAGCAGCCTTGGATCCTTAAAGGGCCTGATAACTTTTTATATAATTACAAATTAATGAGAGTGATGCATTTGACAAGTATGATAAATGTAGGGTTATACATACGACCTGTGCTATTCGTGTATGTGAACTGCTGGGCATTCGTTATCTGAAGAAATGGTCTTTTCCACCTATTGCAGTTTGCTTGTCCTTCTATTAAATGTATTAAATATGTAACAATAATGGAATATCTGCTTTTTAAGCCTGGCATCTATTCCATGTACTGTAGTTTGCAAGAATACGGCAATTATAGCCGCTATTGTGACTTAGTGAAATGTCCCTGAGCTCTAATGGCCAAATGATCACATTAGCAATACATTTATCCAAACTGAATTGGGTTTACAAAACATGAATTAGGCTTTACAAGTCTAGCTCAGGAAGCGTATTTACATAAACAGTCATTTTCAGCTGTAATTATGGCGCCTGAAAGCTGTAGTAACATTTTCTTAAAGGCTAAAGCTTTGGGGAAAAGAATTCCTCCTCTCAGAAGCCTGTTTTACTCTGCCTGAGACGTGATTATGTCAGAATTAGGGAAATAATATCTGTGTGTTTTACTCTATGATAAATTTAATCCAGAAGGTACACATTAAAAAGGCTTGATTCCAATTGGACAGTGATTAATTTAAGACAAATATTTTTTTCTGTACAGGTATGGGACCTGTTATCCAGAATGCTCGAGGCCTGGGGTTTTACAGATAACAAATCATTTTTAAAAATTTGGATTATTTGGATAAAATGAAGTCTATGGGAAACAACCCAAATTGGAACTTAACGGATCACATACCTGTACCTAGAAATGTCTGTAGTCTCGGTACCCTGATATGTATTTGGGTTAGAAAATTATAATTGGACCGTAAACGTAAAGTCTTTATACTCTTTTATAGTAGGAAATTGTGATATGCTCATGTTACTTCTTGTTCCTCTCAGTACAGTTTATTTTTTACACATTGTGACTTCCAGGGCTGGTTTTAGTTCTTTTATCCTGGACCCCAAAATTATTAGTGTGGTGCACTTGGGGGAGGAAAGGTAGTTAAAAATCCCAAGGACATATTATATTGTGTAGCAGTTGATGATATTGTGAGCATATACATGAAGGATATTAAACTTGTGTCTCGTTACATCTCTCCAGCAGCCGTTGGAAGTACAGGTTTGACATTCCTAATTTATTTTCATTTTTCAGATGGAGTCCCTCCTTCCTCCCACTTTCATTAGCAAAATAGCAACGTATAGACTTTCAGATTTAACCATTGTAATGGAACTGGCTCATTGTCTTATCTATCGCTACTCTGGTCCCCAAGGGTGTTCCCCACTCCTCATCCTTGCCAGATTCCCTGTGTTGTGGGTTGGCATTGACAAGGAGAAGCAAATGGCATTATGCTTAAAAATGCATCAGGCCTTGTTGCCCAACAGCCTGTTGGAATACATTATTTCCTTTATTTTACCAGAGTGCCACCTGGTTTGTGTATAAGTACTGTTGCATACAGTTGAATCGCCAGTGGCTGAGCACCTGGGAAGATCGTGGGACATGGTGTGGGAGGTGGGTTTGGAGCGGCCTTTTTTCATTAGTTGTACTTATTGTCAGAAGGTTTGCCATGGTTAGTGTTTATTTTACATCTACACAATCTCACTCGCTTGTGAGCACTGCGCGGAACATTCTTGGAGCAGTCTATTTAATATCAAATTGGCTTTATTGAAGCACACACAATAATTGGAATAGGCAGTGAGTGTGCAAACTAACGCGTTTCGTGCCTATACACTCAGCATTTTCTCAGAACTATTTATTTTACATCTGACGTCATTTCATGGGTAATACCTTGTTCTTTTGGCGCCACTTTCCTTTTATATATCCCCCATACTGTTGCCCAAGCTGGCTAATGTTTTCAAAGTTTGCTCAAGCTTATTACTCTTTTTCAGTTTTCTGCTTATGACCCCTATCTGTACCCTGGTTTCCATTCATACTGTCTGCCAAGACCCTTTTCTGACCCTGACTGCATTTTTGTCTAATCGTCTGTCCTGCATGAAAGTTGACTGAAATTTTCAGGTTCCTAGTCAGTGTAACAACAGAAGTTGTTGGGGGCCCCAAAGGCCATTGTTGAAGACCAGTCCTAGCAAGGGTTTCCTGCTTATGGGAATGACTAACTATTGCTGTCTATGGATTCCTACTGTAGTCCTAATACTTCTGAGTGATGTCTCAGTTTAGTGGTGCACCTTTTCCTGAAATAATTGGGAGCACCCTGCCTTACAACCCGCCCCTATGTTATCGTGGATATATCTTAAAGAGGGAGCATACCCTCCATTGGGTTCTTAATCATAACCTCATTTGTATGCTATCTTTTCACTGTTATTTCCTATGGGGATTCGGTTGTTTTTGGATAGACAAATGGAACACCTCTTCATTTTAGGGCCCTCGAGCAAAGGTGGTCTTATGTACATTCTGTATTGTTTTAAGTTCGGTGGCAGTTTCTACATAGTAATATTGTTCCTCTTAAGAAAGATTTAATGTTTCTCATGTCTTCTCTCACACATTTCAACAAAAGCAGCCAGAGAACACGAAAATAATTTTCCAAATAATGTTCCGGCTGAACACAACTGTATCATGAAACTTTTTATTTCATTAAGATTGTGACGGAGAAAATTGCCTCTTGGCAAAAGGGAAAAATTGCTTACTGCAAACGAAAAAAAAAATCTTAATTAAGCCTCTTTCCTTCTTTCAGAACTGATGGGATTCAATTTATTTTCTTCTATTCGGTCAGCTACTGTACCATATTCCGACAAACGTCTAAATAAGCCATCCAAGCGTTGAAATAGGCATGGCTTTCATAATTAAAAATGGAAGTTAACATTATGCAAATATGAAAAAGGCGATATCATGAAAAACAAATAATATTTTTATCTGTTCATTAAAATATCCCTTGGAATTACATGAAATGATTTCACGCTTCTCCTTATCACTTCTAAAAATATCATTTTTAAGCATGTGGAAATTTGGTTCGTTGTTGTGCTTCTTGGATACTATAGCACTGCTTCCTGATACAATGTTCTGAGAGTATTGGATCTGTGTGACCCTTCTGACACGACTATATGTATCTGAACCATGGGTCTTTCAACTATTATAGACAGCTGTGCCCCAGGAAGCCAAGCTAGTAAGTATGGTGGCACCAGGAGGAGCTTATACTGAGAGAGTTCTAGATTATGCCTGTTCTTCAAAAAATATTCTGACAAGATCATTGTTTTGTTTTCACCCTTACTGCTTCCCCTTCCTTCTCTTATAATCAAGTGAGATTGTTAAAATATTGTCAATGAGCTCTGTATAAACAAAGCCCTCCCTTCATGCAGCTTTAGCCTGTGTCTCATGATCACGGATAAGGAGGTTTATTTGTGGACTGGTAATGGGATAAATGGTCATGACCTACACCTCCCACAGTTGGTCTGAAGAACTGAAGAACCAAGAAGCTGCAAAATAACAGCTGGTTGGCCAATTTAGTGCAAGAGAATAACAAAAATCATCATTAAGAAATGTAGACTCTAGGACGGTGAGAGCCTGCTTCGTATATATTACATTCTGTAATTAGCAAGTTCTTAAATGTGACCTATGCCAGTTACTCATAATGAGACAGGCCAGCGATCATGGTGGAAGCCAGCAAGCAAGGTCCAGGACAGAAAATAGATAAATAGCCAGTCCAGTAGTCAGGTCAGAGGTGAGAAGCAGGTAACAGAGAATAGTCATTTAAACAGAATCTAGTCAAGGTCCGTGGCAAATAGATGCAGAATCTAGAAAACAAGCCAAGGTCAGAACCATTCAGAAGAAAATGCCTGTAAAGGGCAGGAACCTAGGAACAACCTAGATCACTGCTAAAGAGCTTAAAGACCTAGTCTTACCAGCAGGAGCTTTTTGGGCATACGGTTTTTCACCATTTCAAGCTCCACAGTGTATGAAAATCAGTCTTAGTAATCTGTTTCTCCTGTGGGGTTAAAGCTTAGTACTTGGCTGAAGAAGCCCCTTTTCAAAGTATGTCCCTCTGCTCCTCACCTTAATGATGACAATTTCACAGGTCATTATTGACCATGTCCTTCAGATTTCTTTTTTGAGGAATCATCAGCATTCTCAACCATGTCTTTCTGTACCCACCTCTGCAATTGCTTCTGGGCCTGTAGAGACCGCTCAACTTTCAAGTTCTAAAAGGCTGCCACATTTAACAAAAAAAAAATAGCAATACACTTGGCTGAGAAGAAATGAGTATTGCCATATTTCTCTTTAGGTGAATACAAAGTTTTTATTTTCTTTGTGTATTAAAAAAGAAAATATGCATTGAAGGAATTTAATTGCTATTTGGGTTAAAAGCGTGACCTATCGAAGTTCATTTTAATCAGCAAAATGCAATGTGTTTTTTATTTTCGGCAATGGTTGTGTTGAAAGGCGCATTGCTATCGGAACAAGTTAAGCTTTTGCAGTAAGCTTTCAGGCATTGAACAACAAATGAAATGTTCATAGATAAAGGATCCATACGAACTGTGGCAATCCATTTAAAGTGTCTTCAGCGATTTCAGCTGATCAAAGAATCTGAGGTATTGCTTATCTTGCTTCTTGTGACAAGTGAATGGGCACGTGAGCCGTGCTCCAAGAAAAGTAATGAGCTTATTTGTTCGCTTACCCTCCAACGGCGCTTCCTTTCTTTCAAATCTCAATTATCCTTTCTACTTAGACTTTTTCTTATGACTCTATGCCAGCTCTGTATCATTGCAAACCTAATTTTCTTTTTCTATTTTTTTTGAATGCCAGAGAGCTCTTATTTTCTCTCAAAGTCCCGAAGATATGTTTATCAATATACAGAAGTGCAAAAAGGAAGTTCGATTTTGGCACATTGTGCTGTGATTTGCAAGTGAAGATCGCTTGTTATAATTGAGAAAAGCTTATAAGTTTATTCACATGTATAATAGAGGTACAAAGATATGGTCTACCTAGATTTGTCATCATTTGACCACTGGTCTGACCACTGGTCTTGCACTCATTTGATGCACTGGAACTAAAAGAAGATCATATGTTCCTAGGGAAAGCCATAATGCAAGGACTGAATGCATATCAATTTTACGCTTGAGGCATCACATCATATTTCAATTCATCTACATAGCCAAGTCTTTTAGTTCCTTCCTGCCAATCTGTTTTGTTTTTATTCTATCAGGCTTGTCAAACTGGGGCTCAATATGATGGATAGACCTAGAATGATGTTATATACACTTTCTTAGCTTTCTAAAACTATACTTGAAAAGGGTTTCTGTAATTTTTTTTTCATAAAATAAAAATGTAAAAGTATAGTTTTGCCTTGCAACGAGAACCTCCTCTTGTTTGCTTGCTGCCTGTGCCACAAATGTCCTTGAATAGACATTTAGGATGTTTTTTTAGGCATTTGAACCTTTCATATCTTGACAACTAAAGCCTAGGAGTCATTTACCAATACAGTTCAATTTCAGATGCAAATTGCCTTTTTTTTATCAGTAATGCAGCATTTTTTCTAGAATATCATCTTAAAGGCAGCCACACTCTAGGATGCATCTGATGCAGTTGAGCCTGATGTAGGAAAATGGATGCAATTTGGATGCAAGTTGTTTCTAGGATTTGAAGAGGTGGGGTTTCATCACTTTTTTAGAGCGCTTGTTCAAAGTCTGGTGCACCTATTGACTCATCCCGCTGTGGAAACCAAAGAGATACTGGCAGGTTCAGGGTAGCAGTAACTCCTATATTCCCCAGCGTCAGTAGATGCAGTTGCACACCATTTGTCAGAAGAGGTAGGATGGCTGCTTTGGCAACCACATGGAGGAGCATGATGGGATGTCAAACCCTTAATTAGTGGCATCATTATGTGCTCTCCATCATGTCGATTTTACATTCATACTGTAAATGACCCCTAGAATGTATAACTTATCTCTAATTTGAACTGAAATGTTCCCATCCAGATTCAAAATTCCCAATAAAATCTGGACCAACATACTTAAAGGGATACTGTCATGGGAAAAAAAATATTTTCAAAATTAATCAGTTAATAGTGCTACTCCAGCAGAATTCTGCACTGAAATCCATTTCTCAAAAGAGAAAACAGTTTTTTTTATATCCAATTTTGAAATCTGACATGGGGCTAGACATTTTGTCAATTTCCCAGCTGCCCCTGGTCATGTGACTTGTGCCTGCACTTTAAGAGAGAAATGCTTTCTGGCAGGCTGCTGTTTTTCCTTCTCAATGTAACTGAATGTGTCTCAGTGGGACATGGGTTTTTACTATTGAGTGTTGTTCTTAGATCTACCAGGCAGCTGTTATCTTGTATTAGGGAGCTGCTATCTGGTTACCTTCCCATTGTTCTTTTGTTTGGCTGCTGGTGTGGGGGGAAGGGAGGGGGTTGATATCACTCCAACTTGCAGTACAGCAGTAAAGAGTGATTGAAGTTTATCAGAGCACAAGTCACATGACTTGGGGCAGCTGGGAAATTGACAATATGTCTATCCCCATGTCAGATTTCAAAATTGAATATAAAAAAATCTGTTTGCTCTTTTGAGAAATTTATGTCAGTGCAGAATTCTGCTGGAGCAACACTATTAACTGATTCATTTTGGGAAAAAAAAATTTGCCCATGACAGTATCCCTTTAATAAAACCGGTTTCATATTTTCGTTTTCTTTAAAAAAGGCTACATTATTTTTTTGAATCGGCTGAATAACAAGTTCTTCATGGAAAAATTTGTTGAATAACAAGCTAATTCCAAACCCTTAATTGCATGTCCATGTATCATTGGTCTCAATTTGTTAGAATTTTTCAATGACAAGGGTTCAGATTTGGGTTGACCAAACACTAATAGTTTGAAACGTTTGGGGACACTGAGTAAATAGCACCCATTAGACAGCAAATTTCCACTTGGAGAGCATTTTTGCTTTTTTTTACACTTGTGCTGGGAAATGGAAAAATGTCAAACTGAACCGCCAATTTTTTTTTAATTGCAACCACTTCAGCTAAAGGAAAATGTTGGAACAGGAACGTAAAACTCAAACTGCTGTGACTAGTGATGGGCAAATCTGACCTGTTTCATTTAGCCAAAAATTTGCAAAACAGCAAAAAGTCACCAAACACATTGCAGTCAATGGGCACTTTATGTGTGACAAGTCTTCAAACCACAAAACATTTTTTAAAGCACGCAACATTTTTCTTACTGTCCATTATAGTTTTTCTTCGCGAAACAAGGCAAAATATTTTGCTCATCCCTAGCTGCGACTCCTTCTGGATAACTCAGTTCAATCATTAATTTATCTGCCTCTTAATTTCCATTTGCTTTTAAAAGAGGCACCAAGGAGATGAATCCTACCTAATTGCCCCCGGCCCAGATCTTGCTTTGAATTGTTAGCTCTGTTCCGCCAGCTGCTTTCCAAAAACACATCTTAGAATTTTAAATACAGAATTTCACTGGAGAAAAAGAAATAACCTGCTTTCTATAACAATTAATTAGTCTCTGCAAAGAATGCTTTTCAATTCTTATATTTGTGATGGACTGGCATCAATTATCAGTGGAATAAGCAGGATAAAACATGCATCGCTAGCTAAGATATTTCAAGAACAAGTTTGGCTGGAATAATCACTAAAAAAAAAATTTTCCCCTCTTCATTTATATTCAGTGTTCATGTTTGATATCAATAGTAAAACAACTTTTTTTTCTGCAAGGATAGTAAATCTGCCTCTTCAGCTCTTTATTTACAAATGAGCCCATATGGCGTATTGTTTAGAAGATATGCTTCAGCTTAAGATAGTCAGAACACAACAGGAAACCTCTGCTTTTTCTCACATGAAAAAAAAAGAAGAGTTGCTAAAAAAAAGTTATCTGTAAAAAACACAACAGTGCAATGCAAAATGCTCTCCAAATAGAAGTTCTTATTTTGCTCTCTTTTGGGTGCCGTTTATTCCCCAGATGTGTCCCCAGATGATTTTATTATATGTGACCCTTTTCATATGACCCCATCCTCCATGGAACAAATTCATGTTCTTATCACATCTTTATAAACATTGTTTTCTCTGGAGGTGCTATACCTGGTGCAAACAAGGATGACCAAAACATGAAACATAAATGACCCACAACAAACCATTTGCACTGCAATCAATGTACAAATCATATAAAGGCTCAATAACTGATGGGGGAGGGTGCAGAGTAAAGCAAAACAACCCCCTCCCCCCAAAAAAAACAGACCCAAGCTGCCACACCATCAGCAACTGTGGGCACAATTGGGTTCTACACAAGGACTTATACGTTCCCAATGATTATAGCTCTACCTGGTGCTGGCCAAAGTTGTGCCCTACATCTCACACTAGACTGGTAGACCAGTGATGTGTGAGTCTATAAACCAACAGGTCCCGTCAAGTTATTACTCATACACCCACACCCACTTTGCCCCTCTCAAACCAACCCCGGGGTGGTGCAAGAATAAAAATAAGTAATGGGACTTGGAGCAAGCTGACATCTTGGCTGGGGTCTGCCACTTGCCCATGAACCACTGGAAGAGTGTTGCACCAGCCGAACCCTCCCAACCTGCAGGTCATGCGAGTGCTATAGCACTTGCGTCTAGGTTGTTGGTATATGACCCCTTTAGTGTATGTCAGTAGACATGGGGTGTTCTAATAGTAAGTTATGCCCACATTTTAATTTTGTTTCACAAAGGCACAAACCAGATCTGTGCTAGAGGTAAAGAAATTCCCAGCTCTTGATATTAGAGTCCAGCAAAAAGAAATGAACAATGATGTCCTCATTCAAAATCAAGACATGTAAGATATGAGTTGATAAAATCTGGATCTAATTGGCAGGCTTTATATTAAGGTCATCCAGAGATTGCGTCATCTTTTGTTAAGTGAGCATTGGCCAGCTGTAATCAGGGGCATGTGTTGACATCCCTTGGCCTCCAGAAACAACTATTTCTCAACCTTGTCCCACCGTGAGAAAGACATGACCCAAGGGAAGAGTCTCCTACTCACAACCATGTAATACCTTCACCTTCTGGAATGTATCTGATATGCCAGATTGGAGACTGTAATTAGACCCAGAGGAGTAACAAAGCCTCATCATTCTCTTTTATGCAAAAACAGTAACCCCTCATTGCATGTACTGTGTGTTTTTCTTTTTTTCCCTTCCCTGATACAACAGCTGTTGTCAGTAATGTACAACGGGTAATTATCGTTGCTTGTGAAGATTTCTAGGTGCCATTAACCCTACATTATTCCAGCCACGTCTTGTGCTTGCCTGTGCATTTGTAAAAGAATGGAGTAATAATTCTTGGCTTGTCAGCTATTTAATAAACAGAATGTTAGTGACATAATTTAATTAAGGCGTTAAGCAGATGTTATCCCAGAGCTTGGATTATTTAGGGCAAAGAGCGGCCGCTGTGATGACCTCCCTCCTAGACCCTTACAATTAGATTTTGATTATGAAACACAACAATGACTTTATCCCCAACATACTGAATGCAGTGCTAGACTACTGCATAATGTTAACCTTGGCTACTGTTAAAGCCAGTCTGAATTTATTCAAAATCTGTTTACAGGAGATTGTGACCTTTTTAACATTGCTAATTTGAAGCTAATTAGTTTCTGGATTTTAGGCTTAAAAGAAAGTCATTGTATACGTGCCCTGTATAGACTCCGGCTTCATGTCATGTAGATGAGTTTGACCTCATATTGATTGGTAGAGTTGTTAGAGTTCGTAATGTAAGCTAAATAACACAGAAGGTCGCTCATTTACATCCTCATCACTAACCACATGTGCACACTTGCTAAACTAACACCATTTGGTACAGTATTTTACATGTATTTTTTATATTGCTTAAGGAAGAGTTCAACCCCTTATTAAAAAAACCTACCCTACATAGACCCTTCCTCCCTCCTCCCCCCCAGCCTAGCTGCTACACCGGGTAAATGGCCCTAACTTGTTACTTAACCCTCGTGCAGGTTCTGTCCAGTGGAGTTCACAGCAGCCATCTTCTTCTTCTTCGGTAATCTTCGGGTCTTCTTCTGGTGCTTCGGCAATTTCCGTGACTTACGGCGCATGCACAGTTGTTCTGGACCGGCAGACTGTGCATGCGCCGATACGCAACTTGCTTCCCGAAGATTGCCGAAGAGAAGAAGATTGCTGCCGTGAGCTCTGTTGTTACTTGCATAATTTTCTTGGGAGAATTTGGTTTCTCTTAGCAATTTTATACTGTAAACTGCGGTCCCCATCCCGTGCTCAAGCTCCCCAACAGTGCAAGTTTTCTGCATACCTCACAACATTCCTAGTTTAAAAACGAAGCCATGTTTGGCCTCACCCTGTTCTGCCCTCCTATGCTGCTCGTGCTTTTACTCTACACAAGTTGCTCATGTTTAGTTGCACAACATGTTGCTCACCTGGCCCTTGGATGTTGCTCCCAGTAGCCTCAAAGCAGGTGATTGTTTTTTAATTCTAATCTTGGAGGCAAGTTATGGATGCATACAAACCATGTGAATGGCTAAACAGAACCTCCTGTAGGCTACCAGTCCACATAGGGGCTACCAAATAGCCAATCACAGCACTTCCTTGACACCCCCAAGGACTTTTTTCATGCTTGTGTTGCTCCCCAACTCTTTTTACATTTGAATGCGGCTCAGGGGTAAAACAAAAAAAGGATTGGGGACCCCTGCTCTATATGATTTCTAGATTGCCAGTCTCCATCCCCTTTTTTGAATCAGTAAATGGTTGGGTAATTCTAACAGACTTGCTTGAGTTAGCGATTGGTACAGAAGTTCTACTGTGTGTATCTTGTATAAAACTTGAACTGATGCTGTCTAATAACTGACTAAGGAACAACTGTAAATTAAAGATGTTTTTTTTTTTTTATTCCAAGAAAATCAATGTTTTGATTTATGAATGAGTTTAATATTGAAAGGCATATGGTGTCATATCAATCTTTGCTGAACTGTCCATAAATATTCATAATAACATTCAATTCTGCAGTGGCTTTTAATCAGCATGTAACACATAAATACTTCTATTACATATTTACCATAACAAATTAATTCACTAAATGCCCATGTGTCCTTCAGCACAGATTTTCCTTTGATTTCAGAGCACATAATATTTTTTTCTTAGGCATTTACATTTTATCCATATTCTAAGCTGCCGCCCTCAAATGCCTTATTTATGCGTGCTACACTCTACTGTATGTTGTAAAATTCCTTCTGTAATTTAAAGTGACGCTGACACTTGTATATGAATGGCACATGAATGACTGGGTTGTGAAGTTCATTTAGAGATAAAAAATGCCCTTCTGCCCAATTACTTGTCCTTTGTCTTGCCTGTGTTCTCCAGGGAACCAGGACACAGGACATGCTCTTATGCATTGCCTCTGGCACTGAATGTCTCTGTCAGATTTCAGGAGGAAGTGTCAGAAATCGGGAAAGCAAAAAGCAAACACAGCTACCTGACTTTTTTCAACCCATAATCTGGGTAAAGAGGTAGATCATGTACATTTGCTTATTTTCTTTTTTTGTGATCACCGTGCCATATAATTTAATAAAAACACATACATAGCTGAAACCTGCTTTTTTAATTTGATCTTGTAACATAATTTCACTATATAATTTAAATATTTCATGCAATGCAAAAATAGTAACAAAATAACTTAAATGCAATATTTTGCTTTCCACTGTAAATTATTTTTTCCTCTGAAATCTCTTTATTTAGCACTTATTTCCAAACACAAACACTATAGCGGTCATTCACACACATTCATTAAAGAGTATTTGCATACAAACACGCTTTCCTCCGAATAATAATATTATGAGTTTGTCCCAGCATGGTGTTATGCATAATAGATCTTGCCAGACTAACTTAATTTCTTTTTATGAAAAGGTAAGCAGGGACCTCGATTCTGGGATGGCAGTGGATGTGATTTACTTAGACTTTGCTAAAGCATTTGATACAGTGCCACACAAAAGGCTACTGGTTAAATTAAGGAATGTTGGCCTGGAACATAGTATTTGTAAATGGAAAGAGAACTGGCTAAAAGATAGACTACAAAGAGGGGTGGTAAATGGAACATTTTCTAACTGGACCAGTGTTGTTAGTGGAGTACCGCAGGGCTCTGTACTAGGTCCCTTGCTTTTCAACTTGTTTATTAATGACCTGGAGGTGGGCATTGAAAGTACTGTTTCTATTTTTGCAGATGATACTAAATTGTGCAGAACTATAGGTTCCATGCAGGATGCTGACACTTTGACTAAGTTGGGAAACTGGGCAGCAAACTGGAAAATGAGGTTCAATGTTGATAAATGCAGTTTATGCACTTTGGCAAAAATAATATAAATGCAAGTTATACACTAAATGGCAGTGTGTTGGGAGTTTCTTTAAATGAGAAGGATCTAGGGGTCTTTGTAGATAACACGTTGTCTAATTCTGGGCAGTGTCATTCTGTGGCTACTAAAGCAAATAAAGTTCTGTATTTCATAAAAAGGGCATTAACTCAAGAGATGAAAACATAATTCTGCCTCTTTATAGGTCCCTGGTGAGGCTTCATCTGGAGTATGCAGTGCAGTTTTGGACTCCAGTCCTTAAGAGGGATATAAATGAGCTGGAGAGAGTGCAACTAAACTGGTTAGAGGGAAGGAAGACTTAAATTATGAGGGGAGACTGTCAAGGTTGGGTTGGTTTTCTCTGGGAAAAAGGCGCTTGCGAGGGGACATGATTACACTTTACAAGTACATTAGAGGACATTATAGACAAATAGCAGGGGACCTTTTTACCCATAAAGTGGGTAAGAAAAAAACCTTCATTTGAAGCAACGTAGGTGGTTCTTCACAGTGAGGACAGTGAGGACAGTGAGGACAGTGGGGTTGTGGAATGCACTTCCGGGTGATGTCTGATTCAGTTAATGACTATAAGAGGGATTTGGATGATGTTTTGGATAGACATAATATCAAAGGCTATTGTGATACTAAACTCTATAGTTAGTATATATATATATGGGTATATATAATTGTGTGTACGGATGCTGGGTTTTCATTTGGAGGGGTTGAACTTGATGGACTTTGTCTTTTTGCAACCCAACTTAATTATGTAACAAACTATGTAACTAGGAAAAAACTTGAATTTTAGGAAAGCAATTAACATATTCAAATGGTTCAACAGACCTGATAAATGTTGTCCTCATATTGCATTCCCTTAACGTTTGGCCACAGAAGGGCCCCTAGTTGCACATGAGCTGGGCTCCTCTTCCTAGATCAAAGTCTGAACCCCTAGAATTCTCAGGTTAAGCCACAAGATGGCAGTTGAAGGGGACAAATGAACCGACTGCCACTAGAACTTTGGATTCTAGCTGTCCAACAATGCCTCGTATTCCGGATCCGGGGAACTTGCACAAAGAAACACCAACGAGTGGATCAGAATAACAAGTTCTGTTTATTGAAGGTCAAACATAGGCTTATATAGGTTATAAGTAAAGATGTCCCAATATAGCAGGGGTCCCCAACCTTTTTAACCCGTGAGCCACATTCAAATGTAAAAAGAGTTGGGGAGCAACAAAAGCATGAAAAAAGTCCCTTGGGGTGCCAAATAAGGGCTATGATTGGCTATATGGTAGCCCTATGTGGACTGGCAGCCTACAAGAGGCTCTACTTGGGACTATAATTAGTTTTTATGCAATTAAAACTTCATTTCAAGCTTGAAATTCAAAAATAAGCCCCTTCTTTGAGGACCCTGAGAGCAACATACAAGGGGTTGGAGAGCAACATGTTGCTCACGAGCTACTGGTTGGGGATCACTGCAATATAGTGTATCAGCATAGTTATTAGCATAGTATATGTCTGTAATAGGTATATCCTTTAGGATGGACAAGATAGAAAAAAGAGACAAATATGTGCATGCGCATTAGCCAAGATATTTTGTCTGAGGCAAGCTGATAATATTGTTTATAGTCATGATGATACTTATGCAAGGTTGTCTACAAAGAGACAGTACAGGGTCGTACAGAAAAACAAGTACAGAGGCCTACAAGGGTCGGCACTTGACCAGGCACAATGACCTGAGATGGCTCCTACATACCAATACTGCAGCTATAAAAAATACACTTGTTGGTTCAGGAATAACATTTTGCATAGTAGAGTGAAATATTTGTAGTGTAAACAATGTCATTTAAAAATAAAATCTACACCATAAGAATCCCTTTAAATAGCACAGATGCATAGTAATCCTAATAATGGAGCTATGATTGTTGTTCTGGATTGATTTGCTTTCCACAACGGAAAACCATCCGTATAAATTGCCCATGTTCATTTCTCATGGTCACATGGTCATTTCTGCTCTTCCAGAGCAAAGTTGCACCAGCGACTAGAAGAAACTTATGGGGATGCTATATATTATAGTTACAGTATATGGAATGTAATAGATTTCACTATTCTTGTTATCTGGAACTTTTCATTGAAAAGCTGTCCATAATATGGATTTACAGCTGGTGCCACTAGAATAATAACCCAATGCAATTAAAGCAACAGTTTCATACTGTGATTGTAAATGTGGCCTTGCTAGATTCATGGACAGTCTACTTGATATTTGGCTGTATTGTATTCATGAATTCAAAAATCCTGTATAGCGGTCATGGATGCTACGGAAGGTCAGAAACGAAAAGCAGACTTTGGGCAAATGAAGATGATAGAGGACACAAGGACATTTCAGAAGATACTACAAGAGATTATCTCCTCCCTAATTAGTTTGTATAGAGACACATACCTTATCCAATTATCTATAGTGCCTTTTGAAGATATAGATTTAGTGCTTCATTAAACCCTTGAATGCAAGCGGCATGCCGGACATAGATCCGGCTTGGTGAGCTCTGGAGGACAGTTACAGGTCAATTTATACAGTATGAGTCTGTGTCTCCATGTGTATTTTGAACATGGTGTCTAGAGCTGTGATAAGCAGTTTCTTTCTAACTTGCCCCATAATAATTTGCAGTTCAATTTTTTCATTTTTAATGATAGGAGTTCATTTTGACATAGTAATTTGACTGCGTATCGGGGGTAAAAACAGTCACTGTTAGACCCAGACATTTTCTACAACAACAAAAATGCAACAAAATATCCATTCCACCCATTCAGTTAAGCAGCCTGGTTGTTCCATTGTTTTAATAATACAAAAAAAACCCACCAAAGAACCCAATTAAAGAAAGTAAAAAACATAATCCGTAATCCATAATTTGTGGTTTTCTCATTTTTTAAAAAGCTCTAAAACTTCGAGATTTATTAAGTGTAAAAACCAGGAAAACCAGTAACACAAAACTTCACCAGGTAAAAGGTGTTGAGGTCCTATAGAAATCAATGGAAGCTGCGCTGATCCTTTTGGACCACTTTCAATCAATTCGGACTTTTAGAGGTTTTTCGTATTTTTTTCCGCTAGGAATTGTCCAAAAAAAACGAAAACGAGGTATCCGTATTTTTTTGCGATCAGTGTAATTTTCTGTTCATACTTTTTTTTTGTTCGTATTTTTTAATAAACCTCATGACTTTTGTAGTTTGAGTTTGTGATTTTAGTTGTGGTTTCAGAAACCACTAAAACCACGAAAATTAGATTGTTGATAACTAGGCCCCTTACAGTCAGGACTTTGACTTGGCCATTCCAAAACATTAACATTCTTCAGCTGTAACCATTATTTGGAAGATAGACTTGTTTGTTTAGGTTTGTTGCCTTGCTGCCTGATCCACTTTCCCTTGAACTTCAGTTCATGGATGGATGTTCTGTGACTACTAAAGCAAATAAAGTTCTGTCTTGCATAAAAAAGGGCATTAACTCAAGGGATGAAAACATAATTATGCCTCTTTATAGGTCCCTGGTAAGGCCTCATCTGGAGTATGCAGTTCAGTTTTAGACTCTAGTCCTTAAGAGGGATATAAATGAGCTGGAGAGAGTGCAGAGACTAAGTGCAACTAAATTGGTTAGAGGGACGGAAGACTTAAATTATGAGGGTAGACTGTCAAGGTTGGGGTTGTTTTCTCTGGAAAAAAGGCGCTTGCGAGGGGACATGATTACACTTTACAAGTACATTAGAGGACATTATAGACAAATGGCAGGGGACCTTTTTACCCATAAAGTGGATCACCGTACCAGAGGCCTCCCCTTTAGACTAGAAGAAAAGAATTTTCATTTGAAGCAACGTAGAGGGTTCTTCACAGTCAGGACAGTGAGGTTGTGGAATGCACTGCCGGGTGATGCTGTGATGCTGATTCAGTTAATGCCTTTAAGAATGGCTTGGATGATTTTTTGGATAGACATAATATCAAAGGCTATTGTGATACTAAACTCTATAGTTAGTATAGGTATGGGTATATAGAATTTTAATTAAAAGTAGGGAGGGGTGTGTGTGTGGATGCTGGGTTTTCATTTGGAGGGGTTGAACTTGATGGACTTTGTCTTTTTTCAACCCAATTTAACTATGTAACTATGTAACTATGTAACTATGGATACCCATTTTTGCATACTTTGCTGGTATGGTTTAGAATTCATAGTTCCATCAATGATGGCAAGCTGTCCTCGTTTAGCTGCAGCAAAGCAGGCTTAAACCATGATGGTACTTCCAAAGATGGCATAAGGTTCAGAGACTGGAATGCATACTGTAATTTGCCTTTCACCAAAAATAAAGCTTTTTATTCAATCCAGAAAGTCCAATTTTAGTCTCACCTGTCCACAGAACATTCTTATAGTTTGACAGATTCGTGTAGTCTTTAGCTATGGGCAAGAAGGATCTTTTTGGATAGAATTGGATTTCTCCTTGAAACCGTGCCATGAACATCATTGTTGTTCAGTGTTCAGTGAACTCATGAACACTGACATTTGCCAATACAAAAGAGGACTTTAGTTCTTTAGACATTAGTCTGGGGTTCTTTGAGATCACACAGAGTCAACCACTTCTGGGGGCAGTAACAAGGGTGTTGAAATGTTTCCATTTGTACACGATCTGTCTGAATGTGGACTGGTGGATCATATGCAATCCTCTGCATCTGATTTTTTTTCTGGCCTTACTTCCCTATCTTCTCTGCTGCATCTATTTCCCTCATTACCAATCTGACCAAAATTCCACCTGAAATATAGAGGACTAACCGGGTTAATACAACAATGTATGCAGAAAAGAGCTCTTCTATTTTTGCTGCATTTGTGATGACAAATTTTCTAAGAAGATTTTTATTCGAGGTCATGATCTATCATCTATCTACTAAATATAAAGCAACTTTACTTGCAGTGAATGATTAAAAACAAGTCACCGCTCATCCTAGATGATTCTCAGTTCGGTTGAAGGTTTAGATGCTGTAGAATACCCTTCCATTTTCTAACTTTTCATAAAATTTCACAGAGATAGCACAACAGTGTGGAGACAGACTCGTTTGCAACTCACTCAAGTAAATTGTGGAAGCTGCAACTTTAGAGATGTATAGCTTAAGCTTATTAATGTTCAACTTTCTGTATGCACACATTTTAAATAAAGGTAATAAAATAAAACATCCCTTAAGTTTTTGATGACTGGCTTGATGCACCCTCTTTTATACTGAGAATAGCTGCCCGTTCTGTTATAGAGAGGCCTGTTTTAAAGAAGGTTTAAAAATAGGAATTGCTTTGGGATTTGGTCAGATCCAAGAACTTCAGAATCGGCCATGTTTAGCTGAAACAAAATGAACCGTAACATTATGTGCGTTTCAACCACCGTACAACTTAAGACAGCATCTTATTTTGCAAATAATAAAAATTTTTAGGTTTGCTCAAATTGGTTTCAGATTTTATTTGGTATTCAGCCGCATCTTTAATGAACTTTAATGGAGTAGTTAAAATTCCAGCAGACATTTTTGCTGTTTTGACTAGGCATGTGCTGTCTAAAGGGACAGGACACACATGAGCCATGTCAGTAGAGGTTGCATTTTGCAGCGACTGGTAATTTGATGAACTGCTTTCTTCACCATTTGTGAAGAACCAAGAAAGCAGGAACAAGTGTAAACTCAAAGTACTTCGGTTGACTGTTGTGCACTTGTTGGTGCAGGAAATAACATAAAGTATTAACAATAAGTAAAATGCATGTCCACCACTGACCTTATTTCTCAGGGAATCCATCTTTGGGAAGAAAAACTAAATCTTGACAGTTTTGCCTGGTGACATATCCCCAGGCTACATACCCTAAATTCTTAGGGTCCTTATGGGAGGAAGAAACAGCCAGGGCCAGACTGGGCCGGTGGGACACCTGCTCCCCTGTTAAACTTTTGCGCATGTGCTTGGCACCCTTTTGGAGGCCGGGAGGTGGCCCCTGGGGACTTCCAGGAGGGTCCTTTGTTTTGCAGCACCGGTGGGGCCCAATGCTCCAGTCCGACCCTGGAAACAGCTCAAAAGTTGGAAGTATTTAGGAGTCAGATGCCCACCTCATTATTGGGTCCACACAGGGTACAATATTTATAGCCTAACATATTTCCAGCAGGTTTTCTTCATTTGTGTTATGGCTCCAGGTCAGGGTGATTCTTGGGCACAAAAAAAACCTGCTTCGTTGGAATGGATTTCTACCAAACACATCTGGCTTCTTTCAAAAGAAGAGGCCTATGACAGGATGCAGGACACAAGGCAGGCTCAGAAAAATAGTTTGATACTCTTGGACTCTTGGTGATGCCAACCTTGCTAAGTGGAGGGTGTAGCCTTATTGGGAGAGGCAGTCTAGTCCTCTGGAAGGACTATAAAAACGTTGTCCTTTGTCCAGTGCCTATGTCCCCTTTTAAATGAATAGGGAAAATAATTTTACAGGTAACACAAAAATCCCCATATTTTGGCACACGTGTATATATTGTCCTTTGTATTTAAACAGGATAGATAAGACTTCTACTGGCTGTTTAGTTGCCCTTATATTGGAGAAAACTTTGTTTCAAATATGCTTCATCTATACAGAGTTCTTTAATAAGTCAAATCCAATTAAAAATCATTCCAAAGCACAAAAATAGACAAAAAAAAGGGGATTAGATTTGTAATGCGCGAACCAATTACAGCGTGGAGATGTTATAGCTGATTTTGTTTAGAGCTTAATTTACTTTATCTAAATTTTGAGATAAAACGTGTTGATCTTAATTTCATCTTTAATGATGATTAAATCACTCCCTTTTCCACTTTCAGTAGGAGGCATATCATTTATAAAAACTGAATTCACTGAACACTGATCACATAAACATTTCAATAATGATTTGTAAAAGCGACTTGCTGTTCCAAAGCATATTTATTGAAAGAATGCCCTTGCTAGAAAATCCATTACTCAGACTTATGTATAAGTAAGGGAGCACGTTACTGAGAGATGCTCAAATATCCTACCATCTGCAAACATGATGGCAATGGTTTCCATCAGTCTATATATTTGGGAGCCTATTTCATTGTTAGATACATTTCAGTTGGGTGCTAGCATTTTCCTTAAGAGTTTGGGCAGTTTAGTTTCACATTAGAGTGTAGAGACCCCTGAATGGTAGAATAAAAAGTTGAAAATATAATAATATAATAATATAATAATATAATAAATAATATAATAAAAAATATGTTTTCCTGGGGTCACTTTGCAGACTACAACGTGGAAGGAGAATAGAAAATAAATTAAAATGAAGAGCAAAACATGCAAATGATCTGAATTGCTATTGAGTGTTTAACAGGCTTACTACGAGGAAATACAGAATGTAAATGCAGTTTTAGTTCCCAGAACTACAGGTGTTGGTGGTGGAGTATTTGTTTTAGCATAGTAAACCAATGCAATAGGTTTTAAATTTAATGAATGGCCTTTTGGATCCAGAAAAAAATTGCCTTATATTATATCAACATTCAAAAAGTTTTCTAGATTTTCTTAGTGGGATCTCATTGCTCCCGTTTTTCTTGACCCTTTTTTCAAACTGTGCAAAGTGGCTTTCACGTGCCCATTGGTTTCAGTAGATCTCAGCTGTTTTCAGTAGATCTCAGCTGTTTTCAGTAGATCTCAGCTGTTTTCAGTAGATCTCAGCTGTTTTCAGTAGATCTCAGCTGTTTTCAGTAGATCCCAGCTGTTTTCAGTAGATCTTGCCTGTTTTTTTTTTTTTGTAGTTTAAAAATGCTGAGGAGAAAACACTTCTAAAAAAAAATCTCGGTCTGCTGGAGATCTAATTTAAATTTCATGCAGTGATCCCCAACCAGTAGCTTGTGAGCAACATGTTGCTCTCCAACCCCTTGGATGTTGCTCCCAGTGTAGAAGATTTGCCGCTGGGCGACTAATCTCCCCGTCTACCACCACCCTTACTACATGTGATAGGTGCAGTAAGAACAACAAAAATGTTTCATTGTTTGCAAAGTAAAATTTACACCTGTTCTGAGAGAATATTCAGAAATCTGCCCCAGGCTAAAATCCAGATAAGGCAACAAGCATCTTTTATAATAATTATTGCTATTGTTAGGGATGCACTGACTCCAGAATTCAGCCTTTTTCAGCAGGATTCGGATATGGCCAAATCCAAGTGCCTAGCCAAACCAAATTCTTAAAATCATGTGACTTTTGGTTGCATAATTTGCATATGTAAATTAGGGGTCAGCTTCAGTTCAGGATTCGGCCAATTGCCAAAATAGTGGAATCGGGTGCATCCCTAAATATTATTATTGTTAACAGCAGGTATTTATGAAGTGCCAACATATTCTACAGCGCTGTACACGTATGGGATCTGTTATCCGGAAACCTGTTATCCAGAAAGCTCCAAATTACGAAAAGTCAGTCTCCCATAGACTCCATTTTATTCAAATATTTCAAATTTTAAAAAATGATTTTTCTCTGTAATAATAAAACAGTAGCTTGTACTTGATCCCAACTAAGATATAATTAATCCTTATTGGAAGCAAAACCAGCCTATTGGGTTTATTTAATGTTTACATGATTTTCTAGTAGACTTAAGGTATGAAGATCCAAATTATGGAAAAATACATTATCCAAAAAACCATAGGTCCCGAGCATTCTGGATAACAGGTCCCATTCCTGTACATTAAATGGGTGTATACACTAAACATACAGATTGCATAGCAAAATACCAGAAGGTAAAAAGGGCCTACTCAATGTAAAAGTAAAAACGAATACGTGTGTGGGATCCGTATCGGGGAAAAAGTGTTATCTAGAAAGCTCCACATTACAAGAAGGTTGTCTCCCATAGACTCCATATAAATCAAATACTTAAAGATTTTTAAATATATTTCCTATAATAATAACCCAGTTCTTTGTACTTGATCCCAACTAAGACATAATTAATCCTTATTGGTGAGGCAACACCAGCATATTGGGTTTATTTAATGTTTATGTGATTTTTTTAGTAGGGGGCAGATTTACATAGGGTCGAATATCGAGGGTTAATTAACCCTCGATATTCGACTGCCGAATGTAAATCCTTCGACTTCGAAATATCGAAGGATTTACTGCCAATAGTTCGATCGAACGATCAAATGAAAAATCGTATAGATCGAACGATTAACCCTTTCCCTGCCAGCCGTTTTGTCCTAGATGCGAACATCTACTGCCAAGCAGTTTTTAGATATTTTGCACTCTTTCACTTTAAGGGCCTTTCCTGGGGTGGTCTTTTAGTTAACCCAGGAAAACAATATATTGTTTTTTTCAGGACAACCTGAACTTTCACAATATGCAAGAATTTTGGTGTAATTCTACTTCTCTAAAAAAATATTGGATTCTAAGTGTCAAATAAAATGAAAAAAATCATGTTGCACGAAGAACAATCACATATATCAGAAACATCATTCATTTTACGTACGAGAACACAGCTGATTTAGAAAGGTCTATGTCTCCTGAACGCGACAATACCAAATATATATAGTTTTATGGAGATTTCTCACTTGTATAGCTCAAAATCTACAAGCAGTACACAACCAAATTTCCAAAGCAACACTCCCCAAACGGCATACTTTTGATTTCAAGGCCAAACATTCCACTAACAGTAGGTTTACCCAAGAAAACTACCCATTACTAGAAAGAACAGATTCTGGTGAATCAAAAATGGGTAGAAATATCTTTGTACTCCAAACCACCAAGTTGCAATTGTTTCCTAAAGTTATAGTGTTTTATAGAAATTGGTGAATTTTTTGAAAAATGACCTCAAAGCTTCCACTCTACAGCAACATATCTCCCACACATCATTAGGTATCAATGTAAAACACCCCAAATATAAAATCCTGGGTCCACTGAACAGTTTGATGCCCAATATGAATAGATGTACCCAAGCACGTGGCATAGGAGGCCCCAAAAGGAAGACCCCCCGTTTGTTCTGTAATTTCAGATACTGCAAAATCAACACATTTACATCGTTTTGGGGGGCGGCAAAGGTAGAAAACAGTACGTTCACCCCAGAAAACCATATATTTTCGGAAAGTACACATTCCCCTGAATCTAAATTGGGTATGCATGTCTTTCTACGCCAAAGTACCAAGCCGCAAATCATTCCTAAATTTGGTGATTTTGGGGACATTTCCAAAAATGACTTCAAAATTTCGACCCTGCAGCATCGTATTACCCACATACTTTTAGGTATCAAGACAAATCACCCCAAATATGAAAGCCTGGGGTCCTCTGAACAGTTTGATGCCCAATATGTATAGGTGTACCCAAGCACGTGGCGTATAGGGGCCCCAAAACGAAGACCCCCATATGGTCTGTCATTTCAGGTACTGCAAAATCAACACATTTACATTGTTTTGAGGGGGGCAAATGTAGAAAAAAGTAAGTTCACCCCAGAAAACCATATATTTTCGGAAAGTACACATTCCCACGGATCTAAATTGGGTATGCATGTCTTTGTACTCCAAAGTACCAAGCCGCAAACCATTCCTAAATTTGGTGATTTTGGGGACATTTCCAAAAATGACTTCAAAATTTCGAACCTGCAGCATCGTATTACCCACATACTTTTAGGTATCAAGACAAATCACCCCAAATATGAAAGCCTGGGGTCCTCTGAACAGTTTGATGCCCAATATGTATAGGTGTACCCAAGCATGTGGCATATAGGGGCCCTAAAAGGAAGACCCCCATATAGTCTGACATTTCAGGTACTGCAAAATCAACACATTTACATTGTTTTGGGGGGGCAAAAGTAGAAAACAGTAAGTTCACCCCAGAAAACCATATATTTTCGGAAAGTACACATTCCCACGAATTCAAATTGGGTATGCATGTCTTTCTACGCCAAAGTACCAAGCCGCAAATCATTCCTAAATTTGGTGATTTTGGTGACATTTCCAAAAATCACCTCAAAATATCTACCCTGCAGCATCGTATTACCCACATACTTTTAGGTATCAAGAGAAATCACCCCAAATATGAAAGCCTAGGGTCCTCTGAACAGTTTGATGCCCAATATGTATAGGTGTACCCAAGCACGTGGCATACAGGGGCCCCAAAAGGAAGACCCCCATATAGTCTGTCATTTCAGGTACTGCAAAATCAACACATTTACATCGTTAGGGGGGGGGCAAAAGTAGAAAACAGTAAGTTCACCCCAGAAAACCATATATTTTCGGAAAGTACACATTCCAACGAATCCAAATTGGGTATGCATGTCTTTCTACGCCAAAGTACCAAGCCGCAAACCATTCCTAAATTTGGTGCTTTAGGTGACATTTCCAAAAATCACCTCAAAATATCTACCCTGCAGCATCGTATTACCCACATACTTTTAGGTATCAAGACAAATCACCCCAAATATGAAAGCCTAGGGTCCTCTGAACAGTTTGATGCCCGATATGTATAGGTGTACCCAAGCACGTGGCATACAGGGGCCCCAAAAGGAAGACCCCCATATAGTCTGTCATTTCAGGTACTGCAAAATCAACACATTTACATCGATTTGGGGGGGGCAAAAGTAGAAAACAGTAAGTTCACCCCAGAAAACCATATATTTTCGGAAAGTACACATTCCAACGAATCCAAATTGGGTATGCATGTCTTTCTACGCCAAAGTACCAAGCCGCAAATCATTCCTAAATTTGGTGATTTAGGTGACATTTCCAAAAATCACCTCAAAATATCTACCCTGCAGCATCTTATTACACACATACTTTTAGGTATCAAGACAAATCACCCCAAATATGAAAGCCTAGGGTCCTCTGAACAGTTTGATGCCCAATATGTATAGGTGCACCCAAGCATGTGGCATATAGGGGCCCTAAAATGAAG